>NC_067169.1:75108257-76308257 GCF_903995435.1 Acomys russatus | reverse complement strand
GCTTCATTCCAGGCATGCAGGGATGGTTTAATATACGGAAATCTATCAATGTAATCACCATATAAACAAACTGAAAAAAAACCACATGATCATCTCCTGGATGCAGAGAAAGCATTTGATAAAATTCAACACCCATTCGTGTTTAAAGTTTTAGAGAGATCGGGGATACAAGGCACTTTCCTCAACATAATAAAGGCTATATACAGCAAGCCAATAGCCAAAATCAAAGTAAATGGTGAGATACTCAAGGAAATTCCTCTAAAATCGGGAATAAGGCAAGGCTGCCCACTCTCTCCATATCTCTTCAATATAGTACTGGAAGTTCTAGCCAGAGCAATAAGACAACAAAAGGAGATCAAGGGTATCCAAATGAGAAAGGAGGAAGTCAAATTATCCCTATTTGCAGATGATATGATAGTGTACATAAGTGACCCTCAAAATTCCACCAGAGAACTCCTAAAGCTGATAAACACCTTCAGCAAATTGGCTGGATACAAAATTAACTCAAAAAAGTCTGTAGCCTTCCTATACACAAATGACAAGCTTGCAGAGGAAGAAATTAGGAAAACCACACCCTTCACATTAGCCACAAGCAATATAAAATATCTAGGAGTTACCCTAACTAAGCAAGTGAAGGACTTGTATGAAAAAATTTCAAAACTCTGAAGAAAGAGATTGAAGATGACCTGAGAAGATGGAATGATCTTCCTTGCTCATGGATTGGGAGAATTAACATAGTAAAAATGGCCATCATACCAAAAGCAGTCTACAAATTCAATGCAATCCCTATCAAAATACCTACACAATTTTTTAAAGACATTGAAAGTTCAATTCTGAACTTCATATGGAAAAACAAAAAACCCAGAATAGCTAAAACAATCTTGTACAATAAAAGGTGCTCTGGAGGAATCTCCATACCTGATCTCAAACTGTACTATAAAGCAATAGTAATTAAAACAGCATGGTACTGGCACAGCAACAGGCTGGTTGATCAGTGGAATCGAATCGAAGACCCAGATATGAATCCACACACATATGATCACTTGATTTTTGACAAAGAAGCCAAATCCATTCAATGGAAAAAGGATAGCATCTTCAACAAATGGTGCTGGTCTACCTGGAGGTCTTTGTGTAAAAAAATGAAACTAGACCCATATTTGTCACCTTGCACAAAACTCAAATCCAAGTGGATTAAAGACCTCAACATAAAACCAGAGACACTAAGCCACTTAGAGGAAAAATTGGGAAAGAGCCTGGAACATATTGGCACAGGAGACAACTTCCTGAACAGAACACCAATGGCCCAGGCCTTAATGTCAATCATTAATAAATGGGACCTCATGAGGCTGAGAAGCTTCTGTGAGGCAGGAGACACTGTGAAGAGGACAAAGCGACAGCCTACAGACTGGGAAAAGATCTTTACCAACCCTACATCTGACAAAGGTCTAATATCCAAAATATATAAAGAACTCAAGAAATTAAACACCACCAAACCGAATAACCCAATTGAGAAATGGGGCTTGGAACTAAACAGAGATTCTCAACAGAGGAGTATCAAATGGCTGAGAAACACTTAAAGAAATGCTCAACCTCCTTAGTCATCAGGGAAATGCAAATCAAAACAACTCTGAGATTCCATCTTATACCCATCAGAATGGCTAAGATCAAAAACTCAAGCGACACCACATGCTGGCGAGGATGTGGGGAGAGAGGAACACTCCTTCATTGCTGGTGGGAATGCAAACTAGTACAGCCACTTTGGAAATCTATCTGGTGCTGTCTCAGAAAACTGGGAATAGGGCTTCCTCAAGACCCAGCTATTCCACTCCTTGGAATATACCCAGAAGATGCTCCAGCACACAACAAGAAAATTTGCTCAACCATGTTCATAGCAGCCTTATTCATAATAGCCAGAACATGGAAACAGCCTAAGTGTCCCTCAGTAGAAGAGTGGATAAAGAAACTGTGGTACATATACACTATGGAATACTACTCAGCTATTAAAAACAAGGAATTCCCGAAATTTGTGGATAAATGGATTGAGCTAGAAATGATCATAATGAGTGAGTTAACCCAGAAGCAGAAAGAATCAAATGGTATATACTCACTTATATCTGCATACTAGCCCAAGGGGCATGTCCCACGAAAGCCTTCACTTACCAGGAAACTGGGACAGAGGGGAAGGCATCCTATTGGGACTCTAAATGAGAGACGCATGGGAGAACAGCAAAATAAAAGGATCCAGAGGGTCCTAGAAATCTACAAGTAGAACAATATGATAGGCAGATTTGGGCCCAGGGGTCCCGCTCAAACTAAGGCACCAGCCAAGGACAATACAGGAGGTAAACTTTAAACCCCTTCCCAGATCTAGCCAATGGTCAGAATATTCTCCACAGTTGAGTGGAGAGTGTGATATGACTTTCTCACGTACTCTGGTGCCTCACATTTGACCATGTCCCCTGGAGGGGGAGACCTGGTGGCACTCAGAGGAAGGACAGCTAGTAGCCAAGAAGAGACTTGATACCCTATGAGAATATACTGGGGGAGGTAATCCGTTTCAGGAACAGTCATAGGGGAGGGGAATAATGGGAAAATGGGGGGGGGGGAGAATGGGAGGATACAAGGGATGGGATAAACATTGAGATGTAACAAGAATAAATTAATAAAAAAATTTTTAAAAAAGACATAAATGCAATATTTTAAAAAGCAATGAGCATAGACACATCTATTCTAGCATTTAGTTTTGTGTCACTGAGGAGGAGTGGGACTTTTCACACCATGGAGCAATCATTTTTCTTAATGATGGCTCTTCCTTTGGCTCTGTATGCCTTCCATACTATTAATTTGTACTGAGGAGCCATCAAATGAGGGGAAATAATACAATGAGCTAAATACATTCATCGAATTTAAAAAAAAAAAAAAAGGAAAGGAGAAAGATTGAATGACAGTGAGAGATGTGTCTGAGTTTGTATGCAGGTTATGTAGATCTCTGTAGGCCATAATGAAAGACATTTGGAACTTTCTCTAAGTGGAATAGTGAGTCAATAGTGTCCTTAACTACTGCATATATTTGATTGATAGAGTTCCTGAGAATGAGCTTGGTATTTTATTTTTACTATGCTATCTTTAAGTGGAGACAGATTTTTAATAATTAACCTCTCATGATGAAAATTTATTAAGTGTCCATTTGTGTATGGCACAAGGCTGCAGTTTAGCAATTGCCATTTTATTTTTGGAGGACTGTACGTGTGTGTGTGTGTGTGTGTGTGTGTGTGTGTGTGTGTGTGTGTGTGTGTGTGTGTTGTGTTTGGATGTGTCTAGTAGGTTGGGGTGATATGCATGACCTCAAGATCAGGAAGGTTAGGAAAATGAGTAGGACTACTCATCAAATTTAGCTTATTTCTACTCCATAACCTCTTCTGTTTAGGGGCCCTTAGTTACTTTTCTCTGATGCTTGAGGAAACACAGTAGTCCATTTTCTGAGTTACTCCAGATGAAAGTGCAGCTTCCAATGAAAATGAAAGGAAGATGTTTGCATGGCTTTGACTCTTGCATAGGTAATTACAGTTAATGCATAAGACATATTTGCATAATGTTGGAAAGCATTTACATGATGTTTGAGCCACATAGTTTATGTATAAGAGACTAGTTTTTTCAAATGAAAACTGAGAATGCTAATTTGATTCTCTAAGTCTACCTTTGGCAGTGATGATAGGGTATGTAAATAATTGACTCATTGTAAAAGGCATTCTCATTGTAGTAATAAATATATAGGAAAAGAGAAGTAGTGAAGGAAGGGCTCCTCACATAGACCCATTTATTTGGGTGCTGTAACATGAGTGTGATCAATTTGTGAAAATTCACTACTTGTGTACTTTTCTGTATGTTATATATCAATAAAGGTCTGAAAAAATAGAACATGTTACCATTTTTATGTGTATTGTATATGTGCTCCTGAGAATCTCCCCCCTCTCATATATATATGTGTGTGTGTGTGTGTGTGTGTGCGTGTGTGTGTGTGTGTGTGTCTATATATACAGAGTGTACAGGTATCTTGAGGGGTACATAAGAAAGTGATCCAAGGATGCTTTTGGCGAGGAAGCTAGAGACTGAAGTGAAAAGATATGCAAAGAAACTCTTATTTTGCTGTGTATCTTTTGTACTTTAAATTTTTGAACTATATTATGCATGATCTCATCTATGTATATAATATAGTTGGAACAAAAAACAAATAAATGAAGGAAGTGAAATTTAGGCCTGAAGACATGTTCAATATAATAAAGCCAGGAAAGTAATGAGCACTGTAGTGAGAGTTTAGAGTTGGATTCAGAATGAATAAGTGTTTCCACTATTACTCGAGAAAAAAACAGTATTAATGTAGAGGTTTATGGTGACCACCACAACTGAACTTTTTTTTCTCAGGAGACGAAAAAGTAATGAATGCAGAGATCAAGAGGGCATTATTTCTGATGGAAGTGATGGAGAACATTGTATAATTGTACTTAGGTGGGCTTCTTAATTTTGGTCTTCAGAATTAGGCACAAACTCCCACCTAGATGTGAGAAATGAAAGCAAACTAGGCCACAAGAGGAATTTCATAGCACTGAGTGGAAAGCTCATTTCCCCTCAAGGGAGATAGGTCCCCACAGGGCCAATTTTAGCTTACTACTCCAACAGGCAGAATTGATTCCCCCTGCAGATGAGGAAAAAGAGGATAAAAAGAAGTCTACAGAATTATGATCATTGACATTTTCCCAGTTGGGGACACTTGGGAAGCCACAAGGAAGTATGTGCTTCAGTTTTCCTCAACTAAGAATAAAACAAGTTTGGCTGTGATGATAGACACATCAGAATATCTTTCGTTTACTGAGCAATTACTATGTGAGACATGGGGCTGTTTCCTCATGTGTGCTTTCACATACAGTATCCAGCTGTAATCTCACAATAAACCCAAGCAATAGGTTATCACTATTATTTACATTTCATAGAGTAACCCATCACAGATCACTAGAGAGTGTTATTGCGAAGACACAAATATCAAGTGTACAACCTATACCGTTAATGATGGCTGTAGTCTAGTGAAGAGTACAGATGGGACTTGGATGTCTGAGTTTAAAATTCAACATCACTTACTAGTTTTGCGTTCTTAGGCAAGTTACTACTAAATCTGCTTGTTGGTTCTTTCCCTTCTTTGGGAAATTCTCTAATATGTAAGAATTCTCTAATCTACTCTAGATCCTCTGTTATGGTTGTATGGTTGGGTGTTCTTATGGGAGTGGGGTGCTGTCTCTGACTCTTTTGTCTATACTTGGGACTTCTTCTACTGGGTTGCGTAGTCCAGCCTTGATATGAGGGTTTAGACCTAGTCTTACTGTATCTTGTTAGGCTATGTTCTGTTGATGTCCCTGAGAGGCCTGCTTTTTTTTTAAACAAAGGGAAACAGAAAAGGAGTTGATCCTGGGAGAGGAGAGGTAGAGAGGGACTGGAAGGAGTGGCGGGGAAGGGAAACTGTGGTCAGGACGTAATGTGTGAGAGAAGAATAAAAGCTTATGAAAGAAAGAAGTTGCAGCCGATGCTAGGAATGGCTGGGTTACAGGTTTGGTCTTAGGTTCAGATCCCTAGAGCATTAGGATAGAGGACAGAGAGGAGCTGGTTTCACAGCACTTCTACTGGATTTTCTTCTTTTCCTTTTCCTGTCTGTCCCTGCCCCCAGTCCCTACATTGCCTGCCTATTCTACCTTCTGATGTCAGCTAGACAAGATTTGTTAGAGTAGGGCAGGGGCCTGAAAAGAAACAGGATCAGGGCTCCAATTTGGAGCAGTTAAAGGGTACATTAAAACATGCCTTTGTATTTTATATGACAGAGGATAAAGTCCTCATTAACACCTCAACACAGGAAAGGGATAGTAGTGGGTAATTATGTGAAAGGGTTTTTACCAGTTATAGAAATAGAGGGTATTACTATTATGAAGAATGCTAAATTAAACTCTTGGACAAACCATAGGTTTCTAATGGGCCAATGAGGAGTTTACAGATGTCTACACACTGTGATTTGAGGGGTGTCATTGGACATCTTAACACAGATGAATTCAACAGATGACTGGCAGATACCTTAGCAATTCAAGAAAGGCCTTGACAGTGTGGCATATAGCATAGGAAAGTTTTGCCTGTATGTTGAATGTGAGGGCAGGAAGCTTAGAGAGAACACCAGGGACTGAGTGATTTACCATGTGTAAAGTATCTGGCACAGTACCTGGCATGGAGAAAATACTTAAAGACAACAACAACAAGAAATCAGATGAGGTAGGAGTGTCTGAAAAAACTGGACCATGTGGTACTGCTTAAGGACAAAAGTTTGGAGGAAAGTCCAGGCATTGAGTGAGTGGTGATTAGGGACATGTTGGAAAGGAAGGGAAGGAGGAGAGAGCAGAAGAGAGTGCAAAGATGTGGGGGAAGCAAGTAAATTTGGCTGACTCATTCAGAGACCCTTAGTAGCCTCACACTGAAACGCCGGAAGAGGTTGATTCCTCTGTTAAGAACGTTATTTAATTTTTAAATTTTATTTTCACTTTAATCTGTTTTGGAAGTGTCAGTGCCACACAGAAATCAGATCAGTAGCCTGCTGGCATTAAAAAAAAAAATCACATTCTTTTCTCTATACACCCCTGATACAATAATATATTACAATAGTTTTCTTTTTTAAGTTTTATTTATCTACACACACACACACACACACACACACACATTTTGGGCCGTGGTGGAACAAAATACAAGGATCTCTAATATGTGTAGCTTTAGGAACCCAAGTCCCCATTCCAGGCACACTTTCATTCCCTAGAAAGTAGTCGATTTCTAAGGTCCTGGTTTGGTTTTCTGAATCCTTGGAACTCAGTTAGTTTGCATGCTTCCTCCTTCTTCCCCACCATGGCTCTCATTTGTCCTAGCTGCTTTTAGGAAGCAGAGAGCTGCTATAAAGTTTGCATACAGACTGTAATCATGAATGTATAAAAAGCAAGACAGGCCCTAAACACCAGTTATCATAATCATCAAACCCTGCCATATCCCAAGGAAGCAGAGTAAGGACTCCAGGAAGGAATTATGTCCTGATTTTAGATACCAAAGTGTCACATTGTGTTGGCCACTTCCCACAGATGTTGTCAAGCAAGAGGCATCATGAGACATTAAAAATTCTCTTTGCAAGCTTACAGAGACAAACATCAGGCTTGCCTCTCTCTCTCGAGGTATAAACTGGGCTACTGGCTGGTCCCTTCCTTTCTCTCTTCAACTCTTTGATGTGATCCCTGGCTATGCATGGGGTTTCTTGGTCTTCCATGTGGCCCTTTCCAGACTGTTTTTGGGAATATGTCTACAAAGCTTACTAACACTAATGTTCTTCTAAACAGACTGCTTGTACGATGAGTGTACATTAAAGAAACTCTTAAATGATTTCTAGGACCTCGTGAAGTTGAAGAAAGCTGGTTTAATCGGGAGTGCATATTTTGTAAAGTTTTCAATTTGCTTTCTATGTGTACAGCTTCCTGATTTCTTCATCGTCTTTTCCCCAGCTCCTGTTTTAACTCAGCAGCAATTCCCCTCTCCTGGGAGCCTGGTTTTCTCTCTGGCTCTCTTCCTGTGTTTCACAGCCAGCCACAAGTCAGTTGGACAGAGACTCAGTACATATGGGGCACTCTTCTTCATGGCCTGATGATTTTTCATGCTCACCATCCTGTACACAGCTCTTGCTGCCTCTTATTCTCTCTTCTGCCTCATTTCACATGTCTTTGATATTCCAGGCACATCAATGGAAGCACATGAGATATGGAAAACATTTCAGCTTCAAGAAAGAACAAAGTTCACAGGGTCAGGCTTCTGAATAAATTTTGATTAGGTTTATGAGCCTAAAATAGACTGGAAGGAAAATGGCCATCCCCAGCCTTCTAGGCTTCTAGCCTTTTAGGCCTTGCTGACCATGCTAGCTATCATTTCTGAAAAGTACAACATAGCCTGTGCCTCACTTTCTCTGTGAAACTTTAAATAAACTGGCCACTAATTTCTCAGTGCTGTTTGCTTTCTTGTGACAGCAGTGGACAAATAACGAGTACTTACACACCACATGCTTTACTTGGATTAACTCATTTGATCCTTACAATCACACTGCAAGATATATAGTAAGCTAGCATTCCTATTTTACTGACAAAGAAACAGAAGCACAGATAGTTTAAGCAATTTGTCTACCTTGTTGGAGTTCAAGTCCTGTAAACTCTATGTTCCCTTGCTTCCCTCTACTCAAGTATAGTTAACATAGCATTCCTTGCCACGAGTTGTGTTATCTGGTTATTTGTCTGTAGTCACAACTTCACTAAAACTATGAAGGGTAGAGGTGGAGTCTTATACATGTTATAGTTACAGGATCTGGTAGAGCATTTGGTGCAAAATACATGTTCAGTAATAGTTGAGTGAATACAGGAATTGTTTTGCTGAAGTAGAAAGGTAGAAGGCCTTTCAAATTGAAAGGCCTGACTTTTTATGGTAGGTGTGTGGTCTTGGTAAAGTGACATAATTATTGAATCACAGTTTCTTCTTTTCCAAAGTGAAAATAAGAGAAACTGCATGTCTTATCCTGACAACTACTTAAGATGGTATTTTTTAAGCATATACATTGGTTCAAAGTGTTCATCATATGATTTTATTCATTAATTTGTGCACCCATCCATTCATTTGCTCAGTCTATTACTTTTGGCTATATTCTGAACAGAGTTTCTTCCTTGTCAAATTAAACTCTAGTGTGGGAAGGGACAAAAAAAAATGAGTAAACCAGTTAAGAACATGACATTAATTAGAGAGAGATTAGAAGGCTACTTCATTTATATAGGAGAGTTAAGAGAGGCTTTTATAGAAATGATACTGACATTGATGTATCAAGGTTAAGCAGGAGACCGCTACATAAAAAAGCAAAAGGTGAATATTCCATGAAATGAAGGCACCAGTCAAACTAAATGCCTTGAGTTTAGAAGGAAAGCAAGGTGTTAAAAGGAGAGGAGGCCAAGGTGGTTGGCACTCGAGTTAAGAAGAGAGAGGTAGAAGATGAGATTGGTAACACAGGTAAATGCCTCAGGTATGAGAACCATCTCATTCTTTTTTTTTCTTTTTCTTTTTTATTAATTTATTCTTGTTACATCTCAATGTTTATCCCATCCCTTGTATCCTCCCATTCCTCCCCCCCCATTTTCCCATTATTCCCCTCCCCTATGACTGTTCCTGAGGGGGATTACCTCCCCCTGTATATTCTCATAGGGTATCAAGTCTTTTCTTGGCTACCTGCTGTCCTTCCTCTGAGTGCCACCAGGTCTCCCCCTCCAGGGGACATGGTCAAATGTGAGGCACCATAGTACGTGAGAAAGTCATATCACACTCTCCACTCAACTGTGGAGAATATTCTGACCATTGGCTAGATCTGGGAAGGGGTTTAAAGTTTACCACCTGTATTGTCCTTGGCTGGTGCCTTAGTTTGAGCGGGACCCCTGGGCCCAAATCTCATTCTTATAAAAAGAATTTTGACTAATCTGAGGGCGGTCAGAGGCTATAGCTATATTCAAGTTTAAGGAGTAACAGTTATATTCTTCGTGATTTTGGAAGCCACTTGGGCCATTGTGTGGTATTTTAGAATAAAAATTAAGACTGTGTTTATAAAATGCTAAATTTGACATGTCTACAGATTATTAGAGAAGAAACAAATAGTTGAATGCATGAGGCCAGAAGTTGGCAGAGTTTGTTTTATGTCAACTTATTTGTTCAAAGCCATGCCTAGGTTGTTGATAATGCATTATTCCTGAGCCCATCTGTGAGGGTGTTTCTGGAAGGGGTTAGCCTTTGAACCAGTAGATGAGTAGAGATGACCCAGCCTTGCTCAGTATGAAAACACACACACGCACACACACACACACACACACACACACACACACACACACACACACACACGGGTCAACCGATTTGAGGCTTGGAAAGAAAACAAAGCAAAGAGTAACTGGATTTACTTTCTTGCTGGCAGACAGTACAGCTCTTGGTTCTTGGCCTTTCAGACTCAGCAACAATCCTTAGTTCTCAGGCCTTCAACCTCAGAGTGGGAACTATACCACTGGATTCTCAGACTTGTTTTGTCCATCAGTCAATCTACTTTTCCAGCCTGAATAGCATGTGACAATGCTCTAACTCCTCTATAATTGTAAAAGACAAATCCCATAACGAATTATCACTCTCCTTCTTTTGTCTCCTTTTTTCTTTCTTTCTTTCTTTCTTTTTTTTTTTAGGGGTGGGAATCTTGAGTAATACAAAGGTCATAGGTCATGGAAAAGATCAGTTTAATGTTAATTTATTGATAAATGTGATTTATTATGATGGGACTAAATAAGGTTACCCAAGTTAAAGTATGAAGATAAGAATAATAATGACAATGATAATAAGCTGATGAGTAAGATAGTGATAATAATAATACTAATGACCTGTATAAAGTTCCAGGTACTATTCAAAGTATTTTATGTAATCTTTAAAACAATGCTATAAGGCAGGCTCTATTATTATTCCTATTATACAGAGCTTGAGGTGCTGACAGGGTGAGGCATATTGTCCAATTTCACACTAAGTAAGTAGCAGATATGATTCAAAACTAGTTTGGCTTCTGGGTTAATTCTCTCAACCACTATGCTATCATTATCTTGTAAATAGAGAGAGAGAAAGAGAGAGAGAGAGAGAGAGAGAGAGAGAGAGAGAGAGAGAGAGAGAGAGAGAGAGAGAGAGAGAGAGAGAGAGAGAGAGAGAGAGAGAGAGAGAGAGAGAGAGAGAGAGAGCACTCAGATCAAGCTCTGGAGCTTATTCACAATTGTGGTCATGGATTAGGACTCAGCACAGAAGACCAGTAAGGAGTAATAGGCAAGTGTGGTGTCATTCCTGTCAGGGCAGTAAAGGATATAAAAAAGAAGGAGTAAGTCAGGCCTGTTTAAATACCCCTGAGTTATAAAGGAAGGAGATAGAGAACTTTCCATTGCACATAACAGCAAAATGGCGGTGGCTGAAATCCTCCCAAGAACAGGTTCCTTTCTTAGTAGTGCTCATTGTTCTCCAGAAAATTCCTTTCTTCAGTTATTTCCTTCCTCTGTTAACTTTTGGTAACCCCTTTAATACTGTAACTGGCCTCTTAGGCTATTAGGCATGCACAATTAGATCATTTCCGTTTCCTTTGGTATTTATTCCGAATGGTATTTTGTATTTGGACTTTTATCTCATTGTCTTATTTTGATATGTCATAGTTTACTTCCCTTGAGTTCCATTTTTTTCTTTTGAAGCTATTATCGCATTCATCAAAGGGGTTGCCTAAGAGCCTTTTTCATCAGATGCACAGCCTCCCTTCTCTTGTCTGACTGTTAGAGTGGAAAAGGGAAAAAAGATCACTGGCTCTTCTTAGTGGCAAACCTAAGAGTTGTGTACTAGGCAGTTTTGATGTTCTAAGAAGTCTTCCTAATAAGCTGTTCCTATGCTTGGGTCATTGATAGGCTGCATCTGAATGCACATTCTCCCTCAGTGGGTTAACGATCCCTGCTAGTCAGTACAGAGTAAGGACATATCACAAGACTAGTGTCTCTAGTTGGCTCTGTGCAAGCACTCATCTAGATTCCTTACTCAGGGTACAGTTGTATCCAGAAAAGGTGTGATCTATTTTGGCCACTGTGTTAGAACACATCTGAATACATAAAAATGGCAGAGTGCTCTTGATCAGTGATTGTTTCCTGGAGAGGGTGCACAATGGCACACCTCAGCCTCAGTGGGACAAGTCACTTTCAGAGGGAACTTACCCTTGATCTCTGATGAGAAACGGCAATGTCCTCAGTAGGATGTCAGCAGCCTGCAGAGTCTCTCTTAAGCTTAAGAGAGCAGATGGAACAAGCACAGCAAGGGATAGACAAATGCTTATCACTATTTCTTGCTAACTTTCTCAAAATATATCAACACTGGCTTTCCCTGGAGATTCCAGAGAGGGTGTTGCTTTAAAGAGGGCTGAATTCATGAAGAATTCACAAATCAAGCATAGAACTCATTATGCCAGGTTCCTCGGGGAACTGAGTTCCTCACATTTGTCATTCCATATAGAATCTGGAATTTTTAGGGGGCAAGAAGTTAAAGCATTTGAACTCTCCTCACAAAAAGTGTCTTTTATTTGTAGCAACGTTTCAGACTATTCTAATAAAGTAGTTAATTTTTCCAGAACATTATTTGATCATGTAGAATCCTGGAACCCTGGAACATAAACGAGGAAAAAAGGTCATCACAGAAAAGACCAGCCGAACAGAATGGGGTTGAAGAAAACCTCTGATCTTGGACCCATAGAACGGAACTACAGACTGGTGGCAGGATGAGCAGGTTGGGAGGTGGGGAGACAAGAAAGCAACTAGGGAAAGAGAACTGAGAATGGTGGGAGGAGTCAGGAAGCCAAATTTCCTTGCACAAAAGAGATGAGACAGAGGGATACTGGCTTAAGAGGTGTTAAGAAACTATGTAAGTATGAACAAGTAAGACTGTTGGCTTTTTACCGCTCTCCTTCCTGTGTATTTAAAGGCTACACTTTAATTCCAACCTGAACTAACTGCAAAAAAAGTATGCAAGGAGAAAAGGGAGAAAAGTGGAGGGGCCTTGTCATTATACCAGAAATAGAAACATCTGAAACTTTCCACTGGAAAAACTTGGCAGGATCAGTCCCTCGTGGGACTTTAGAAGAATCTCATTTTAACTCTTGTTGGCCTGCATAGTTCAAGGGTGTGGTTTGCTTGGAAGAGCTTGCCCTCCTGGAAGAGAAACGTAACCAAGAAAAGTTCCTTTGTTATGTGAAGTTGAAGATGGAATATTCTTTTTTTTTTCTTATTTTTGTAAACTACTTCAGACAGGCTGGAAACTTGTGATCACAGTGAAATCTGTCTCGAGGTCTTCACCTCCACAAGTCCCACCCTGTCAGTGATGACTTTACCTTCTTTTGAGTTTCCAGGGAGAATATATTTTTAATGCCAAGCAATCAGTTTGTATGGATTTCTGCCTGGAATTCAAGTTCAGAGTTAGAATCTTTAAAATGAAGACAGTTTATTGGCAAATATTAGATACAAGTCCCAATCAAGGGATAAACCAATGTAGGGAGTTCAAAGTGATGAGCACATGGAAATTGACCACACTTTTCCAGAACTCCATCAGAGCTTGAGTCTCACCAGAAAGGAGGGGAGTGATAAGATACTGTTGGAATAAATTTTCTGGACCTCAAGAGTATTGTGCCTAGAGGATTATCTGTGGCCTCAAAATCGACTCAAGCTAGGAAAGGACTAAATGGTACAATTTCAGTGTTACATTCTGAACAGCACATCACTTCTCCTAACTACTGACAGATGACTAAAATTATTTTAGACAAGGATAGATAGAGTCTTTCTTTCCGTAATCTTTGACTTTTCCAACTTTTCGAACATGGTCGCAGTTGCCTGGAGGCATCAGATCACTCAGAGAGCATATTTTCTTTGCAGAGAGGATAGAGCAGTAGAGTGAGGTGGATGTGGTAAAGCCCTGGGAGGATGAAAAAGAAGAGACTGAGCATACAGAAGTTAAGTTACTGACTTCATAATTTTTCTGAGGAACACCAACCTAATTTAAGTAGAAATTTAAGGAAATTTTACCATAAAGTTATAGCAAGATTATCTTTAAAGCTTTGGGCACTCTCAACTCTATGACATATTAGTGATGTGCTCTTTGAAGTACTTGAAGGGTTGTGCATATTTGCACCAAGTCATAGCATTTCTAACTTAGCAAACCATCCCTTAAAACAAAAAACAAGTTCAGATTAGCCTGGCTTGATAATGCTATGCTCCTCAAATTACTGGGGTACAGCCAATAATCTAAATATTTTTAAAGCAATCTATTATATGTAAGTTCTCTTGTGAACAGTGGGCACACTACTAGAGTATTTATACACAGCCATCTTCTATTTAGAATGATTAAAAGAAAGAGTTGCAGAAAAAAACCCATCAGATTTCAATTTTCAGGGTCTAGTGTGTGTTAATCCCATGAGAGCAACTCTTAAGTTTCCCATGGGTGATCTGTTGTAGTTCAACAGTAGCCTTCTTCTGCAGCATAAGAGCAGTCACACAAGCAAGATGCAAGCAAAAATTATACCCGAAATTTCCTCCTTGTTTAGGTAGACACCACAATCATCTCCATTATTACCTTTCAGCTTGTTTGGCCAAGAAAGAATTTGTCAATTTTCATTTCAATTGAGCTAGGATGGATCAACAACTAGGAGGAGAGAAGTAGCAGATGGCTGCTCCCAGAGTTCAAATGGGTGCAAGGGAAACCAGGGTGTGTTTGCAGCATTTTAGCACCGCGTGGAGTGTTTGGAGGAACATATGCTGTAAGCAGTAAGGCTTATGTGTTCCTTTCCAAGTAAAACACTCTCAGTCTATGTGGCATCCCACTAATAGGCTTTGAGCAGCCAACATTACAGGAGGATGTGCCATTGCCAAAAGCCCATCACCAGCTCCCAGAGGATACGGGCATGCCTGCATCATCACTTTTATTGGCTTGTAAATAGCACTGAATTGTTAGCTGAATCGTAGTAGCCACAAAGAAAGGAGATGAAGGCAAATAGCCAGCATGATATTAGGTTAAATAAACTTGTCACCAACAATGCTTTGTACTGTCCTTCAGATTACCCTGCCTGGAATCAAAAAGAGTGATTGGTCAAGGATAAATTGAGTTGAGGAAAAAAAAACTCAAAACAAAACCTTCTACACTACAGACCTGGAGATACCTGATCTTGAAAATCTTATACACATTTGAGAATAAAGTCTGAGTAATCAGTTAAATAAACATTGAGAAGCATAAACATTTGGAGTTAACTAGGTTAAATTACCATGGTTTTATTGGATTATAGGGATGGAAGACTTTCCAACAAGAGAACGTCCAAAAGCTTCTAACACAGCAGCTAGGTTCCCTTTGCCATTTCCTTTTCCAGTCTGCATCCAAAGGCATGAACAGTTTTTACACAGTTGCAACTTTGCATTCTGTATTTTATCTAATAGCACTGTAGCCTAACCATTGTCAGTCTCTTTATGGAGTCTTTAGATTCAGGTTCAAGTTTTCATATGATTACTCATGAAGATAAAATTACTGTCGTCACAAATGTTGGTATTATAGCTATAGTTTTCATCGAAAAATTGGAAATTACACAAAAGAAGCAGCTGAGAAAAGTTCAACATAATTTATTCACCCGGGGACAGCCTCTAAGTCTTTTTAAACTATTAATGTATCTTTCTTTGTATCATATAGAATATACTGTATATGTATGTGTCCTCCTTTCTCGTTTTACCTTATGTAACAAGTCTTTATGACTTATTATAAGCATCCTTTATGAGGACTACAGCACTTTCCATTTTTGGAAGTTCCCCAATGCTAGATTGTTTTGATAGTTTTCTAATACTGATGACATTGCATTGCATTGCATTAGTTGAAACAATGCCAATTTCTGTATGGCTGTCTAAATGTAAAAAGACAAATTTGTTTTTCTCTCTCAAGTAATGGAAAGAATTGCAAGTCAGGTCACAGTTTTACTTAACAAAGTCATATAAGAATGCAGATGTATTTTTTTCTTTTTATACAAATCTTGCTGAAAATTGTATCTGTAGAACATCTATATTTAGACTCAGAGGAAAAGGAAATGATATGGGATGGAGGTATGCCTACTTCTAAAGCACTCTCTGAAACAAGAGTGGTATATATGGCAAGTGAAGCTTAAAGCTATAGCATAGTTGGTTATCTATGTGCTTGGTACTTCAATTACTATGAAAGAAGGGAAAAAAGATTTTTGGTGAGACAGATAGCAGTTTTGTCCATATAAATTTTAGTGCACAAATATTTGTTGACATTTCAGAAGATTTTTCTTAGGATATGTTCTTGGAATGAGACACTAAATGTGACTCCTTTTGAGGTTTAACTGATTGATTCTTTTTAGCTTGTTTTTAATTCGTCCCATGGATAACCCAAAAGAGCTAAATAGGTCCTTTTGAAGGGAATTTCTGAGTAATTTATGTTCAGAGTTCCTGTATGTCTGAGGAGAGAGAGAGAGAGAGAGAGAGAGAGAGAGAGAGAGAGAGAGAGAGAGAGAGAGAGAGAGAGAGAGAGTGTGTTTACATTATAGTTTCAGTAGGAAACACCGGCTCATGTGTTGAAGTTATGTCTCTGCTTACCTTCATTTATCTCTTTTCCTCTTCTTTTTTTCCAGACTGATTCAAGGAAGTAGAAATTGTTTTGTACCCATGTTGCAATGATTGAATCAAATCAAGGTGACATTTCCCCACAACACTATTCTCCACCCTTCAGCTCCCATAGTCCTCCCATCCTTTCTTCTGCAGTGTTCCCTGGGCCTCCAGAAAGATGACATCATAAGTGTCTCATCTGAGGTCAAACACTCAGCAGATAGTTATTCTCAGCAATGTCACTACCTATGAGCCCCCTCTGACAGTTTGGTCACTGTGGAGAGAAGTTTCTCTGATCAAGGTTGTGGGCTACACTAATCTACGAGTAAAAGCCTAACTGTTTAGAGTACAATTTAACTACATGTCCAGTTGGCACAAAATCGGTTGTTGATGCCTCCTCCCATGTGTCCTGTAATCTTCTTAGCAATGGGATTTTGGTCAGTTTTATGGGGTAAGCATCCTAGTTTACTTCTCTGTTACTGTGATAAGCAGGATGACCAAAAAAAAAAAAGTGGGGAGGAAAGGGTTTATTTCAGATTACAACTGTAGTTCATTGACCAATGAAATCAGGGCAAGAACTCAAGTTAGGAACTTAAAGGCAGGAACTGAAACAGAGGCCATGGATAAATGTTGCTTACTGGCTTGCTTCCTATGTTCAGCTTGCTTTCTTTTACAATTCAAGATCATCTGGCCAAGATGGCGCTCTCACATAAATCATAAATCAAGAAAATATACTCCACACAGTTAGGCAAGTCCTACAGGCCAACACATTGATGTTTTCTCAACTGAAGTTCTGTCATTGTAAATTATTCTGGCTTGTATCTAATTGACAAAAAGACATAAGCAGGATAGTAGACATGTATTCTTTCTTATGAGTTAGACCTCAATTTTATTCCAGAAGGCACTGGTTAACCTCTAATAACATCCATACCACTATTGGGCTAGCGATCACATTTTGCCAGGCATTTTAGTATCATAGCATACAGAGTCTATAGTTCCATGTAGGCTTTCCTCTACAACAGCTTACATAGCATCTTCTAGAATTAGCATCATTATACAACTTCTGGCATATACCACAAAGATTCTATGTCCTATGGTAGAGATACCTGTACATTCATGGTCACTGCTGCCACGTTCACAATGGCTAGGAAATGAAGCCAGCCTAGATGTCCACTGACTATTGAATGGAAAATGAAAATGTGGTACATTTCCACAGTTGAATTCTATTCAGCTATAAAGAACAATGAATTTAACGAGTGCCAAGAACACACATGGGAAAAGACAATCTCTTTAATAAATGTTACTGAGTAAACTAGGTATCTGCAAACAGAAAATGCAATTGGATTGTTATTTCATACAACATGCAAAAAACCCTCAAATGGATTAAACACTTAAACAAAAGACATAAAACTGAAAAATCACTAGAATAACATATATTCCTCTGGGCAATGATTTTTCTAATATGACTTCAAAAGTACAGGAAACAAAGACAAAAATGTGTAAGCATGGTTATATCAAGTCTATTATATTTTTATTACTTAAAACAATGTTTAAAATTTAAATAGATTTTGATCATGTTTTTCTTCTCCCCCAAGTCATTCCAGATCCTCTCTCCCTTCCAACCCAAATACAACAACAAAACTCGCCAACACCAAGAAAAAAAAGTAAAACAAGCCCCCCAAAGAAAGCAAAAACAAAATCAAACCCTCAAAATTGTAGCCAAATAGAGACACATTAAAAAAAAACTATAGAGTCCATTATATGTTAGTCAACTACTCCTGACCATGAAGCCTGCCCTGAAGTAGTTGGTATACCCAGTGTCACCCAGTGATGTACCCAGTGATTTAGAGGGCCTTGTTCTCTTGGTGCCTTCCATTCCTTATGGCTCTTACAGTCTTTCTGCCTCTGTGGGGTTCCCTGAGCTCTGAAAGGAGGAAGTTGATGGAGACATCCCATTCAGAGCTGTGTGTTCCAAGGTGTCTCTGTGTAAATAACACCAAGATTATGGGAGGCCTAACCTTTTCTGAGTAGAAACTGTAGAGGAGTAGATGGTGGTAGGGGTGGGGCTGAAGGGAAGGGAGGGGGAGGGACTTGGAGGAGAAACTTTGATCAGAAGGTAAAATAAATGATAGTAATAATAATAGTTATTATTATTATTATATTTATTACTTTTTAAAAAAGCTTCTGCACAGTAAAGTCAACAGTAGATAAAGATATTGTCTATGTATTTATCTGTTCTTATTTGAAAACTAGAGATACACACACACATACACACACACACATATATAGACACACATACACACACAGAACACACACTGCCATTATGAGCAAGATACTAAACAAAATCTAGAAGCCAAAACAGAAAAACACTGGCAAATTCTACAACACAAAGCAAATATGTGAAAGATTAGCAACAACAAAACGCACCTGAATAAAATGAGAGCTTACTAAAATCTAGGTCTCAAACTGATAGACAACTATACATCCAAAACATCTTACCATGCACAGAACTTCAAACATTTATTTGGAATATTTAAAACAGCAGGTGAACATTGTTACAATTTTCTTTATTGTATTACACCCAGTTAGAATCACAAAATTATTACCTTTCTGGTCCTTGTAATTATTTCGCTATATGACCCATGAAACAAAATGGAAAGACAAAAATCAATATTTACAACCTATGTAAAAAGTATATGTTTTCATAATGTTCTACTTGTAGGTTTCTAGGACCCTCTGGATCCTTCTACTTTGCTATTCTCCCATGCTTCTCTCATCTACAGTCCCAATAGGATGTCCTCCCCTCTGTCCCAGTTTCCTGGTAAGTGAAGGCTTTCGTGGGACATGCCCCTTGGGCTAATATGCCGGGGGTCCCGCTCAAACTAAGGCACCAGCCAAGGACAATACAGGTGGTAAACTTTAAACCCCTACCCAGATCTAGCCAATGGTCAGAACAGTCTCCACACTTGAGTGGAGAGTGGGATATGACTTTCTCATGTACTCTGGTGCCTCACATTTGACCATGTCCCCTGGAGGGGGAGACCTGGTGGCACTCAGAGGAAGGACAGCAGGTTACCGAGAAGAGACTTGATACCCTATGAGCATATACAGGGGGAGGTAATCCCCCTCAGGAACAGTCATAGGTGAGGGGAATAAGGGGAAAAGGGGAGGGAGGAAAGAATGGGAGGATACAAGGGATGGGATAACCATTGAGATGTAATAAGAATAAATTAATAAAAAAAAAAGCCGGGCGTGGTGGCGCACGCCTTTAATCCCAGCACTCGGGAGGCAGAGGCAGGTGGATCACTGTGAGTTCGAGGCCAGCCTGGTCTACAAAGCGAGTCCATGATGGCCGAGGCTACACAGAGAAACCCTGTCTCAAAAAACAAAAAAAAAAAAAAAAAAAAAATTTAAATTTTAAAAAGTATATGTTTTAATAAACTTTAATTTTAAAACTTTGAAAATAATTAAAAACATCACAGCAAAATTAACCAGACTCAAACTCTACACAATTCAGGGAACTTCTGTTCAGTGTGAACAGACATTCAGAATGGAAGCTGTGGTGCTTCTCATTAAATTTTACACTTTAGCTATCAAATATATTTTAAGTACTTATCCACCACCACCAAAACCAGAAAATGTATTACAGAATTAGAGCTAGAAAAAAATGATTAGCTTTGTATCTTCTTTCATAACTCATGTCCATTTCCTGTATTCAGTCCTTCCTTGTCCTTTTATACTTAGCCCTTCTTGTTCTCCTCTCATGTTATACCGTACCCACATGTACACATATGTATATATTATTGGCTAAAGTATGCGTAT
The DNA here is from genome assembly GCF_903995435.1 of Acomys russatus. NCBI lineage: Eukaryota > Metazoa > Chordata > Mammalia > Rodentia > Muridae > Acomys > Acomys russatus. The sequence continues at coordinate 76,288,161 of NC_067169.1, read as the reverse complement.
GTGAGGGAATATTTCTTTCTGAGACTGTGTGGTCCCATTTAACACATATGCTAAGTCCATCTATTTTCCTGAAAAATTTTAACTTCATTTTTCTTTAGAGCTGAGTATTACTTCATTTTGCATGTATGCCAAATTTTCATTATATATTTATCTATTGATAGACAACTAAGTCGATTCCAATTCTTTAGTAAACAGAATAAAGCAGCAATATGTCTAGAAATCTCCAAACTTTTTCCACAATGGCTGTATTAAATTGCACCCTAGCAACAGTGAAAAAGGCTTTCTTTCTCTTCACAACCTCTCCAAAATTTTTTCAGATTTACTGATGTACTTTTAATTTTCATTTTTCTGATGGCTTAGGACATTAAACATTTAAAAATAATTGTTGGCTATTTATATTTCAGTTTAAAAAAATCATTCAGCTCATTTGCTCATTTGTCATCAATTTTATTTCCTTGGTATTTAATTTCTATAATTCTTTGTAAATTCTGGATATTAATCCTTTGTGTGAAGAAAATCTAAAGATTTTCTGTTAACTCAGTTGATTCTTTTCTTTGCTGTAAAGGAATGTTTTATTTTCATGTAGTTCCATCTGTTGATCTTTGGGGTTAGTTCCTGTGCTGTTGCTATTCTATTTAAAAGTTCTTGCCTATCACAGTATCTCAAAAGATATCTCTTGCATATTCTTTTAAAATGTTGAGTATTTATAGCTGAGTAGTATTCCATAGTGTAAATCTACCACAGTTTTTAAAAATCCATCCTTCAACTGAGGGGCATTTAGGCTGTTTCCATGTTCTGGCTATTATGACTAAGGCTGCTATGAACATGGTTGAGCAAATTTTCTTGTTGTGTGCTGGAGCATCTTCTGGATATATTCCAAGGAGTGGAAGAGCTGGGTCTTGAGGAAGCCCTATTCCCATTTTTCTGAGATAGCACCAGATAGATTTCCAAAGTGGCTGTACTAGTTTGCATTCCCACCAGCAATGAAGGAGTGTTCCCCTTTCTCCACATCCTCTCCAGCATGTGCAGTCACTTGAGTTTAGGAGGTCCCCTCAGTCACAGACATAGGGAGGGGAGTAGGGTGAAATTGAGAGGGAGGAAGGAACAGGAGGATACAAGGTATGGGATAACAATTGAGATGTAATCTGAATAAATTAATTAAAAATTTTTAAATTGAGTATTTAAGTATTTGAATTAAGGTTGTTGATCCATTTTTGAATTGATTTTTGTATAATATGAAAGATGTAAATGTAATTTCCTTCTTCTGCAAATAGAAATCCAATATTTCCAACACCATTTGTTGAATATATTTACAAAGTTCTCTTCCTTTGTCAAAAATCAAGTAAGCATGGCTCTGTTGCTTTATTTCCAGGTCCTTTATTCTAATTCATTAGTCTACCTACATATTTACATGTCAGTATTAGGCTGTCTTTATTACTATTACTGTATGGTATAATTTGAGTTTGGGTGTTATGATACCTCCAACATTGTTCTTACTTTGTCTGTTCATGGTCTTCTGTATTTCCATATGGATTCTTGTATTTTTTTTTAAACCTGTGAAATATAACATGGGTATTTTGATAAGTATTGCATTAATTCTGTATAATAATTTTGTTATTATAAACATTTTCAGAGTATTAATCATCCCTATCCAGGAACATGGACTATTTTTGCATTGTCTAGTATTTTACTTGCTTTCATTTTTCAATATTTTGAAATTTGTCTTGTAGAGCTCTTTCAGTTCCTTGTTTAGATATATTTCTAAAAGGTTAATTTTGATGAGACGTATTTTGAATGAAATATTTTTTGTATATTCTTTTTCAGAAGTTAGTCTGTTAGTATAGATGAAGGCCTGAATTTTTTATATTTATTTTGTACTCCTGAAATATCACTGTGTTTATTAGGTCCAAGAGTTTTCTAGAAGACTCAGTAGGGTCTTTGAAGTAAAAAGTCACATTATTTGCTACAAATAGTGATAATCTGAGTTCTTTCCTTAATTCTTTATCCCTTTTATGTCATTGTCTTGTTTAATTGCTATAGGTAAGGCTTTGATCACGATATAAAATATGAGATACATTCATAATATACTAAGTGCTTCTACAAGTCAATAAGAAAGTGACAAATAGCACATTAGATATATGAGCAAAGCTATGATGATACACTCCATTAAAGATATACTAATGGTCAATGAGCATATGAAATGATGCTGTTTCTCAATAGTAATCAGGAGAATGCAAAATGAAACAAATCATGTATATGCCCAATGTGTTGATAAAAATTACTGATAACATGCAATGTTGACTAGGGTGTGGGAAACTTATTACACATTATTGGTGGGAATTTAAATGCATATAATCATTCTGTTAGATAATTTGGCACCATTATACCTAATTTTAAAATGCAAATGTACTTTGATACAGTAATTTGACTTACAAAAATGCTTGCACATCTGTACAAGAATGTTTATAGTTTTATAAGATTATAAATAACCTACTGGTCCATCTGTAGTACAACGATTATATACACTATTATCTTTTGGCTGTGAAACACTACTCTACTGCTGAAAATACAATGTACTTCCACAGAGAAAAATCTCCATGTCATATTTTAGATGAACTATGCAAGTAGAATAAAATATAAGCTATGACCTCATTTTAATTTAAGAAAATGCCTCAAACATCATGTGCCTGTATGCACTTGCATGGGAAATTTTCTAGAATGAGCCACAATACTGTTAGCTTTGAAGTTGCCTCTAGGGTTGTGGTAGAAAGTGCAAAGTGCTAATGAAAAGTTTTCGTTTTTCCTCAAATATTTTTCTGTAGCTGGTATTAATGAGATTGTAGTCTTTTGCTATTTAAGTACTTTTAAAAGTTTGAAGTAAATGTAAGGTAATGGTTCATGAGCTTTCATTTGAGGAATGAGAAATTGTAGGTAAGAGAGACAGAAGTAGTACAAAATAGAGGCAAGTTAGGATTATTTTAATACCTTGTGTTCTAGTTTCATTTATGTTGCTATGATGAATACTGTGGGCAAAAGCAGCTTTGAGGAGAAAGCGAGTTTTATAGTTCACAATCCCAAGCTACAGTCATCTGTTGTCAAGTAGTAAAGGAACTTAAAGCATCCCATCCACAGTCAAGAGCAGAGGGGAAACAAACCCATCTTTGATTTCTTGATAGTTATGCTCAGCTATCTTTCTTCACTCCTGTACACTGTGGGATGCAGCCAATAAAATGATGCCACTCACATTTAAGAGATTCCCACCTCACTGGCAATCAAGACAGTCCTCTCCAGATATCTTCATAAGCAATCCTGATCTAGATAATTCTTCATTGAGGCTTTCTTCCCCAGAGATTTTAGGTTGTGTCAGTTTGACAATTAAAACCAGATAGTACATCTTGTTACTATGGGTGCAACTTTAAAAACCAATAATATATCAATGCAGGCGTTTGTGTAGGTTCTTGTGTCAGTATTCAATCATGGGTGTAGGCTTATGACACAAGAAATTGTATATACATAAAAGCAAACTATATATTCATATATTATATACAAATTATATATATATATGAATTATTCTTCTACAATTGTTGGAGGTAAATGTGGGAGGAATACAATGGTATGAAAAACATCAGTGTAAACATCATCAGAAAGTTTATGAATCTGTTGAGGACCTGGTGGAAGAGCTGGAGCTTTGGGGGAAAATGTGGAAGGTAATAATGCTAAACTTCTGGCATTGGACTGTTAAACACTGATGGTGGAGTAGACTAAGGAAGGTTGTTGACTTGCATGACTCTGCTGCTTCTGTGAGATTGCAGTCAAGCATCTGGTGATCCTCAAGTTGCTGTTAGTCAGCAGGTCCAATAATAGAGAAGACGAGTTAGAAAGCTGAAAGAAAAAAGTGAATACAACCTAGAGAATGCTCATACTTCTGTGCTGTCTCTTACCACTTCTAATCAAAGAGCACAGTGTGTGTGTGTGTGTGTGTGTGTGTGTACACATGTGTGCATGTGTGGTGTCTTGTTTTACACTTTTGGTCAACTCTAAGCATGTTCCATACAGACAAGAGAATTGTTGGTAAATGTGATTCATAACACGACAATTAGAACAATGCAGCATGGAGCCTCTTCAGTAATTACTGAAGAGGAGCAAAGGCACTGCATGCTGAAAGGGAAGACTATTCTCATGTTGAGGGTAGATTGGAAAGAGTTCTCCATTTTTGTAGCTTTCTTTAATCTAAGCCAGGTCCCAAGTTCCTTGGTTTAGCTTTAGAAATGTCTGAGCTACAGACTCATTCCCAGAGTTCAAAGATTAGCAAGAAGCGATCACCAATGATAATTCATTCATGCCATTTATCAGTAAAAACTTAATGGAATACTGGCTGTATGAATGGTGCTGAGCTAATGCATGGATATAGATGAAGTAAAACTGAAGTCTATCCTCTAGATTCCCATTCATGTGGCTGAATCACAAACACGAGATGCACATTTACAGGAAAATGTAAAAGTTGTAAATTTAGTGAGAATAACTATCTGATATGGGGACATTTGAGAAATCAGGAATCACTTTGAGCCCAAAATGGATGAGCCAGGTAGGCAACAGACAACACTAGTAGTTTTAATTGGAAGAAATATTCAGGTTTTAATTTTGCATGCCAAAGAAAAGCATGTATCTTCACTGAACAGAGGTGAAAATTATGAGCAACTGCGAGTTTGCAATTGGTGGTGATTGCAGTTCAATGGAGGTTGCACTGAAGGGTTACTGGGCTACCTAGCTGAAGGTACATTCATTAGCTTGGCAGTTTACTTTGCTTGGGTTGGAAATTTGGATATTTGGACCACTAGTTGGCTTAGGAGTGACAGCCTCCTACATATTGTTACATGGGAGATCAGAATGTCTCTCTCTCCTGTGATTGAAAATTGGGATATAGGCCAAAGGAGTGTTCTGTGGTAAGTAAGTGTTTGCATGTTAGAACATGTACAAAGTGCATGTTAACATAGCTTCTCTTCCAGTATTAACTTGAGGGTGCTTTACAGGGCAGAGAGATCAAATTTTCCAACTTCAGCCAAAAATATGTAGATTTTAAATTCTGGCCGAGTGACGATATGTCACTGATACCAAGGGCTCCAGGCAAGATGCTGTCAAACTCAGTTTAGGATGAAGGATGGATTGGGAGTCATGGAGCCAAGATTTTAGTGGAATTCCTTTTTTAAAATGTAAGCAAAGCTAAAAATTGTGTAGTAAAGCCATCTTCACAAGGCTAGGAGGGGAGTCAGGAGCCTCTTGAAAGACCTTCAGTCCTATTACAATGAACCTGGAATCTATAGTGTTGATAGTAGATATCAGAGAAACCAAGGCAAAGACTGCCAGGGGGTGGTGGTGGGAATGTCTGTGACATTAGTCCTTTTCTGGCACTGCTTTCGAAGGACAAGCACTATAAACACATCCTTATTAATTGGAGAGAAGTTGAATGATTGAGGAACATCTAGTCAGAGAAGTCTTTGCTATTTTATGTCCACACACTCCCAGTTGCTGATGAGTGACAAAATAAGGAATAGGATCAAAATCACAAATGAGCTACTTTAGTATGTGAACTATTTATTTCAGTGGACTTATTTTGAGATGGGAACTTATTATGCAGGCTAGCTTAACTTTCAAAATCTTTCTGCCTCGGCTTCCTGAATGCTGGGATTACAGGTGTGCACCATCATGTCTAACCAGTTCAGCTGTTTTTTTTCTTAATAGACCAGTGATTCTTAACTTTCCTAAGCCTTTAATATAGTTCCTCATGTTGTGGTGACCCTCAACCATGAAACTATTTTCATTGATTCTTCATAACTGTAATTTTGCTACTGTTATGAATCATAGTGTAAATATCTGATAGGGAGCAAATCTGCTATGTGAGCCCTGTGGCGATTGCGATCCACAGGTTGAAAACTGCTGAAATACTTTCTTTTGTTTATTGGTTTTTAAATTAATATGCATGCATGCATGCTTTTCTTATTTCTTCTTCTCCCTGACTGTCCTCTGCTGTCCTTCTGTGCCACACTTTTTGCCCCTTTCCTTCCCATTAGCCCCATTTTAACTTCTTGTTCCCACCCCTCTACCTTCCTTCATGGTCTCCTTTCTATTTCCATAATTCAAACCACTATACTAAGCTAAGTGAAAAAGACTTTCTTGTTTTAAAATTTTGTGTGGTACATTTAAGTGTGTATGTGATGCATGTGTTCGGGTGTGCATAGCAGTCTACAGGCTTGCAAGGGCCAGAGCTGGGTATCTTCCCCTATTGTTCTCCATACTTTTTTGAGACAGGACCTTTCATTGCACATCAAGGCAGAGCTGGCTGTCCAGGGAATTCCCAAGATCTGTCTGCCTCTGCCACCCAACATTGGAATTTAAGTCATGTGGGTCCACACTTTGCTATTCCCTGCTTTTACATGGGTGCTGATGATTTGAGCTCAGATCTTCCTGCTTCTACAGCAAGTATTCACACACAATGTACCATCTCCCTAGTTTGTGAGATTCAGTAGAGTTTGTAAAGAAAGATGTGATACACTAATTTACATCATTCTGAATAAACTCCTTAGCTCATAGTTAAAGCAAAACTTAGAGTCTCTGCATAGACATCTCTGAGTTAGACTGAAAATCTTGGAGTCATTGACATGTTTCCAGTGTTTGAAGCCTTGACGTAAAAAAGGTTTCCAAGAGGTTTTCAGTAGAGCCAATGACAGGATCCTGTGGAATATTCAGCATTTTTACCTTAAAGTGTTTGTTTTATGTTTATAAGTTTACTAAATATTTGTGTATTTGTCATGAATTTACATGCATTAAGTCATTCAAGCCTCACAATTGCCCTAAGAAGTAGGCATAATCATGTGGAAACAAAGACTCATTGTTGCAAAGACAATTAGTTGCAGATAAAAATGTAACTCTAAGTCTCTAACCCAAGAATATATGCATTCACTGCTAAGATCTATCAGGGATGTCTAGAAGAAGAGGCCTGAGATGGAAGTTGAAATGGGATTATGGGAGGTGCTGTTGGGTCAACATTACATTAGAGGCAGTTGTTAATTTATAGAGTATTTTTCATGGATTAGGTAGGCTTCTTGTATGCCTCCTTTTGACTTACTTTTATAGTATGCTGCACAGTATATAACAGAACTCTCTGGCATAAAGAGGCAGGGAGGCATGGAGTGGGTGGCTATGAAACGTTGGAAATATTTAAATCATACCATACTGGCTTGGTTGGAATGTTCTGACATCATGCATTTGAGACAGGATGCCAAAAAGATGTTCTTTAATATAGATGACCTAGGAGAGATAGGAGCAACCTGCAATCTTTGCCCTGTAAATGAACTAAGTATGGTTTGGCTCTTAGTCAAATAAGAACAACGTATGCAGACTTCTTTAGGCATTTGAGCTTGTGAAGAGGAACAAGCTGTAGTTTTTCCAGCAGGGGAGAGGGCACAAGATGAAGAAGCTGTCATGCCTCCTTGTTAGCTCAGAATAAACAGCAGACCTGACTTTCTCCTAAAAGACATAGAGCCAGGGACTGTTGAGTAAAACGAATAGGAATTATCTAGGTTTTATTTTCTTCAAAACACATATTACTACATGATGATTTATTTGAGATGACTTTAATGACTTTTGTCACTCTCCATGGTGGCAAGGGACATTAACTTTTCACTGCTATGACACTCTGCCTAAGACAGTACATGGTGTACTGAAGTTTTTCAATAAATGTCTATTCAGATGAAGACAAAAGCAAATGGATTATAGGGCATGGCAGAGAGAGAGAGAGAGAGAGAGAGAGAGAGAGAGAGAGAGAGAGAGAGAGAGAGAGAGAGAGAGACAGACAGACAAACAGACAGACAGACAGACACAGAGACAGAGAGACAGAGACAGAGAGACAGACACAGAGACTAGAGATACTTATACTACATTTAAAAACTCAGTTTCTTATGAAAGCCTTCACTTACCAGGAAACTGGGACAGATGGGAGGACATCCTATTGGGACTCTAGATGATAGAAGCATGGGAGAATAGCAAAGTAGAAGGATCCAGAGGGTCCTAGAAACCTACAAGAAGAACATTATGATAGGCAGATTTGGGCCCAGGGGTCCCGCTCAAACTATGGCACCAGCCAAGGACAATACAGGAGGTAAACTTTAAACCCCTACCCAGATCTAGCCAATGGTCAGAACAGTCTCCACAGTTGAGTGGAGAGTGTGATACGACTTTCTCACGTACTATGGTGCCTCACATTTGACCATGTCCCCTGGAGGGGGAGACCTGGTGGCACTCAGAGGAAGGACAGCAGGAAGCCAAGAAGAGACTTGATACCCTATGAGCATATACAGGGGGAGAAAGTCCCCCTCAGGCACAGTCATAGGGGAGGGGAGTAAGGGGAAAATGGGAGGGAGGGAAGAATGGGAGGACACAAGGGATGGGATAACCATTGAGATGTAACAAGAATAAATTAGTTTAAAAAAAAGAGAAAAAAAAAAAGAGGACAAAAAAAAAAAAAAAAAAACCAACCCTGTTTCTTAATACATAAACTTTACTCTGACATGAAAAAACAGAATCTGAGATTGGACTGCCTGGCTTCATAGCTTGAGAAACTCTGGGAAAGATGGATAATTTGGCCCTCAGTTTCATTATCTGGGCATGGAGATGAGCATAATTTTGTTCTCTCTCTCTCTCTCTCTCTCTCTCTCTCTCTCTCTCTCTCTCTCTCTCTCTCTGTGTGTGTGTGTGTGTGTGTGTGTGTGTATTCTACTTTTATAGTAATAATATATATGCTATATATTATTAGTGTGTGTATATATATATATATATATATATATATATATATATATATATATATATATATATATATATATATATATATATGAATATGGCTGGGAATGGAATCCATGGCTTTGCACATTCTTGACAGATGCTGTACCAATGAACAACATTTCCAGCTCTCTTTCTTTTTCACATTTTGATATGGGATCTCATTAAGTCACCCAGGCTGCCCTGAATTCAATGTCCAAAATAGGCAAGCCTCGAACATGCAGTCCTCCTGCCTCAGCTTCCCAAGTATCAGAGATTACAGGTCTTGCCATAAGGCTTGGCTAACTGTGTTGTATTTTGTATTGAATTAGTTGATAGGTATAAGACAGAATAGTGCCTAACACAGTTTTTAAAAATTGTGTTTGCTTATTAGTAGCAATTAGTATTTCTACAGAGAGATTTGTGAGACAACGCATAACCCATTCTTTTAGTTTTAGGAGCTTTACTCCAGTATTTGCTTTTCCCTCTTTCTTGAACCCTTGCTACAGCCTTTTCTGCTTGGCAGCATTTTATCCCATTCTATAGACAAAGAAACTGAGGTGTGTAACCCCATCCAGTCTTGAATTTAAGCTCTTTCCACTTTAGAATACTAATTTCAGCTTGCAGATGATAAAAAGGGCTATGTATGTTTTTACCTGTTAATTCTATTTTCATCCCTTAGCAAATAATAATGGCCACCCAGATGTAATGAATGAGTGTCACTCACACTGTTAAAACTGGCCAACACTCTATGCCATCTTGGGATTGGCTGCTCCATCCTCCAGGTTCACAATGGAAGAAGACACGACCATGCTTCTCACTGACAATTGCTCTGGCATGTATGGAGCTGCCTATATTCCTTTTCTTGGTTGGTAACTTCTGACATCAGGGCATCATGGTGGGCATGAGTCAGAAGGACTCCTACATGGGCAATGAAGCTCGGGGAAAGTGAGATATCATGCCTTTGATGCATTCCCATATTGCACAGTCAGCAACTTGGATGGCACTGACATCAGGTTATATGTCTTCCACAGTGAGTACTGAGCACCCTGCACCCACACCAGAACCCAAAGACTAACAGAAAGAAGGTGATGTTTTGAGACCTTCAGCATCCTGGATATTCAGGCCATACTGTTGCTATACGCCTCTGGGTACCCCACTAGCACTGTCATGGATTTTGGCAATGGAGTCAAATAGAATGCTAATTTACCAGGGCTATACCCTTCCTAATTTACTCCATCTTGTGTCTAGACTGTGCCTGTCTGGGAGGTAACAGACTACCTCAGCAGATCCTGACAGAGCAAATTACAACTTCACCACACTGCTGAGTAGGGGATTGTGCTGACACCAAGGAAAAGATGTTCCATGTTGTCCAAGACTTAGACTAAGGAGTGACCATGGCTCTCCTTCATCAAACTTGCTGAAGAGCTCTTGACGGATAGGTGATTACCAGTGTCAAAGAGCAAGCAGTTCCTGTGTCCAGAATGCACCTAGGCAAAGGGTATCACAGTTCTGGCATGTTGAAGCCCACTATCATTGCTCCTCTGCCAAAGTTCTCAGTAGGGTATTCTCTCCTGCCCTTGATATCCACCTTCCAGCACATATCCATCATCAAGCAGGAGTATGGTGAGTTGGACCTCTGCTTCATCCACTGCAAATGCTTCCAGATGGATGGAGCAGGGGACAGACATCTACTGCATGACTAGATTCTGCAGTATCAGTTTGCCCTAGCAAATTTACATGCCTCGTGCTAGCATCATGAAACTGAAATAAGTCTTTGAAAAGACGTTTGTACTTGAAGCTCACCTCTGGTATCAGGTATAGATTGTCAAAGTTGTTCTTGATATTTGACCTCAATTCCTGCTAAGTGTTTTGTTGGTTTATGTTTAATAGCCTGTGCATATCTATCTTGGTTTAAGACACACTTAGTCAATGTAGCTTGGTGACTTGGTAGGTGAGAAAAACAATCTAGAGAAGAGAAACCCACAGCCTGGAGAGTCTGTGTGAGACCAGTGTGGGGATCTGTACAGGCTATCGATGGTAGAGATTCCAGAATTTCCTGAGGCTCACAAGGGTTTCCAAACTAGTTGTCAACTCTGTTTTGCCTATCTGGGTGGGGAAGTCCAAGCCTTAGGACTCAAGGCCCATTCTGATGTTTCCCTTCCTGTCCAACATTAGTTGTTAATTGCCTTGAGTTAGGCATGTTTTCACTTACATCTGTAAATGCTTTCATCCTTTTAATTTATACAAGGTATTTTGGACTCAATTCTTTAAGTGGTGACAATAAATTTTGTTTGTTTGTTTTTACCATTAATAAGAGTGTTAGATCCCAGCAATGTGTCATTGTACAGAGAAAAAGAAAGTGCTGTGGTACACAGAGGGATTAAAAACAATCACTGATGGGTTTGGATAAATGGGATGATTCCACTAGTGCAGCAGTTCTCAATCTGTGGGTGGTGACCCTTTGAAAAACCCCAGTCTCCAAAAATATTTACATCATGATTCATAATGGTGGCAAATTTACAGTTATGAAGTAGCAAGGAAATGATTTTATGATGGAGGTCACCACAACAGGAAGCACTGTATTAAAGGTTCACAGTATTAGGAAGGTTGAGAAGTGCTGTACTAGTAGCAGAAAGAAATTTCAACCAGATTACTGAAGGGACCTAGGAAGGCCATAGTCTAAAATAGGATGCGCTTTGTACTAGCGTGGATAGCCTGCACCCACTAGAGCTGCACCCACTAGAACTGCACTGAAGATGTCCTTGAGATGTTAGAGTGCCAGTCCCAACTTACCTTGAGTTTCTGTTCTGTGGCTGGAATTTACAAATATATTGTTAAACAGAAAGTGAAATTATATTCATACAAAATATATTCTCATTTAAAATCACACAATAAAGAAAAAACAAAGAGTCTTTTTAATGTACCTTCTACGACCAGTTTGATATGCAGCTTCTTAAAATTTTATATGAATTTCACTATATATACACATATAAACAAAAATGTATCATTGGATGCTCCATTTTTTACATAAATAATATCCTACTCTGCATCATTTTACAACTTGTTTTATACATTGAACAACATGTGTCATAGTACTTTCTGTTGTTATTATGAACAGACCAATCTCATTTAACACACTTGCACAGTATTCTATTGTTCGTATAAACCAGATGATGTAAATGTTCTACGTTTTATGCTCCCCACCTTTTTGTCCCTCCAACTCTGCTTCCTCTGCAGTTACAAAGAGTAGTTAGTGAGGATTGTAAGAAATGCCTCGTTCTACTCATGAGCAAGGAATACTCTGGGTAGAAACTTAAAAGTGGAATGTCTTGGCTGGAGAACATGTTCATGTAAATTTCTGTAGGTGACTGCCAAGTTACATAATTAGAGTTAATGAAAGTAGGGGAAGACCATTAATGCTGTGAAAACTCATTGGAGTTTCTGCTCTCGACTCGTTTTTGCTTATTTCGAGGTTGTTTTTCCTTCGCTTCTCTAGAAGGTCACTTTTGAAATACTTTAGGCATTCTCAGAAAAGCAAAAGAGAAAAGTAGCCCTGCTTCCACTTATTTCCATGAATTAAGGGGGGAACTAAGAGGGCCCCTAGTGGCCACATGATGTCAGTGCAGCTTTGGCTGCCTGGGTTCAGCTGGGGATCCAGGGAAGGCAGATTCATGGATGGGTGGTAGGGGCCCTGTTCATGCTTTTTGGCCAAAAAACATGCCTGCACACACGTTACACTTCTTTAGGGTCTTGGAGAGCAAGTCATCTGTGTAGTTCTTTATTCTACCCCCAACTCAAGTGAAGAAAAAGGAAAGCCCTGTAATTTACAGAGGAATGAAATATTCTGAAGAACTACTGCCATCTACAGACCTAAAAACTGCCCTCAACCTTTCTTTTTTTTAAAAAAAAATATTATATTGGTTTTTTACATATACATTTACATTATTACACATAAATAAAATACACTACAAACAGCAGGAAGAACCACAAAACAATCAGGAATTATGTAAATGTTATATTCATAGTGATTTGGCTATTTGTATTTGGCAACTTTGACGAAAACATCTTTCCTATCTTGGTGACTCTGAAATTCTGAATGTAAATCAATATCTATCATATCTCATCTTTATTAACTTAAAACATCTATCTAGACCTGAAAACATCTTAATCCCTAAACAACTAAGCTTAATTGCAAAACTAAACTATCTGGTCTTCAACCCAGTCAGAGACTTGAGAAGGAATAAAACTTAAATCCCAGAGTGAACTGGAATTGCAGGCTAGCAGCTTCCAAAATGAAAAAGTGACAGAGACAGTTTACTGCCTGAACAGTCACCCAACACTCTCTATAACATTGGAGTACCATCTTCTGCCTTCTGGCCCAATATATATGACAGACATATTTTTTTAATTAATTTATTCTTGTTACATCTCAATGTTTATCCCATCCCTTGTATCCTCCCATTCTTCCCTCCCTCCCATTTTCCCTTTATTCCCCTCCCCTATGACTGTTCCTGAGGGGGATTACTTCCCTCTGTATATGCTCATAGGGTATCAAGTCTCTTCTTGGCAACCTGCTGTCCTTCCTGAGTGCCACCAGGTCTCCCCCTCCCTGGGACATGGTCAAATGTGAGGCACCAGAGTACGTGAGAAAGTCATATCCCCCTCTCCACTCAACTGTGGAGAATATTCTGACCATTGGTTAGATCTGGGTAGGGATTTAAAGTTTACCGCCTGTATTGTCCTTCGCTGGTGCCTTAGTTTGAGTGGGACCCCTAGGCCCAAATCTGCCTATCATAATGTTCTACTTGTAGGTTTCTAGGACCCTCTGGATCCTTCTACTTTGCTATTCTCCCATGCTTCTCTCGTTTAGATTCCCAATAGGATGTCCTCCCCTCTGTCCCAGTTTCCTGGTAAGTGAAGGCTTTCGTGGGACATGCCCCTTGGGCTAGTATGCAGATATAAGTGAGTATATACCATTTGAGTCTTTCTGCTTCTGGGTTAACTCACTCATTATGATCATTTCTAGCTCAATCCATTTATCCACAAATTTTGGGAATTCCTTGTTTTTAATAGCTGAGTAGTATTCCATAGTGTATATATACCATAGTTTCTTTATCCATTCTTCTACTGAGGGACACTTAGGCTGTTTCCATGTTCTGGCTATTATGAATAAGGCTGCTATGAACATGGTTGAGCAAATTTTCTTGTTGTGTGCTGGAGCATCTTCTGGGTATATTCCAAGGAGTGGAATAGCTGGGTCTTGAGGAAGCCCTTTTCCCAGTTTTCTGAGATAGCACCAGATAGATTTCCAAAGTGGCTGTACTAGTTTGCATTCCCACCAGCAATGAAGGAGTGATCCTCTCTCCCCACATCCTCGCCAGCATGTGGTGTCACTTGAATGTTTGATTCTAGCCATTCTGATGGGTGTAAAATGGAATCTCAGAGTTGTTTTGATTTGCATTTCCCTGATGACTAAGGAGGTTGAGCATTTCTTTAAGTGTTTCTCAGCCATTTGATACTCCTCTGTTGAGAATTCTCTGTTTAGTTCCAAGCCCCATTTCTCAATTGGGTTATTTGGTTTGGTGGTGTTTAATTTCTTGAGTTCTTTATATATTTTGGATATTAGACCTTTGTCAGATGTAGGGTTGGTGAAGATCTTTTGCCAGTCTGTAGGCTGTCGCTTTGTCCTCTTCACAGTGTCTCCTGCCTCACAGAAGCTTCTCAGCCTCATGAGGTCCCATTTACTAATGATTGACATTAAGGCCTGGGCCATTGGTGTTCTGTTCAGGAAGTTGTCTCCTGTGCCAATATGTTCCAGGCTCTTTCCCAATTTTTCTTCTAAGTGACTTAGTGTTTCTGGTTTTATGTTGATGTCTTTAATCCACTTGGATTTGAGTTTTGTGCAAGGTGACAAATATGGGTCCAGTTGCATTTTTTTTACACATAGACCTCCAGTTAGACCAGCACCATTTGTTGAAGATGCTATCCTCTTTCCATTGAATGGATTTGGCTTCTTTGTCAAAAATCAAGTGACCATATGTGTGTGGATTCATATTTGGGTCTTCGATTTTATTTCACTGATCAACCAGCCTGTTGCTGTGCCAGTACCATGCTGTTTTAATTACTATTGCTTTATAGTACAGTTTGAGATCAGGTATGGAAATTCCTCCAGAGCACCTTTTATTGCACAGGATTGTTTTAGCTATTCTGGGTTTTTTGTTTTTCCATATGAAGTTCAGAATTGAACTTTCAATGTCTTTAAAAAATTGTGTAGGTATTTTGATAGGGATTGCATTGAATCTGTAGATTGCTTTTGGTAGGATGGCCATTTTTACTATGTTAATTCTCCCGATCCATGAGCAAGGAAGATCATTCCATCTTCTCAGGTCATCTTCAATCTCTTTTTTCAGAGTTTTGAAATTTTTTTGAAACAAATCCTTCACTTGCTTAGTTAGAGTAACTCCTAGATATTTTATATTGCTTGTGCCTAATGTGAAGGGTGTGGTTTTCCTAATTTCTTCCTCTGCAAGCTTGTCATTTGTGTATAGGAAGGCTACAGACTTTTTTGAGTTAATTTTGTATCCAGCTAATTTGCTAAAGGTGTTTATCAGCTGTAGGAGTTCTCTGGTGGAATTTTGAGAGTCACTTATGTACACTATCATATCATCTGCAAACAGGGATAATTTGACTTCCTCCTTTCCCATTTGGATACCCTTGATCTCCTTTTGTTGTCTTATTGCTCTGGCTAGAACTTCGAGTACTATATTGAAGAGATTTGGAGAGAGTGGGCAGCTTTGCCTTATTCCCGATTTTAGAAGAACTTCCTTGGGTATCTTACCATTTACTTGATTTTGGCTATTGGCTTGCTATATATAGCCTTTATTATGTTGAGGAAAGTGCCTTGAATCCCCGATCTCTCTAAAACTTTATACATGAATGGGTGTTGGATTTTATCAAATGCTTTCTCTGCATCTAAAGAGATGATCATGTGTTTTTTATTTTCAGTTTGTTTATATGGTGGATTACATTGATGGATTTCCGTATATTAAACCATCCCTGCATGCCTGGAATGAAGCCTACTTGTTCATGATGAATGATATCTTTGATGTGTTCTTGTATTCATTTTGCAAGTATTTTATTTAGTATTTTTGCATCGATGTTCATAAGAGAAATTGGTCTGAAATTCTCTTTCTTTGTTGAATCTTTGTGAGGTTTAGGTATCAATGAGACTATGGCCTCATAGAATGAATTTGGTAATTTTCCATCCATTTCTATCTTTTGGAGTAGCTTGAATAGTATCGGTATTAGCTCGCCCTTGAAGGTCTGGTAGGATTCTGCACTGAAACCATCTGGCCCTGGGCTTTTGTGGTTGGGAGACCATCGATGATTGCTTCTATTTCTGTAGGGGAAATAGGACTATTTAGCTTGTTTATCTGTTCTACACTCAACTTTGGCAAGTGAAATTGATCAAGAAAATCATCCATTTCCCTTAGATTTTCAAATTTTGTGGCGTATATGCCTTCAAAGTAGGATCTTATGATTCTTTGAATTTCTTCAGTGTCTGTTGTTATGTCTCCCTTTTCATTTCTGATTTTGTTGATTTCAATACTGTCTCTCTGCCTTTTAGTTAGTTTGGCTAATGGTCTGTCTATCTTGTTGATTTCCTCAAAGGACCAGCTCTTGGTTTTGTTGATTCTTTGGACTGCTTTCTTAGTTTCTAATTTGTTAATTTCAGCCCTGAGTTTGATTATTTCCAGGCGTCTACTCCCCTTGGGTGTTTCTGCTTCTTTTTTTTCTAGGGGTTCCTGTTGTGTCGTTAAGATGCTTATGTGCGATGTTTCCAATTTCTTTTTAAAGGCACTTAGTGCTATGAATTTTCCTCTTAGCACTGCTTTCAATGTATCCCACAAATTTGGGTATATTGTTCCTTCATTTTCATTGAATTTCAGAAACTCCTTGATTTCTTTCTTTCTTTCTTCCCTGATTCAGGTGTCATTTAGCAGAGAGTTGTTTAGTTTCCACATACGTGTAGGCTTTTTGTTATTTCTGTTGTTGTTGAATTGCAGCCTAAGAGCATGGTGATCTGATAGGATACAAGGTATTATTTCAATCCTCTTGTATCTATTGAGGCTTGCTTTGTGACCTACGATGTGATCAATTTTGGAGAAGGTTCCGTGGGGTGTAGAGAAGAAGGTATATTCTTTCTTGTTTGGGTGAAAGGTTCTATAGATATCTGTTAGATCCATTTGACCCACGGCATTGGTTAATGATGTTATTTCTCGGCTTAGTTTCTGTTTCAGTGACTTATCCTTCAGTGAGAGTGGGGTGTTGAAGTCTCCCACTATTATTGTGTGGGGATCGACGTGTAGTTTAAGCTTTTTTAGCAGATCTTTTACAAATGTGGGTGCCCTTGTATTGGGAGCATAGATGTTCAGAATTGTGATGTCATCTTGGTTGACTTTACTTTTGATGAGTATGAAGTGTCCTTCCTCATCCCTTTTGATTAATTTTGGTTGAAAATCTATTTTGTTCAATACTAAAATGGCTATGCCTGCTTGCTTCTTGTGATCATTTGCTTGGAGTATTTTTTCCAATCTTTTACCCTGAGGTAATGCCTATCATTATGGGTGAGATGTGTTTCTTGAATGCAGAAGAAGGTTGGATCTTGTTTATGCACCCATTCAGCTAGTCTGTGTCTTTTTATTGGAGAATTGAGGCCATTGATGTTGAGAGATATTAATGACCAGTGACTGTTAAGAGTCTTAATTTTGGTGTTGGTTCCAGTCGAGCGTTTGTGTAGTTGTGTTTTTGCCATGGGATAGTTATCTATTTCCTGAGTAGTTTTGGTTGGAGCTTGACCCTTTGGGATGGAGTTTTCCATCTAGTACCTTCTGTAAAGCTGGATTTGTGGATAGGTACTGTTTGAAATTGTTTTTGTCATGGAATATTTTGTTTTCTCCATCAATGGTTATTGATAGTTTTGCTGGGTAAAATAGTCTGGCCTGGCATCTGTGGTCTCTTAGGGTTTGCAGGATCTCTGTCCAGGCCCTTCTGGCTTTTATGGTCTCTGCTGAGAAGTCGGGTGTAATTCTGATAGGTTTGCCATGAAATGTTATTTGGCCCTTTTCCCTTGCAGCTTTTAATATTTTGTCTTTGTTCTGTATGTTTTGTGTTTTGATTATTATGTGGCGGGCAGTTTTTCTTTTCTGGTCACTTCTATTTGGTGTTCTGTAGGCCTCTTGTATGTTTATAGGCATTTCTTTCTTTAGATTGGGGAAATTTTCTTCTATGATTTTATTGAGAATAGTTTCTGGGCTTTGGAGACTGATATCTTCTCTTTCTTCAATGCCTATTATCCTCAAATTTCTTCTTTTCATGGTGTCCTTAATTTCTTGGATGTTTTGTGTCAGGAGTTTTCCAGATTTGGCATTTTCTTTAATGGTTGCTTCAAGATCTGTGATTGTATCTTCTAGACCTGAGATTCGTTCTGTTAGAAAAGCTCACCTCTGTGTTGCTCGCCTTCTCTGAGGTCTCACGTTCTCATTTTTCTTCCATCTGTGTGTTTATCATTGAATCCATTTTCATTTTCAGATCTTGAACTGATTTTTTTTATTTCTTTCATCTGATTGTTTGTATATTCCTGAGTTTCTTCCATTGCCTCTTTATAGGTATTCAGAGTTTGGACCGTTTTATTTCTTTCTTTCATCTGGTTGTTTGCATTTTCCTGCAATTTTTCCAGTTCCACTCTATATGCTTCTTTTATGTCTCACCTGTTTGTCTGCGTCTTCCTGCATTTGATTACAAATTTTATTTGTTTCCTCTAATACCATCCTCATTACTAAGGATTTAAGGTCATTTTCTTGTATTTCCATTGTATTTTAGTTCTCTGGGTTGTTTTATTTGGGATAGCTGGAAACTGGAGATGCCATGTTGTTTTGGTTTTTTTTGTGTATGCTTTTTCGCTGTCTTTTAGACATCGTGCCGTCTTTTTTTTTTTTTGAGGGGGGTTGGGTAGCTTCTAGAGTTGGATGGAGGGAGTCTGATGATAGATTCACTTGTTTTCTCACAATTTCTCTAGGCTGGGAGCTCTAATGCTTCACTGGTGTGGATGTTAGGAGGATAGCTCTGTTTTTTTGGACTCTCACAGCCAGTGATCCTCAGCTCCCCTGTGCTGTGGGTCCTGCAATCGTTCTGGGTGTCTGAATGAACATTGGGTCAGGCCAAGGTATCCACAGCCTTCTCTGTCCCCTGCCAAGTCCAGCCAGGAACACTGGGCTTTTGGCCCAACGTGGGTGCTGTAGTCAGTTATTGACTCAGGGCCCGAACTGTCCACCAAGTTCAGCCAGGAATTCTGGGTTCAAACTGCACACTGTGTCCAACCAGAGTCTTAGAGCCGGTGGAACTGAGCGCTCCGCCCAGCCATGACAGGTATATTTGTGAGGCAAGAACTCTTGATGACTTGCTTACCCTGTCTTAGCAGAGTTTGGCGGTCAATTATGTCTGCATCCAAGTGTGCCCATTTTTAGGCATAATTCTGTCTGTGGCAGAAATGAG
Organism: Acomys russatus; assembly: GCF_903995435.1. NCBI lineage: Eukaryota > Metazoa > Chordata > Mammalia > Rodentia > Muridae > Acomys > Acomys russatus. The sequence goes on along the minus strand of NC_067169.1, from coordinate 76,268,793 downwards.
AACATTTTTCCAGTGGCTTGTTTGACACACTTGTAGCCAACTCCATAAGGAGGTTCTTTGATGCTCATCATCTTTGAGGTAGGCTGGGTATTGCCAGGAGTTAACCTGTGTCATTGTCAATAAATCTTTAAAATAATAAATACATTTTAAATGCCACATTCTTTATGTCTCTGACCTTTTTAAGACCTTATCTAATTATTTTATCTTGTATATCTATAGAATCATATCTATCTGTTAAATCTAGAATGTATCTATAGAATAATATCTATCTGTTAAACCTAGGATGTATATTCTTGTGATAAAAATAGACTAATAATTGACATGACTATGATTTGATCAACTAACAATTGGCTTGTATTACTTAATTATCTTAAACAGCCTGCAATACCACTTTCAAGGTATTGGAAGTAAACCTTGTATTATAATTGAGTTGTATGGATACAGTACCTCATATTAGAGTATGTGAAGATTAATCTTAAATTTGAATTCTATAAGTAAGTAGTCAGAGCTGCTGGTCAACGTGGTGCTACAGCTGTCAGTTGTTGAGTCTGTCTCTGTGGGTGATTGCTGCCTGGCTCCTTTTCTCAAGAGGAGGCTTTCCTTGTTTGCTGCTAGTACACTTGCTGAGCTGGGGCCTCTGTATTTTTCTTGGTATTCATAATGTTAAACTGGTGTGACCATAAGACCTCCTCCCCAGTTTTCACAGTATGTGTTATTTGTTGAATGCTTGGTAGGTGCCAGACACTGTCATTAGCTCTTGACAAAATTCATATAATTATCGCCCCTAAAAATAAGGATTATTATTTGCAATAGATTTTAGAGATGGAGAAACTGAAGCTCAGGGCTCTTAAGTGACTTGCTCAAATTCACAGAGCTTAAGCAGACTTACTAAATGAGTCCAAGTTCATCTGATTTCAAAACTCCTTTTCCTAACCATTTTAAGTCTCCTGAGAAGTTTTTCACATGCACACTTCAGTGATTCCTAAAAGAACTTTTGTAGCATTTTGTCATTGTGGCCCAAATAAGGGGAAGGATTTATTTTGGCTCATGTTTTCAGATCTGCTGTTTCACCATGGCAGGGAAGCTGTGATAAAAAGAGCAGTTCATGTCTGGGTAAACCAGGAAGCAAAGGAAAGGTGTGCCTGTTCCTTGTTAGCATGCTTATTTTTTCTTTTTGATTCTGCAGGGTCTCCATCCTGAATTGTTATATTAACTACATTTGTAACAGGTCTTCCCTTAGATGATTCCTTACAGAAACAGCCTCATTGTCATACCCAGAGGCATGCCTCAACATCTCCTAGGTGCTTCTGAAGCTAGTCAAGTTGATAATGAAGATTAACCTTTCAAGAACACATACAACTCAACAGAAAAGCAGAAATACAAGACAGCAATCATCTTTGGCTTGAGCTTTTCACCAATGAGCAAACGTCTTCCAAGTATGAATTAAAACATGAATGGATTCTTCAAATTTGACTTCAGATCTGTTTTGCCTCTTCTCTATCTCTTGATTTTCTTATCTGTAAAATGAGGATAATAATAGCTACCTGATAGGTGATGGTGAAATATTAGGTCGCTTAGAAACGTAATTTACAGAGGTTTCCAAACTTTTGACACTGTAATACAATGTTGTGGTCTAAATATGTGTTGGGTTATATCCATAACTACTTGGAGTTACACACAGTCCACAGGAAACAGATTGGACATACTTGAAAGTGTTTAGAACTTTCCTGGTCAATAGGGTTACTTAAGCTGCTCTATTAATGAAGATGTGGAAGAAATCTCTATATTTGATTCTGTCTTTGACTATGTGAAGATGAATCTTATCTACTTCAAAAGAACCCAAAACTAGCAATATAATCAGCTACTAGAAAAGAACTGTTATTTAGCAGGACTATTGGACCAACATGGTGAATGTACGGCAGCTATTCCTGTTTGACACCTACCTTGGAGAGGATTATGAAATGATCGAGTTTGTTCTGTTCTGAGATCCACTTCATGTAGCCACCTCAAACACTCTGTAAAATGTTCTCTTTTTCTCCTATGCATTATCCAGTGCTGTGCCTATGAAAAGGGCCAGACACACTTACTTCCCTCCTGCTACACTCATGATTCACTAGCAGATAAATCTTCCTCCATGTGGTTGCTCGCATATGAACTGAGCACTGGATATTCGGTATAAACTCATAATAAATGAAACTCTCACATGAATTGTTGGTTGCATGTTACTCAGCTCAAGTTGCCACAATAAAATAACAATACAGGTTGACTTGTCCAAATGAAATGTGTTTTGTCATCGTTCTGGAAACTGGAAAGGGTAAGCTAAAGTTCTCTCCTATATGGTTCATGCTGAGGAATCTCTCCTTGGCTTGTATCATGACCTCTGTATCACAACGTCTTCACAAAGTAAAGAGAGATAGTCCCAATGTCTGTCTCTTTCATTTTCTGGTAAGAGCATGGATATGACCACAAGAGTCCCAACCTTACGACCTCATCTCAATTTAAGTATCTCTGAAGCTCCATCTTCAAGGTAATTACATTGGGGATTTGTATGTGAAATGTTAGTCTATGGGAACTTCAATGCATGGATAAGGAAGGGACAACATTCATGTGATAGTAAGTCATATACATAGATATATGAACCCCAGGACCTTTGAGTAACCCTAAGTAAATAATAGCATGTTGTTAGTGACCTGAGTCACTCCTTACCTAATGTTAGTGCATGATTCAGCATGGACAATATTCAATCAGACTTCCAAGTACTTTGTGTAGTAAGAAGAAGAAAATTTGCCTCTTTTTTTTGTTTGTTTGTTTTCTTTTTTCTTTTTTTATTTTATTTTATTTTATTAATTTATTCTTGTTACATCTCAATGTTTATCCCATCCCTTGTATCCTCCCATTCCTCCCCCCCCCCCATTTTCCCATTATTCCCCTCCCCTATGACTGTTCCTGAGGCGGATTACCTCCCCCTGTATATTCTCATAGGGTATCAAGTCTCTTCTCGGTAACCTGCTGTCCTTCCTCTGAGTGCCACCAGGTCTCCCCCTCCAGGGGACATGGTCAAATGTGAGGCACCAGAGTACGTGAGAAAGTCATATCACACTCTCCACTCAACTGTGGAGAATATTCTGACCATTGGCTAGGAAAATTTGCCTCTTAAAGGTATGATTGAGGAGATGGGTTCCAGAAACACAATCCAATCCACAATATCAGGTCAAGAGAATAGCATCTCAGATAATGTAGTAAATGTCTAACATTTGAGTGAAAATATTCTCTTCCATGTAATCAATTAGATGTGGTCGTTCAGTGCTCAGGAGTTTGCTCTGTAAGTACCAATAAGTGCTAAAGAGCCTGAAACAATGAGGAAAGCTTTGATTTGAGTTGTTGGTGGAAAGAGAAGGTTTGAGCAGTTCCTTAACTTCCAGGGCTATTGATTTAGAACAAGCATTAGATGCCCAGAGAGACATGGGAGAAGAGGTGTTTATAGGAGCCATTAATGAATCCATAGGGGAGACTGAATTATTTCTCTAATAACGTGGTCCATTTATTTTTAAGATCATTTGTGAGTTCCTTATATCTTCTAGTATGTGGTGGAAAGAAAAATATTTCTGTCCTCCCTACACCTTTTTGCCGTGAAGAAGACATAAAGACCCCATTGACTCAAAATGGTGTTGTATGTGTGGAAATGGCATTTTAAAGGTGAGCATATAGAATAGAAAATGCTGCTATTGTCATTTTAATAGTTTATGAAGAATACTCACAGATTAATAAAAAGAAGAGAGAAGCAGACCATTTACACACAACAAAAGATCAAGAACAGAATAAAACTGGCCAGCAGACATCATTTAACTCCTGTACTTAATTAATTAATGCGCAACACATTAACAAAGCTTAAAAAATTAAAAGCAAGCCATCATAGTCACTTTTGACCAGGTTGACATAAAAACAAAACCTGCTTTTTTTGTGGAGTTATAAATTATCATAACTTTTCTGAAGGGCAATTTGAGGATAAAGATTTTGTCCCAGAATTTTCACTGTTAGTTATTTATCTTAAGGAAATAATTAAGGGTGCACAAAAGACTTATTTACACAAACAATTGTAGAGGGGAAAAAATGAAAACACCTAACTACCCCCAAATTGGAAAGGAATCAAATAAATGATGGTATAGACTTCTATTAGAAAGTCATGTATCCATTAAAAATCATGTTTTTGGTAGGAGAAAATGCTCATGATAACATAATACTAAGATAAGAATGTCACATATCAAGCTGGGTATAAACCTGGGTGGCAGGGTGACAGATAATCTTTATTTTCTTCTGCCTGGGCTTTTATGTCTTTTTCAAATTTTTAAAATTTCACACAGTGACTATGTGCTGCTTTTGTAATTAGAAAAAAACAACAGCAGCACAGAAACTATTAAAAAAGACATTTAAGCTTGTTTCTGAAAGCTAATCTTTGATTTAATTTTTTCTCTTCAAATTTAAACACAGTCATTTCCTTTGGAAAATGAACAGAATAATTTTAATTGTCTGGTGGGAGAAATTGGATAAAATTATTTTGGGGCATGTATAGGGGGAATATCCTCATATAAAATTGTTCCAATGGAAAGCGTAAGTCTACACTGGCCTTTCCTTAAAAGACTTCATATTACCGGTTTAAAAACTATTTAGATATTATTTGTATACCATAAAATTCACTCATTTAAGGTATTCTAGTAGATTTTTTGGTATGTGGCAGGCTTATGTCATTTTTGAAATCCTAAAGATAAAACCTGATCCTACCTTTCTCCCAGCTTCTAATAATATCACATAAATTTTCTGTATGTATAGATTTGTATGTTGCAGGTATTTATTGGAAATAAGATTACACAGTGTGAGAGTCTTTGCTAAGCATATCCTCAAGCTTCATCAATACTTACATGTAGAATGGCTTTCAGCCGTTCTTCTTCATGGCTGAGGAATATTTCATAGCATGCATAATGAAGCTGTGTCTATGTGTGACCCATATTTTGCTTATCCATTATTAGTTGATAGGCATTTCAGTTGCTCCCACTTTCTGGCTTTCATGAATAATGCTGAAATAAACATTTGCAAGCAAGTTTCTTACCTGAAAATATGTTTTTACTTTTGCAATATATACTTGGACTTGCTAGGTCATTTGGTAACTCACTGCATGATTAATCCTTTGAGGAAGTGTCAAATTCTCTTCAAAAGTGATTGCATCATTTTACATTCCCACATGTTATCTTTTATGTAAGAATTCTAACATATATTTGAAGATACGTGTACAAAAAGGATTATTTGTAATAACGAAAGCTAGAACAATCAAATATGCAGGAATAGAGTACCAGTTATTAATTATGGTAAATATAGATTATGAACTATTGTGTAGTTACTGAAAACAACAAATATATTTACCTTTATCTCAGAAAAAGATAGTTATCCAAGAAGTATTAAGTTGGAGAACCAAGTTGTGATCAGCTACTTTGATATTATTTACTTGAACCAAATATAATTATTATATATGTATATATTTATAGAAAATTTCTGGAAGAGTATCAAAGAAATTATTAGTATGCACTACTATCTGTACATTAATTTCTTCAAGTATGATATATTATCTTATAATAAGAAAACTTCATAAGAAAGTCTGAATTTGTAAACCTTTCTCATTGCTGTAGTCTGTTTAATTTTCACTATTTCTACAAGTGCAGTGTGAAGGAAGTTCATGATTAAGCCTCAATTCCATCCAATTAAAGTGAACAGTCTTCTTTATGTCATTACTCAATTTACTCTTACTCTAACAAAACACCAGAGACTAAGTAACTTCTGAAGAAAAAGTTATTGAGCTTATAGTTCTATACATCTAAGAACCTGGATCTAGCCTTGTTTTAGGTATGGTGATGGTCCCTAGAAGTTGGCACTGCAATGGTGGCAGCATATGGGGAGATGGAGAGAGAGAGACAGGGAGGGAGGGAGGGAGGGAGGGAGAGAGAGAGAGAGAGAGAGAGAGAGAGAGAGAGAGAGAGAGAGAGAGAGAGAGAGAGAGAGAGAGAGAGTGAGAGAGAAGGCCCCTTTTATAATAACTTGCTCTCTTGAGAACTTAAAGCCCTGAAAGATCTACCTTAATACCTCCTAAGTACACTCCTAAAGAGTCAGTCAAATCTTAGTAGGCTCAGCTTTGTAAAGTTCCACCTCTCACTTTACCACACTGAGTGCTAAGCTTCCAAAACACAAAGGCTTAGTGGACATGCTCAAGTCATGTACAAATGATAGTCAGAACTCTGTATTCCTTCATACAACGTTGCTCTAACTTTAAAAAACAAGTATCTTGTGTTTCTCCTATTGTATCTAGATATGTAAATTTATTTTACCAAAAAACATGATTCTGTGCTGGAGAAATGTCTTAGTGGTTAAGAGCACTTGCTGCTGGCCTCATTGCTGAAGACAACACCTGTGCAATTCATTGAACATAGAGAATTTGAGCTGGTGACTACCTAGAGTCTTCAGTTCAGCGTAGTGGAAGGTACTCTGCATGCTACCAAAGAAAAGGTAAACACCAACCCAGCTATAAACCTTTTGGCATGCTGGTGCAATGGTGGCACAAAGCTTGTGGGAGTAACCAATCAAGATCTGATTCAATTACGACCCACTCCAGGAGATTGAACCAACACTCAAAACTGCTTGATATTAGATATCAAAAACCTGATACTAGATATTCTGGGGACCTAGGACAAAACCAAATACTCCTTATCTAAAAATAAAAAGTCGCAATAATATGACTCCTAATAACATTCTTCTATAGTCATAGATCAGAGCCTTGCTCATCCATCAACAAAGAAATTTCCTCCTGCAACAGATGGGAACAAATGCAGAGACCCACATTCAGACATTGCACCCATTGGAACACTCAGTACTAAACAGGATGTCTCCACCAAATCCCTCCCCTCAGGGCTCAAGGAACCCTGTGGAAGAGGAGGCAGAAAGTGTGTAAGAGTCAGAAGGGATGGTAGACACCAAGAAAACAAATCTAAAATCAACATGATCAAAGCTCTTATGAACTCAGAAGCTGAGGCAGAATTCACAGGGCCTGCATGTGTCTGTATATTATGGCTTCCAGGTTAGGTGTTTATGGGACTCCTGAGTGTGTGAATGAGGGGGTCTCTGACATGAACTCTGGTGCCCCATATTTGACCACCTCCTCTTGGTGGGGAGGCTTGGTGGCACTCAAAGAAAGAATAAGCAGGCTACCAAGATGAGACTTGATAGCCTATGACCATATAGTGGGGGAGGAGGTCCCCCTCGGCAGGAGGGAGGGAGGAATGGAGGGGCACACGAATGATGAGATAACAATTTAGTTGTAATCTGAATAAATTAATAAAGTTTTAAAAATGAGTGGGTCTCTGTTTCTTGTGCTTTCTCTTGAGCTCTCTTCCTTCTGTTTGTTTTGTCCCATCCCAGTACGTTAGTGGTTTTTTTTTTTTTCTTATTTTTTATCTAGTTATATTTTATTATTATCCCTTGGAAGCCTGTTTTTTCTAATAAGATACAGAAAAAGAGTAAATTTGTATTGTAGAAGAGGTGGGGAGGAACTGGGAGGAGTAGAAAGAGGGGAAATGGTAATCAGGATATATTATGTGAGGAAAAAACTGTTTTTAATAAAAGTGAAAATCATTCATAAAAATAAAAACAAATAAAGTTAGAGAAATACTTCTATTTTTTCTGGGAAGAAGAACACTTGCTGCTCTTCCAGAGGAGTTGGAGTCGATTCTTAGCACCTACATTGTGACTAGCAATGTCCTGTAACTCCAGGGGATTTGATGCCATCTTCTGGCTTCCATGGGCACCAGATATGCATGTGACATACAGACACATATGCAGGCAAAGCATTATGCAAATAAATTAAAATATAAAATTAAAAACACAAGTTTCTAGGGAGAGTTTGTTGCTAGTAAATATTTTACAGAAAGCATGCCCTCAACATCAAATCAGGAAAGAGTAAGGAATATTTGTTGGCAATTAGCTTTTATTATTTGCATTTTCTTTTTCTTTAAAAAAATACTTATTTATGTATTCTATGTCTATGATTGCTCTGTCTGCATGTAAGTTTGCATGCAGGAAAAGGGCATCGGATCCCATTGTAGATGATTATGAGTCACCTTGTGGGTGCTGGGAATTGAACTGAGGACCTCTAGAAGAGCAGATAGCACTCTTAACCACAGAGCCATCTCTCCAACCCCTATTTCCATTTTCTAAATCTGAATAGCTTGCTAGTATGATCAAAATTATAAAGCTACTTGAAGGTTAGAAAATTTACTTGAGCAATGTCAGAGGCCACATGATTTTATCATTGAAAACGAGTCAGTTATTGACCAAAAGATAAGTAGATTGCTTCTTTTTGAAATGACTTGTATTAAAAAGCTCTGTTGTTACAGTAGCCTTGAACAAGGCTCTCTTAAGGCCCATTAAGGGAAAGCTATTTCCTTCTGGTTAAGAAAACAGAATCTACCTTGGGCCTAGGTGGAGACCTAGAATTGCAAGCTACCCAAAAAATAAAAGAGTCAATCCAGTTGAGCATGTCAGTCACCTGGCTGAGAGCCTGCCTACTCCTCGGGAAGGTAGACTCATCTAATTCCATACTAAACAGATAGGAGGCATAATTACCCACTTAATGAGATAATGTACTTTTCCTTCACAGAATCCACGCTCTCTGCAGTTGCTGCGGCACTGCCTTGAGGGTTGATTAGGTCTACTTAGAAAGACCTAACTTTTCCTTTTTCTTCTTTTCTGTCTCTCCTTTTAGATACCAGCCTTAGCCAAAGTATGATTTCTCTGGTACTTTGGGGCTTTTCCACTCTTTGTAATCTCCGTGGTGAGCTCAAAGGCATTGCTTTCTCTTCTCCATATTTCTCCTCTCAGTAACTGGAAATGTTTACAGTTTGCTTGATCTGTGGTTTTTCTTTTAAATGCTAATGAAATTCCTCAAGCTTCCTGCATGTTTTTGTTTGTTTGTTTTAATTAACTAGACTAAGAACCCTAAGGGGGATCAAATCTTCCCAGTAACTCATGGTATCTAAAGAGGGCTCCAGAGAAAGTTTCTGGTAACATCATGACATCACCCTCTGTGATGACAAAAAGGTAGTCAGTGAAGTTGGTCATTCAGTTACCCATTCTGTTGGTAGGCAAACTTGGGTAGCTTCATGAGATCAATGACTTGGTGCCCTAGGTATACTGAGGATATAAATTGCTCAGTAAAATATTTTTACAATGGATTGGTTCTTTTAATTCTTTTCAATTCAGTTATATAAAATAAGCAAATGCCTTTTTAAGGGGAAGGCACTATGTCCATTCCTGTAGTTGATGCAATTATAAATGAGATAAGGGTTACCAACCGGGGATCTAGTTTTGTGGCTATGTGCAGCAGCTTTCTTTAAGGTTCCCCTTTTTAATTCAATGCATATCATGCACATTACCAGCTATATTTCTGCTGATCTTTTAAAGGCTTAAGAGGCAACTGGAGCACTAATTAAGTGGCCTAATTCATTTTGCAGAAACTGGAGATGTCACCTGGGGAATGGTCCAATGCAGAGCTGAAGCATGTTCTATTACACTGTAAGCCTCATTTATCTGCCTCTGTTTTTTTTTTCTTCATGAGCCCTGAAATCTCCCATACCCTAGAATAGCTATGTTTCCCCAGAGTTTTCTAAAAATAAAGTGTTATGACAGGAATACCATGTTCCATTGACCTCTTACAGAAGACAGACAAATGAAGTTCGTGTGTTCTGAATAGAAAATATTGACCTTACCCAACAGCTTCCCAACTACTTAACAGCAGTTAAGTAATCACTGGTTGGCCTTTTGACTAAGATTCAGTGTTTTTACCAGTTCAACAGCTAAGCAACCTACACTTGAATGACTCCTTGACCTCATATTATCTTAAGGTTTGAAGTACAATGTATTACTGTTTCTGCCACCTGGACCCAAAATTGACCTTGTTCTATAAACAATAACCAACTGGTAGAGATACATCACAAAGCAGAGGGGCTTCAGTGTGCTTTCCCTCATTTGCTTCCCATACTGCCCCTGCTGGAGGAGTACCAGTCTCCAAAACTTTAACATGTGTGCTGTTTCTCACCAGACTTCCATCTCCTCTGAACTTCTAGCAACATACAAGAAGATTCTCTTATTATAACTGGCACCTTTCATATCCCTCAAATCAAGAGTTCTAAAGTGGATCAGTCATTGTTTTGTGAACTTGTTTTTGCAGGAGGAAATGGCCAATTTAAATAAAAATGGAAGAACTGCTCTTGGGGAGCATGTTTGTAAGTTTGAAAAATTAACAGTGGCAAAAAATTCTCTGGGTGTAGTCTACCTGATAGGAGAGTTAGTTACTACATCTGCATGAAATTAAACTGAAGAAGGAAATAAAGTGGGAGAGAAGAATTTTTATGTCTAACAATTGCTTTCTCTGAATAAATTGTGTACATTTAGGCGAGTTACCTCTTAACTTTAGTGTCTTCATCTGTGTAGTGAAGATAATCCTTATCATGTAGAGGTTTTGTTTGTTTAATTAAAACATATATTTACATAGATGCATTCAGAATGGCAATAAAACTGCTGTATTTTTTCTTTGCAACTACAGAGTGGTGTTTAGTTAACAGAACAGTAATTATTTCATATAAGTGTCATCAGAGACAACTGACGATGAAAAGAAAAAAATCCATTCCCATATACAACTGATTTGTGTTATGAACAAACAACAACCTTTGAAAAAATTTCTAAATGATTTACAGACCCCAAACTATATCAGGCAAGGTTAGTGACTATTAAAAGTGCCACTCATGCAGGCCTATCTAAGGATACATTCAGTAATGTGTTGGCTATGCAAAATAAAAAAGAAAGAAAGAAAATAAATTGTAGCATATGGATTTGTTTTGAGAACTGATTATGTAAATGAGTTTGTGATATAGTGGAGGAATTAGAGATCAGGTTTAAGGTACAGTGTGTTTGCAAATGTACAGCACACATGAAGGGGAAGGAAAGGGAGCCCTTCATTGTCATGTTCCATATTGTTATGAAATGAAGGGCTGGGTTCTAAACAGTTGCTCTTCTCTTTACCTAATATGCTTTCTCTAAAGTATCCTGTGCCAATGGTAGTAATCTTAAAGAAAATAAAACGATGTATATTTCCTTAATAATTTTGTCTTGGGGTTTCTATTGCTGTGGTGAAACCCCATGACTAAAAAGCAAGCTGGTGAGAAAAGAGTTTATTTGGCTTACATTGCACATCACTGTTCATTATTGAAGGAAGTCAAGACTAGGGCTCAAACAGGGCAGGAGCTGATGCAGAAGCCATGGAGGGGTGCTGCTTATTAGCTTGCTCCCCATGGCTTGCTTAGTCTGCTTTCTCATTGAACCCAGGACCACCATCCCAGGGATGGCACTACTCACAGTGGGCTGGAACCTCTCCCATCAATCACTAATTATGAAAATGCCTTACAGTTGGATCTTATGGAGATATTTTCTCAATTGATGTTCCCTCCTCCCTACTGACTCTAGCTTGTGTCAAGTTGACATAAGATCATCCAGCACAAACTTTTATTTCATTTATTTAAAAGGCATTTATTTCTCTGAAAAAAAATGTCTCCATAAATGACAGACTTACCACTAGGGGATTTCTATGATCGTTCTATAGCTTTACACTTTATGATTTTTATGCTTATGTCCCTTATGTTTGACTCCATCAGGCTCCAGAAGAGTGGGCTGTCCACTGTTACTAGGCCAGGGCATAATCACTCCTATATTTACCCTCTCCTGATTCCAAGGGGCCTGCCTTAGTGGCTGTCTTTTACTCATTCAAATGCTCACACTGCTCAAGGAGAAATCTGAGTTCATGGCCATCTGATATTCACCTCAGATTAATTGCTTCTTCTTTTGAATTTTGACTTCTTATGATCATATCCATTCATATTACAAGTTTATGTAATATGTCTTGTTTCATTGCATGAGCTTGTATTATAGTTGTTACAGAGGCACTTACTAAATATCTTCTATGTTCCAGGCCATGTTCAAGAAACTAAAGATGCAGTAGTGAACAGACAAGTAAGTGGCTGTTCAGGAGGAAAATATATTGTAATGGATACAAATAAACAAAAAACCCCACAAAAAACAAAAACAAAAAACAAAGCAAACAACCCACAAAGGTATAAGTGAGGTAACTTCAGGTAATGATCAGTATCATAAAAACTAAAATGATAAAATAAGGAATAGGAAGAGAGACACAGTAATTCTTAACTGTTAATTATTAACAGGAGTATGGAAGGTTCTAGAAGAACAGCATTTCAGGCAGAGGAAACAGAAAGTCTTAAAGCCTCATGCTGGTGCTGGTGCTTCTCCTTTCTCTTCCTCTTCCTCTTCCTTCTCCTTTCCCTCCTCTTCTTTCATTAGAGTATGAATGCATTACTACTAAAGGCCTTACAAGGAAAGATACAGGGATAATTGCTTAGCATCTGGTTAATGGAGTAGCTGGATCTTACTGATTAAAACATTGCTTCTACTTTTATGTCTTTTATAGATTGGAATACAATTCAAACATGCTCCTCACATATTTCACTTGATTATTACAATCACCATTTAAGATTTATAGGTTAGTTATTAGCATTATTATACCCGAGGACATGAACTTGCTAAACAACTTGTTCACACTCACCAACTTATAAATGATTTGTCCAAAATCACATATTTAACATTTGTTGAGTGTTCCTTATTTTTCCAACCAGAATTGAAATGTCTACAATTAGTGACCTTGAGATAAAGTTATTGGAAAGAACTCTGAAAGTAGTCAGATGATTTTAAGTACTGATTCTGTCGTTCACTACTGCCTGTGCTGTTTGGGGTAAATTAATTCACCTCTTCTGCCTCACATTTCTTCTTTGTGAAATAGGGATAGTAACACCTCACAGGGTGGAGTTAGATAAGGTAGATAATTTGCACAAAAAGTCATCATCACACCATTTTGTACTTTTTAATGGTTTTAAATTGAATTTAAATTTTATTTTATGTGTGTGTCATTTGTGCATGAGGTGTTTGCCTGCGTGTGTGTGTGTGTGTGTGTGTGTGTGTGTGTGTGTGTGTGTGTGTGTGTGTACCATGTGCATGCAGTACTCATGGAGGCCAGAGGCATTTGATCCCAGGGCAATGGAGTTAGATATTTGTGAGCTGCCATGTGGGTACTGGGAAGTGAGCGCAAGTCATCTAGCAAAACAGCAATTACTCATAACTGCTAAGACATCTCTCCAATCCTAAACATTGGTTTTATTTTTATTTTATGTGTAGAAATGTTTCTCCTGCATGCATGTGTATGCACGATGTGTGTGTCTGGTGTCCCGAAAGACCAGAAAGAGGTGCCAGATACCCTGGAGCTATAGCTTTGGAAGGCTATGAACTGCCATGTGGATGCTGGCAACTGAGCCCTGATCTGCCAGACCCTGTGTGGAACTTTAATGGGTACTGGCACTTGTTACAAATACCAAGAATGTGAAAACAATTAGGATAAACAATATAAAATCGTATGTTTCCTAAGGTTGTACTTATCTGCAAGTTGTTCATTTAAGTTACATATAAAACATCATTAGCTATTAGATGATAGCACTTTCTGTATGTAAAATGACCTCTGTAAATTATTACATACTAGATCATTTGAGACACAATGTTCCTGTGAGAATTCAATTGAAAAGCTATAAAATACTTACTTAGCCCAGACCCTGACATATCTTAGGCCCTCAATTAATGGTTGTTATCAGGCCATTATTTTTACTTTTCAGTGTTGCTCTGTACTGCATCTCGTGCACAGTCAACTAGTTTTAAAAGAAAAAATTAATTAATACACTTAATATATAAAGTAGCCATATTGTATTGTGGTTAAAATACCTTGGTGAATGAATCTTCAATTTTATATCTGTTTTAGTGTTCTTATATCTCCACTGGCATCTTAGTCACATGAATTGGAAAAAACATAATTTCCCCTGGTTTTGTTTCCTGTCCTATCCCCATTCTCATTGGTCATTGTGCTTGGTTCAATTCTTTGGACAGAGTGAACAGTCAAGAAGTACATTCCAAAGCAGTTACCAACTTGTTTGCATAATGGCTCATCTCTTTTCAGTTTTTAATTATTTATTTTGTATTTATTTCTCTGTGTTGGCATGCCTATGCGTGTGTGTGTGTATGTGTGTGTGTGTGTGTGTGTGTGTGTGTGTGTGTGTGGCATAGACATGTATGTATACACATGTATAGACCAGGCAGAGGTTAATTCCAGGTGCCCTCCTCCACAGTGCTCTACCTTACTTTGTGAGACAGTCTGTTACTGCACCTATAGTTTGCCACTTCAGCTGGACTGCAGGCCAGCAAGCCCCAGGGATCTGTTTGTCTCTGCAGCCCCCAGTGCTGGGCTTATAAGAACATGCTCCCATGGCCAGATTTTTACATTGGTGCTCGGGATCAGATATCGCATCCTTTTGCTTGCCCGGCAGACACTTTACCCTCCGAGCCTTCTCTGTGTTCCCTAGAGGCTCATTTCCAATAGATCAAATTTCCAGGGTACAACAACAACTCAAGCCTGCTTTATTGTTATTCTATAAAGGGGACATTGAGTCTGAGGGCTATGGAAATCTGGTTGATGGGACTTCACAGCTCTGTGATAGGTTCAGTACCTGATATATGGCAAGCACTGAATATGTAATGGAAAATAAAGAATGGCTATTGAATTAATGTGTCCTTCACCCTTCCCACTAGATTCTTCTCCTTGGCACCAATTTCTCAGCAGGGAAGTCCACATCCTTTCTTTGTTTTTTACATGCTTAGAGCCAAAGGCATTGCTGAGAGGCTCCTTTAGGCTATGGCATCCTAGTTGAATGCCATTAAGCAAGTCTCTCTACAGAAGCGATTTGGCCTTTGGGTCATCTGATACTTCATTTTTGGATGACTGTTCTGCCCAAGGCAGCAAGAAACATAAGCTGTTCAGCCTTAGCTGAGTGGGCTCTTGTGCCTCTGGGTAGAGCCTACATCAGGGAGGAGCCACACTTCCATCTCAGGAGGTAGTGGTCTCTGAAGAGAAGTTGTGACTGAAACTGAGAGCCTTCTGGAACTAGCAAGGAACCTGCTTAACCCTGGTAAGTCTGGAGTTTGAGAAAAATAAATAGAATTTAGGTCACTTTGTATTAAAAAAACTCACACAAACAAAACCCCATTTGTTTACAGGATAACTATATGTTAGTGGCCTGGTTAAGGAGGAGGCAATTCTGTTTTAAGGATGTTAGGCATGATTTAAAGGGTTTTCTATTGCTTATAATAGGTTTTCATTTTTTGCTGATTGAATTTATTTGCTTTTGTAGGTGATGTGCAAGCTCCTGTTTGGGAGTGGGGTGTGTGTGTGTGTGTGTGTGTGTGTGTGTGTGTGTGTGTGTGTGTGTGTGACCTTTTTAACTTTGTAGCACTTTAATGCAAATGAAATTTAAGGGGGGCAGCAAGCAAAACCAACCTAACGACAATGAAATCATTTTCTAAATATGTTTACAATCAAATATCTCCCTCGATAATTTGATTTGTAGGAAATGGCAGAGTGCAGCATTTTATACAGAAGCTTTTCAATAATTCATCCTCCTCTCATTGATGTGCAGGCCTTTGGCTAGGTCGGTGAGTGCAATAGGTGCTCTGGCACGGGGGAGAGATTCATTTGAGCCCTGAAATCAATGTATCCCCTCTCTGAGCCACCTGTCTAATGCTGCTCTGGCCTGTGACTGGATGTTTTTCAACTTTATTAGACTCCTGGGTATCTATTTCCAAGACACTGGGGGGGATTTGAAAATTGTCCCTTCTCTTCATTTAGCTTTCTTGAGAGGTTACATTTGTATAGTCTTCATGAAGTTCAAATGACTAAATTCCACTATAGAGATGTGTGGACAATTGACACACAAGTGTCATTTTGGGGGAGGAAGCATGAGGTAATAGAGGAAAACCCTGGCAAACAACTGCTTCAGGAATATCCTCTATTAGTTGAAAAGATAAGCCTTTTGGTTGGTCACAGGGTCAAGAAAAGGTGAATCCATAAGCATTTATAGGACTGAGAAACACTTGAGAGTCTCCAAACTGGAATTGGTGCTGGCAGATCTCTAGGAGTTTGAGGCAGCTTGGTCTACATAGTGAGTTACAGGCAGCAAAGGCTATATAGCCAGACCCTGTTTCAAAGAGTGAAAAACAGAACAGTGTTTTCTTTGGGATCTTGCATTGTGGTCATGTTTTTTTCACAGTGCTTCTGGAAGATTAGGTAGAGATTGGTGACATGCCTTCCAAGTTAATTCCTGAGGGAGGAGGAGGCAGGACAGAAGGAAGAGGTGGGGAGAGAATATGCCCTAGCATATGCCCTGGTTCCCAGAGTCTTCAGTCAGAAGTGTGCCAAGCCCTTGGCACTCAGAGAAGCCAGACAGTGATTACATCCTTTGTAATAATAGGCAGGAGACATGGAGGTTGCTATTGTGCTGCTGCTGCTGCTGCTGCTGTTCTGAAACTTCTTGAAGCCATTGATCCAACTTCAATGAACCATAATACTATTGATTTGGTGTCAGATTGCTGGTAGGTACTTGAGTGACAGCCTGAGTTGATGTGTTGTTACATTTAAATTGTCCTTTTGTTTGCTTTCTAGCTGTCAAAACCCCTTGACAGAATGTGTGTTGCCAAGTGCCTGTACAGTCCTTATTAGAGTTCAAGTGCCAAGAGCATGTCTTGCATCATTAAACAAAATGGTGCCTTGCGGCCAGCTTCTATTGGTTAAATGTGTAATATGGGGTGAGACTGATTTTCTCTGACTAGCTCAGAAAGGCACAATATTGGTCCCTTTTAAGTTGGAGAGGCTTGAAGTAAGCCACTCTTTATTGCTCCATCTTAGTGCTAACTGATGCTAGAGTCACCTCAGCCACATTCTTGGTTATGCTGGGACTGAGGAAAACTTTTACTAGACAAGAAACTTCAACTGCTGATCTTTGGCTATCACAAAAAAAAGGGGGTGGGGATAGAGAATCAGCAAAACACACATGACAATTTCTCCTCGGATTATAGAGAAAAAATACATCTCATGTTTGCCAAGATATGTGAACTATTACCCCAATAAGAATATGAAGTAAAACAACAAACAAACAAAAAACCGCAGAGAGTGTGTGAACTGCTACAGAATATTATCCAAGGGATTTCAGCTAGTCAATATTTTTATCTACTGATTGTGCATTGGCCCAGCAGAAAACAGACATCATGCTTAGTCCTAGAGAAGCAGGAGTGAATTGCAGCATTTATGTTGCCTGTGTTCAAAATATAATGTAGAGAGCTAGATATATTGGCTAGCCCTTTAAGGCAAGCACTTAAGAGACAGAGGCAGGCAGATCTCTGTGAGGTCAAGGTCAGCCTATACTATATATCAAGTTCTAGACCAGCCAGAGATACATCTGACACCCTTTCTCAAAAACCTAAAATGAAAACAAAACAAAACAAAAAACAAAAATAAATAAATTTAAAAATGTAATTTAGACTGGTCAAAAAGACCAAAAAGTGCCAGTGAAGAATCCTAGATGTACTGATAGAAAAAGGGAAGCAGTATATGCAATGGAAAGGACATAGTCTATGGAGTTTGTGGACCTGCAATTGACTTGAAATTAATTACTAAATTTATTTTTCTTCTTGGTAAATAGTGATATTAATAGCATATAACTCAATGGGTTACTGTTTGAGTGAAGTAAGATTGTACAGATTGAGATCCTTGCTTGGTGCCTGGCACTAGTCAGTATTTAGTTATATTTAAAAAAAAAAAAAAAACGGCTGGCATGATGCTGGTACAGGAAAGCCCAGTGACAAGTGTACAAAGGGTGATTAACAATACTGAAGATTCATTAGCCATTAAGAGACTGTGGCAGTAATAGAAGTGAAAAATGATGGCATTCAGGAACAAAGTGGGGATGGAGAGGAAGGGACAAAGGCTTGTGTTATAGCAGTAGACTGGGGAGAGATGAAAATAAGGAAAATCTCAATCTCCATGTTTCTTACTATGATAATTCAATAGCTAATGGCATTACTAATGAATTAAGGAGTAAGAGAAGGTGATTTGGAATAAATTACATGTGAAATATCTGTAGAACATTTAAGTGTATATGAGATACACAATGATCATTCAATTGGACATGTGAGAACAGAGCTTAGTAGAGAATCAGGCCTAGAGATGTATACGTTAAAGGCATCAGTATAATGACTGAAATTTAGACTTCTAAATATCTTACTCTGCTCAATCTACTTTAGCAAAAATACTTTAGTCTGGATAAATTATAAACAACAGAGATTTATTTCTCATGGTTCTGGGGAGGAGCTAGCACATTTGGTGTCTATTCATCACTTTGTCCTCAAATGGTGGAATGTACAAACAGGCTTCCTTGGATCCCTTTTATAGCAACATTAGTTCCATTCATTAAGGCTCTACTTCTCTTCCCTAATCACCCCCTAAAATCATCAAGAGTTAATGCTGTCACACTTGGGGTTATGTTTTAATACACTAATTTTGAGGGAAGTACAAACATTTAGACTATAGTACTTGTGGAATAGGAACGGAGTAAGAAGACAGTCAAACTCAAATCACAGAGGCAAAGCTTGTCAGCCTTCTATGATCAAGACTCTTCCTGCTTTTCCAAAAAGAGATTTACAAGGTCCATTATACTTTTTGTAGTTTTCTGTTGGCTAAACTGATTTCTAAGTGTCCAGTGAAATTAGTAGGTAGCTGGCATTTCAAAGTGTCTGTGCATTTTTTTAAACAAATGGGAACATAGAAGTATAGAGAACTATCATGGAATTGTCAAAGTCACACAGCTAGCACCAAGCTCAGAACTCCATGCACACCTGCCTATGTCAGTTCCTTCAGGATCTTTTCTTGAAAAGGAGCTGGCTAGTCCTGTGAGTCTGATTATGGCATTGTGAAACACACAGGCCTTGATCTCCATGCCTATAATGGCCTGAATTGTTATTTGAGGCTGCTCATGTTGGGAGGGAAGGGCAAAAGGTAGAGGATGGAAGCACTTTATTATTTTTTTTTTTAGCATGAATTGTGACTGTAGACAGAGCACACAAAAAGAAATCTGTGGGAGATGATGACATTGTGCTGCTGGAAAGCAAAGAAAGAGGAGTCGAAGAGAGGAGAGCTGAAAAGAAGTGGACATGTTGTCAGTATATAAAGACACTGAGGAAAATACTGCTTAAAGCACCCAGCATGAGGTGGGAGTCCCAGTAGGCAAGAGGAACAGAGGAGGTGGAGTTTTGCAAGCACATGTGTGCTCAGCCAGTGGCTTGTTTATGCCCCCCTCCATTCATTTCCTTCAGAGATTTGTTAATGAAGGCCCAGCAGCAGGAGATGTGCAGTCCATTTAGGAATGACAAGGACCACTGACCCAGGATTTACCTGCGCTTGCTGGAGGTGAAAGCCCCTGCTACTAAATTATTTCAAGTGAGTGCCTTGGCTCAAGTATGGATGAGTTGTCTTGCTGGGCCAACTCTTGGTGTTAATACTTCAGTCCATGACCGTGGAAGTAAAATCCTGAACTGGATTTCCATATTTGTCTAACATGGAAACAGGCAAGAGCCTGGAGTAAAAAATGAAGCCTCTGTTTATTTACGGAGGCATACAGAATTTTAATGAACTTCGTTTTCATGATTGAGTGGTTGAAACGTGACCCCTTAATCACACTGTGAGGGTGAATACGATTTGTGCTGGCTGTTCTCAGGGAGCGAACTTTAACCTTTTTGGCATTAACCTGCATAGGACTCATGCCCTACTGATTCTGTACTTTCTCCACCACCCTTGGTGAATCAAGAAAGCTCAACTCTGAGCAACAGGAGGTTAAATACTGGTTGATGGGGATGTTTGTTTGCTTGGTTTCTCTGCTAATCTAAATGCTGGGAGCAGGTGCCTGTCTGGCAGTTCTGAAGCTTTGGACCATCTCATAACAGCTAAGTCCCGAGCCTCCAGCCCATAGCTCTCCACAGGATCTTTCTGCTTGGCAGACCTGCCATGGCCTGATAAACAGGGCTCACCAGCTAGCATCTGCTCTCTGCAAACTAGTCTGAGAGTCTTATCTTGGTTCCCCAACTAACCTGCTGCAAATAGACACTCGGCTTCTGATAGGGTCAGTGCGAATGGGTATTTCTTTATTGTAGAGCTAGAGACAATTACTTAACTCCAAACCTCCAAATTTTATATTTTCTTCCTCCAACATCTTTTAACAATGATCCCAGCCTTATCTGTTCCCTGTGTGTTCCCTATCACGGTCAGGTTGGCATTTAGAGGTCCTAAGCACTAAATCTAACTCCAAAATAGAAGGCATACTAAACTGTGGAACAAGAGCAGAATGCCCAACAATCTGAGTTTGCTTTTAAAATATCAAATATGAAATTAACATTTTGGGCATATTCAGAAAAGTCATATAAGTTTCCAGATTGGCCTTAACTACAGCAGGGCTGGGGAGAGCAGATGCTATTTTTGCACAAAGGCTATCTAAACCACAAATGTAGAGGTTCTGTATTCCAGAGTGTATAACCTTCTCCAACGTATTTTACAGACTATGTCAAACAAATATCCCCTATCTGAATATTACAGTCTGACCCTAGTAAGTCTATGCTACTCAAGGTAGCTGTTTCTCTTGCAGAAAGAACTAAGGAGATCACAACTGCAAAGACTGGTTCCTAACTGGTTCCCTTTCAACCCTTTAGTAGTTAAGTCAGTCTGATTAAAGCAGAGAAATTGACTATTGTGACATGCCCCAACTGACCAGATTTTCATATTTCCTCAAAAGCGTGGCTTGACCAGCCAAAGTCCTGACCAACATAAAGTAGATGATCACCAGCCACCATCCCATTCTAAGGAGCTATTGGCAGTGGATAGTTGCTGGGGGAGATAGAATAGTGAGTTCTTTATTGAAGACATGGCTACCAATAGGTTTCCCAGGCTCCAGTGGATGGCCCTACAATCATGCAAATATACACAGCACTAATTAGACTTACTTGGTTATTATTTTGAAAAGGACAAAGAGATGGGAGGGCCATATTGAGGCAAATTCAGTGGCAGATGAAGGGCCAAAGTGAGGATGATATTTCATTGTATTATGTCCTCACAAATAGTGGAAAATTTTTTAAAATGAAGTGAGGCTTGATGCTCAGCTGTTGTTTAGAGAAACATCTACTAAATTTTTTCTTAGCTGCATAATTTTAAGAGGAAATAATCCTATTTTGAGTGAAGCCATTACTGAAGTGTAAGTGTTTAGGGCTGAAAGAGAGGATGAATTTTCTCAGTCATGTGGTATGGCAGATTAATTTGTCATTAAGAACATGGAGGGAACAGGGAAATGATCCAAGGATTAGCCTAAAAGGGTATTCCTTGATATTTTTTTGTACTTCATTATTTTTTCATTTTAGTATAGAGTATTGTTGATAGGCTGTACACATCTTTCCACATGAGCACATAGAACACCAACAACCAGTTTCCATGAACCAAGGTAGAAAGAATGCCTCCAGCAGAAGGAAACTATAGCTAAGAACATCCCATTTATTCAACTTAACCTTAAAGCTCATTGTTGATTAGCTCTAAATAATGATAAATGTATTGGTGTACTTCCTTCTATGTATGATTCAGGCAAGTTGAACGGTACACTGTTTAGCTTTTAAACAAGTCTGGAATGTGCACGCAGCCATTTGAAATGCCCAGAGACTGATATTACAGTAACCTTGGCTCTATATATGTGTTCTATGGAGAGTTCTAAGGGGAGGGTGCTTGGATGATTTGTGTTCTGGGAAATACCTTAAAGTCTATGCTTTATGATTGTGACTTGGTAAGGTCATTTCTATGATAGCACATTTTATTTTCACAAGTGATTATTCTCAAAGCATGTTTATGTTAAATAATGTAGAAGGTATGTCAGATTGGTTTATGGAAACCTACTTGTAGTTTTTGTAGCATGCAATGCTTTTGTTTCCTCTCCATTGCCCCTCATATGGCCAGTGACCAACCACAAGTACTACTCAAGAATTGGACTTGTATTTTTAAAATATTTGTTATTTTCATTTTACGTGTATGAATTTTTGCTTGCATATATACATGTCTACCATGCCTGGTGAGTATGTGTGTGTACCTGCAGCTGCTGCTCATGGAGGCCAGAAGAGGGCATCAGATCCCCTAAAACAGAAGTTACAGATAGTTGTGCGCAACCATATGGAACCTAACCAGGGTTTCCTGCAAGAGCATTAAGTACTCTTAAAAACTGGTCATTTCTCTAGTACGATTGGCTTGTAATTTAAAGGGAGAAAAGAAACCATTTCTCTACTTTTCAAACAGCTTCTAGGATTATAAATGTAGGTGTGAAATTTTCCAGGTATATTTGGTTGTTTTTCTTCCAAGGTACAACTTATACTTGTATAATAGACATGACCAAATATGTGGCTGTCAGTTTATTGATAAAGAAATTGAGTCAGATTAAGTAGTATTCCTTGGTAGAGTATGTTGAATAATTTTTTTCTGCTATAAAATTCATGCCTACTCAGAATCTGTGAATTAAGCATTATTTGGAAATGAGATCTTTGCAGATGCAATTAGGTTAATTAAAATCATATATTAGATTAGGATTGACCCTAAAAGTAATGCCTAGTGCTATTATAAAGAAAAGGAGTGTTGAAGACACAAAGAGACCCTATGATGGAAAGAAGTTCCTGTGATGGCTGAGGCAGAAACTGAATGCCATTAAGGACTGATGGGAAGTACCAGAGGTTAGGAGAGAAATAGGAAGCCGATGCTTCAGAATCTTCAGAGGAAGCATTGTCCTTACAGCAATTTGATTTTAAATTTCTAGCTTACAAAATTACAAGAAAATTTTTTTCTGTTTTAAGCTACAGTCTGTAATAATTTGTATGCTCTATGAAGCTAGTTCATCAAGACTTCACATCTAGTATCTCCGTGAATTAAGATTGTCATTTTCTAAACACTTAGTGCAGTCTTTTAATTCCAAGATACTCTGATGCCACCCCATGAGTGCTTTTCTTCATATCTGCTCATTCTCATCAGTGAAAAATTTAATCATTATTTTTGGTATTTGCAATATTTTGTGGTTTTAGGGTATGGTAATTGTGTGGTAGTAGGTGACAAGTTGGAATGTTAAGAGGTAAGCAGTGTAAAACTCCCATAGATGCTGTCCACAGGCAAAATTTGCTGTATCGAGCAATCTATGGCAAGTGGAGAGCACATTCTTCTCCTTTGAATTCCCCCACTGAGACTGCCTCTAAACAGAGCAGTAATGAACACTAGCTATCTCTGCTGGCAACCCATGATACAATTATGATAATGATGATGACAAACACTTATTAAGGACCCACAGTGCATGGTATTACTTACCCAAAATACATGGAAGTCCCAATCCCCACTGTCATAGTATTTATCTTAGTACTGGCACAGAACAGGAGTTGGTAGTTTATGGTCTGTTAATGTTTTAAATTGATCTGTTTGAGCAACAAACCTAGATACTCCTGATTTTATTCTGTTAACAATTCTGTACCAGTGTATCATGATTATACTTTGCTTGGAAAGTGTGAAAATTATGGACTGAGATATTTAGATAACTCATAATATGTTAAGCACATAATTTATTTACTAATAAAGAAACTGAAGAAAAGGAAGATTATAAACATTCCCAGTGTGGTGGGTTGAACTGTGACCCTCTTCTGTTTATGTCCATTCAGAACCTGCAAATTTGGTCTTAATGGGAAATAGGAACTTAGCAAAAATATCTAATTTAGAAATAGCATACCAAACTTGTTGTTCTGAATTATTACATTTGCAAAATTTTCTGTATTGATTCC
This sequence comes from Acomys russatus, assembly GCF_903995435.1. Taxonomy (NCBI): domain Eukaryota; kingdom Metazoa; phylum Chordata; class Mammalia; order Rodentia; family Muridae; genus Acomys; species Acomys russatus. Next base: position 76,244,877 of record NC_067169.1, on the reverse strand, counting down.
TTGAAGCTAGTAGCAGTCTTGATGTTTAAAATGCCACTGATAGTCTTAGAACCACATACTTGCTAGGAATAGGGGCGCATATCTATAATCCCCACTTCTTGGGAAGCTGAATCAGGAGAATCATAAATTTGAGGCCACTCTGCCTCTGGGATACATCTGCAGACAACTGTCTCCAAACAACAGGAGTAAATTCTGGTCCATTTAGGAAATGGAGGATCAGGAATTCAAGATTATCCTCTACTACATAGTGTATTCCAAGCCAGTCTCACTGCTTCAAAAAGCCAAAAATAAAACAAACATCTCTGAAATGTAATAAATGCATTTGGTTATGTGGTCATTTGAATGAGAATGTTCCCCCATTCATTCATATGTGTGAATGCTTGGTCACCATTTGGTGGAACTCTTTGGGAAGGATTAGGAGATGTGGCCTTTTTGAAGTGGGTGTGTAATAGGCTTTGAGGTCTCAAAAGCCCAAGTCATTCCTAGTGTAATCTCTCTCTCTCTCTCTCTCTCTCTCTCTCTCTCTCTCTCTCTCTCTCTCTCTCTCCTCCGCCGCTCTCTCTCTCTCTCCTCTCATCCTCCTCCCCTCTCCTCCTCCCCCCCCCTCCCCCCCCCCCCGCCTTCTCTCCCCCTCCTCCCCCTCTCCGCTCCTCTCTCTCCTCTCCTCTCTCCCCCCCCCCCTTGGGCTACTTCTCCAGTAGCATGTCTGCCTACCTCTTGCCATGTTCCCTGCCATGATGGTCATAGACTACACTCTTTCTTCTATAAGTTGCCTTGGTCGTGGTGTCACTTCTTCTCAATAAAAAGTAATTAATACAGGCTAGTAGAATATCCACAATTTTTAGCAATTTTTGTCAAGTATAATTATGGTAAGTGTTTTATATGCATATCCTAATTTCATTTTTACAATATCCTTATGAATTAGGTATTATTATTACCTTATTTTAGATCAAAAGGAATGGAAACAGAATGATTATGTAACTTACTTAGGCTAGTATTGCTTGATAATAACCTAAAACAGGTATCTCTATATCCATTTACATTGTCAGTCCTCAAGGTATCATGTCCAATACTAAGTGTTTACTCATTATATTATCTTGTTTTCCTGCCTTGGTGGTTTAGTGTTTAGTGTTCTTGAACCACAGATCAAGGGCTATTAATTTTTATATACACTAATAAATATTATCTAAAAATGTACTTACCTAACATTAATAAGTAAATAACAGTATTTTTATTAAACAAAATATTAAAAAACGTTATTCAGTTATGAGTGGTTGATAATGATTCATTTTTTTAAATCAGTAGCTTCTAAAAGAACAAACATTCTGTTGTGAGAGTCTAAATTATTTTGATTAGGAAAAGGTCTAGATATTCATGAAGATTGGGATCACTTGTGTCTTCATTTGAAGTGAATGTCTTAAACAATGGAGAGTTATTTACCTCATTTTTGGGGTCTAGGAAATATTATCAGGTATATCAAATTTCAACATTATATAACATGACATTATAATTTTAGAACCATGAAATAAAATTACTAAAAAAAATCCTGCATATTTTTTGTTTGTGTTTTTTTTTTTCCAGTTAATGGTTTTGTATTTGGCAACATTCATAGTTATCCAGGGATGCAAATGTGTATGTGGTCCATGAGGTGCATGTTAGACATGATTGTAAGGTGCTGGGATGTTTCATGCCTTGTAAGTATCCTGTTCCTAGTTAGCATGGGGTGCTAGCTAAGTCTCATGAAAGAATGATATTCTATCTCTCATAAGGGCCCTAACTCTATCATGAAGGCTCTAGCCTCATGACAGAATTTCATCTATAGTCTCCCTCCAAATAGTTACTTTGAGAGTCTTGTTTTAGTTTTCCAGTGGGGGAAAATTTAAAGATAAAGAAGAAGATCACAAAAGAGCAGGTCAGATCCATTTCTGGTCTTCTTAGTGTCATGAAAACATTCTTAGAGCTTCTTATTGCAGTTAGCAGCTGCAGAGTGGTTTGCCAGAACAGTCCTCCTGGTGGGGGTTGATGGACAACAGTAAAGATAAGCTTGATTGAAGCTCAGTTACAGCCCCAAGTATAATTGACTTAGACACCTGATGTGACTTCACATTGCTCCAACAATCCCAAGCATTTGTAATAGCTGTGCTGCTCTACGACTTAGCAGTTAGCCTGTACTTCTAGGAATAGAGCTGTGCTAGGGCTAGGGGCATGATAGTAGGAACTGTCCTCATTTTCTCCCCAGAGCTAATAACCCACAGACAAAATGCTGGTTTATTCACCTGTCTGAAAATTTATTTAAAAACTTGCTGATTTGTGAAAGGGATACTATAGTATGGAATGAGGCTTGGTTTCTCAGGTACTGGATACAGTGTACAAAGTTGACAATAATGAATCCTTAAGCAGGCATTTTGTACCCTTTATGAGCTATAAAATACCACTGTGATTAAGAAAGCAGTGCACTTCTAGCTCAATCCATTTATCCACAAATTTCGGGAATTCCTTGTTTTTAATAGCTGAGTAGTATTCCATGAGTGAGTTAACCCAGAAGCAGAAAGAATCAAATAGCATATACTCACTTATATCTGCATACTAGCCCAAGGGGCATGTCCCACGAAAGCCTTCACTTACCAGGAAACTGGGACAGAGGGGAAGGCATCCTATTGGGACTCTAAATGAGAGACGCATGGGAGAATAGCAAAATAAAAAAAAAGATACAGAGGGTCCTAGAAATCTACAAGTAGAACAATATGACAGGCAGATTTGGGCCCAGGGGTCCCGCTCAAACTAAGGCACCAGCCAAGGACAATACAGGAGGTAAACTTTAAACCCCTACCCAGATCTAGCCAATGGTCAGAATATTCTCCACAGTTGAGTGGAGAGTGTGATATGACTTTCTCACGTACTCTGGTGCCTCACATTTGACCATGTCCCCTGGAGGGGGAGACCTGGTGGCACTCAGAGGAAGGACAGCAAGTAGCCAAGAAGAGACTTGATACCCTATGAGAATATACAGGGGGATGTAATCCCCCTCAGGAACAGTCATAGGGGAGGGGAATAATGGGAAAATGGGGGGGGGGAGGAATGGGAGGATACAAGGGATGGGATAAACATTGAGATGTAACAAGAATAAATTAATTTAAAAAATGTCAAAAAAAAAAGAAAAAAGAAAAGAAAAGAAAAAGAAAGCAGTGCACTAGTAACCTAGGTCTGATCAATGCAATGGCATGTATAATCTAGTGACCCAATGACAGTTCATCTCTTTTTGTCAACCTCTTGTCTGAAAACATGTAAAAAGCAAAGGATGCTGAGAACTTCTGTGATAATTATTTCAAAAATCTATAGTCAGTGAACTTTGTAAGACCTACGTGGTATGGAGAAGTTGGTTGGCCTTTAGCTTCCTGTCATCTTCCTGTGCTGATAGCCTTTCTACATACATTCTTGTCTTCTGTCTACTCTCCTAGCAACTGATTTGGGGAAACTGTAGCACTTCTTCAAATCAGAATTTAGCTTTGAGTAATAGCAGAAGAAAAAAAATATATTTAGTTGCTTAGTCTGCTATGTCCTTTGTGATCAGGAAAGTTGTAATGATTCCCTTTTATGGATAAATGACTTCTAGTGCAAGATGGGCAGGTAGTTTAGTTTAGGCCATTTGAACTACTATGACAAAATACCTGGGACTGTTCAGTTTATGAATAGCAGAAATCAAAATATATCTCCTAGTCTGTCCATCAGGATGTTCAAGACCAAGGTGCTATAGGTTCTCTATTTACCAAAGGCTACTCTCTTCTTCACAGATAATGCTATGTTGTTTGTCTTTAAGTGTAGACAAAGGTCTGATCATACAGCAGAAAGGATTGATAGGCAAAATTAATTTTTAAAAGCTGTTTTCATTATAAATTTCCTGATCCCACTTATGATAATTTTGCTCTTGTCAATCTATCACTTCCCAAAGACTCGGCTACTTCTGACATATGAATTTTGAGGGATATCATTAAAGTAACTTTTAATCTGTAGATGCAATTGTCATCAAGGAGGCTGACTGCCTCCTTTTGCTAACCTAGGCCTTATCCTGGAAGCTTCTAGCCTCCATACAATCTAATCTAGGCCTAGCATGTTTTCAGCCTCTGAGGCTTGCTGCTGAATAAGCTCACCCTTTCTAGTTCTTTCTCAACTCTGGCTGCCTAGTTCAGCTCTGCTGTCTTGACTCAAACTCCTCTCCAAGATGACTGATTCAAAGTGGCTTCTCTCTTAACCTCTGAGTGAATGTTCTGCTTGGCCTCCTACTAACTTTGGCAATATGTTCTAATTTTCTGGTGCCTTCTCGTTCTCTAGCTCATTCTATCGCTACCTGTGTCTAGCTTCTCTCCTCAACCTTTCTCTTTAAACTCTCCCAGTAATAAAACTGCCTCTGAATTCCATGAACTGAACTTCCAGGAATTCAACTCTTCACTGCCTTTTGATTAACTGCCCAACTGAAGTGCCTAAACAGAACTCAGACATCTGCTTGCCTCTGTCTCTTGAGTGCTGGTGTGCACCACCACACTTGGACCTAATTTTTTTCTTTACCTGAAACTTGCTGTATAGCAGGCTGGCCCTGAATGCAGAGATCTGCTTGCTTCTGTCTCCTGAGATTAAAGACTTGTCTGCTTTTCAGTCTGATCACACAAACCTAGAAGGTCTTTGGATGTAAGCTCTTGCCAGAGTAGCCATGTTCTAAAATCAAATTCCTCTACAGGACACACACATACATATATATTCAAACAATAACAATATTATAGAAAGTAGTTATCCTCTGAACTCTGGAGTTTCCCCACTTGTCAACTCTAATACAAGTGTGTGGATAGCACCAAGATGTTATCATCCTCTAGATACATTCTTCAAGTCAAGCATTCTTTGCGGCCACATAGAAAATTGCTTGTCAGTGTTGGTCATTTGCTTGTTCTTAGACAGCTATTTAATTTTCATTATGCCAAGGCAAGGCCTGAAATTAGATACGTCAGGCTTGGAATATAACATATAGCTAGTGGAGTCATAAAATCTGACACAGGTAGAAATTGTGGAAGTCCACAGGAGAATTCTGTTCCAGGCAGGACCTTCAGTTGCCAATACTATGTAAATCCTTGTGACACATGGTTTTATAGATATACTGCTGAAGTTCCCAGAGTTAATCATTTTTTTATTGTTACTACTAGACCTTATACTAATGTCTGTCTCATGATTTTTTTCCTTGTTCTGTATAACTCTTTGACAATGTTCTTATTTTTTTTCTAAAACCTTCCTAGTCTTATCTCCAGCTAACATCCTAAAGAAAATAAAGTTTCTTTGGTAAGCCATCTCTTGGCTTAGGAAGCCTTATCAATGTAGCCTGCCTTACATGTGCTAAAGATCCATGATTAAATGATACTTCCTCAGAGAGGCCTTTCTTGATTGTGTGCCCTATAATTGATTTCTTTTTTTCCTTTCCTTTCCTTTCTTTTCCGTTTCTTTCTTTCCTTCTTTCTTTTCTTTTGGTTTTTCAAGACAGGGTTTCTCTGTGTAGCCCTGGGTGTCCTGAACTCACGTTGTAAGCCAGGCTGGCTTCAAACTCACAGAAATCCACCTGCCTCTGCCTCCCAGAGTACTGGCATTGCAGGCATGCACCACCATGCCTGATCCTATAATTCATTTCTACAATGAATTTTTTGGTGTAACACATAAGAAAGCATGCTCTTGCACCTATCAATTATCTGGGTTTGGCTACTATTAAGCTATGCTACTCAAAGTAAGTTACTTAGCCCCTCTACATCTTAATTTCTTTACCTGTCCGATATACATATCAGTATACTTTGTAGAGTATTATCTTGAGGAGTACAGTGTAAAAAGCACTTAGGACAGTAGCTGACTGGCACCTTTCTCCTCTTCTCCTCTCCATAATCACCATCACCACCACTACCATCATCATCATTTGTGTCTAGTCTGTGACTTTCATACTACTTATTAGAACTTGAAATTTCTATAGATTTGTCTGTTGTTTCAGTCTTTCCTTTACTATTCTAAATGTTGCATTACAACAAAAGTCAAAGTCGCCTTGGTCATTCTTTCTACAGTGGTTAGCACACAATAAGAACTCAATTAACACTTGTCAAATGAATGAATGATTACTTAAGGAAATTTTCCTAAATAATTCACATATTATTAAATCTTGATCCTCCAGCTCCTAATACCATAAGGCTCCTTAAATCAAAAAGATTCGCAGATTTCAATCACACGAACATTTACTTCAAGGAAGATTTTCTATAAACAAAACACCAGTCTTCTGTGTCAGCCCTTGATCATCATCTTCTTCTTCTTCTTCTTCTTCTTCTTCTTCTCTTCTTCTTCTTCTTCTTCTCCTTCTTCTTTATTCTTCTTTTCTACCATATTTACCTGCTTCCACTATTTTTAGCTAAGTCTACTAATGTGACTTCTAAGCCTAGGCTAAGAGAAGCAATCATCTAAGCTGTATCTATGGCAGGATGCTCGAAGACTTAGTCTAGAGTCCAAAATTATGAAGTTCTAGACACATTAACTAATTTAAATGCGATGTATAAACTGCAAAGGCCCTTTATCTTAATGTGAATTTTATAGTAAATGAAGTCCTGGTGTTGGCATAATCTCTAATTCCTAGATTTTACTTACTGTACTCTTGTCACAGGTGGCCACATCTCTTCTGTTGACTTACCCTGTTCTCTGCTTCCATGAAATATTTTGAGACTTAACTCCTAGGAAACAATGCCTTGGACTTCCAACTTCCATTATTGCTCTCTGCTCCTTGCATCTTATATCTGGGATTCTTTTTTTTTTCCTGCTTGTGAAATTTCTACATGACAGTGGGTATATGAGTATAATATAGTCATGCTAATAAGTTACTGACAATAAATTACAAATATATTTATTTGAAAACAATGGATGCATAATTTTGCCATTTCTTAAAGATGAAAGCAAATTTGTGTGCTGATATGGATGTGATTATTTATTTTAACATAAAAAATTAAATCTTGGTAGAAGCATGAAGGCCAATTCAAAGGCATCCTTGAATAAACTGTTAAAGGCCACCCTAGGCTTCATGAGGTCATGTCTCAAAACATACAAAGAACAAACAAGTAAACAAAAACAATTAAATATTGACTATATATTGGATACCGAAGGATGTCTCTATATGCATTTACAGCATTTTCATTTATGCTTCTTTAACATTTCTCAGAATTCATTGATATTTTTATTTTACAATAATATATGCTGACAATGCTATTACACATAAATACATAGTACAGAATAGCAGAAATGTATTAGAGATAGTTCAAAAATTGTTGAACTTTCTGTTCTGATCACAAGCCAAAATTAGCTGAACAATTTTATGACATTCAACTCAGGAACTCAAGAAACAATTCTTAAAATTAAACAATCTAGCCAAGCATGGTAGCACATGTCTGTAATCCCAGTACTTAGGAAGCTGAGGCAGGATGACTCCTACAGTTTGCAGTCAACCAAGGCCACATAGTTAATTGAAGGCTGGCTGAGGCTACACCATAAGACCTTGTCTCAGAAATGAACACCTTATCATAATAAGACAATCCAACTAAAAGAGATACTAATTTTATATATGCTGAGGAATTATAGTAGGGAATATTAAAAAGTCTCTGTTTTCTAAAAACCATTATGCTTCTAAAATGCAGAAAATATTCTATATATAGTAAATCCAATGCAGTTCATGAACACAGTGGTCCTAAATGTGAGCTGATCTGTTTCAGGAAGCATTTGTTGGTGGTCCATTATATGGTAGCACATGTAGAAAGTGTACATGATGGGTATTAAACTCCAAAGCTACAATAAAATCACACGATACAGCAAGCATGTAATGCCTAAAACATAATTTTGCTACACATTTTATTTTCAATTAATTTTAGGTTGTTATGATTTAAAAAACCTTGTGCCACTGCTAAATATTTCTTGCTACTGACATTCAGACATAGAACCCCATAGAGGCTCACCAACCAGCTTAAGAAGCTGGCCCTTAGAGTATCGGCATGTCAGTGTTGCTGCTGAGTACAGCCCTTCCTCAAGTTATGCTGGATTGGTGTACAGTGTACTGGAATTTGACTTGTAAAAGAATCTGTGGGCTAACGTAATTTGTAAGTGAAGCACGCAGAGGTTGAAGAAGCCAACCTTAATATTTTGACACTAACCACAAATCATAGAAATGACAACTTAGTTATTTCAGAGTACAAAAGTCTTTGATGGCACCACTGGCTTCCAGAGTAAGTTTCTAATTCTTCATCATAGCAATCAAGACTGCATAATAGTCTGCACCTGCTCTTACAACCTCAACTTTCATTATCTGTTGTACAAACCTTCCATGAGTTCCTTGGGGGCAAAGGCTTCCTCTTCTTTACTAGTAAGCGAACATTTTGAATTTTGTATCTGTCACATTGCATCATGGTGTTCTATGAATAAAACAGCTAAAGTTCTATAACTTTATCTTAAGCATGTATAATGTATAGTACTTTATAGGAGTCATCATCTCAAGCAGTTCCCACGATGTTATGAAAGAGGTACTGTATTAATTTTCCTAATGCCACTTAGCCAGAGAAAGGGTAGAAGTGATACATAGATTCAGATCTGTGTAGCCACAGAGCTTGTATCCTTAATGAACATAGTACAACATTTCAACAATGCTAGTAGAATAAGTGCCTGAGCAAAATTATATTCTTCATTGTTTCTTCAACACATGCCTTCAGAAGCACCCTTTAACTCACTGGAAAGGGGTTCTTACAGCTTCTCTGTTACTAACCACCCCTGCGCATCAATGATGAACAGTGTTGCTTTCATAAGTATATCATCATGAACGTAGTTTTTTTTAGTATTGGCAGACAGGTTTGAAGCATGTGGAAGGCAAGACTCATGCCTCCAATTAATATATCTTGTCAGTACATGGTATCCAGTGTAGGCAGACCAATTAACATTTTCTGATGAACCTGGCTTAAAATGAAGATCGAGAATTGAGTTTAAATGCATAAATAATTACAATTGATCAGTAATACACATCGTACACACATGTATCAAAACATGAAAACCCTTTAGAGTATTAGCATTGAAATGAACCTTTAAAGGAACAGGAAAGAACTAGGTAGTCACCATCATAACTGTTGTCCTTACAAAGCAATCTGCTTCAGAGACTCAATTTTCTTTCCCTGTCTACCACTTATCTTAGACCACACCATGGGAACTTGCAGAAATCAAGAATTAATTGCCCAGGATGAATGCAATTATTTTATATGGAGAGAGTAATTTTCTTTCATAAAGTGGCTTTACAGTAATCTAATGTCCACTAAATATCAAACAATACCTAACAGGAAATCTGGGAGGGTCTTCAAAGGCTTCCTGATAAGGAGGAGCTGCTTCTGGTAGGAAATCTTTGGTTAAACTTGAAGTTGAACTCCGTTTCTCATGAGAAGATCAGATTTCATTGATCTCCAAGTTCCAAAGCTGTTCATGAACCCTGTTGTCCTGGATGCTGACAGTTATTTATTTCTCTGGAAAAGAAAACTACATTAAGTGTCTTTATTTTACTCTCCTTAGCTAGTAAAATCTAACTCCATATTAAAACAGGTTAGTGGTCCACTAAGTAATATTCAGAGCCTGAGTTGTAAAAGAAGGTGTGTGTGTGTGTGTGTGTGTGTGTGTGTGTGTGTGTGTGTGTGTGTGTGTTGCCAGAAATGAACAAAGAAATATTTGAAAGTCAGGCATAGTGACACATGCTATGCCAGTGCTTGTGAACTTGAGTCAGAAAAATGGCAAATTTAAGGCCAGCTGGATTATATACAGAGTTCATGTAGAAAAAAACATTTTAAGGTGTTAAATTTGGTGTTATGAATTTTGAATTTTCTTGAGTTTTAAGACCCCACTGCTAGAATCTTACTCTGGTGAGTCCAGACTATGAAACTAAGTATGCTGTTTGTTTAAAAAATGTCAATTTTATATAAGTCTACATATCTACATAATGTTTAGTGAAATAAGTTCTATTCTTTTATACTAGAAAGAAAAGTCTAGAGAAGATGTTTTATTCGTATATACTGCACGGAAGACAAACTCTGGGTTTCTTTTTTCTCAAGATTGCCCTGATCTCTGCTATGGAGCGTGCAATTTGATTACCTTGCTAGCATTTGCTTTTATTGCATGGCTAACAAAATTATTAATAGCAATAATATTATTCAGGTCCTTAAAGATGCTGTCACTATCTTCTTATCTATGGTCCTGTACCGTAGTGGATCCTGGGCTGATTAGAACTTGCACACTAACTTTAAATTTTAAGTACATTTCCTATTAATTTATTTAAGCTTGCTCTTGTTCTCCTGCACTGGCACCAGAATAAGAAGGGCTTGCCTGTCTCTCCCACCAAATCCTTCACGAGTGGAACAAATTGGATCCCGGTTCTTCTTCTCAGCTCTTCTTGGGCTGAGGCTGTCTTTTCCACTTTACTGTTTCTTCACAAGTGACCCAGCTCTTGACCCTGTGTTTGCAATTTGAGAGCTAGATGGGGGTGGAGAGAGAAGAGGATGTTCTGGAGCTCAGCAGACGGATCCCAAGAGCACAATGGCTTACCAGCCCTCCTGTGATTGTTGCCAAAAAAACGCCTTCCTGTTTTCAAAAATGTCTCGCCCCCTGCTCCTTTGCTTTGTTCTGCTAAGAGACTGCCGTTTTGATTTTGCTAGGAACCAAATCTGCTGTTTCAAGGAAATGCAACTGCTTGCTTTGGTGGGCAGTGTGAAAAAGTGTTTCTGCTTTCCCTCTCAATTCTCCTTCCCATCCCACCTCACGTGAGCTACCGTGGTTGGCTCATCATCTCACGAAACATTGATTTTAGAAGCTGACTGTTTGCTTTTGCTTGTTTAGCTGGAGCTGCAATGAAGTCATTGATGGATCTCGTTTTTGAGCTATCATTCTGTCCACTCTATTCGGTCAGCCTTCCAGAACTGATTGCCTATTCCCCAAATGAGACTGCACAGAGGACAGCAAGAATTTCTGACATTCCAGTTTCCCAGGGCAGAGAACATGGAGAGCTTCACAGGCCTCAAGTTGGGCCTACTCCTCTCTAATATCGTCAGTTCTCTTACCAATTCATCATTAGGCACGAAACTTAATCTCATCCCTGGTGCCTAGGCTACCATCTCTGAGTAGATACTTCTGGTATTGATGTTGCCACATTTTGTGATCTTTGCTAAAAGAGACCAGCCAAACTCAGCTCAGTTGCTGTCCTCTGTGTTATTGTCCCCTCCTAACTCCAGCTTTTAGAAGAAAGATCATTGGCTCTCCTATGGCCATTCTGGCTCCAGCTGCAGGAAACAGATACAAATTAATATGCCTTTACTCCAAGCCCAATGCACCAGTATGCAAACTCTTGGACCACAAATTGGAATGCTTTCCTAGCTGGCAAGGCATTGTTTTGTTCTCACTTAAAAAAAAAAAGGTGCATAACTTCCCTATTGCTGAAATGATTTTTCTGTCACTTCTGCTCTGTTTGTCCCCTTTATGGTGTTCTTCCCTCTGCCTCCTTATGGGATCTCCCTCTTTCAGTTTACTTGCCACTGCCCCAGGGCTTGTCAACCTGAACAGATACTGTGCATGGTGCTGCTAGTGGCATACGTGACATGCCTTTGGTACTTACATTGCTAGCCTGGGTAATGTAACTGCAGCTGTAAAACTGACATTTCTTCATGTTTATTAGTTTTTTTCTTTCTTTCCTTATTATGTTGACATTAGTCGACTACTAAGTTACCTGGTTTAGTGAAAAAAGTCAGTCCAACAGCTGGAACTGGCGAGGTGGCTACACAAGGCCACTTGAGAGTTCTAGGAGAAGCTTTGGAATCATCCAGAGAAAATCTAGACCCAACCTGGCTATCTAGAATAAAAAGATATGCAGTAACCTTAGTGTCCTTCTAAAATCATCTTTTGCTCAAGATATGTAAAGAAGCTCAGGATGTTGACTCATCAGTTTGACTTTTTAAATTTTTTTCTTCTAAATTGTTTTTACTATTATCACTCATTTTAATTTAATGTAACCAGGTGCTATAGTGTATGATCCACACCCTCTTTCAGCTCCTGCACCATATCTCAAATCTTTAAAAGATCTGTTTTCTCCAGTCATGTTAGCATTTTCAAAAGAAACTGTAAAAATGGACATATATATGGATATATATGCTTTTCCAAACACACACACACACACACACACACACACACACACACACACACACACACACACACAAACACACGAAAAGCTGATCTTCAGGGCACATTTTGTAGAGCTGATGTTTTGATTAGGCCTCTTTCAGTACGGTAAACCATTCCTTTGTGTAGTATTTTTGCTGTAGTCACTACTTAACCATCCTAGAAGAAGCAGGATTGTCTGAAAGAGAAAGATGTCTAGGTTGATAATCAAGAGCTCTGTCCTCATAAGGAGTTCTAACCTAAGAAATTTACATAAGTACAGAGTCTCTGGAATCCTCTAACTAGGTTGTAGCATTATGGATTTGCAGCAGTGATGAAAAATGATAAATAAAAATAAAATGGGTTTATCTTAACAGAAAACATCCCTTGTTTTTAATATATCCTTGTAAATGTTTCAATTGCTTTTTGAGGTCTCCGATTTGCATCCTCGTTTTCAAGGTGCCAACAGCCTTTCCTCTGGGAAGCTGTGGAATGTCACTCTTATGCCTCTTCTTAGTGATGAGAGAGGCAGCCGTGAGAAATCCAGGCAGGATTTGATCAGAGCGCCTTTGAAGGGAAAGCTATCTGTTTTCAAATGTGGTGGTGTTGGTGGGAACAATAACAGTTGGCATGAGGTTGCACCTAGGAAACTGGCATTTGGGATCCACTTGGAGAGAATTCACATGAAAAGACAGAGGCTATAATGCTGAGAGCCCAAATGGTGCTGTCAAAGCTTCACAGGTGATCACTGCAGGGTAGTGCAGAAGGTGTTAGAGAACAGTGTCATTTATTGAAATGTATCTGCTGATTTAGCCTTTGCTAATTAAATGGTCCCCATGATGTGTGTTTTTTAGGGCAAGTTATGAGTCTGGCAGCAGCAGGAATTTGGTCTTCTGGGAAACAGAATTCCTAAAGAGAGAGGACATAAGGTTTGGGGCCAGGGTTAGATTTAACTTCTTCAGGGATGCTGGCCTTGTCAAAATGGGAAGACTTGGAGTGATTAATAGCCTTTTGGTAGTCTCCACTGTCCACGACACTTTTGTTTTACTTGGAAAAGGCAGGCATCAGGACCACAGTGAGCAATTTTAGCACTTATGAACACTTTCTGTATTTTGTTTATCTGTTGCAATTCCTGCTGTCACTGTCTTCCTTTGTAACACAGCAAGGGCGAGGTGGGGCTTGGCAGGAAGAGAAAGGAAAAAGTACAACGGATCTCAACATCTTTTCTTGGCCCCCATCTCTAGTTTTCCTGGTGTTTCAAAAGGGTTAGAAACTGCATGCCTCATAGTGGAAACCACACCTCATTCCTGCTCCACAGGCCCACATCCCCAACTGCTGCTCTTGTTGCCTTGACTTCAACTGCCTAGGTCAATGAGGGGGGAGGAGGGGAAGTTACTACAAATTGAGTAATCATTTGGGGTAGAAGGGATTAGAATTTCAGGAAGCTGTCAACATAAGAAACACCATTTTAGTTCTTTCTCAGGGAGTATTTATAGTGTATAGAAACTCCATGCTGTTATTCAATTAATGGACTGAATTTTAATCTTCACAGGGCCAAGGTCCATCTTTAGAAAACTCCTTATTCCCTAACACAATGCTGGGCACCCAGCCAACACTTGTTGATTTCACAAGGAAAGTGGTTGAGTTTTGTGTAATGAGGTCATCTTGGCAAATCATTGAGCCGCTCTGCAACTGTGCTCCCATATCGGCAAAGGAGTTTTACCTCCCAGGGTTACTGTAAAGCTTAAATAGGATGATGACTTTAATAAGGACACTTTCCTGTTTCCTTCTGCGTACTCCCTTTTCATTCTTTTATTCTGTGTATTCTAAGCATTGTATCTCAAGCCAGGAGAGAAGATATGTAGTTAAAGGAAAGTGCAATTGACTTTGGCTAGCTTTGAAATCAAGCCTTTCTTTCTAAGAGAATGTTGCCAGGCAGCTGATCAAATTATTTGGGGAATGGGATGCTCATGCGACACAACAAAAATCAAGTTAGAAAACATCCAGGTTTTTTACAGCAAGGTCAGAGATGAAAAGAAGAATGAAAGAGGGAGGTGAAGAGCCAGGGGAACTGGAGTCACTTGATTGCTATCTTTTTGAGGGGGTGGTGAAACAAATAATTTTCTAAACATAGCTCAGAAAGCTCATTTAACTTTTTTAACTCTACTGTCCATCATAACCCAGTATCTTAGTTCTTACCTTCAATTGAAAAATTTCTGAACGAAACCTTCCTACCTGAGTCTTGGGGCAGCAAAAGATTACACTCACACATCAGCTTAATTTAAAGTTAAAGATTTCCCTGTTGTGGACTATTTTAGAGGCGTGCATAAAATTCTAAAGACAAAAAACCACAATCTCGTTACCAATTTTGACTCTGGCCTCTGTAGCCTAAGGAATTGACTTGGCCTAGAAAGCTATAGCAAGCTCTAAGGCCTTGTACCCAGAGCCCCCTGTTTCTCCACACCAGTTAGATTAAAAAATACTAGAGATAGTCACTAGATGGAGCTCTTGTGTCTCTATAGACGCTGCGGAGGCGGGGCTCCCCTCAGGATTTAAGTAAACGGAAACAAAAAACGAACAGAACTTTCTTTTTGCTTTTATTATCTACATGCAGACGCTTTTATTCAACTAGCTAATAAATTCCTAATAATGAAAGTGTTTTGGGATCCCCCATTTAGTTAATAGTATTGTTGGAATGCAATAATTTCTGGTACATATTAGAAGAAAAAAGAAAAATAAAACCGAGTCAGAAAGCAAAGGGTGTTAGGATTATCTATAGACAGACTGGGGGATGGAAGAACTATTGTGTGTGCAGGGGGTTGTAACTGTCACTGCGAGCGTGAGGGTGGGGGAGGTGATGGGAAAGAAGGGAAGCAGATGCATACGCCCCCTGCCTCTCTCAACATTTGGCCTTCTGTAAAAGCAGTTTGGTAACTGAAAGTACTTTGGTGCTCTGCTTGGAATAAGAGGGGTGCCTGGAATTTGAGCAATGAGCAGGAAGCCAGAGAAATGGTGCCACTGCGTTAGGGAAGTGGGCTGTCTTTGCAAAGGCAGAACATGTCTTTACAGTGTGATTGCAGTTACAAAGGAAATGACATTCTACATGAATTGAATTCTCCTATTTATATTTAAAAAAGACAGCAGAATATAGACATTCTATTAGCACTCCCTAAGGTAAGAGGTCTGCAGCCTTCTTAGCTTGTTGTGTGCATCTTTTCAGATGCCACGGTAATGTTAATCATTTTACCTGAGTAATTCTTCCATTTCTCATTACCTGGGGGATTGTTAATGGCCGAGACTACTTCTCAGACTCTTTGCTCCCGCTCAATCAAGCCGTGGAGGCGCCAGTTTACTTTTATTGATCAGCGGGTTCCTGACAGCCTTCGCCACAAGGAAGCAGCATCATCCTTTTTTAACTTAAAGGGGAACAGATCGCCTTAAAGTTTACAGCTAAGAGCTTCTAAGCATAGCATGCAAACATTTTAGCATGCTGCTAATTGTTCTGTTTAAATAGTCCCAGCAATATTTTAGAAAGCTGCCAAACACGGAACTCACATCCCGTGAGCAGATAGCAAACCCATTTCAAATGCCTTTTTAGACCTTTTTAATTAGACCAAGCTGCACTTCATTCCCACTCGCTGACATCAAAGGTAAATAACTATGATAAATCAAATGGAACCCTTCCTTTAGCAGTCCAAGAGGTGCGCCCGGTACTGCCTGCCATGTTGTCATTCTCTTCCACTACTTGCCCATTTCTCTAACAGGGTCTGCAAAGAACTGGGCGGGCCACAGGGCTCCCTGAAGCCACCCTCTCAGCCATCTACCCGCAGCTCAAATGATCAAAATGAAATGATTCTCACTGCAGATGCCTCGATGTTCTGGGCTGAATTACATTCTAATGTGAAACAACCCCCAGGAGCCAAGCTGATCAGGCACTTTCCCCTTGGCCTTGGCTACACTTTCAAAGGGTCCCGTCCCAACCTCACTAGCAAAATAATTCCTTTTTGTGGGAGGAAGCTGTCTTCCCACCCCCACCCCCACCGCCAAATTAAAGGCTGCTAGACTAGCTCCTTTTGGGTGATATATTCTTTTAAGCAGCTGGGTTGCTCTTTGCAAAAAGATGGCAGTTTGGGGGTGGGGAGATCCATTATATGTCCAAATGCGTTTTCCCTTTTCTTGTTTAATTTTTTTTAAGGGCAAAGGCAAGTCTCATTTTGAGCCCACAGGTTCGGGGCGAAGTCGCTGAGCTAATTATGAGTTTGTTCAACCAAGACTCCCAAGTAATAGAGATCACTAACTCAGAAGGAAGGCTTACTCTTCCAAGAACTGTGAATTCAGAAGCTGTTCTCCATCCTCAATCTATAATTCAAAAAAATAAAGCAAAAATTGTTCATCAAGGGCGCTTTTGATTCCTTCTGCTTGCGATCTTAATTAAGAGCCTTAGATTTGGGTGGGGAGGAGTCCTCCTCTGTTCCTAAGGTGCCTTTGGTCCAGAAGGCAGACTAAGCTTGATGTCAGCGGGCCACACCGGCCTCCCAATTGGCATAAGCTGCAGCTGCCACCGCCGCCCAGGAGAACTGGAAGCCCCGGGAGGGAGGGACTAGGCCCCAGGGGAAGGCTGGGAGCCCACCACTCCAGAGCGGGCCCACAGCTGCCAGAGACCTTGGCGAGCCCACTCCATAGCTTCTGTCCGGATCCATGCTCTCCTGGCGCGGTGCGGCTAGGCGCGGCGCGGCAAGGTGGCGTCCACTCCGCTAGCTTTTCTCAAACGCAGTTTATTTATAGGGAGCTAAATTATCATACAGGGTTGGGTGAGGGGAGGCTCAGTCTTTAAGCTAGCAATCCCGTTTTATTACCAGAGACCCGAATGAGCAGGACCTGACCAGTAACTACTGCTTCTCTCTCTCTCTCTCTCTCTCTCTCTCTCTCTCTCTCTCTCTCTCTCTCTCTCTCTCTCTCTCTCTCTCTCTCCCTCCCTCTCCCCTCTCTCCCTCTCTTTCTCTTTCCACCCCCCCCCGTGTGTGTCTGTGTGTGCTCGCGCGCCGTACCCGCGCGCGCGCACGTGCTGGGGTGTTCAGGGGAGTGCATTATCTTCCCTACGAGGAGGGATAGGGATAATGGTTTGGGTGGATGGCGGTCTCGCTCTTGGCAAAAGTGAAGATACATTGACCAAGAGCTTGATGAATGACCATAGTGGGGGCGCTTGCTCCTCTTTCTTCCTCTACCAGAGAATAGGAGAATAAGAAAACAGAAGTAGAAATGCAGAAACAGACAAAGGAGAGAGAAAGAGAAGCAGAAGAGAGAGAAAATTGCATTTAAGATATGAAAATACGTGAGTGAAATAAACCACAAAATAAAAATCAAATCCTCATCTTTTTTCTGTTATCACTGAAAACAAGAGATGCAAAAGATGCTCAATTCATAGGTGGACTCAGCTTCAAGGGCAGCACACCTCAAGTCCAGCTTACCCTTTCTTCTCAACTGTGCTCGTCCCGCGCCAGTCAGGTCCTCTCCGCCCCCGACCCCCACCCCCCATTCCCGCAGGGGCTTTGCAGGCCAGTGAACTCAACTCGGTTGGGCTGGTGTGTAAGTTTCCGCTTGGCCCCGCCTCCCCCTCCCCCCACCCTAGCCTGTGGTCCCGCCCCAAGACTGGAGCCCGCTGGGCGGCGCGCTGATTGGCTAGTGCCTGGCGTAGCCGGGCTCGGCAGCTCGGGCTCTCTCCGGCTCTCTCCAGACTCTGTGGCCAGTAGTTTGCGGCAGCGGGAGGAGGAGCAGCAAGAGCAGCAATAGCGGCTGCGGCTGGCTCAGAGGGGAGATAGAGGAGCGGGTGCAGACCGCAGCCCCGGCTACCGCTCACCATATTTGGCTTTCTCGGGGGGCATTGGCATCCACTTCCCTAGCCCCTCGCGGGCCCTTGGCGCGGTGTCCTCCCTGGCTTTCCAGCTGAGCCAGTTCGTCTGAGATCTGAAACCTCCCACCCCAAACCCATTTCTTCCTGCTCTCTCATACTCCACACTCACACTTCCCATCCACACACTCACTCTTCCTCCCTTTCGCACATCCACGCACAGCCCGACACAGAGAGACAGATCTCCCTAGCGCGTTAGCGCTGGGGAGGGAGAAAGCCCTAAACAGGGCGCTTCTCTTGAAGAATGGGATCTAGACGCTCCGGCAAGTAAACTTTGGAGGCGACAGAACCTCTGGACTCTGGCAGCTGTTGAGGCAGAACCCAGCGACCTGAGCCTGAACTAAAGAAGGCTTTCTGCGGCGGCGGGGGCGGCGGCAGCGGCAGCAGCGGCAGCGGCGGCGGCAGCGGCAGCGGCAGCGGCTGCGGTCCCTGGAGCAACACCCCAGCCCAAACCTAGGGAAACGAAGAAGCCCGGGCGCCCGCGACTGCAGCCCCGCCTCTCCTGGTCGGTACTGTAGTAGCTTCCCTTCTTCACCTTCCCATTTCCCCCCTACCTCCCTCCATCCCGGGCAATTGGAAAGAGCAGGACTTTGCTTTTCTTGGACAAATTGCCATCTTCCCGTTTTCGTAAACTTAAGGCGGAGGCCAGGGCTGCGTTGGTAACTTTGATTTCCGAGCTACAAACGCCCACAGACCCTCAGCCGCTCTGTGGGAAGAACCCAGCGCCCATCTCGGATCCTGGGCAGACGCGCCCCCCACGCCCTCGGACGCCAACCTCAGCGCCAGAGAGCACTCTCGCATCTCTCCCCTCCCCCCTTCCTCTGCCCGCCCCGGGACAGCCCTCGAGCTCAGCCAAATCCTTGGGAACCCGCGGATCTTGCCAGCAACTCAGACTTCTGCCTGTGATTTCCCCCCTTTATCCCCAGCAGGCCTCAGAGAGGCCAGAGTGGTCCCCCTTGAACCCGGAGGGTGCGTACCGGGCGGGAGCTCCCTCCGCAGTGAGCTGGGCGCGCTGGAGGGAGGTCCTTGCGCATGCCAGGTGCACAGACTACGCGCTCGCCTGCCCCGGTGCCGGTGCGCTGCGGCGGGTCGGGCAGTGCCTGAAAGGCTGCGCCCCCACAGCCTTCCGCGTCCGCGCCCCAGATACGGTCCCAACTCTGCCGCTTGTGGCCGTCTGGGGCGTGCGAGCACCACTAGACCCGCAGCCCTGCGCCGCTGCAGCCAGTCGCGCCCGGCTAACTTTGAAGGGGGAAAACTGAGTAGCCGGGCTGGAGGGAGGGGGCTCGGGGCCGCGCGGTGCTCCCTCGGCCCCTCGGAGCCCCCGGGCCCCCAGAGAGCCTCTGCCGAGTCCACTGCAACCTCAGCATTGGAGCCTGCGCGGGTTCATCCCGTGCGCCTCCGGGCCGCCCTGGGCGGGACTCCTCCCGGGGCCTCCGGGGCCACGGGACGCGCGCAACAGGCGGTCCGAGCCGGCGGGAAGCTGGATCGCCGGCGGCGTCGGCCTCGGAGGGGAGTGGAGAGGCGAGGCCAGGCAGAGCCCCGCGCAGCCATGGAGTCTCTCCTACTGCCGGTGCTACTGCTGCTGGCCGTGCTGTGGACACAGGCAGCTGCCCTGATTAACCTTAAATACTCGGTAGAAGAGGAGCAGCGCGCCGGGACGGTGATAGCTAATGTGGCCAAAGACGCGCGGGAGGCGGGCTTCGCTTTGGATCCCCGACAGGCTTCTGCGTTCCGCGTGGTGTCCAACTCCGCTCCGCACCTGGTGGACATCAACCCCAGCTCAGGCCTGTTGGTCACCAAGCAGAAGATTGACCGAGACCTGCTGTGCCGCCAGAGCCCCAAGTGTATCATCTCACTAGAGGTCATGTCCAGCTCAATGGAGATTTGTGTGATTAAGGTCGAGATCAAGGACCTGAACGACAATGCTCCCAGTTTTCCGGCCGCACAGATTGAGCTGGAGATCTCTGAGGCAGCCAGCCCCGGCACGCGTATCCCACTGGACAGTGCTTATGATCCGGACTCAGGCAGCTTTGGTGTGCAGACCTACGAGCTCACGCCCAATGAGCTTTTTGGCCTGGAGATAAAGACACGGGGTGATGGTTCGCGCTTTGCTGAACTAGTGGTGGAGAAGAGCCTGGACCGGGAGACACAGTCACACTACAGCTTTCGCATCACTGCGCTAGATGGAGGCGACCCACCACACTTAGGCACAGTTGGCCTCAGCATCAAGGTGACAGACTCCAATGACAACAACCCAGTGTTTGGCGAGTCCACCTACTCAGTGAGCGTGCCTGAAAACTCACCTCCCAATACACCGGTCATTCGCCTCAATGCCAGCGATCCAGATGAGGGCACCAACGGCCAGGTGGTCTACTCTTTCTATGGCTATGTCAATGACCGCACACGTGAACTCTTCCAAATTGACCCACACAGCGGCCTGGTCACTGTCACCGGTGCGCTAGACTATGAAGAGGGCCACGTGTATGAACTGGATGTGCAAGCCAAGGACCTGGGGCCCAACTCTATCCCTGCACACTGCAAAGTCACGGTGAGCGTGCTGGACACTAATGACAACCCGCCAATTATCAACCTACTGTCGGTCAATAGCGAGCTTGTGGAGGTGAGCGAGAGCGCCCCCCCGGGCTACGTGATTGCCCTGGTTCGGGTATCTGATCGCGACTCCGGTCTCAATGGACGTGTGCAGTGCCGCTTGCTGGGCAATGTACCTTTTAGGCTGCAGGAGTATGAGAGCTTCTCCACTATCCTTGTTGATGGAAGGCTGGATCGCGAGCAGCATGACCAGTACAATCTTACGATTCAGGCTCGAGACAGCGGTGTGCCTATGCTGCAAAGTGCCAAGTCTTTTACTGTGCGCATCACTGATGAGAATGACAACCACCCACACTTCTCCAAGCCTTACTATCAAGTCATTGTACAGGAGAACAACACTCCTGGAGCCTATCTGCTCTCTGTGTCAGCCCGTGACCCTGACTTGGGTCTCAATGGCAGCGTCTCCTACCAAATTGTGCCATCACAGGTGCGAGACATGCCCGTCTTCACCTATGTCTCCATCAATCCCAACTCTGGTGATATATATGCGCTACGATCCTTTAACCATGAACAGACCAAAGCATTTGAGTTCAAGGTGCTGGCCAAGGATGGCGGCTTGCCCTCACTGCAAAGCAACGCCACAGTGAGGGTCATTATCCTCGATGTCAATGACAATACCCCAGTCATCACCGCCCCACCTCTGATCAATGGCACTGCTGAGGTCTACATTCCTCGAAACTCTGGCATTGGCTACTTGGTGACTGTAGTTAAGGCAGACGATTATGACGAAGGCGAAAATGGCCGAGTCACCTATGACATGACAGAAGGTGACCGAGGTTTCTTTGAAATAGACCAGGTCAACGGAGAAGTCAGAACAACTCGCACCTTTAATGAGAACTCTAAGGCTTCCTATGAGCTTATAGTGGTAGCCCATGACCATGGCAAGACATCTCTTTCTGCCTCTGCCCTTGTACTAATCTACCTGTCCCCAGCTCTTGATGCCCAAGAGTCAATGGGCTCTGTGAACTTATCCCTGATTTTCATTATTGCTCTGGGCTCTATTGCCGGCATTCTCTTTGTCACTATGATCTTCGTGGCAATCAAGTGCAAGCGTGACAACAAAGAGATCCGGACCTACAACTGCAGGTAGAGCCAACTTTTTTCTCTTTTCTTCTGTGTTTTGAATGAGTAAGATATGTGTTTTTGTGTCTGTGTAAAACCCTCAGTGCTTTTGTTTCCCACTTAAATGCATGCAGCATAACTCACAGTTCGTCTTTGTGGAGGGTGAAAAGTTTGTGACAGTCCAAGTTGATCAATTCTTTTGATCTGACAATTTGCTGGAAGACAATCATTTACTGTTTGAATGGATTCTGTCACATAATGATGATGAGCAGAAAAGCAATTATCATTTTATAATTTGCACAGCTGTCTCCAGTGAAGTTAAGGTAAAAGAGAGAGAGAGAGAGAGAGAGAGAGAGAGAGAGAGAGAGAGAGAGAGAGAGAAAGGAGGAGGGAGGGAGAATCAAGGAGGGAGAAAAAGGAGGGAGAGCTAAAGAGAGACAGATTTTCATATTTTTCGCAAAAGTTCTACAGATCATGGTTTGAGAGCTTGGTTTCCTGGAGCACAGTGTTTTGCAGACAAAACCTGAAAGGAGATGGAGTACTGACAGCTGTCTTGTCCTGCTGTAGGGTTACATACACTCCATGGAGTGCTCAGAGTGAGTATTTATGATGGGAAACAGTAGGAGGAAGAGAGAAAGCAGTGTGTAAGGAAGCAGGTCGTTAGTGGTTTTTAGTGTGTTCTTGGCTTATTTTGTATCTAGTCTCCAGACATCTGGCTATCCAAAGTAAAATTCTGTCAGGCATCTGTATGTTTTCAAATATCTGCTTGGTTGGTGTGTGAAGACCAAACATCCCAATGAAAGACAAGACTTTGCATCCAGATGTTTCAGTAAAATAGCAATCTTCTGGAGTTGGCTAAGCTTTCCTCTAATGTAAGACTGTGCTGTGGCATTAAGATCTGGTCCCTACCAGTGGATGTCACTATGGGATATTGTGTTACAGTTTCTCTCAAGTGTGTGTAGGGTGTGTGTGGGGGTGGGGAAATAAGGAGAAGAAAAATAAGAGAGGAGGGAAATGTAGAAACTTGAATGGCATGTAATGTTATATTTTTAAAGTCTTGATTTACACATTAGAGGTTCTTGCTGAAGACTTCCTGGCAATTTGATAGAAAAAATAAGTCTAAGAATTTCTAGAATCCTACTTAGGATAATCACATAATTCTTTTTTTTCCAGCAGTGTCTCATCGAAACAGTTGAAAAAAAGAGTTATTTTTATTTATTTTTTTACTTTGCTGAAAATGAATGATGCTGCTATTTCTAGCTAAGTTGTGTGTGCTTTCAACACACCTACACATCCACTGTATCTTATACCATCTGTGCTTGCATGTTAATCAGTCAAAATATGTTCCTGTAGGTCCGATGTGTATCTGACACCATCTGAAATACACACTTCTGTGAATCAGAGCTCCCTGAATATGTAACAGCCATGCAATTATTGTTTCCCTTTTACTATTCTCTGCATTACACAAGTTAGTAGACAAATGCTAACCACCCATGAATATCAATCAGGTGCCATAAAAGAGCAGCTGCAATGCCTCATAAATGCTTTAATCCTGTTACTAGTGAAATGGCCATGTCTTTTCTTCCCTTCAGTACCAAGTCACTTGAGATGGGAGAAATGGAAATTAATATTGCTCTTACCTTTGAAACCTGTGAATGCCAGTGGCGATTTTTAGAGGAGAAAATGCAGACTCAATAACATTTTATTTATATGGAGATAATGATAAAGGGGACTCTTTTTAAGCCATTTTCTCAGCATAAAGTAAATGCCTAAGACCCTTCCCATGATGAAAAAGAAATCAGCTTGAAATAAAGATATAAAAGGCTTTGCCACTTCTTGGTGATACATGACTAGAAGTAAGAGCTCTTTCTGAGAGCTTGCCAGGGACATCATTAAACAGGAAAGAGAGCATTTGAATTGGGGAAAAAGTGCAAATCTCAGTGCTCTCCAACTTCACCCAAATGTGTATTTTGTAAAGTACTCTTTCCTGTGATGGCTCACGATTAATGAAGTATAGTTTAATTAAATAATTGGTCAATACAGAATGGGCCAAGCAATGAATGCCTCCACTGAATAATTGGATGGGGCACTGCCAAACTTACCCATCATGGGTAAACAAAATGATTAGAACTTCCCATTGATTCAGTAAGCAGATTAGAAAAGAAATGTAACCCTGGTCCTGAGATTTGGGGGATTCTATCTGCCCCTTGGCCTCTGTATCATCAATTTGCCATCATTTCAAGTCAGATTGGGCAGAGAGCAAAAAGGTGAGGTGAAATAAATTGCTTAGCTCTAGGTAGATCCCAGGGACAAAGCAATAATTTGCCTTGGTAGAAATGGATAGATATGCAAACTCCCCATCTGCTCAGACTTCTTAGAATCCTAAAATTCAGCAGAAGCCTATCTTTCTTTGTGATTAGGCAGGGTTTTCTAGTTCTTTGCTTCTGCAGGACCTCTTCCTGAAATGCATTAATTTGTGAGGTTTATGAGATGATCTGCAATTGCTGCTTGAATTGAGCTCCCTTTTTGTATTCTGACAACTAGCTTTGTCAAGTGAGAATACAGACACACTTTCACTTGTAAAGTCCAACCTGTATTATTTATTAACCTTATTGTTTTGCTGGTTATTACTTAGAGATTGAATTCTCAAACAATAAGCTGAAATCATTATGTGCAAAGTAATTCATGACATTGAGAATCTGGCTACATTTTTATGTATTTCTTTTGACAAGTCTCTGAATGCTTGGTGTCTTTGCTGCACGTTCCTGGGTCTGTGTCAGTGTTAATTAAATTGAGCTTTTTATGTTCCAGTTGCAGCACAGCTGCTTGTAGGTACACCTGAATGGAGAAGGATGCTGAATGCACTAACCTTTAAATTCCTTTGCAGTAATTGTTTAACCATCACTTGTCTCCTCGGCTGTTTTATAAAAGGACAAAACAGCAAGTGTCTGCATTGCATCTCGGTTTCTCCCATTAGCGAGGAGCAAGACAAAAAGGCAGAGGAGAAAGTGAGCCTAAGGGGAAAGAGGTAAAAAGGCATTTCCCCTCATTCAAATGGGTTTGGCTATCAGATTTCTCTAGGAGAGGAGGGGGAAGGGTGGAAAGTAGAAGGGAGCTGGGCTAGGGCAGGGAGGAGGGTGTGGATGAGCCAAGCTAGGAGCTACTGGAGGAAAAGGTCTGAACCTCAACCCTAGTTTAAGAGTGATAAGTTTAATCACAGAGGAAGCTGCTCCATGGTGTTTGCCAAGTTACAAATTCCTGGAGGCATTGGCAAGAGCTTTTCTTAATTCCCTCTTTCTTCTTTCCTGTTAAATTGGCACTTACTTTTTTACTTTACCCAGTACTTCCTCTAGGTTCCAGAGAAGCTTCAGATTTGAGCATTTTCTTGCTCTCTCCCATAGGCTCAACTTTCCCCACCCCCACTCCTGCTTACTGGCCACTCACAATGAAAAATTCAAAATCTAATATATAAAAATTTCTTTGGGAGGGGTTGGTGGGAGGTTAGTAAGTTTAATATGAACACTTCATGGCCCTCAGTTGGTTTTTCCGCATGCAAAAAGCACAGGGAGAAACTCGATGATGTAATGCATCAGAATAAGGAGCTGAAGCAGAGATGGGGTGCAACCCTCTGGGGTGCTTAATGTTTATTCATCAGTGCATGGTCTGGGAAGGTGTTCTATTCATGCTGCCTTTTCTGTCACATAGAATCGCTGAGTACTCCTATGGGCATCAAAAGAAATCAAGTAAGAAGAAAAAAATTAGTAAGAATGACATCCGTCTTGTACCTCGGGATGTGGAGGAGACAGACAAGATGAATGTTGTCAGTTGCTCCTCCCTTACTTCCTCCCTCAACTACTTCGACTACCACCAGCAGACACTGCCCCTGGGCTGCCGACGCTCTGAGAGCACTTTCCTGAATGTGGAGAGCCAGAATACCCGCAACACCACCGCCAATCATATCTACCATCATTCCTTCAACAGCCAGGGTCCCCAGCAACCAGATCTGATCATCAATGGTGTGCCCCTGCCTGAGGTGAGTGCAGCTAAGTGGTTCTGTGAGGTCTTCCCAGAACTTCTGGAGCTGCTTGCTCTACCATAGGCCATTCTGGGGGCATATCCCTTGTCTAAGCTCATTTTCACACTCTGCATTTGCTGATAGTGCTTTGTAGGACAAATAGTGATTCAACATTTGTGTAAGGGGTGGTGTTGGGAGTCTGAACTCAAATGATCTGAGCCTTGACATGCCTTCATAAAGTCCTAACATACTAAGAGATGGTTTCACCTGTTGCAGCCAGCTATGCATGCTCAAAAAACCAGTGTTACCAGCTTGGAGACTAAAGCAGCTTATGGTTGCCAAGCAGTGTTGAAAATGAGTGAATCCCTGTAATGCTTCAATTCTACTTTCCTCTTGTGGTTCAGAATCTTAAAAGCCACTGCCAGGTTTGTTTTTTTCTTCTCATACTACTGTTCTCTGCCATCTATCTTGCTGGGATTATGGCTAATAGGACACAAGCAATAATGTTTAAAAAGTCACAGTGTTGGCTCTTAGCAGTTCTGGTAATTATGTTTGACAGTTGAGGAGGCTGAAACTGCCACTAATATGAATATTGTATGAAGTAGCCATGTATTTGAATTAACTGTTTCTCTTCAGTTTTGCCGTTTTCATGGAGACATTTTAAAAAGCACAATATGGTCAAATGTCTGTTGGTTATTGAATTATTTTGGGCAGTAGGGTGATATGCCCGTGTTAATGATGACAATGGGGGGAGGAGGCCCAGTAGAAGGATATAAACAAGTTATTAAGTTGATCTCATTTTCTATGAATTGCTTAAGTCTCTCTTTGATTGGAAATTTGATACACTGGGAGATATGCTTTCTACCTAGTCACTATGAAAGCTATTCTGCAGATTTCAAGTGCACTTCAACAGTTTTTCAGGGTACCTTCACAAGCACCATCTCATTATAAACTCATAAAGAGACATCTTAATAGATTTCTCTTTGGTGGAAGATAAAACAAAGGCTTAGAGATGCCAAGGAACTTGCTCAGACTCAGAAAGCACATCACACTTCTTAAGTGTTTGAGTAGTACATCCTGCCTTTAGAAATGTTTTAGACTGACATACCTAGGCAATCATAGGAACGTAAGATGGACTCATAGTTGTTGTTTCAGTTTTGTAAGGTAAAGGGTGCTTAGGACCATTTACATTGTTTCTCTGTGTCTCCTAGTTCCTGGAAAATAATTCCTACCAGAATTAATAGCATGGAAAAAGCAGTATTTTTACTGAGCAACTCATAATATTCTGCTGTCAACAAAAGGACCAGAATTTTAAGTACATAACTCTATGAATACAGAGTTATTGAAAGCATAGTGCCGTGCCATGAAAACTCAGTTCTAAGTATTAAGAACCCATAATACTGCTAGGGCCTCATAGACTGCTTGGAAAGATTCAGTGGACCACTAATAGTTCAGCAACAGAGATGAAAAGGTAAGGGTTTGTAGTAGAATCAAATGTACCATGATTTTGAATCCAGGAGTCACATTTTACTATGAGACCTCTCCGAGTCTCTGTTTCCTTATCTAAAAAAGTGGGTACATTTATTTCGAGAAGTTTTTCTAAGAAAAAAATAAAACATTATGAATTGTAAAGAGTGTATGTGATTTATAATTGTCCCTAAAAATGGAGAGTATTATTTTACTTGAAAATTGAAGAATCACCATTAGCAAAGGGCTAGTCACTTGAATATGTCCTTCCAGTCTCTATAACCAAATAAGAATTTAGGCTGGCTCTATGTAGATAATACTACAAGATGGTGTAACCCGACTATTGACTCATAGTGATTGTTGAATAATGAAGATGAAAAATGTGAATATTGCAAATTCGATTGCTGGTCTGTTATTGCTTGGGGGTGATGGAGAAAAATATAGAATCCTGAAGATTTGGTGATCATTTTACAATCAATTCTATTTCCTTAGAAAAAGGAGCCATGTTGTCTACTGAATATGTGCAAGAAGCAGAAGGTTACTTGGTTCACCTAATATCATTGGTGTCTTTTCTGGGTTTCTTCTAAGGCCAGGGTAAAACAAAGAATTTCAGAAAGCTAAAGTCTCAGTTATGCTGCTTTCCCTGACTCTCAAAGCTAGATACCCCCTTTGTCAAATAAAAAAAAATTGCACCCTTCTGGCATGTAGGGTTAGTCTGAGGTTACATATGTATTTCCAGTACATAGTTTTGGAAAGTTCATAGTCAAGCATCCAACAAGATATTTTGGATAGAGAAAATGACACTTCTACTTTTCATACTATAAGCCCCTGCACATTGATGGCATAGAATGCTCAGATTTGGTGTGACCTACGGAAGAACAGGAATGATTGATGTGTTTATTCAACCAATATTTGTTGAGTGTTTCTTGTGAGGTACTGCTCTAGGATCTGTAGTTTCAGACACAAAAAAATAAATACATAAAAATAAAAATGCAATGAATACATATTCTAAAATGAGGCCCACATGTAAATAAGTAGTTTTCAATATAGGATGCTAAATGTTACTATATTGTGCAGTAGGATTCCTAGAGTAATAATGTTCTGCTGTATTTCTTACCTTTATACTCATACTCCTCATTAACTAATCCAGCCAAGAATTACTTCACATATGAAGCACTTATACTGCTGCAAATGATACGTGCTATGATGTAGTAAGTAGGTGATTCTACGGAAATTTCTCTTAAGTCTTATTATGACATTAAAATTATCCTTTATGTTATTTCATGAAACCACTTTTCATTTGTTCTTAACTCAACCTACTAGCATTTATTGCATGGTTAGAATGTGGCAAACACTGTATCTGCTGTTTGCTAGTGATGCAAAGATAAAACACTTAAGAGAAACAGACAAATAACACAGTTTCAGTTCTGGATGGTGTCCCTTTCCTAAGCATGTTTGACATTCTTACTCTTCAGATTGGGACCAAAGGTTGCTACACATTATATTCTCCTGCTGTGGTACCTTTTATGACACACACTCCTTTTATTATTTGTACAGTGATAGCGATTATTTGAAATAGTAATTACACAAGTAAGTAGACTCAGATCTACTGTGCTTGCCCCTTGTTTCAACTGCACTTGACTTTGAAGTGGATCACCACTGCAGTATATTAAACCACCAAGTGTTTCTTATAATGCTTAATGCTCCCAGCTATGTAGCAGGTTGTGTAGAGATTCCAAATATGTATAAGAGGAAAGGAACTTTTGCCCTCAGAGTGTTCACAGTCTAGCTAGGGAGCCAAGAGCATTCAAAGGATTCAGCTGCCAAGGAGGCAACAGAAAGATAGCTTTAGTCACCCCTTCCCTTGTATGCTAGTTAGTATTTCTTCTTTCAAGGCAACCCAGATATTATTTTAATGTAAATTTGCTGCTGAGCTAGCTAGGCTTGGTTCTGAATTGAAGGTATCTTTTGTTTAGGTGGTAGGGCTCAAAGCAAGAGCTATGTGTATACTAGTCAAGTGCTCTACCACTAATTACCCTTAGCCTGTATAAACTTAGTTTCCTTCCAATTAGGTCAGGTCAAAGATCATGGGAGTATGGCTTTGAATGTGGTTAGGTAGGTTAGGTAAAGAGCATGGAGCACTGATCTAGAAAATTGGAATTTAACTTCTTGTACTGCAGAGATAGCCTCCTATAGAACCAGATGTGAATATTTTCCTGTCCTCTGCTGTTGCTTGAGATGTCAGCTATGGTAATTTTATGGTTTTGTATACAAATATGAGGAGGTAAAGTGGAAGGTGTCTTCATGTTTGCAGAAGGATTTTTGTAGCCTTGTACCTTTTAAATAGTTTAACTTGGATTCACATTCTTTGGCATCCTAGTTTATTTAGTTTGTAGGCTTTATGTATGAATGAAGCGTGTGTGTGTGTGTGTGTGTGTGTGTGTGGAGAGAGAGAGAGAGAGAGAGAGAGAGAGAGAGAGAGAGAGAGAGAGAACAGAAGAAAAAGAAATTGAAAAGAAGAAAGATATTAGGTTTGCTAGTATTTTTCTGAAAATATCTGGATTTTATTCTGAGAATTTTTTAGTGTGTCATGCTTTTTTTTTTTAACCTTCTGATATTATGTGACTAGAAGCATGAATAGTGGGTGTTACTGGGTTCTAGAAAATGTGATTCTTTTATATATTAGTATTCTTGGATTGCCCCTTTGGTCAGTAGGGAGGGGCTCTGGTCATTAAATGTCACAAATAGGACTTATGTTTTTTTCCTATGAAGAGTGGAGATTTGGGTAGAGTCTGTTTCTTTTCATTTCCAGGATGGGTGAAGTGGTCCAAATACATTTAACCTTTTGTGAGACTTCTTCTTCTTCTTCTTCTTCTTCTTCTTCTTCTTCTTCTTCTTCTTCTTCTTCTTCTTCTTCAATTTTTAGTTTCTGATGCTGAATGATTTGGAGCTGACTCTGTTCTGCATGAGGGATAGTAGGGAGGAACTTCCAGAACGTCTACATAGATACAAGGGATTTCTGTTTTGGCTTACCCTCAATCTTGAATTTTCTCTTTATGTTTTTACTTGAAACCATTTGCTGGCAAATTGTAGCATTTTTGATATGAAACATTTGTTCGTGTGTGTGTGTGTGTGTGTGTGTGTGTGTGTGTGTGTGTGTGTGTTTTACTCCAGTTGTTTGTGCAACAGCTTTATAAGTAGTAATGTAGCAGAGGAAGAATCTGCAGAACAAGGCTATGTATGACAGGGAGCATAATGAATGCTTCCAGTTAGCCTACAAAATGTCTGAATGCATGGCCATGTTATGACAAATATGGAAAATAAAATATGATTTAGGTCTTGAAGAAAAATTTAAAAATGAAAGAAACCTCTCAGTATGCTTTGTTCCTTAAAACAAAGAAGATTGGGATTTGCAATGACTTGAAAAATAAATTTGGAATGTGGATAACCACAGGCCAGTCAGACTGACAACAGACCCAGAAAGCAATACAAACCTAGTAACTCTGATGAAGCCAGTTTACATAGGATGGATACCACACACAGTATCACTTACAGTTTTAGATCACTAAATTATAAATTTACGTCACTAATTCTAAAACCAACAAGCATTTCCTTCTGTGAGCTTAGGTTTTAAAAAAAAAAGTTTCCTTGCCAGATGCAGTGGCACATGCCTGTATTCCTGGCACTCAAGAGGCAGAGGCAGGCAGATCACTGAGAGTTTGAGGTCAGCCTGGTTTACAAAGCGAGACTAGGACAGCCAAGGCTACACAGAGAAACTCTGTCTGGAAAAGCCAACCCTAACCCCCCAAAACCTAAGCCAACCCAACCAACCCAAAACAAAAAACGCTCCCCCCTTATAAAAGAACAACCCAAACAACAAGACAAAACAAACAAACAAAACCCAAAAAAACTGGTTCCTTGTTATTATGGGATCTTGAATTCATTGAAGCCATATCTATAAAGGTCAAAAGACATCCTAAGGCTGCAAGATGAAGCAATAGAAAACAAAGCATCCCTGCACCACCTTGAGCTCGCTTCAAAACTCAAGGGCTCTACTTCTACCAGTGGCTATTCTTGGGCTACCACTGCCTGCTGTATGTTTACTAGGCCAGTTTCACATCTAGCTGAGGTAGTGCCTCTCCCAGTGGGCATCGGGCAGCAAGCTGTGTTCCAGAATAAACTGTTCCTCTGTCGTCTCCATGCAACTGCTGCAGAACTGACTTAGTTTACATTAGTATTTGCTAATTTATTATTATCATTCCTTATTGGCAATTAACTGGTTACCTGAGAGATCATCTCTCTCCCAGTACACCCTCACTGAAGTTGAGCTTAGCCAGAGTGCTTGCTAATGATCCTGAGATTTTTCTTCCCCAGGGATCAGTAGGCAGGACATTTTCCAGAGAAAGCCCTGGGGCTTTGGAATTCCTCTTATCGCAGGACTATTGTGGTCCAGCCTGTTTTTCTTCTGTTCATCAGATTTACAAAGTTTGAAAGGGCTTTCCCATTGTCTCCCCAAACTTGCCGTGATCTACTGCTACTGTTGAGTCCATATACTGTGCCCAGCTGTTCAAACTTGGCAGGTAGGAGATAGATAAGCAGGAGTTAGAGAAATGAAAAAAGATGGAGGTACTGCCTGGCCAACGTAGAGTCTTTCATTTATGGCCCTGCAGTAGACCTGAGGTACCTGCTTTAACTTTCAGATGTTGACCCCTTTGCTTATGAGTCTTAGTAGCTTTCATGGCTTGCGGGAGGCCAAGCCTGGCTAGATAGTGTCTCATACGTGGATAAATAAAGGCGTGTGTCTAAGAGTTCTGGGTCTGAGAGGTGGGAGGCTGGTGCTAGAGCGGCCTTTTTCCACCCCTGAGAGAAGGCTGGATATTTTGATGTGTGACTGGCTGGCCTTTAATGAGTGCTTCATTTACTTCAAACAATTGAGAGATTTGAAGTGAAAGTCCCAGAGGGGTCAGTAGAGGGAAATGCTCTTCATGTTTCATTTCCTGTTGAGTATGAGAAGTGATTTTTTTTTTAACGTGGGCTGCTTAGTGGGGTCACCCAGATTCCACTCTGCTAATGCCTGCCTGTGTCCCCCACAGGAATGATGAACAACAGTCCCTGGCACTGCCGAGACGGGCTTTCTCAGCTCCAGGAGTTGGATTTCTATGAAGTAGCCTTTTTGGCTTTGGGTTGGTGCTTTGCTTAAAAGATTGGCTGTGACCGCAAAGGGCCATAGACTTCTTGGAATAGTTGTCATGAAAATGTGGTTACAGAAAAGGCAAATGTCCTGTGGGCTTGGTGGGACAGCTGGGTCACCACAGTTTCAGGGAGCTTAAGGGAAAGAGTCCCAAAGTTAAGGCTAGCATGGCCTAGACTGTGAATTCCAGAGTACTCTGAGATACTCACTGTCCCTCATAAAAAAAAAAAAAAAAGAAAAAATAAAAAAATAAAAAAAGAAAGAAAGAAAGAAAAGAAAAAAAAAAGAAAAAAGTAAAACAAAAGAGATGAGAATGGAGTCCTGGGCATCTTGAGATCCTGGCTTCTGCGCACAGTGCCTCCCACCTCAAATCAAATAACTAGCCCAAGTGCATACAGCTGTGGCCAAAGCCAGGTACCTTGATGGTAGTTTTTCAGCTTCCCAGTGTATTTCATTCTCATTCAGAACAGAAGACCACCAATCCTCTCTTCTCCCTGGGAGGCTGGTAGGTGTGTCCTTGCAAAGCTGACCTGCCAGGATGCATGTTTGTTTTGCAAATTACACCTTTTGTTATCTACCCAAGGTGATCATCTGTGTTTAAAGAAACCTAGGGTGGATTCCTTCTTCAGGAAAGGATCCTAATGTAATATGAACAGCCAACGCTTAACTGACCTCCTTTGGAAGTCTGGAGTTTTACATATTTTGTTTGTTTAAAGCCGGGCTCATTACCCTGGTAAGATTTGCAAAAAGCTTTGAAAGCTGGGGCAAATTCCTTATTCCCAGGGAAGGTAACTGGCTCTCCTGGGTTAATTCCTGTTTGAATTTCACTTAATTAAAAATGAAACTATATAATAGTTAAAACATACAGAGTCCAGACCTGACAGATACATGCCATGTAGCTTTAACACATTTTTATAGTTTTTATTTGCTACAGATATGAAAAAATGAAATAAAAATGTGTAGCTTTCCCTAGTCAGCCCAGTCTTTCCCCTCATGCTCCACGCTTACTATGCCTATGGTACAAACCTGCCAGCAATGCTTTTAGGTCTTTCTACCTTCTCTTTTAAAGTTCATTCCTTTTTTCCCTCTAGTATGTAAAACCTCCTCAGGTCAATGAGGATTTCCTGGATTGAGTAGAGCCTAGAAATTACTTTGAAACATGAGAGGATTCCTTTATAATTTTTGTTTAAATTGAGTATTTGTGAAGGGATAGAAGGGATTTTTCAGATGAAATGAGACTGACAAGCTTTCGGAGCAGCTACCTTGAGAGTTGTGTACCAGACAAGAAGTTTGGTGTCAAGCCTTTGTGCTTCTTGAGCCTAGCATTAGTGGACTAGCACCAGGGCTTCCTAATGTCAGATGCTTAAGCACTGTCTTCATGTGCGTAGTCTTCTGATGCTCCATTAAGCCTCTGAGTGCCAGGGTGGCCAGTTTTCAGCTTCTCACACTGGGGCCCATCTGGCCGTTGTTCTGTGGCAAGCTGCTCTCCTTCAGCACCACCAGTAACTGGCCTTGGCGGCCTCAGCTTTCTAGATTGTTTGCTCCTAAATCTGATTTCCAGAGCATAAAGGGCACCTCTTCTCAGCCTGTAGTTCTTCTGAACAAAATGGATTCCCTGTGTAAACCAGCAGGAAGAAAAGTTTAATAGAAAAGTTTGATCCTTCTTTACTGTGTGTGTGTGTGTGTGTGTGTGTGTGTGTGTGTGTATGTGTGTGTGTGTGTTGGGCTGATAATAGACACATCTATATTTTTAGATCATCAGAGACCCCTTCTCCATTCTCCACTCTGTTACTCTCTGCTAGTTGCCTCTGTGAGAAGACCGAGGATAGATTTTTCCAGGATGACATTTATTTAGAATTCTGAGTAAGAAGTTGTCAAATAATCATTACTGCACGTGAAGCGCTGCTAAAGTATATCCTCGGGTGAATATGCTTAATTCTTTGTAAATTATTTCCTGAAGACTGTTTTTCATTTTGTCTCTTTTGAATTTGCCTTTGTTTAGAACCCTCCTTTTTCTCATTAATTCCCATGGTTTGATTTGAAGAAGTCTCACTGGTTTAGACTGCCAACATGCATAGGTAACTGGCTATAAAACCATTTCTGATGACGATGCATGAGTAGAGAGACAGCCTGTAGTCAGAGGGATTGGTTTAACCCTTGAGCAATTTTTTTAATAATAAAAAAATCTCTGTGCTATAACGTTAATATTTGAAATTTGATACCTGAGAGAGTGGTGCATGCATTTGGCTACAGGTAATGCTTAATGACTTATTGGAAGATTCAGCTCCTCCTCTGTGTTGCCAATCACAAAGACAGTGGTGAAGACATGGGCACACTGCCCTCATATGACTGGCATTCACTGTGATTTTGCTGTACTGATCACTTATTCAATTAGTGCTTTTCCATTTTCCCAAGTAGAGATTTTTTTTTCAAATGACAGAATATGTTGATGGTCATGTTTGTTCCTAAGAACTTAGAACAAGACTATGTTGACATTAGTGTTAAATAATGATTTTCCCCTTCATAGTGGAATTTTACCTGATTTTTTTAAGGTTGCAAAACAATTTAAAGTAACTACTGCTTTTTTAGAAACAAATATCAAATTCTACAGAAGAAACAACGATTTTCTTCATAGCTTGAGAGCTTGCTATTGGGAAGTGTGTTCTTACACCTCTAGGTCGCTCTTTTTAATTTTGCCTTTACTGGTAATTCTTTAGAAATGGAAAAAGGGGGTGTGCTTCATAGCAGTAACAATGTAGTATGGGGATACTCGAAGTGGAAAGAAAATGAAATTGCTTTTTCACAAACTATGCATCGTGTGGTGACATGCTAGAGAAAAGTTGTTAAAAGCTGGCATGCTCTCAAGGCTGTGACACTGGGAATTATTGCTTGGCATCCACATCTGATCATCAGGTACCTACCCTCCAGAAGAGATCATGGTAAGTGGAGAAAAATCCAGAACTGCAAAGGTTTGTGACTAAACAGTCTCATAGTTGGTGGCACCTGATTAAAAGTGTATTGAAAACTTGCAAGCCTTTGCCCTTCTAAGTCTCTGAGCCCGGTAAAGTGTGCATCTGTACAGTTCTATCTAGAGTGTATCTCCAAAGGTGACAATGTAGCAATCTACAGTCCTGTGAGAGGGGCGTACAGTAAAACAGGTGAAACAGAACCTCACAAAAAGGAATTTTGCTTTCTTGAAACTTGTTATTAGTATGGAACTAAAAATCTAAGACATCAAAAATT
This sequence comes from Acomys russatus, assembly GCF_903995435.1. Taxonomy (NCBI): domain Eukaryota; kingdom Metazoa; phylum Chordata; class Mammalia; order Rodentia; family Muridae; genus Acomys; species Acomys russatus. The sequence continues at coordinate 76,209,162 of NC_067169.1, read as the reverse complement.
TTGAAGAATCGAAACAAAAACCAAACTACACCAAACCTGAAATAATATGAATTATCAGGGATTGGATCAGTGAATCTTCAGTCTCTTATTCACCTCATCTCTGAGAGCAATTGTATGTATGTAATTCTGCCCAATTGGTTTGAAGAGCTTTATAAAGCTGACTGCATTAAGGTTCGAGTCTACAGATGTTAGTGTCTGCTTTGTTGGTTGTATTGAAGACAAGGGCCTAGTGCCATGTAGACATGACTCTTGGTAGCTTTTAAATGAGGGTAGAATGTTCTATGTATAATCAGTGGTGAGTATCATCTTCAAATATGTCTTTCAGCCCAATGCCAATCCTCTTTTTTGAAAAGACAGCAACAAGTCCTCATCTTCTTTCACATTGCATGTACTTGTTACAGGGATGAACAGGAGATGGATCCCTCTTGCCTGACCCTGACCAACTAGGCCTTTGCAGAGAAGACAAATTACCATATTTATAAATTCTGTTGATGATTATCACCATACCTAAAAATTTATAAGCTGAAAATCAGTGAGCTCTCCTTTTAAAGTTAGGTATTCTTGAGAAAGGTTTCTGTGTATCTTGATAAATTATCTAACCTTTTATACCAACAAAAGCCAACAGTAAATAAGCAGCATTTTATTCTATCCTGAGGTCAATCTAACCAGATTATGCAACTTCTAAACCAATTTTTAAAGCTTCCACTTGGAAAATTTTCTCATTTTAATACCTTGCGGCTGAGATAAATATTTTAGCTACAATTTGTGTGTAACAGTATGTTTCACTGATTGTCATTTTTTGGTGGTATTTGTTGGTGTGACAGGCAGTTCTGCTTGGCTTTGTTCATTTTGTTGTTTGCTATAGATTATCAGCAAAGAGCCAGAATTCAATAAAAATGTATTTTTGTTGTTGTTATTTTTAATTTTAGTCCATAGGAGGAGGCTAACTTAGCCTTGCACAATCAATACAGGGCACTTGGGGTTTTACTTGAGAGCCAAAAAATGAGGTAGATTTTTTTTTCAAACTGGATTTAATTCCAAAATTATTAAACCTAATAAATATTGGAGGCTTGTAGATTGCATTCAGCAGGATTTGGGACATTGTTTGCAGTAAGACAATCTCTTTCTTTGAGAGAGTCAGTGGCTACTTCAGGGGTTAGGGAAGTCAGTGCGGACCAATTTGTGAAGTGGTGTTCTATTGCAAACCTCTAAAGAATCATTTGCAGGACTCTTTTGAGAGGCAGGTCAGCTGTATACCATCCCTTTCATACATTGTCAGCTGTTTATTGACTATCATTTGCTGCTGATGAGTTTAGCTCTTTAGTGGTTAAAGATCCCTACTCTTACAGGATATTCACTTCGTCTGGATAAAACTTGGCCTGCCATGATGATGTGCTTCTACAATTTAGTGAATGGGAGTACTGTTTAATAGTTAGGCCAAAATATTTTGGCTCCAAAACACCCATTTACTCACCAGCCAGTAAATATTTGCAATCATCTCTTCCTTACCATTCTTGTACTCAACTCTGAGAAATAGAATAGGAAGCTCTTACCTTTATAGCTTAGATGGTCAGTGCGAACACACACAAGAAGATGATACTTGATGGTGCTAGGAGGTTGGTTTACAATTAGAAAAAATATTTTCCGTTTTATGACAAGGTAAAATTTACATAGGTTAAAGAGTTAAAAGTGAAAACTTGACAAACTTATAGAAGTCAAATATGTAATTTGAAGAGAAAAAGGAAGTGGAAATGGGTACAAAACAAAAGCACCGATCATTTTGCCTCACTATTTAGGATTTAATAAAGTCCATGTCTTAGGCATTTATGAGCTAAATTAAAAACACTAAGCTGAGAAAAGATTTTAAATTCACACAGCAGTCGAGTAAAGTACATTTATGCATTTTGTTTTACAGCTTTATTGGAGTTATTTGATATGGAAGTCATATACATTTAGGGTATATAACTTTATATTGTGGTGCCTATATACAATGGGAAATGATTTCCATAATCAATCCAATTAATGTATCCACCATCTTATATAGCTGTTGCTTTTAAAATAGTGAGAACACTTAAGTCTTACCCTCCTGGCAAATGTTAAGAGTACAATACTGTGTTGTCATCTATAATGACTCTTTTACATATCAAACACTTTGATACATTTTATACTCAAAACTTGGTACTGTTTGGCCAGTTTCTTCCTATTTTCCTCAACCATAACCTCAAGCAACTACCATTCTCTTCTGTTTCTATGATTAAAAACTTCATATTTTCTAATTCATTAATTCCTCAAATATTTGTAGAGTGCATACCGCATGTTAGTCACCATTTAAAGCACGGAGGGTACAAAAGTGGGCAAAAGAAATTTCCAGCTCCCGCCGAGTTTGCATTTTTATGAGTAGAAGCAAGCAAGAAGCAAGTAAACAAACAAACAAATAAACAAATAATTTACATGGGGACGTGGAAAAATAAGGAAGCATAAGTCATACATGTGTCATCAAGAAGAAGGACTATTTTAGGAAAGTCAAGAAAGCATCTCAGGTAAGGGGACATTTCAACAGCACCCTTATATAAAAAGGACTATTATAAATCAACGAAAAGGCAAACAGTAGAGTATAAAATCTAAAGTGGACACAAATAGGGATGTCACAGAGAACTTATAAGATGACAGTAGATGTGAAAATATTTCAATTTTAACAATCTGATAATAGCCATGGCATGTGAAAATATTTCAATTATATTAATCAGAGAACAGAAATGGAATGACATTATTAATTTTTAATTGTAAAACTGATGCATGCTTATTCCATGTAGTAAGAAGTGTATAAAATATAAGGTAAGGTCTTCACAACTGTATCCTCAACAATTTAGCATCATAAACAGTGGCAGACAATAGTTTAATAAGCAAGATTTCAGATTTTACTCATCACATTAACACAGATTATAAAAAACACTACTTGGGGGTGCTATGGGCATAATTAGGATATACTGCTACATAGAGTGTAGTCAATAAAATTCATGTCTTTCTTGAGGCCAGTTTGATGATGCACATTAACAGTACTATAATATCTATTTTTACTTTTGGAATTTATTTTGAGGGAATTTTAGATTTGTATAGAAATTTATGGTGTTACAGTGTCAAATTCTGTATAACATACAGAACTAAGACATTGGAAATATCCAAGTATCACTTTATGTGAATGATTAAATATATGTTAGAATAATGTGAGGATGTAAAATGGTTTTCTGAGGATTATTTAGTGATAGAGGAAAATGCTCATGGTATATATTAACTGGGAAGAAACAGAACAAAAAAGAGAACAGCACATATACATTCGTTCCATTTGTTTTAAAACAGAGAGCGAGCAAGCAAGAGAGACAGGGGGGATTATCAAACATTAATTTATCTGAATATACAGATGTATATTGTAGGATAGCAGAAATTGGGTTAGTTTTACTTTTTATATATTTACTCTTCTGATTTTTCAAATTTTATACAATTACTTGAATATGCAATTTTTGGAAAAAAGCCAGTTACTTAAATAAATAACTGCTAGACTGTACATTGAGTTTTAAGGACCAACAAGATGACGTACACAGATTATATAAGTTATTTTGAGGAGGCACCGAACAAATATATTTTTTATTTTTAATCAAATTTTGTCAGTTTTCCTCTTATATTTCTTCTTTTGGTGGTTTCTCCCAATTAATAACAGGCATGAAGGATTACATCTAAAATGAATTCTTTTCTTTAACACTCACCTGTAAAATGTGAAGACTAGTGTTAAGAGAAATATTTCCCTCCTTCTTCATACCTATTTCTATTTTCCTGTAAAAGTAGACTGTTCTCTCCAGCTTTGGACATCTGGTTTAAAAGTTTTAGGTTTTACTTTTAGGATGAGATGCATTAAAATAGTAACTGTTAACTACAACCTGTGCAAAAATTTTAAAACCATAGATTTTTTAAATATTCCTTATATCAGGACCACTTTAGACAAAAAGTTTATCATCACTCCTTTTAGTATCAAATGGACAGTTCGTGGGGTTTATTTTTGGATTCTGTACTGTTTTGTTTCATGTACCTGCTACTTAGTCCTGAGACATGCACACTGTTTTAGCATGGTACCCAAACAATTTTGTACAAAAAGAGGGAGTTACTGAAGTGGTTGTAAGTTGAATGCTTAAAATTAAAAGTGTAACCATTTTTTTCAGTAAGGTAAAATGGGTTCAATCATTTTATGAAAGGCAAAATAATTTGATTGCTTCCCTAAGTAGCAGCGCAGTTTTGAACACCAGAAATTCAAAACACAGCTTTCCCTTGAACATTTGTTGTCTTTTATCACATGGCAAGGACTACATCTAAATGTAAAATGTTTATTTCAGTGGATCTGTATAGATGGACATTAATTGTGAAAAAACTCTTATGGAACAAAGAAACCAGATACAGATACTACACCCATTGCCCATAGATACCCTGATGAATGAAGTGTTTCCCTTTTTACTGGACAGCACCTGCAGCTTAAAGCTGTAGACAGCCCATTACATAAGTGGAGACTATCACCTTCATTGGACTGTATTTATTTTATGTACAGTCATTTAAGTAGATGACTTTAGACTTGAATTGTAAATTTGTTCTTGTTATGACAAGATGCATTTTAGAAATAGTGCTCTATTGCATTTTCATGTGTGATGGCACCGAAGGGACTGTAAATTGAAGGAGAGCCTCTCCCTATTTGTAAGTTTCTTAATATAAAATTATTCTTCATTGGAAGAAATACTTAAAATTGATTCTGAAGTGACATAAAGAAGAGATTAACTTTTTTCTTTGTGATGAGATGATGAAAGATTTTGGATTAGAAGAAGAGAATTTCCAGGAAATTAAAATATTTAATTGCTTTTAAGCCTGGATTTGGAAGAAGTACAGCAGATAAAACCTGTAGCATTATGCAAATTTATATCACCACTAAAGTAAATATATAACTGTAGAAGGTGATGACAAAAAATAAGAGGATTTCTTTATTGACTTCTGATTCTATTTACACTTGTCACTTACATGTTAATATCTATATGATGTGTATGAAGGAGCAATTCTAAACTTGTTTATGGCTCCTGAATAGGTCTAAAGGCCTTGCGGTACCTGCGGTACCATCTATCCTCCACCCACCATGGCTGCTGTGGCCCAAGAACAGATGTGATTACATGTTGTATTTGCAAGATTTCGTTCACTAGTGCTAACAGAAGGGAGATGGAGGCATACAAGAAATTATAGATACACAAGAGTCCCTTTCAACAAATGATGATTTTAATGTGTTGTCATCTTTGAAGACACATCTGTTACTATCATAAGGGAGGGAATACATTATAGTATCTGGTTTTTTACTTGACAATTATTAGGGAATATGTTGCTGTCTGGGGGAAGTGGGTTGGACCCTAGTGTCTTTTATGATTGCTTTTATTGGTTACTTTGTAAGAAGTCAATTCATGTCAATTGTGAAATAAAGTGAAATTTTCAGTAATATTTGAAGATGTTGTAATTTTCAGTAATATTTGAAGGTGTTGTAAACTCATCGATAACTCTTCTATTCCAGGGTAACCATATTTACATTCTGTTCAATTCCTGAGACAAAACAAATGTCCAGCAAATGTTTAATTAACGAGAAAAAAAATTGTAGTGGCCTTAATGTTTATTGCTTCCTTTTACCATTACCTTATAATATGAACTTTTTTTAAAGCCTAGATTATATTTATTTACAGAATTTTTATATAAACCCATTAAATATCTGTTTTATTTTAAGCCATCTCTTTATAGAGTTGTAAAAAATTTTAAAATACACATGTGATTTTTAAAAATGCAGGTTACAAGAATGGGGGAAAGTTACTTTGTTAAGTAGCCAAGAGTATTTAACTAGAAAACATCTGTAAATAAATTTTATAGCTTCTGATTTATATTCTTATGTCCCATAGTAGAATTTGCTTTTATTCAGTCTCTAATATTTAACCTTGAGGCTATTTGGCTTTTAAACATTTATATTATATAAATAAAACCATGATAAAAATTCTTGTACCTAAATCACTGATGTAAAATAAACTCTATAGACGAGAAGTAGTTTTGATCTAAAGGTTTAAAGAATTATAGTGTTTCCCCATGAACTGCATATGATCTGATTATAGTGTAGTCATAAAGCATATTACCATCTTTAATTTTCAGTGTTGGGGATCAAACCTGGGTCATAGGGCATGCTAAGCAAGCATTCTACTACAACTGCACACCCCTCTAGTAACAGCATTATATTTTAAGTATCACTGCCGGTATGGAAAGCTGGGGGAAATAGGCAGTCTCATACATTCTTGGTGGGAGTGAAATTGGTATGAGTCCCAGTGGAAAACAATTTGTCAGTCTCACTCAAAATTGCAAACACACATACCCTTTAACCTAGAGATTTTATGTTTAGGGAATTCATTATGCAGGCATGCTTGAACATGTGCAGCATTATATGTACATAATATATGAGTATATATGATTATATATATATATAATTTTAAATAAAAAAAATAGAAACAGTAGAAAAAAATAGAAACAGTGTGTGTCTGGCAGTAGAAAAATTAAAAACTGTTTTATATATTGATATGCAAAGCTCTCTAAATATAATGCATTTAACAACGATTTTGGAACTATAGTCTTACTTCACTTTTAAAAAGAAGGGAAAGAAAAAATATTGAATTGCATATAAAAATATTTGTAAGAATAAATGGGCAATTAATTAGAGTAGGTACCTATTGAATGAGGTAGAATAGGAGTGGGAATGATTAAGTTCATATATGGAAATGTGTATATAATATCAGACAGAAGATGCAGAAGATGAGAACTGATGCAGAGCCACAGAGCTAGAAATTAAACAGAGAGAGAGAGAGAGTCTAATTTGGAGGTCTCCATCAAATTGCTCCCTCCAGAGCTCAAGGAATCCATGGAAGAGGAGACAGAGATTCTAAGAGTCAGAGGGGATGGAGGACATCAGAAGAACAAGGCCCTCTGAATCAACTAAGCAAGGTGCTTATAAGCTCATTGAGACTGAAGGAGCAAGCACAGGGCCTACATGAATCTGCAGCCGGTCCTCTGCATATATATGATAACTATTAGCTTAGTATTTTTATGGGACTCCTGTGTGTGATGATGGATGGGTCTCTGACTCCATTGCCTGATCTTGGGACTTTTTTTTCCTCCTGTTGGGTTGCCTTTTCCAGCCAGCTTGGAAATGATAATTTTTGCTTCATCTTAGTATATTGTATTTTAACATCTTTGGTTGTTATCTATGAGAACCCTGTTCTTTTCTACTGAGAGACACAAACGGAGTGAATTTGAGAGGAGGGGAGGTGGTGAGGCACTGAGAGGAGTGGAGGGCGAGAAAACTATAACTAGGGTATACTATATGAAAAAACAATCTATTCTCAATAAGAGTTGAAAAAAGAAAAATGTCTATCTGATTTTAGTTTCAACTTGTATTGCTTTTAAAAAAACATTTCCTTTGTTATTTATTATTTCTAATAACATACAAATGGGGAATAATTCATATATACATATATATTTAATGTAAATCCTTTGCCTTGTTTAATCAAAAAACTTTATTCAGTTTGTTGTATGACTTTTTTAATGAATTGAAATCAGAGTACTGACAATGTGAACAACATAGTTACACCTTTGTTTTTGTTTTTTGAAACAGGGTTTCTCTGTGTAGCTCTGGCTGTTCTGGAACTCCCTTTGTAGAGCAAGGTGGCCTCCATTCACACAGATGCTTTCTGATGCTTCTTAAAATATGTCTTAAGTTTTTATATATGCTAGAGACATTTTACAGCTATCCATATGTTTTACATGGCTCTATTTGTATAGCCTTGTACAGCTACCATACTCTTTTAACTACTAACGTCTCATAGCAGATTTTTAGTAGGCCATATGGAAATTTCTCCTCATTCTGTTTCTTTTAAAATACATTTTAGTTTTTATGTTGAATTCTCTCAGGTGAAATTTGAAATCATATTAAAATATACAAATTATTATATTAAGGTTTTGGCTAAAAATGTCTGACAAATGAATAATTGGGGATATCAGATCTTTTTATTTGATCTCCTAGTCTTGGCAGTATCTCTTTTTTCTCAGTCTGAAATGAGATAATCAGTTCATTGCACCTACATTAATGGGACAACACCATCCGCCTATGAAAATAAGGAAACTTCCATTTGCTTCCATTTTAGTACTGCGAATAAATTCCACCCAAGTATACCTTTCTGTAAGAGTGTTTATTGTGCTCATACTGGCTCCTTCATGCTGTCTCATTGTTCTTCACTGTGATGCTTTTTGATAGTTCAGTTTAAAGTTCGAAAAGGACCTACATGAGTTAGAGTTAGCTAGATGGGCTGGAGAGAGAGAGAGAGCCAAAGGCCCTTCTCTGATGTTATCCCCCCTTGTATTTTCTTTCCAGAGTCAGTGGATATCAATTTGGGCCTTAATATGGCATTTTTCAACCTTTCTCCTATGTGACTGTGTGCTGGGCATCTCCATTAGCTGGGAAGCTCTGGAGATGGCAATTTCATGGACCACTGGCTTGGGGTTGTGACCTACACTTTAATAAATACTGCCTACAAACCTTTCTTCTCCTGTGACCTGCTGCTTCTGCAGACCTGGGTTCTGTATCAAGGCCACTGGGTTTTCTTCTTGCTTTCATGCAAGTGACTTACAAATGAATTTTAAATAGCTAGTTCATGGTGAAGAACTTTTGAGCTTCTGTTCCCAGAGAACATCTTTCTTCACCCCAGGACATGAGCTCCTACTGGAAATATTTTATACTATGTTCTTAGTTTCAGGATAAAATATGGCATTGGCCAAGAGCAGGGACTCAAATTCCACTTTTGCCATTTGGGGACCAATTTATACTTTAAGGAAAGGCCAGAAGGCTTCGTGAGGGAAGAAGAGTAAAAGCTTGCTTTTCTCCTAAAGTGTTCAAACTGGATGAAGTGTAAGAATCCTTAAAGAATTTTTATTTTATTTTATTTTTTTACTGTATGTGAATTGCTGCCAATGGAATATTAGGAAGCTGAATAACAATCTGTCAATATTGTCCACTAGTGGTAGCACATGTACCATACTAATGGAAGATGTTAATAACACTAGGCATTACACACAGATTCTCTGTATTATCCTCTTCATTTTCTAATAAATCTAAATGTGTTTTAAGTAGCAAAAAAAGAATATGTATCATAGGTATTAAAGTATTTTTAGGTAAAATATATTTTGGGTTCTTTTAAAATATTCTAGTCTGAGAAAGAATTAAGGGTATATATATATATATATATATATATATAAACATGATTCATAAAACACCAGTAATATACTAAAATGGGCAGTCAGCAAATGGAATTTTAGGCTAATTAGTCAGCTTCAGTATGTTTTTAAAAAAATATAAATAATCAAAATGTTTTTAAAGAACCATAGAAAATAGGTAGCTTGTTGCAACCATTTCCTAATCGGGCCCCTCTTAGTCCTTAGTACATTGGTTTACTCTTTTAAAAGGCTAGATATTTTCCCTACCAGATCCAGCTGCTGAGTACCTGCAACTACTTTCTGTTCATTTAAATACAAGCTGCCTTTTCCCTCTTCTCTGGTTTACAGAGTTGTAATCCATGCACATAGGATTAAAATGCTACCCAAATGCAGCTCCAGGTTTCCTTTGCATTTGTACTGGCTTTGTGCACTGGGTAGGTTGTTGCTTTGCTCTCAAGCACAGGCCCAGAGTAAACCTCAGCTGTGCTGTAGCTATTTTCGACGACAACTTTCTAGTTGCTTGTGTGTAATTGCCCATATTACATCATCCTAACTATTGTGAAATGTACAAAATGCAAAGCTTATCTAATGATTTACACCAGGTGGATAGCTCCTTTTGCAAGTCCTTTTATAATCAGTTCCTTACAATAAACAGATCACTCCACTTGCTTCTTGTTTTTTTTTTTTTTTTTTTTTTGTTCAGGCCAAAGGTAATTTAGTAATTAATAGCGATGTACCAAGAGAGAAGTGGATCGTATCCATTGTGCCCTGTAACACTGACAGTCTATCTAAAATGTTCCATAGGCTGTGATTTATGTTAGTGAAAGCAAAGAGCTAAGGGGAGAAAAACTCCTTTTCTAGTATATCAAGTTAACATAAAACCCAAATGAAGTTTAAATTTTGCTTTCTTGAATACTAAAGGGGGAAAAGTATCTATCTTTAGGGACCGGAGAATTTTGGTCTTCCTAGTGTTTCAGTTTCTCAGAGTTTGCTGTCTTTTATGACGGTGGGTGGGTGCATGATGCACAGATTTTAAATGTCTCCACTGGTAAAGTGTGGTAGCCTCACTTTTAAGTCAGGCATAGGAAGTTCCAGTAAGCTTAGACCTTTTGGTTTTCTCTTACAGTCGTTAAGCATTTCCAGGCTGGGTAATATCACATGTTTACTCGTGTACTAGAAAGAAGATGAATTTTAAAATAGTAATATTTATCTTTGGCCTCAAACTTTAGAAGTTGCATACAGAGCTCAGTGTGGGCAGTTGTCTTAGAGATAAGAATTTAAAGCAAGCAAAAAATGAGAGGACTGTTCAAAAACCTAAAGACCAGATATAGATTATACAATTCTGAACCCTTTTATTGCTGAAAAATAGTCTTTATAAATACTGTATGTGCTCATTAGACCAAAAGAGAGAACCTAGAGCTCAATATAAATTGGTTAGGTATCAGCTGATAGCCTGTTTGCAAGATGCAATGAAATTATGTTATCAATATAATGTTTTATCAATTCCTTGGTTTGCAAAATGAAATAAACACAGCATAAACACTTTCAGTGATACATTGTGGCAAAGAAAAGTGTCTTAATTTGAAATTTGAAAACAAAATTAGAGGTGATTGAAGCAGAAAGTAGGCCGAGGCCTAAGATTTCTGCCTGCATGTCTTAAAATGATGACGTATATTGGGGTGTTTGAGAGGAAGGACACCCAGAGAACAGAGATTTTAAGGAAAATGTTTCACAAAGCTTTCTTAAGGGCTTCGTTAATCCCTAGAAATCTTTTATTTTGATTGGGTTATTTTGGTTCAGCATGGACATATTCATTTTCTAATTCTATGCTTCTCTTTTTCATTGTTAATTCTATTTCGTTGGAATCTAGATAGTGGTTAAACAGTACTAAGCAAAACTAACATGGCTCCGATTTCCTGGAGTGGGAAGATGAAACACCACCAATAAAAAAATTTCACTACCGTGAGAGAAAAGTACAATTTCATATGAAAGAGAAAAGTAGGCCAATTCCAACTAGTCTAGGAAATTAGAGGCCAGAGGTATTAGGGTTGAGAGCTGTGACCAAGTGTGTGGGTGCTGAGGTGTGGCTCCGGAATGAAATCTTTGGCTTAACCTCAGGAAGCTATTCGCTCCTCCTATAAACTAGTCTCAATCTGAGTGCTGACATCTCAGATCTAACACATTCATTATGAAAGTGGAAAGGAGCCGAGGCAGGAAGGTTGTGGTGCTAACGCCAGAGTCGAAATTCTGCAAAAAGCAAATTTATTCCTGAAAAGGAGCTGTGGAATAAAAATCTATTTCAATACAAAGAAAGAAGCAGCCTGCAGTCAGCTTCGGGTGCCTGATTTGCAGCATCCAGCCTTCCACTCTCTGCTCAGTGGCCTTTGGTATTGACACTGTACTTCACTCCAGCATTTTTTGCGTGGTGTGCCTGTGGAGCTCAGTGGAAAGGTATTTGTGATGCCTGCAAGGCTTACCTAGTCATATTAGTGATGTGGAATCAGAAAGGGGCGAGGTAGTACTTATGATTATTTTCTTGGCTGCTCTTTATATTAACTCAAGAAACTAGAAACTCCCTCCACCCAGACACACAGACTCAGGAGAAGAAAGACTTCTTTCTTTCCTTATTTTCTCCTTCCAGTCTCAGTTTCTTTCCTCCTTTAACTTTTTTTTCCTGTGAAGTTCTGCCTGAAAGTCAGCAGAGGGCGCACAGATGCACCAAAACCCAGCCTTTATTCCCTTGGCCACAGTAATTTTATTGTCTTTATCTCCTCTTTGCATTCCTCAGAGACAGAAATGCATTTTCTTTCTTTCTTTTTTTCTTTTCCTTTGTAACATTTCCATCAAGGACAAGCCGTTTCCACTTGTTTTGTAAGGGTGGGTCAAGGCTGCTATCTGGATAATCAGAGGGGGAAAAAATTCTTTTTCTGAAATCTGGGATGAACTCTGTATATGCATGCCTCTCTCTGTCTCTTTGTGTGTGTGTGTGTATGTGCGAGAGGGGGGGAGGGAGGTAGGGAGGGAGAGAGAGAGAGAGAGAGAGAGAGAGAGAGAGAGAGAGAGAGAGAGAGAGAGAGAGAGGGAGGGAGGGAGAAAGAAATCTTGGGAGTTACTAGTAACCTACGTGACTGGTTTGGAAAGGACTCATTTTTTTTTTCTTTTTTTGCCAGTAGCAAAGCAGACAGTCTGGGCTTCTCCTTGCTCCCCCCACCCTAGCCCCGCTGGCTGTTGTCCTGCTAGCAGCTGCCCCGCTTCCTGACATATCCTAATAATGAGGATGATGTGGCCAGGGGGAGAGTCAGCTTCTTCCCAGTATGACTTCCTCATTGAATCTGCCCCTTGCTGCAGTCCACCGAGGATTGTCTCCTCTTAACAGTGTGCCCTCTTCACTCTGCCCAAGGTCGCAATATCCAGCTGTGGTCTGTCTGTGTCCAACATCCCTGGCTGCGGAGAACGATCTGCATATGTCTTTGCCAAGTCCACGCATGATATGTGAGAGGCAGAGGAGAGCTAGTTTAAACCCCTACAAGGATGTCTTGGCATGGCAGTACTGATGAAAGCGGAGACTTGTTTGTGTCAACGACATAATCAGACAAGACACCCAGAGCCCAGCTTCAGAGAGTAGGGAGGTGTGCAGCTCAGCTTAGTGTTCTGACAAAAGCCCTCACATTTCACATCTATCTGCCCCAAGTGCCAATCTCCCTCTGATGTCTTAACCTGACTTTTGTTCGAGTTTGCTTGAATGGTTCTGGTGCCACAAAGAATTGCCTAGCTGCTGATTGGTATATTGTATAGCAAATTCATACAAAGTGCTTTATAACGAACTAATCTCATGATAGTTCTATATGACGAATAGGTAATATTTAGCATATTCTGCTTATGTATGGCATCTAGCATAGTTATGGCTTCTTACAAATAATGGTCATGTCATCTAAAGCCATTTTTTTCATCTACATTTTCTCACCATGACTGAGCTTGGACAAAAGATGTACTGGAGAACAGACTATTTTTTAAAAAAAAAAATCAGAAGTATTTTCCACCATAATGTTTTTCTCAGAGGTCTACTTGGAGACCGCATGCTATATTCTTCCCCCAGAGAAGCACGATTGCGTTGTGTGCCAGCAAAACGCTAATACTGTAAACACAACGGGCATTTACCAAGTAACTGTTTGTGAAGGAGTAAGTGGTGCTGCTGGCTTGCTCACTTTTGGATGGCTTCTACATGATGGGAGCAGCACTGGGAGTTGGGCCCAGGCTGCTCCTTGGTCTAAATGAACAACTTCAGAAAAGTGTTTGTATAGTCAGGGTAATTTTGGCCTTTCTCAAAAAGACTTGCAGACCTGTGCTGAATACTGAAACCTGCTTGGTTTTGTGCTTTTGGAACAAAGGAAACTTCCAGTGGCCAGTCTGGTTAATCACCAAAGCTTATCCCCTCTTCACTACTAGTCTGTATTGGGTTTCCTTCTACTCCAGTACATTGCATTTCCAATCACATCAAACCCTATTAGGCTGTCTTCCATTCATAGTAGATTAGATTCCCTTACACCTCACTGCCTAGCAGGATTTTTCTCTCCATAATGTGTCCAGTATTAGGTTCCCTGACAAGGGTTGCTGCTTGTTAAGTTGTTTGGTGCTGCGGAGTATCGAATTCTTTATCTCATCAACAGTCACTGGGTTGCTAATTACACACTCGCAGATTCCCTTCTCTTGCACATTCTTTGGTGTGCAGCTCTCCACAAGCTCTGACCTCACACTTCACTGCCTCAGGCAGTTATATGTGCTCTCGGAATCCGTTGACTTCAGCTGTGTGGAATCATGCATCTGTGCATCAGGGTCCATGCTGAGAGCGGCAGCCTTTACAAAGGGATGCAGAATAAACTCCTCAAGGAGTGTAATCTCCTGGAGCGGAGCGAGGCCAGGGCAGAGCAGTACATAAGATGAAGGACTCCTACATGATGGGTAAGTGCTGGCTTTATTCCTTTTCTAGAAACCTTTTGGTATTTGGTATAAAGCCCCTTGAGAAGGCAGCTTGTTTATTATGACAACGCTCTCTCCCATAATGAAAAAAAAAATTAAGTAGTACAATTGAGTAAAAAAAAACATCTAGAAGATTCCACTGTAGTTACAGAGTTGGGATGAAACTCTTGGGTCTTTTAAAATACTCTCTTAACAGTCTTACTTTCTCAGGGACTTCAAACAGCTTAAGAACTCTAAAAGGTAGTTATCAGGCAGAGAGAAATAATTCATTTGTGCACTGTTCTCTAACATGCCTCGACATGCTTTGACATAAAATATTGTGCAATTTTATTCATCCTTGGAAGTTAAGGATCCAAAACTAATACAAAGTGGAGTGAGTCATGGATTCCCACAGGCACCGAAAAGTGGAAGAAACATTAGCAGTAGCAATTTTAGCACCCAAGAGTCTCAACTTGGGAGTAAATTCACAGTCTCATGTTTTGTAGTAGTGTGACAATTCTCTAATTCCTTCCTCATGTGGCTTCGCATTCCTGACCTCTGTGTCAGACCTTGTTCTAGGCACTTTACTGTAGCATTCCAGCAATTACCTCAAATTGATCTTCCTTTTTTGCATTTTCTGTAGTTAAAAAAAATCCAAGTTTACTGGCAATAAAGAGATGTGTTTTGTGTCTTTTTCTGCCAACTCAACTGGAGTGCTTCGTTAATGCCAAATTTCTAATTTGATGTGAACTGTACCCATAGCCTTGTCTGAAGCTTGAAATAAATAGTGATTTGTAAAGAAACAGCAAAAATTAAAATTATTTGACATGGGCATTAAAAACACAGATGTTGGTTGAGTATTTACTATATTTATTTATTTATTGATCGATCGATTGATTGATTTTTATTTTATGTGAATTGATGTTTTGCCTGCATGCATGTCTATGTGAGAGTGTGAAATTTCCTGGAACTGGAGTCACCGACAGTTGTGAGCTGCCATGTGGATGCTAGGAATTGAACTCACTGGAAGAGCAGCCAGTGCTCTTAACATCTGAGCAATCTCTCCAGCTCCTAATATATATGCGACAGGGTCTCCTTATGTAACACTGGTTGGTCTAGAACTCTATGTAGACCAGGCTGGCCTTGAACTCAGAGAATTGCCAGCCTCTGTCTTTTGAGTGCTGAAATTGAAGGCATGCATGGCCACCCAGTTTAGTATTATTACTATCAAAGGATGTTTAAATTTTTTATTTATTCTTGAGAATTTTATGCAACAAAACAATGGAATCATACTGATTCCCCTGTTGTCTCCTCCAACTCTTCTGTATTATCCCTAATAGGACCCCCCCCAAGTTCATGTCTTTGTTTTGTTGTTGTTGTTGTTAACCTACTGAGTCTACTGAGTGCTTCATATATGTACATGTGTCTGGGGCCACCCAGTCTAATATGGGCAACCTACCAGTGGCCACACCCTCAAAAGAGAGGGATTATTTCTCTTCCAACACTTTTAAACTGCCAATAGCTCCTCATTAATGGGTGTGACCTGAGGAGCACTTCTCCCAGCTAACAATTCTGGCTAGTCTGTTCCTTGTGCAGGTAACTGTAATTGCTGTGTGTTCATGAGTGTGATAGCCACATCAGTTCAGAAGATAGTACCCCACAGCACTTGGCCCCAGTCTCCTGTGCCATCTTTTAAAATCCCTGGAAGGAAAGGCACAAGAAAATATGGCAAAATAGCAGAAAACAATTGCTTTTTCAACAAATACAGCTTTTACAACTACTCAGAATCCATGTCCAAAACACAGAGTATAATATTCATATTTCCTAATCTAATTTGTTTGGTGTATAGAGACTTTTCTAGGATGAAACATGGCAGGCAGCAACATTCAGAATTTATTTTCCAAAGGTCTGCTACTATTTGGAGCATTTGGACCATATCATTGTTTCATTAGAATAATATGTTTATCTTCAAATGAAATGTCCTTTTATTTGACCATAGTCATCACCAGTAACAAGGAGCTTTTCTTTTTCTGAGACTTGCTTTATTGTGTAGGCTTCGCATGCACATCTTGGCACAGATCTTATCTTTTCCTAATACTGTTCCCAAACCTTACTGAGCTCCTTTTGTGTATCTTCCTAACCTCTCAAATACTTTCACCAAGACATGTACTTCCATAATTCAAAGTATTTCATATTTGATTCTCTTTTGAATACAAGACTTGTGATCTTAACATATGGAGTATAGAGTCAGAGAATTATTAGTTGCAAAGTACCCTCACCATTTCTTGCATATTATGCCTTCTTTAACAGCAGAATTTCACATTTTTCTCTTCTCTGCACGATTTTTAGCTATAAAGAACATAGAATCAGTCACTGCCTCAAATCCAACCACCCCCTTTCACATTAATAGCATAATGGTGAACATTCTGTACATTGCCTGTGACTCACATAATCACCATGCAAAATGCATCATTCATAAACTGTTTAGTGCGACCTTTTGCACAGTAGCACTAATTATTATTATCACTGAAGCCCAGTAAACTAGACTGGTAATTATCAGGGATTTATTTGAATGGACAGCAAAGCTATTCTTGGCAAGTTAGTCAAAGCAGTTGTCATGACAGCCATACAAATATGTCTTTTGAATTGGGTTAATTAGGGTAATTAATATCTGTTATTCGGTCCCCCTTTCCCAAGGTATTGCCTAAACGTTATCAAAAGGGGGGACGTAAAGTTTGAATGAAGATTTGAATCCTTTTATGGAAGCTATTTTTGAAATTAATGAAAGCTTCCCACCCTTCAGAAGGTGCTCCCCTAGTGAAAGCCTTATTTTTGTTGGAGCTCTTCTTACCTTTGGATGTTTCAGAGTCAGCAAGCACAAGCAATACTGAAAAGGGATGGAGTTAAGAAGAGGAGCTAAACAATCAGCTCTCTAAGGCTGCTGCTTTCCTTTCAGTCACCTGTGAGAGCTCTCAAGGGACCATCCTTTTGGCTTTCACTTTTATCACAGGCCTACTTTGTTTTGGGGCTCATCTAGAATGTTGGTCTGCAGCCTTGCCATGGCATCAGCTTTCTTTTCTCATTTTTTTTCCTCACAAGGAACTTGTGAGTTTTTCTCAACTGGGTTTCTGCTCCTCCGAGGCTTTATAAGTTATAATTTTGTTGGAGGCCTTTTGTATTTAATGCCTTGGGGGATCATCTGAAGTTGCTCGATGGTGGTTTTGCTCTTTTTTTTTCCTAAGAAACAAACAGGATGTATCTGTGAAGACTGAAGATCTGTCTTCTTCTGTTCTCCCCACCCCAAGTAGAATATAAAGTCTGTTTCTCCTCTGTACATCTACGTATATTAAGTTGTTTTTCTTCTGTTAGTGCAAAGACGAGAGGAAGGGAGAGATTAAGAAGGAAACCCATTTCCCTTAATGAGGTCATCCTTTCAGAGGATACTATTGTTCATAAAAGGAATTGGAGACTTCTGGTAATGGTTTTAAATAGAAAATTTAAACAGAAAATTTATTTTCTATTTCTTGCCTAAAATAATAAGGGTTATGACAAATGGAGAGAACTTAAGACATTTATCTCAGTACCTGTGTCATTTAATGGATGTTTGATTTTTTTCTCATGTATTAACTAAATTGATCGTTACAACACCAAGAGACCAGAAACTACAAGTATCCTAGTTTTATATTTGGCAAAACTAAAGTATATGTAAATTGTGTAATTTTTATGAAGTCTCATATAATTAGGATTTGAGTGTTAGTCTTTGATCTAGGGTCTTTTGTCTACATCAACTTGAACACAACTCACCCGAAACTTCTAGGATTTTACAGATCTCATGATCTGCAGTTCATGAACTGAACTGTCATTGAATGGAAGTTCTCATTCTTGGTTCGTGTTCTCTCTCTCTCTCTCTCTCTCTCTCTCTCTCTCTCTCTCTCTCTCTCTCTCTCTTTTCTTCCCTCTGCCTCCCTCCTATTCATCCCCTCCTTTTATACTTTCCCACTCCTTCTGCCTCCCTTCTCCTCTTCCTCCCTCCTTCACCTGCCCCCCTTTGGAAGTTCAGATTTCTAGGTCAGAAAATGGTATCTGACTGACTCATAAAATTCAAGTTCAGGAGCAATTCTACTAAATAGCTTTTACCAGAGGACACCAGGTTAATGCCTTAGAAATGAGCCAGTGCACTTTCCAGTGCCATATTGGAGTCTTGTGAACAGGAAAAGGCAGTTCTCCTTTCTGTTTTATCGATAGATGCCATGTTGGAAAAGACAGAGTAAAGTTTTACAAAGAGTGTCTTAGCAGCACTTTCAGAGGACAGTTATGCTAAGGCTATTTTGCAAGCAGAGCAGAGTATCATTAAGAGTGTCAGAGGTTGGCTCTCTCCTATGAGGTGGGTCTCGTGTTGGGCCAGTCATTGGTTAGCCAATTTCTCAATGTCTGCTCCATCTTCATCCCTGCACATCTTGTAGGTGAGACAAATTTTGGGTCAAAGGCTTTATGTGTGGGTTGGTGGCCACTTCAGGCTTCATCATTTGCTACTAGGAGTCTCAGCTAGAGTCACTCCCATAGACTTCCTGGAGCTTCCCCTGTCCCAGAGATGACCCCCCTGATTTTCATTATTTCTCCAGGCCCTCCCCATTTTTCCTCACACCCTTTTACACCCAGTTCCCTTTCTCCATCTACTTCAGATTATTCTATTTCCCCTTCTGAGTGAAATTCAAGCATCCTCCTTTGGGCCTGTGGATTGTAGAATGGTTATCCTGTACTATATGGCTAATATCCGCTTATGAGTGAATATATACCATCTGTGTGTTTCTGGGTCTGAGTTACCTCACTCAGGATGGTCTTTTTTAGTTCCATCCATTTGCCTGAAAATTGCATGATGCCTTAGGTAAGTCTTTAGTAAATCTTAATTTTGTTCTTTATCACTTTACACAGATTATTTCCTTCAGTTAGCCTCACTTATTCAGTTCTCTCACTTATTAGTGTCACTCCTATATACTCTTGTACCCTACTAAGCCTGTTTAAGGACAAAAGAGATGTTACCTTTAAAAATCCAGAGCACAATTCAGGATATGTTAAAAATGACCACACAGATAATTGCTTACAATTATGCTAGGTATGATGAAAAGCTAACTCATAGTATTTATTCATGGACATTTAGGCTCACTGGGATCCAGTGGGAGGACTATTGCATTGTGAGGGGAGATTTAGGAATTTGTGATCTCAGTTGTCTGGTTACTATAATTGCATATAGATACCTCAAACCTCTAACCCAGCTAATCACCGGCATTTGATTTTAAACATGTATCTCTGTGCAAACACAGAGCCTGTTTTTTTGAAGCAAATAAAAGACCTTTGAATGTGGTGAATTTTGGAGCTGCTAGAAAACAGATTTAGAAGAAGGGCAAGCGTTAATGAAGGTAATGGCTGATTTTCACAGCAGAGTGATTATTTGTTTTTTCTTGTTCTTTCGTTGTGCCTCTAAAGCTTCAAAACCCCCTAAAAATGAAAAATTACAGGACAAAATGCAACTTTTTTTTTATTTTTAAACTGTGGAGAGCAAAGTATTTTAATGAGGAAATATATTATTCTCATACAAACCAAGGGCTAATAGTCTGGAACTGGTACTTTGGCTCCCTAAAAAGTCCAACAAGACAAGCCAATTATGGACTCTGAAACATTTTTATTTTTAGTTCCTTGTAATAGCGATTCATTCTCTGCTATGGTACATTAACTGGGAAACCAGTTGAAATGAGAGTTTTGGCACCTTTAGAATAATTGACTATATTTACTGAATTCTTAATAGTACAGAGTGGGAGAGATAGAAGAAGAACAAAAGGCTTGGCCAAAAGACGTGCATATAGAGAGTTCTGACTTTCAATAAAGGCCAACAAAATGGGTGTCTATGGAATATAGTTTATCTGCCATTTTTCTTTCAGTTTATTTTTAAGTAAGCAAAAGATTAATTTTGCTGATTTCTGTCTTTATTGTGATGTAGAGTTACTTTGGTGAGCAGGAGTAATTGTTTGTAAGTGAAGGTCTGGAAGTCTCCAATTGTCTACCATGTCAGGGCTCAATTTATTGATGACATGTTTATTTACCTTTTTTTGTAGAATTTTTGTTTGAGAGATCAGTTAATTTTGGTCTCCTTTTCCTACAGTGTCTCTACATGGCTGTCTGGAGATCTTTTTTGGAGTTAGCCTCTGGTGCCAATTTAGAGTAGAGCTGATAAGGCTTCTTTAAAAATGTATATATGCTGTATCAGAAGGTACAGCTAAGACAAATACAACCTTAGGCCTCATTAATGAAATAGGTATTTGTGTTTATGGGGGAAAGCCTCTTTTGAAGTCTTAACTGATTAGAGTGCATCTAGAGGATGATGTTAATTTCTGGATGCTTGCACTTAAGTGGAACACCAATGGACTAGAAAGAAGTTTCAACAAGGTTAAGAAATGGGCTAAGAGTCTGGATATCTTGTCATTTATCTCTTGGGTGATAGGAAGATTTATTCTTCTTTATTAAAATTTCTTAAAAACAACAACAGGTTTACACCACTGAGAATAGAAGAGTTCTAGGAGGGCAGGACTGATGGGTGTTATGCCGTATTCTATATTCTTGACACCTGCTAAAATTAATGTGCTGGAAACTTGATCCTCATTGAAGTCCTATGAAGTGGGACATTTGAGAAGTTCTTAAATCATGAAAGGAGTGTAAAGCTCTTGTAAGTGGATCCATGCCTTTATTGTGGGAGTGAGTTCATTATCACAAGAATTATTTTCTTACAGAAGGACAAACTTGCCCCCGGTGGCTCTCTGTCATCATGTGATACCTTCCATCATATTATGGCACATCAAGAAAACCTTAACCACATGCGGTCATTCTGTTCTCAGATGTTTCTGCCTCCAGAATTGTAAAGAAATAAATTTCTGTTCTTTATACAACTTCCTTCTCTCAGGCATTCTGTTATACAAAACAGAGTAAGATTAACAAGCAACTCAGACTTACACTGGTGTACTTTTGGGACTAGGGAGGAAGTAATGACTTAAGAAAACTTTGGATGCTGGCTTGTTTTTCTTATAGAGATATAAAGAACATGAACAGATGGTGCCAAAATTTGTGTTAGTGCATATTAACTGTACACCATTAAAGATTTCATTTTATATATGAATATAATAGTATTTGATCATGTTCACTGACTCTATTAAATATATATATAGCCTAAGGCTTATAATGGACATAAAGAGTCTTTTCAGAATCTTCCAGATGCTGCCATTTATGCAGAAAAGGCACAAAGATACCCATCTGACTAGACGATGTGTTTGTCAGTGAGCCACAATTTATCTTGCTTCTTGTGACTTTGCTTTAGGGCATTATATACGATGAGGTTTGCAGATGTGACACAGTTCACTGGAAGGTGACAGGGTGATTAAGGCTCCATCAATACATGGAAGGCATGAGGGTGACCCAGTAGCACTCGAGTTTCTTTTGGAGGAAAGACAGAGAGCTAACCAAATCAAGAGAAGCATAGGAAAAAAAAATGCAACCATGGCATCCGCATCCCTAAACCATATATAAGGAGAAAAGAGAATGCTGTCTCTCTTTCCCACTAAAGAAGTCATTGTCACAGTTGTCTTTACTAGTAGGGCTAAGAGCTTGGCTGACCTTCTGAGGAAATTGAAGGTCCCCACCTACAGGCTTCTGCCAGATCGGGCTCTTATTCCCCCCTCTTTCTATGACTTGGGGGCTGGAGTCAGTTTTCAAGGAGATTATTCAAGCTAGGGTCTACTTGTCTCAGGACTCATCCGCATAAGGATGCTGCAAAAAGGACGTGAAAGTCATGACCATTTGACCACCAGAGATAACCTTTACCAGTTCAACCATAAGTCTCTGTGGTTTAATTAGCTACCCACTCAGACATTGAGGTTTTCAGTTTTGGCACTAGTATAGAATTTAACGTGTCCTCCAAAGGACTTTGGCTTTAGAGAGGAGCCAACTCTAATCCAGATGGATGTGTGACTGTAGAGAAGTGGCTTGATGTTGTTAAGCATGGTTTATGGCCTTTCTCCCCCCACCCCCCATACTGATATGTAACTGGCAAAAGCAAGAATTTGAGCTAGAGCAAAGAACACTTATCCTTTCTCCCATAGACTGCACGTATCTGAAGGCAGATCTCCCAGCACATGCTTCCTAGGGGCGAAGGTTTTTACTCTGTTGCTTCCTTCTCTATATACTGTAAGGGATTATATGTTTGTGTTGCCTCTGCTCCCTATGACCTAATACAATATTATTAACAAATGGGGCTTTTAGGATGTAAAGTCATGAGAGATCTGCCTTTATGAGTGGGATTAGAGTCCTTATAAAAAGGCTTAAAGGATTAGCTAGTCCTTCCTGCCTTTCTGCTTTCCACCATGTGAAGACACAGTATTTATCTTCTTTGGAGGATGCAACAAGAAGGTGCCATTGGGAAGTAAGACTAGCTCTCACCAGACATGTGATTTTCTGGCACTTTGATTTTGGATTTTTCTATACTCAAAACCCGTGAAAAACACGGGTTTCTGCTCCTTGTGGATTATTTGATTTTAGGCCTTTTGTAATAGCAATATAACCAGACTCAGACGCCACCCATAGAAACACCCAGAGCATTGCATTGTAATTGCCTCTTTGTTTACCCTTAGCCATATGACATCAAGTGTGCTCCTTGAGGGCAGGAGTGGAAAAGGATGCATGTCCCTGTCCTTAGCACTGATCATGGAACTGGTACCCACTTTTAACAGGATCCATACATTACATAGAAAATTTCAGTTGTCCATGTTGGCATTTGTTCTGCAGTATTCGATGACAGCCAGAGAACATGAAGCAAAGCTTTTCAATTGTGAGATCTTAGAATGACTGGTCTCTTTTTGCTTTTCTTTCTACCCCTCTGGTTGCTTCCATCTGTCCTTTTGTGCCAGTGGATACCTATAGTTTGTGCAAACAAAGATCTTAAACACAGTATAGGAACTTCTGTGACTTTTGTCTTTTGACTCGGGTTGGTGCCTTTGCCATTGTACTTCATTTTATATAGTACAGTCAAATCTGATTAATTGAGACTAACTTGGGGGAAGGCCAGTTGGAAGTATAGATAGAAAGGAAATGCAATTTTGTTTCTTTCAAGTTCATAGAGTAATAAGAAGTAGACTAACAAAGTCCTTGCCAGGACGCTTTGCCAAGTAGAAGTCCTTGGACCAGTTTTAATGAATAAATAAGAGTGATGTGCAATTAACATATTTATTATTTGTAAATTGCTTCTAAAGTACTTTAATTTATTCTCTTAAGTAGTTTAAACACTTCCCATACAATCTTGTTTACACCACAATTTACCCAGCAGATTTTCTAAAAATTGTATAAGGCAGCCTGTTTCTATCTGAATGATCATCAAATATGAATGAGTGAGGGCCCAACCACAAAGGTGTGGCTCTAACATGATGAGTCAAATATGCTGTTAGGAAGTGGGCAAAACAGACTCCTTTCCTGCCTAGTTGTTAGTCCCCCATAGTTAGCCGCCCAGTTCTTTTCTGAAAAGAAAAAGGCTTCCTGCATGCATTGCTTACCACCAGTTCAGCCCCTTCAGCCATCTAATGCCAGAGAGTTTCCACTGAGGCAGTAAAAATGAGAAAATTTACCTTTTGGATAATTTCCCAATGATCAACCAACCCCTAGTGGGCAAAACTAATAGAAGATACTATATTTTGATTGCAGTTTATCTCTAGCAATTATAGATGAGCAATTTAAGTGGCAACCAAGCAAGTCATTTGCTAGAATGAGGCTGTATTTCAGAGGGCTTTATCATTCCACATCTCCCAATCACTAAGCTAAAGACAGTTTGTTTCCTTGGGTGGATCATATATTCTCTTTCTACAGTTTTCCTAGGCACAATTAGTTTTCTTAAACGACAGAAAATTGACAAAAAGTGATTTGTAAATATCATTTGCACTAAATTTCACTTTTTCCCCCAAGAGAAATTTAGCTGAGAGGAATTTGAGTGTTAGGTTTTATTCTTCTGGGGCCCTTTTTTTTTTTTTTTTTTTTTTTTTTTTTTTTGAGAAGTAACAGGACAAGCTGGGCAAGTGGAAAGAGATGAGCTATGAGATCAGTGTTGGAAGAGATGAGTTCAGAACTCAGGTCTAGGTTTATAATAACTA
This sequence comes from Acomys russatus, assembly GCF_903995435.1. Lineage (NCBI taxonomy): Eukaryota > Metazoa > Chordata > Mammalia > Rodentia > Muridae > Acomys > Acomys russatus. The sequence goes on along the minus strand of NC_067169.1, from coordinate 76,184,716 downwards.
ATTGTGCTGCCTTAGAGTGGTTGCAAGATCCTCCTCATAAGCATATGTGTGTGTGTATATTCAGAATGTTGATGGGATAAAGTGAGGGACATGGGAAGAGGGAAAAGAGAGGGAAGGAGGGAGATAAGATAGTCATACTGAATTTTCATGCCAATAAAATATATAATTTTGTGGTGGTCCTGAGACCAAAGAGGAGTTCTTCAAAGTCCACAGTATACAGCATATCATTGTAAGGATGCAGTGATGATTTTAAAACCTTTCCAAATAACCACATTTGGCAATCAAACAACCAAAGGCTCCATCATGAGCTGAAGACATATTACATTAAAGAATAGATTTCTTTCATGTGTGAAAGATAGATTTCAAAAGGGGCTATAGAGTGAAAACAAGAGCAGTAAACCCACCAACAGGGCTTCTATCTCCTATTCTCTATAAGTGTTGAGGACACAGCCCTTGTGTGGGAAGCAGGGGCTCTTGGGCTTTCACTCTGACTCTTCCAGCACTTGGCCACTTGATCATGGACTCAGAAGCTCATGAGGCTCATGTTTCCCATCAACTTAAAAGACAGAGCAATACTTTCCTTCTTCCCTTCTTAAGACTTACAAAGCTCTGTAAAATCAGTTGGCATACCAATACAGAATGTTTATTGAGAAAATATTATTTTAATTGAGTAAGTGAGATCCATACCCCAAAAGATGTTTTCAATTCTATTAAATTGTAATGCACCCTCTTTGAAGGATCATATTGTGTTTAGAATTACTTGTTTGACCATTGTGTATTAATGGGAATAAATGAAAGGCATTATCCTTTTTAGGTTTATAAATGATACTTTGAACAAATGAAAAGGATGGAAAAATAGGGATAGCTATACATAAAAGTTATGTTTTGACTTAAGCCATTCCTCTTGACTGTTAAAATTCTTGAGAAATGTTCAAACATACACTAGTCTCAGAAACAAAACAATCAATCTTGAAAGAGCATATAAAATTTGGCATTCCGGATTCAATCTCAGAGACTGGAGAGAGATATTCCTATCTCAGAGGGTGGTTAATCAGCTGACACCAGCCTGTGAGTATCTGCTTCGTGCAAGTAACTGGGACAAGCCCTGAAGATGCAGTTCTAGCCTTGAAATTTTCTGGCCCAGTGCAGGTAGTACATAGTTAAGCAATACCTGGTATTATGTGATATGAGAGAAGTGAGTATATTCTTTCTGTTTCTGTTGGTCACTAAACGTGTCACATTTCACTACTGGAGAATGCTGAGTCACAAAGCAACAGCTTTCCTCTACATTACTGCTGTTACTAGAACTTTCTGTAGTGAAACAAATGGTCTACAAACAGAACTGTAGCCATCAGCTTCATGTAACATTAACCTTTTGAAGCCTAGTTACTAAGACCAAAGAAAGAAAATGTAAACTTAATTGTGTTTTTGTTGATTTAAATATGAATTGCTGCCAGCGTCTATGCTATTGCAGAGTGTGGCTCTGAAGGAGTGGGTTCATAGTTAGTCCTGAGTGGGCTCTGGTGCAGCTGTCCAGTTCTTTAATCCTGTTTTCCTGCCCACAGACTAAACTAGCCTTACAGTGGCTCATTTCCAGCTGACAGCTCTAAATTATGCATGCTAATGTGCTTTACTTAACCCTGGGATGATTTTTTTTTTAAAGAAAAGATATTCTGTGACAGTTCAGTCATAACAAAGGAAGGAAATGGGGCGAAAGAAAACTAGTTTATAAAGGCTTTTATTTAAAACAACTCAAATCTTGCTTTTCACATGATTTTTGGTAGTTCGATGCCATTTCTACACTCTTTAATCTAGTTTTCACTCTCTCTATATATACATATGTATGTACATATGAAATCATATTGCATTAAAGATAGATTGCAAAAGGGTCTATAGACTGAAAACAAAAGCAGTAAATGCACCAATGGGCCTTCTATCTCCTATTCTCTATGAATGTCAAGGACACAACCCTTGTGTGGGAAGCAGGAGCTCTTGGGCTCTCGCTCTGACTTTTCCAATACTTGGCCACTTGATCATGAACTCAGAAATTTGTATGTCTCACATTTCCCATCAATCAAGGAAATGGGGAGAAAGAAAACTAGTTTATAAAAGCTTTTAAAATGTCATATAGCATGTGTGTATATACATATAAATGCATACACCATAATTCTTTATGACAAAAGAAAGAGTTTTCATCATACCTTTTGTTGATAGGAGAAATAGTACAAGAATGAGACAATAAAGCACAGCAGGAAAATGTAGAAAAAATATTCACAATGCTCAGTGAGAATTTATTTAGAAGTATAAATAAATATTCAATGGAAAGCAAGCTTATGAGCTGACAATAAGAGGTACCACATGTCTGTGGAGTCACAGTTTTAGAAAGCATCGGTACACATTATACCATTTGACCCTAATAACAGCTCTATCAAGGTAGTTAGGACAGACATTTTCTTTTTCCAGTTTATACGTTTGTAATTCAGGAAACTGAGAATTAGAGTGATTCCATGATGTTAACAAGCCTAACATCTAGTAACAATCTTCACTGCCTTTATTTCAAAAGCTTCCTGGGAGTAAAAAAAAAATGTTCTATGATCTTTTGTAAGCTTAGAACCATCTGTGTAAACTGTCTCCAGGGTGACTTTAGCCGTAAGTGTAGCTGGTTATACCAAGGAAAAGTAATTTAAACATCTAAACACAGTATATACTATTATACCCCTCATGACAAAGTGCTCTCTCTCTCTCTCTCTCTCTCTCTCTCTGTGTGTGTGTGTGTGTGTGTGCACGTGTAAAGAAATAACAGCCACAGCCACATCTATTTGTACTGATTTAAGCCTAGACCAAATGTCTGGTTTTAAGCGGACACAAGACCTAGGTACAGTGTAACATATGTATCCTCAGGGTACTTGGGATGCTGGAGGAAAATGAGTTTAAAGTCAGCCATGATTACATGAGACCATGTCTCAAAAAAATAAACAAATAAACAAGCAATCACCCAACAAAACAAAATAGAATCAAGTAGACACAAATATTGAGCTGTCCAGAATGAGGAGTGGGTGTGCTAGTTAAGAATGAAGGAAAGGAAAGGAAAGGAGCTCTAAATCTACTTAAAGAAACAGATCATGGAAGAGGCAGAGAGGGAGTAGGCTAGTAGGTTGTGGGCAAAAGAAGGGAGACATAAATGTCCCAGGTTGAAAGGCTGTGCTGTCTGACACAGTGTGGTGTTACATTTCTGACTCTTTTTTTCCCTGCTGGGAATCTGATGGTAGCAGGAAACTGAGGAGTTCCCCCTCCCTATTTCTTTATCTCCCTTCAGGAGGAAATTGCAGTAGTCGTTGTGTTCACTGCCCTTGGACTTGTCTTGTTTAAGCAGGCTGGGGACTTTTTTTTTTCCTCTCTCAAGTAGTATACTCAGTCAGCCAGTCCTAATTACTTCCATTTCATTGCGTTTTTCTAGAATCCTAATGAGGTGTGGCCTAGTGATGTGAGCATGGGCCCTGTTGTGAGTAGTCTCAAATTCTAGTTGCAGATGCCTGATGCCTCTTTCTAGTTGAGGATAAAACTCTTCACCTCCTCTGTCATGCCATTAGTAGAGTTAATAATATTTATTTAGCTCCTAATGGTAACAGGAGGATTAGCTAGTTCATGTTAGCTAAAAGGCTTTCAGGGAAAGAACGGTGACTTTTGTGCATTGTGTTCATTGTCAAATGCTAATTCCTATTAGTAGGAGGCACCTGCTCTATTACAGTCATTAAGCACCTCACAGAAGTCTTGCTGGCTGAATGATAAGCAAAATTCTTCAGTTCTGTGCCATGAGCACTGTAGAAAATGTAGCTACTGTCAGCCCTAGTTTCCAACTTGGGTCTGTGTTTTCTGCCTGTCTAAAAATAGTTCCTCTCCTTCATGGCTTCTGTGAGGTTTAGTAATTCCTCTCTCTCCAGCAAGCCTTTATATTTACTGTTACTGGTGCAGAATGACTATTGTGTCTCCGCTGTGGGGGGAAATAATCCCTTTCTATAGGAGCCTATTAAAACCTTCTGGAAATCTTATGATAAAAGGTTCCGTGTAAACACGGGTAATTGTGCTGTTGCTTCTTTCCATAACTGCATTACAAATTGCTAATACTTTGACAACTTCAAGCTGCTGATAACCATTAGCTATTTTATGAGGTGCAATAAATGGCCTTCTTGTCCATGGCTGCCAGCATTCCACATCAGAGTAGCCTTTTGCCTTGAATCTCTCTATCTTCAACATGTGTTAAATTCTACATGTCCTCCTACGCACTTCTCTGCCATACAGAAAATAAGGAGGTCTGTTGAAAGTCGGGAAGGCGCGTTGGGGGGTTCTTGAGAATGAGTTGCCATTTCCGTCATCAGTTTTGAATCTGTTTATTACTTCGCCCTTGTGTCTCACAAAGTTCCTCCTCTTAATACTGATTTCCTACGATGCTTTCTTTTGTCGCCAGAAACTGGAGGATACTGTGGCCTTCATTCAGTACCTAATAATTTGTATAGAACTAAGTGCTCTTTATTTAAACTGCTGTCATAATTAGGAGGTTGCCAATGTTAAGCAACTGTGCAGCCCCAGTTTTGAGAAATGTTTATTGTACCTCATTAAATTTGAAATTAGTACTTAAAAGGTCAAAGATAATCTATGTACATGTTTGGGACAGAAAATGCATGTGAGTGCCGTGTGCACACATGCTTCTCTCCGTTCATCCCAGGATGCTGAGAGTCTGTTTTGTTTGCCGTAGCAGTCATCAGAGTATCTGCAACAAAAGAGACCCATGGAGGCTCTCATTGGCCACAAACAAGAAAATGGTCTATTGTATTGTATCTAATTAGAAAATATCAATATTAGAAGCTAATGCACTCACTAATTCTAAGATGGGAGATTGCTCCATTGTGGTTTTTTTTTCCCCAGCATGATCACATATTACAGGCTTGAGCAACAAGCTGGTACAAGGGAAATGGATTTAGGGTGATATGCCAAAGTCTGTTACTTTTTTACTTTTAAATAAGCTTGTGAAGGCAACTGCATTTTAAGTGGTGTATAATCTAAATAATGGGATTGGGGTTGGAACCAAATTTGGGGGTGTTGTTTTGGCCCACAGGCACAGGGCCACCTGCCACTTACCCTCCAAATATTTTGAAAGTCTTTTCAGCTGACGAGGCTTGCTCAATAGAAATTGTACTCTGCAGGCAGCCAGGGCTCTATAGCTGCTAAGTAGCAGGAATTGAGGAACTGGTAAAGTAGAGCTTAATGGGAAAGAATGGACCACCGCAGATTCTGAAAGTGCTGGGCCTTCTCTGAGCCAGTAGCTGGATCCAGGGTAACTTATACTGTGGATCCCTGGTTGTCACTGTTGGTGGGAGGTCTCACATGGATATATAGTATTATATATAGTATTGAGGACCAAATAGATTTCTTGTTATATGTTATATCAGTTTTATCAAATCATAGCTTCTGAAATTGAAAATCACTGTATAAATGATGCCAAGTTGTCTTATTTCATGTTTTAGAGATGGTTGACATTGCCTCTAAATGACAGTTGAAATGCTCATCAAGTTTCTAGGGAACGAAATCACTCATTCCTGGATCCCTTAGCTCACATGACTGGGTCCTCCAGCTAGAGCTGGGGAACTGTCTTCACTCAGTGTGCCAAGTGCCAAGTTTTTCTTTTTCCTCTGTTTAACTTCTAGACCACACTCTACTCACTCACTCCTTCATTAGAAGCAGCCAAGCAGTGTCACTCTGAGTAAAAACAAGTATGAAAGAGGCTGGTTACTTCTCTGTTGATGTTATGAGTCCTATATTTGTTTTCCATTTCAGTAGGAGGTAATGCCAGGAACAGTGTTCCTAGTGATTTTCTTGTCTCCCTTGTTCTTAAGGCCTGCTCCAGCTGAGTTAGTATTTAAAGTGGCTGTAGTATTTAACCTGTGGGTTTGTTTTCTTGGCTCTTAGAGGATGAAGGGTAACAGTTGGCACCTGCTTGTAAAGAGCTTTGATATTTGGAGATGAAAGCATTCTGTGCTAGTGCCTGCCTGCAAAATAGCTTTAATGTGTTGTAGCTCCGTATTTGGGTTAATGCTACGGTTCCAGGATTTGCTCACATGTGGTTGATAGCTACTTAATCCTGAGTTGTGTTTTGTTTATGTGGAATGATATAGTTTGCCTTCCATGGCTTCATTTTCTTTACGCTTAACCTGCATTTACTCATACTGTGCCCTTATTGATTTTATGTTTTTACATACAATAAGCTCCAGAGAGCATTCCGTATCAGATCCTGTATCAGAGTATATTATGTCTTATCAAAGACTTAGTGACAGGTCTAAAGAACTTATTCAGAAGACTGTTTTTGCTTGCCTGATAGTATCACATCTAACTCAATCTTTCAGCAGGACCTTTTCATTAGAATTTTACAGATTTCTGTAGAAAACTACAAGCTTCTTAAGGAAACCTTTGTTGGAAAAGGGCTGCTCTTCAAGAGATACAACCCAAAGCAAATAGTGTTTTTCCTAGGCCATTTCTGACATGTCAAGGCAGGCTGACAACATTGGTAGTGTCAGTAATACTTTGAATGATGTGAAAGGATGCCATGTAGGAAGCTCTTTCAGTTCAGCTGTTAACATAGTAGCCTGTGTTACCCATTGACAGTCCTGTTCTGAAACTCAGTGGTATCTTACCATTCTCTATCATGTGTAGAAAAGTAGGTACCACACTTTCAGGTGGTGTCTCTAAAGTCTTCATGGATGAATACTTCTCTTCTCATAGAATTTTTATCTACCATGATTTAGAAAAATGTCAAGGATTATGACTGCCATTGCTAGACATGTTCAAAGTACTGATGGATTTAGATGGACATAAACACTTACTTACATCAACTTTTTTCCATGACAGTAGTATTTAGTCTGTGTGTACTTATGAAGTTGATGTTGGGCAAGATAAGAGACTACATTGTAGCTGCAGAAGACAGTATGCAGTGTGAGGGCATTCTGAAGAAAATAGGATCACTTTGGGTTAACAGAACTGACCACCTACCTTCACATGTGAGTAGGTTCATTCTTAACCAGATCCATCTTTTTTTTTCTGATGACTCTTAAAGCATCACACCAATTCTTTCTAAATAATTGGTCTAAAGTCACTGTAGACTTGGGTAGAAGAGCATGTTAAAATACTTTCTGAAACCATCCAGGATTGTAGCAGATGGCATAGGTTCCTCAAAAGAGATCCACTACCCAGTTCGGAAAGAAATTGACATGTTCCATGTGAAATAGTCACTGACATTGAGAAAATGTATAATTGCATGTACAACATGTAATAAGTGTGAGAATATGATAAGCAATATGAAGTGATCAGTGATGGACATATATTAGAATTGAGAGAAGTAAGAAATGAGAAAATAAAGGGCTTATTCTCGATGGCTAAGTGTGGTTTTGCTTAGATTTAATGCTAATTATAACAAGGAATCATGTCAGGTTTTGAAAACAGAAGTGTTGTAATGACCGTAGTGGGCAAGAATGACTATCCAAATAGTATTTTGTACAGTGGGCTGAAGCATCAAACAAATGGAAATGAAGAAACAGTGTCAGAAGGTGATATAGGCTTTAGAGATGGTACTGAAAGAACAAAATCATGAGCTAGTCCTAAAATTTGTAAGAATTTTACAATCTATTTTATAAAAGACATATGTTTCTTACATTTATGATGTGTGTTATGCACATGTAACAAGTACAAAGGACATTTTTTTCTATGTGAATCACTCACATGATCAAGCTGTTAATATACTATTTACTTCTATAAAGTACTTATATAATTCCTTAAATTCCATTTCAGTGATGTTTATACAAACATATGCATACAGGTAGGTATGTGCCAGTTACCCTATGCAATTTATTAGACTAATGGTCCCTGGGAATACATTTATTAGCTTGAGAGCTCCTAGAAGACATGAGCTGTTTCTTACCCTAAGTGCTTGGTACATATTAGTTGATCCATATTGAATGGATGAATTAATGAGTTAGTTTATAAGAATCACTTTGTTTAGACATTTTGGTTAATCTCACTTTGATGATGGATAGGTTAAATTCTCTCAAGGAATAAAATGATCAGTCCAAGGTCATCTCTGAGTGAGTGACCACTATTGGTAGAAAATTTAGGTTTTTCCTAAATTTTAAGAAATACACTGTTCTTTATAGTATAATTGTGTGTGTGTGTGTGTGTGTGTGTGTGTGTCTGTGTGTATCCATGTTTGTGCATACATACATGCATGTAGGCACTTGTGCATGCCTGCTTGCTTGAAATTTTGTTTATTTGTGTGTCAGAATTGGAGCCTGGGTGTACAGACAACATCAGACTTACAGCATGTGGTCAGTAGTTGTCTTTCCTAGTGGTAGGAACTCTGGGATGGTACCTTTTATTTTGCTGCCAGTAATTTCTAGTTTAACTGTTGCATTGCGGCTGGATGAGTCTTTGAATATGCATTCTAGCTGGAGGCATGTTGGCTTTACTGCTATGCAGAACTTACATTTTCATTTTTATGTGTTAGGCATAGGAAGCAGGAAAAATCATTTGTCAATTAAAAAAACCTTGTGAAAGGAGAGTCTTTTGAATATCTAAAACACTATTCTGTTTTTGGAAAAGGTTATGGGTCTTTTCATCATTGATTAGTGGACACAATTATTATTATTGGAGGTTAGCTGTTAAAAGTATAAGCAGCAATTGAAAGTCACTTTGCTGTGCATCCGATTTGGTGCTTGAAGTTTCACAGCTTGTATCGCTAAGATGAGTTAAGAGTTAACCATTTAAAAAGAGTGAATTGCACTTGTAATGCTCTTCAGTTTGGTGGGATTTTTAAAGTGCAATTTAAAAGATTGTTCGTTTTTCAAACACAAACCTTTAGGTCTGAAAATCTCTGCTTTAATCCCAAGGTCTGAAACCTTTTTATAGCTTGTTGTAGTGGCCTGGGGATTTGTGCCACTGGGCAGAGTCTAGTCCTGGATATTTGCATTTATTGGGCTTCTTTCTCCTTAGGGTTTAAGTCTCTTCTAGTGATAAATGTGGTGCTGAGAGAGCTGCAGTCACTCTTCCAGAGACTAGGGCACAAGTCAGTGAACTGTAAAAGTAATACAAAATGACAATTAAAGTAGGGCATTCTCTGCTACCTTGAGGGCCTGACAAAGTGGAAGTATTTGACTTCTGATGTGCCAGACTTATTAACATAGAAATATAACATATCACCCACCTCAAAGTCTCACTTCAAATTTCATATATCCAGAAGGCTGCTGAGGACAGAAAGTAGGAAACAACGAAGGTGCCTAAGCAGCCAAAACAGAAACAAAGCACAGAATCCAAAATGCTGCACACAATTCTATATACTGAAGAGCATGTAATTTCTATTTTAGAAGCACATCACCATTCTCTCTACTCAGAACTTATTAGCTCATTTCTACACTATGTTCAGACATGTAATTTTATAGTTTCCAAGAACACAGTGGAGTAAAAGCATCTCAGGTAAAATGGTAGAAGGGTCCTGGCAAGCAGCAACACTTAGGGTTCCCCTTCAAGTTCAAGCTGTAAGTCCCACAAAGATAGTGCTTTGGAGTCACTGAGGGTACAGTTTAAGCCCACATGTCTCAGTATTGTAGGTCTAGATGGGTATTCACAAATAACAAAGGAAAGGTTAACTTATGCTTTTTATACTCTAAAGAGGGCAATTTGATACATTTTGGAGACAAGTAAGAAAGGTCAAGATAGTAAAGTTGTTTCAGTTCTTAAAGGGGAAAAGCCCTAACCTCTGGATGTCTCAGCTCTCCAGAAATATACATTCTTTAAGCACTGTAGAAAAACCAAGGCTTTATTAAATCAAGACCAACCCATCTAAAAAGTCTGCTCTTGGTGAATCCCTAAGGGAAAAAAGCTTCTGGTTAGAAAAAGAATTTGTAGGTGTATTGGGTGATTTTAAAACTGACATATTTCCCATCAAGACTGGAAATAAAAGTTTGCTCTTGACCCATTTTAATGTCAAAATTACGTTTTCAGAAACAAATGTTGTTCTTGTCTCTTTTCTGTGTTTCTGTGTTAACCTGGCTGTCTCATTAGAGATGAGGACATTTCCTAGTGAAATTAATGTGACATTTAGAGAAAATTTTCTCTCTCAAATATTTCATGTTATTTGCCATTTAGAATACTTAGAGATAGGACTGGAATAATGTCAAGCAAATCTTGATTAAGTAAGGCTAACCAGGAGCTAATATATTCACACACGAAAGGAAAGCCCTGTTATTATTTCTTGAAATGTCTGTTCATTCTGTGGTTCTTTAATCTATATTGAAATCACCTTCACTGATAAACTTACAGAAGTGCTATCATATGGTCTGCTGAGCTTTGAAATATTTGACTAAAGCCTGTAGCTAGTTCTTTGTTCATGACACATGGATTTCACCATGGTGGTACATTTGGTTTACTGGAGACACTTTAGAAGTAGTCTGGATTCCAGTGCAATTTTCTTAGGTAGATGGTACTTTTTAAAAAGTTCCTGAGATGATTCTGATGTGCACTCTGAGCTGAGAAGCACTCATTTGAGATGTGCAAGCTGTTTTAGTTCATTAAGACAAGACGGTTTCTTTCCCAGGGTTTTCTATGTATCACTCTTAACTTCACCAGATAAGGAAAAATTGACACTTTCAGTGCACAAGAATTAGATTTGGGTACACCCCTGGACCAGTATGAGACAGAACTGTGTGTGTGTGTGTGTGTGTGTGTGTGTGTGTGTGTGTGTGTGTGTCTGTGTGTGTGTTATGTTGACATGTAGGTGTAGGCCTGAGGCTGGTGTCAGGTGTCTTACTCACTCTCACCTTATACATTGAGGGAGACTTCTCAATGAACCTGAGGATCCTGGTGTCAGCTAATCTGGCTAGTTAGCATGATTCTGGGTATGCCCTGTCTTCACCTCTCAAAAGATTACAGGTAGGCTGCTATGCCCACTTGGCTTTTCTGTGGACTCAGGGCATGCACTCTTCAGTTTTCATGCTTGTACAGTAAATGCTTTACCTGCTAAGGCATAGCCTCAGTGTGAGCTAGAATTCTTGATGCTAAGAAATACAGGCCCATAATAAAATAAGCCTTCGTGACCAGTTAACTCAGATGTTCTGAAGTACTGTTCTGTAGCACTGAAGCCAGAATCATGGATTCTGTTCTCATGTGAATGATTATGCTGCATAGATTGTTTCTTCAATGGCAACCTAGTTACTTTAGGGATTGAGACTGACTGTAAAGGTAAAAAAACAGTGGATAAATTGGAATATCCCCATTCATTCTGAGAAAGATGGTTCTAGAATCCAATTTATTAGAATGCAGCATGATCCATCTGCTGGTTTGGATAATGGAACATTCACATTTGGAAAGCAGGATCCACAAGACTGGAAAATTTACTCATTAAGCTTCCAGAAGAACGAAGATAGAGGAAGATGATATAGTTCAGTGGTACCCCTATGGTATGCTATGCCACCTTGATGGAATATCGTACTGGTTGCACCTGTCAATGGATAGCCAATTTGTGAACCTTAGTGGGTCAGGAGAATTTTTAGTCATTATGAATAGGGCTTCTAGAATTGTCTCTACTACTAACTCATTGAGTGGGATACCTCATGGTGAGCGAGATAAATCATTCCCTTAGGAGTAAAACCTAGTACAATTAGCAGACATAACATTTGTATGATTATTCTTCTCTGCTCAAACCTGTGGTTCTTGCACGGTGCCTGGAGGGCAGGCCATCACAATGCATACAGATGTGATACTTTCATCTGCACAAATTTCTTCTGGAAAATATGTTCTTCTTAACATGATAGTAGCTTAGGATGTTGCTCCTGATTTTTCTGCAAGGCCAGTCAATACCTTCTACTTTTTTTTCTCTAGTGCTTTTTTATATCTATGTATTCCGCCCCCCACACCCTCTTTACTTGTAGAGAATCAGCAAGTTTGGACAGGTACTTGTTCTTTTTTTCCTGGAATGAAGAAAATTTCTGTTTCTACTTACAGTGTCAAGCTCTGTAGAAAGTAGTGTTGGTGTGGAATCTCATTATGAATCTTGATGAATGTTGTCAAATTTCTCTTTTGAATTCATGTTCCTGTGGTTCGTGTTTCACGTAGGATAAAACCAAGGTGCAGAACAATTAAGCAACTTAACAAAGACTGTACAGTGAAACAAAGAAGCAAATCTTGGGATGCTGAATCAATTCCCTGTTTTCACAAGGCAGCATAATTTTTAGGAGCTGATAACTTCTTGTTAAATTGTGTATTGCCCTGAATATCATAAAAAAAACACGTAAGCATTGCCATTTTGCCCATTGTGTTGTTAATATGAATTTGCTCAAATGTTTCTTAGTGAGGTGATTGATGATTGACTTTTTACAGCAAATACTAAAGTCATATTCTCAACACAAATTCAAGTTTCACATCTCCTCCACCAATTTTGTCACAATCTCAGCATTCACTTACCATTAGACCAATTAGAAATGCACTGATCATTCTTATTTTGATTATTTCAAACTATTTTTTCCAAGATCATCAAAACTTACTTGTGCTTACGCTAAAAGGTATCCAAATATCTAGATGACAGCACTGTAAGTAGGTATTGCACAGTCTGTCTTCAAGGAAGAGCTGTGTAGGGAGCACAGACATGTGTGAGGAACTACAGGACACTGGTGGATTTTAATTTCTTTCCCAGTTCTCTCTACTTATTTTCCTCCCAACTATTCAGAGCCTATTTTCTACCTACTCTGTCTACCAAAGGCCCTTACCCTGATTGTTGGCTGTTTAGTGCCCATGTAGTAGTTGGATCTGCTATAACCTGTCTAATTTTCTCCTCTATCAAACTGAAACTTTGAATGCAAGGACTAAATCTAACAGCCAAGGACAGCCAATGTTTGACAGGCAGCCATCTGAAAAAAAAATCTGCTATTTTGTCCTCTACACAGCTATTGTATTTCCATTTGCGCGTACTTTCAGTTGAAGTGATTGCAGAAGGCCTCTAAGAATGGTGGGACTATTTGAATGGCAGGCTGGGGGAAGAGATGTGTTTGGGCATTTGGAGTTCATACAAAGGGTCAACAAGAGTTGTGCTTTTAACATTGGGTGTAAGATCAAGTTTTCTAGGACACTGATTTCAGTATAGATGCTTCCTTGGCTTCTACCTCTTCTAACACTGCCCCCCCCTCAACTTACCCAGACTCTTCCTGCTCAAAAGCTGTTTTGCCATCTCTTTCATCTGGCAGATACCCTGCATTTGCTTTTGTAAAACCCTTGCTCCAGTCAGCTACTGTAACCAGATTAGACAGTAGTGTTTTAATGATAGGAGCTGAGACAGGAGTTTGCTTGCAAACCTCACGTTTCACATGAAAGGCTTTGGTATCCTCTGTGGACTGCCCTTCACCCTGTTTTGAGCATAATACTTGTTTGCCTTTATACCTGTGATAAAACAAAAGGCATCCTGTGTAACTGATGCTGAGCAAATGCCTTAAAACAAAAGGAAGTGCAGAGTTTAAATCCACAGTAGGGGATTACCTTGCTGCATTTCCATATCTTTGGAATAAATATTTTAACATGTTAATTATCTACTTCTAATAAAAATACCTTTGAACTTATAGTCAATTTGATGGGCATAAAATGGTCTCCACTGGGGAGTGGGAAGCAATTAGTTTCTGTAACGATTATGAGTAATACTGTCTCTTCTCTCTAAGTGGTTACATTGTCAGTAGCCAGCCATCTTCTAGAGAATATTTGTATCAAGTCCACCATGGTCTGCATGAATAGGCTACTGCTTTCTGAGGGCCCTCGAGGACCCCAAAGAAGGTATTCATCAAATTGCTGTCCAGCTACAGTTTTGCTTTTGGATTCATTCATTGTTTTTTTGCACAGTAGAAGCTACCCCTCTTTAAAATAGGACACTTGGACTCTTATGAATTATCTTTTAATCTTCTTCTTTTCTCATTGCAGACTGAAAACTATTCTTTTGACTCTAACTACGTGAATAGCCGTGCCCATTTAATCAAAAGGTAGGTTGGTTTACTTTCACATTCCTACTTCTTAGCATGACTTAATATAAAAATAACACATTAATTTTTAAGAATCATGTTCTTTAGGATGTTGTGGTCCATGCCTATGTGCTTATGATAGGAATGGTGGGAAACTTAAAGAAAATATAAAAAATGAGGATCACTATAAATTCCATCACACAAAGAGAATCCCTGTTGGCCTCTTTCATCATAGTTATTACCATCAAAATATATGTAAAATTAGGATGACATAAAATATTTTACTGGTGATTTTGGAATTAACATTAGAAACGTTAGAAAACTTTCAAAATCATACTGATATTCAAATCCTTGTTGCTACTCAGTTTTAATAATAGGGGGGCTTCAGCTTTCGTTCTCTTGTGGAGTTTGTAGTATGTTTTGAGATTGTTATTATTTTGATGGTTTTGAAAATTCAAATATACCTAAATGACAGGTAAAATGTCCTTTATAATACTTTTTAGATGAGAAAGGAAAATAAAAATTTCTAATTTAATGCTTATGGAGACACTTTGAAGTGTTTCAGATGAAATCTGAAATTTGTGTGATTGGTTGGTTACAATTTAGTGATACTGTGAGCCTGGAACAGAGGTAAATATTGACAAGATTCCACCTGGGGTGGTGAGCCCTAAATTCTTGCAATCGGGAGGAAAAGCAGATTGGGAACTCATTGAAGGAGGCAGAACTGAGCAAAAGAGAGAACTTGACCATTCAGATGATGCCTTTTTATTGCTGTTCCATGTAGATAGCCTCTCCAATGGTCCAGTGGTTATTTTGCAGCTAAAATTGAACACTGAGTATATTTGTTAAAATAATAGCAATAAAGCAGAGGAACAAACCATATATTAGAGCTGCAGTGGAAAAAAATCTGAAAATTCTATTATTTTGCTAGCAGTAATCTCATAAATTTATATCACTGTAAGATTGGGATTCAAAGGGAAACAAAATCCTTGCTTGTTGTACAAGAAACTCAAATTCACATAGAATTCAATTTATGATACAGCAGTAACCTCCGAACTATGGTAGATTAATCTATATTGGCTTGGGATAGCTTTGACCTTAAATCTTAAGATGGCTACCCTTGTATTACCAATCAGAGCATAATCTGGAAAAATTTGGAATTGGTGGGAAGAATTCCCTGAATAAAAGGTAAGAAATTAAAAAGTATGTAAGTAATGTATTTTATTTTATTTTAACTAATGTAATTTAGAAAGAAAGAAAAAAAGCCTCTGTATATACACTGATCAGAAGGGCTTTGTAGGAAAATACTGCTTTGTTTTCTGCTTCAGGACTGTTATTTTCAAAGCTTCTTTTTGAACTGGTAAAAACAGTGGACTGCTTGATCCTTATAAGTCTCTGGAGCTAGCTTGTTCTTGGTACCTGGAAACTCTCTGACTAGGTTAAACTGATAATACAAGCCTGATTTTCATAGCCTAGTAGAAGGCTAAGACTCCTGGGGACCCATACATCTTAGAACAGTTCCAAATATCAAACTTACAATGCTGACTTATGAGATAAAGACTTATGTTAAAGCATTTAGCCTTAGAGATACATGTATTTCCACAGCAGCCTTGAGACTCACCGCAAACCTCTGATTTTGATTAATTACTTTGCATGTACTTTTACACATACCCATGCAAAAGGTGCATCCTGGACTGAATGGGCACTTGGAAGAAATATCTCTAGATGTGGCCTAAAATCAAAGACAGTAGATTATTTACCAGTGACCAGCTGATTAAGAGGAAACATCTGAAAGCTTGGACACACACACACACACACACACACACACACACACACACACACACACACAGACACACACACATACACTTTTGTCAGTTACTTTTTATAGAACTGTGATGGTTTTGGGAAACCGTGAAGGTCTTTATGAGGCCAGTTGCACTTAAACAAATGCCAATACCTAGAAAACTACAGGATATTTTGTGTGCTCTCCTTTTCCAGAGAATAAGCATTTCAAGTGTAAAATCAGTAGAGAAAGAGAGGGAGAGAAAGAAGGAAAAGAAAGAAACCAAACAACAACAACAAAAACTGACAGTGGTGACTAATGCTAACACTGACCCCAAGGGATCATGCCATGGGAAAAATAATCAACTGTTCACCAAGATGTTTAAGACTGGTGTTTGAAAAAAGATCCTCGACAGGAAATTCTGAATCTTGTCATCAGTCATAATTAATTTTGAGCAAATCTCTGAAGTTTTAAAATCCCAAGCAAAGTTCAGCCTAACTCTTAGAATTTGTTTTTCTATACACTTTTCTCATCTTACATTCAGTTTTTAGTTATTCAAGGACATTTTGGGCTTTCTTGGCTAGACTTTTTACACACGGGCACTTTTTCTTTCACATCTGTCTACATTTGGTAGTTGAGCACTGGCCATCTCTGGTCTTTTCTCGTAGCAAGATCTATTTCATTTTTCTGATATAAAAACAAATGAAGGAGTTGGAAATACTACTGAAAATACTCATCTAGAGATGCATGGGAAGAGTAATAATGACTTCTGGTCAGTTGAAACATGTGGTCATAATAGAGTGATTCCATAGGACAGTCAGCACCTTAACATTCATCCTCTTCCATTGTCTGCATTTCTGTTTTTGGCATCTGGGGGCGGGGGGGGGGCGCTAATCTCAATAGAAATCCAAAGTGGGCAAAGGCTCAACAGACACGAATTAACATTGAAAAGCATGAGGAGTGGATCTGGAAGGGACAATGAAGGTCTATCGCACATTCCCCATAACTTTCTAGATGGAGGTTTTCCAATATTATATCTCTAAACCTCTGTTCTGAGTGTATTCAAATGAACTTGCCCTTAGGCTGGCCACCAGAGCAGTAATAAAAGCATCTCCATTTACAATACCATCTCTGAAGTTTTATATTTTTCTATACCATTATCTGTAATCTGGGGATATACCCACGGTGGTTTCTGAGAGAAGCCCAGATTAGCAAACTAGGTGAATTGGGGATTTTTTTTCTGGGTAGCTTTTCATCCCACTATGTTTGTATCCCTGCTATCTTCTCAAACTAAGGAAGGCCAGCAGTGCTGCTTTGCCAGGGCTGCAATACTCTTTCCTCAAGCCTGCTCTCTGCAGTGCTGGCTAATATCAACTCCTGGAGTGCTTTTGGAGCCATATCAAGCAGAACATGAGGCTGTAGCTCAAAGAAAACACAGCAGTAATTGAGCACCACAGCAGAGGCAGTTTAGAAAGGAAAATGAGCCTTGGCTTCTAAGCTGTGCATGGTGGTTTTCTTTACTACCAAAACTGCACCAGAGTTCTGTCGTGTCTGGCATGGTGCCATGTATATTGTAAGTACTTCTTGCTACATGTTTTTCAGAAAAATAAGAGAAAGGAGTGGAAAGAAACATGATTTGTTTTCCATAAAAAAGCAGTAAAACTTTTTTCAAAGCATCAATTTCTAAACAATAGTGTGAATTGGTAAAGTCAGTCGTTGAGCTCCATTTTAAGAGAAGTTCCAGTTTTAACAGGTTCCAAGGTGATTAATGACAGAGGTGGTCCATAAAACACTCTGGATTATACTTCCATAAAGCCAGTTACAATAGTCTTTTGACTCTTTGTTCTTAGTCACAAATGACAATTCTCTAGGTATGTGGGATTACCTATTGGAGATTTGACCAGTATCCTTTCAAATTCTTGTGTCTTCTTTGTAAAACTAGTATTTTAAAGGGCACATACAGGTTGTATTAGTGTAATGTTCTTTTATCAAGCATATGTAGAATAACTCTTGTGTATAGAACCCTGGTATGGGTGTTTTAAAATGAACTTGTCCTGCTGCTGGCCACCAGAGCAGTAATAGAAACATTTGCATTTACAATACTATTGGAAACAGGTGCCCCTAATTTATTGTCCCACAAAAGTTGTTTTACAAGTCTCTCATCTCCCAAGAGGTACACAGGTAATAAAGCAAGTGAAATCAGCATTTTTTATGCCTGGCATAAATTGTTATTTGTTTTGGGTGAGTAGCCATTTACCAGGGTGTTTTACTGTTTGCAGCATCTTGCTCACTGGTTCTTAAACTGCCTTACACAAATCCATTCATTAAGCCACTAAATGTCCTTACAAGATCACAGTAAGCGGTACTTAGTTTGTCAGATGGGCAAACTGATCTTTAAATGCATTAACTATCATGAGGTTTGAGGGGGTAGTGGCTATAGTTTGATTTTTCTTCTTTTGCTCACACCAGCAGTTCCTTAGATCATAGTAGCTAATCCTTCACATTTGTAATATTTTCTATCTTTTTTACCTGGAAAAAAACCCCCAGAAGCCCTGAGGTGGGTTGCAGCATTCTGATGTATATAAAATGGATGACCAAATTTTTAAAAGGCAGATTTAAAACCAATTAGGAGAAGTGAGATAGAGATCACCAGCTTCCAGAGAGATAACTCAGTGCAATTAAACATTATGCTTACCTTGAAGCTTTTGAGAAGCCAAGCCAAAATGAAAAGTGCATTAGGTCATATAGATTTTATCATTCAGTAAAGCAAGGACACATATTTGACAGGAGAGATATTTTTCTGTTCCTGAATTTTAGGAGAAATGGCACAAGGAAAAAGGCTGACAATTGTTACAGAAGATAGGAGCATTCATTAAATAAATATAAAATTCTTATACAAATCCCCTAAACACCAGGGCCATACTATTTAATAGTAATGTGAATGAAGTATTAGAATACAGAATAGTGATCATATTACATAATGATAATTTCATTGAACACCCATTTCTATCTTGCTCTTCATGCAAAGCATCTTTTTAAAAATATTCATTTATTCACTTTACATCCTGATTTTAGGCATCCTCTTCTCCTCCCAGTCCCCGTCACACACTCTTCCTCTCATTCTTCCCTCTCCTTCTCCTCAGAGAAAGGGGAGGTCCCCCATGGGTACCAACCCACCCTGGCACATTAAGTTGCTGCAGAACTAGGTGCATCTTCTCCCACTGAGACAAGACAAGGCTACTCAGTTAGGTAAATGAGATTGAAAGTCAGGCATCAGTGTCAGAGAGCCGCCCCCTCCCCATCCAGTTGTTGGGAAATTCTCATGAGGACCAAGCTGCTCATTTGCTACATATGTGTAGGGGGCCTAGGACAAGCCCATTATACAAAGTATCTGACTGAGTCATTAGAATGGATGTGTGAGGGAGACTTTGTCAAGCCAAGGAAATCAAGGATTAGCTATGGAGCCCAGCGGAATTCTGTGAGTTCAAGGCCAGCCCGGTTTACAATACAGAGGAGCCCTATCTAAAAAGATTTCCGCCTCCCCCCCAAGAAACCCAAACCTAAACAAACAAAAAAATCCTGTACATGTGACATAATGACTCCAAATTCAGTGCTTTTTCTTGCACACTATGTCACAAGAATGCTGGTGAAAGAATGTAGAACAGTTGTTCTCAACCAAGAGTGATTTGGCAGTGTCTCCCTGAAGAGATTTTCAATTCTTAAACTTGGTAGGGGTCATCACTGGCAACTAATGGGCAAAGGCCAGTAGATGCATTAAACATCTCATAATGCACAAGGTGTACACAACAAAGAATTATGTGACCTAAAAATTCAATAGTGCCAATTACCTTTGTCTTTAGACTATTTCATTCACCACCATATAACTCAAGCAAATTTTGGCAATTACTGAAATGCATTAAATTTAAAATTGAGCTCTTTGGCTTAACATGGCAACTTTTATGCTAAGGATTTAAAGAACCTTTCATTATGCTCCAGAACCAGATAATATAGGTTGAGAAGCTAATATTTGTTATAAAGATGGAGCAGCCTGTAACTTCATCCAGGCAGGTCATTTGTTCTCTCTGCAGGTATATGAGCACCTGTAGGCAGGGCCAATTTTTGTTTCTAAAATATAAACTTTGAATCTATTTAAGCTTTGGATTAGTATATACAGGAAGCCATAAAATCTGTGCCATGAAGCACATGGTGAAAAACCTTTAAATCATGAGTTTCAAATTGGTCTTTTTGACCATGAAAGAATTACAGAATCTTCTTAAATAGACTTACATCCTGGTAGGTGGATTGGCTCAAGTTATCTCTGTGACATAATTTAGAGGAGCTTCGTGGACTGGCCTGTTGAGTGATTTGGATTTTAGTGACTTTGATGTTCAGATGTATTTTTGGAAATAATTAACTAACAGGGTGGTGCTTTACATCATCCGATGTGCTCCATCACCAATAAGCTAGAAGATCAGAGCAGCTGAGGGTATAATATGAAAGCCTGAGAACTAGAGACCCAGTTGTAGAGCTTGAAAATGAAGCACTCTGAACATGGGAGAATATTGACATCCCCATTTAAGGAGATAGGATATTCAACCTTTTGGTTATTGTTCTTTCCAGGCCTTCTTCAATAGATCACATGGGTTCTACCAACACTGGGAAAAGATACATGCCTTACTCAGTTCTTCAATCTAAATGCTAATCTCTTCAGCTAATGCACTCACAGACACCTTCTGAAATAAGGCTTAACCAGCTACCTGCATCATTTGTGGTCCAAATAGACACATAAAATTAGCCCAAACATGTTCCACACACCAATTATTTCCACAGCTACAGCCACTCCACTCCTTTTCTTTGAATTAATCCCTCTGCCATTTTTATTCAAAACTGACAGGGGAGCCAGATGTGGTAGTTTAGGCTTGTAATCCCAAGAATCAGAAGGAAGCTGACAAAGGGACTTATCACAAGTTCAAAGGCCAGTGTGGGCTATATATATCCAGATCAGCCTGGAGTACAGAATGAGACCCTGTCTCAAAAACAGAACAAGCAGTCAAACAAGCAGGAAACTGACCTGGTTTTTACAATTCTGATCATCATTTTAATTCTAATTACACTACCTCAATTTCTGCCATTTTTGCTTTTTATGATGAGTAGTAAATATCTCTAGAGAAGCAATTTACATAATAGTTAAGATTTTTAAGCACTGAAATTTGACAAGCTGGGTTTGATCTTAGATGTGCTACCTCTTTTTTTTTCTAGCAGTATGACCTTGGGCAAGTGATTTAACTTCTACATATCTCTGTTATCTCCTCTATAAATAGGAATATTATCAGCCCCTTTTCCTTAAACAGCTAATATGGCTTAGAAAATTAATATTGCTTTCTTAAAACAGTAACTCACAAACAGCAATATTTCATGAAACATTAGCTATTTCTATTTGACTTTAACCGTAGAAGAATAGAAAAAAAAATGTTGTGACAGTCTATGGAAATGGTTTTAGAATTTGATCTCTAACTACCTTGCCTGCAGTGAAGCACAAAAAAGAAGAAAATGAAAATATTAGCTGTATCAGCACCCCATATTGAGACTCTCTTTGTATTGTTAAGTTCTATTATCTTCTAACAGAAACGTCTCTTCTCCATACTTCTACCCCTTTGGACAATCTAGACACTGCTGGCCTCTGTACAGAGCTGACATCATCCTGGCTAGGAAAGACTTGAAAACTCAGATCTATCACAGTTGTAAATTAACATACTTTCTTCAACTCAGCAGCTCCACCTTCAAGGACCTAGAGGGCAACAGCCTGAAGGATAGTGGCCATGAGGAGAGTGACCAGACTGACAGTGAGCATGATGTCCAGAGGAGCCTGTACTGTGATACTGCTGTGAATGATGTGCTGAACACCAGCGTGACCTCCATGGGATCTCAGATGCCTGACCATGGTAAGGGATGGACAATTTTAAGTTGACATTGTGTCCCAGAGAAGCCAGAGTCTTTTTAGACACATTGTAGGGCTTTAGTGCAGCACATGTAGTATTAGGTGGTTCATGATAGCAGCATCTAGAGAGTTTTGAGGTGTTACAACATCTCTTGGGATAAGTCTACCTCTTGTGTAATGTTGGGTCATTTTAAGCTGACGGCATCCATATTCTCTTTGATAATAATTGCACTGAGCACATAGGAAGTAAACAGATGCTTTCTCACCAGGAATAAATGGTTGTTTATGCTATAGTGCACGGATTCAATGATAAACTGCAAAGAACACAACTCCAGACCAGAGGGGTAGGGTTTATTTTTCCACTAGTCTGGTTAGCTTACCCCAGAGCCTCTGTTCTCTGCTTCCAGATTGTATAGTCTTTCCTGAAGATAGAAAGTGCTAGGCTTTCCATTTTGCCTACAGGGCTGCTCTTCCAAAGCCATGGAACTACTGAAGACATCAGTGTCATTGGTTATAGGGGAGGCAAGCTAGGGAAGGTGACTGAGTCAATCTAAAACCTTCTGTTGTGCAATGAATCTCAAAGCACACGTGAAGAGCCGCGTCCTCATGGACTAAGAGAATGCATTTTCATGAACCCAGACACAAGTACTTTTAAAAATAGGTGATCTTTAAAATGGAGCTGGGCAGAAACCACAGAATTAAAACAGTAGCAGAGTTCAGGTAAGGCAGATTGTTCATATGGACTTGGGCACAAATGTCATTTTCAATATTTTACTGATATAAACATGCTATGCAAACAGCCTGTCTTTTCCAGTTAAGAAGTATGAATTCAATTTGGTTTTTAGGTTCAGTGAAGCTTCAGAATGCTTGACTATGTCTTGAGAAAAGCTAGTCTCATGCTCAGCTGGAAGCCCTACTGCTAAAAGTCTTAAAGATGAGAAAACAAAATATGGTGATTCTGTGCTGGTCTTCAGCTGTGTCATTTTACTGTCAACATCATTAAACTCTTTTGTTTTGGTTTTCTAAATGAATCCAAAAATGCATGATTCACAAAACAAAATGTTTTTCATGGAAAAAAATTAGCCACTGTAAATTCTATTAAATTGCCTAATCCATTCCCTACTCAGGAGAGTCAAGTGTCAAAGTCTATCATACAGAGAGGTCACTACCAATTGTACACTGCCTCTTTCCTTAATTGGCAAGTGGTGACATTGGCAGAGATAATATTCTTTCTGGGAAACCTTAGTATATGGCTGAGGTTGAAAAAAAATTAAACATTTATATAGCTGAATCAGAGGCAATTTAATTCTCAGAGGATGAAGAAAGATATATATCATTTCCTGCTCATGTGTATCTCAAATAACTGCTTTCTTCATTTAGATCAGAAAGGTTTTCTTTTAGATGCTCTCTACAATGAAATGACTCCAGGAAAGAAAATAGTCATAATTGATTCTTACATTATGCCTGGCTAGACCAACATCTGTTTTAATTTTTTGTCACATTCCTCTAGGAAAACAGTATCAGTGGGTTGTAGCTAGATGCTCTAAGTGTTTCTTACAGATGGGTTGCATTATGTACTGTGTAGACTGAATAACAGTGAGAATATTAGAAAACAAGTATATGACAGCATCCAAAGACTCTCTTACAAAAAACATGATTTCACACACACATGCATATAGATACACTTTTATTTTACTATGTCATTTTGACAACATCCTTACAATTTGGTATTTTTTTTAAATTTTATTTATTTTTTTATTAATTTATTCTTGTTACATCTCAATGTTTATCCCATCCCTTGTATCCTCCCATTCCTCCCCCCCCCATTTTCCCATTATTCCCCTCCCCTATGACTGTTCCTGTGGGGGATTACCTCCCCCTATATATTCTCATAGGGTATCAAGTCTCTTCTTGGCTACCTGCTGTCCTTCCTCTGAGTGCTACCAGGTCTCCCCCACAATTTGGTATTTTATTTACATGCTTATATATTCATTTTTTTTTATTGCTCCAGCAATGTTTGAACTTTGAACCAACCCTTCAGCTGGTCCTTTCCATTTTGAGTGACAAAAGGAACTGAACTCTTTTTTTTTTTTTTTTTTTAGTTTTTCGAGACAGGGTTTCTCTGTGTAGCCTTGGCCATCCTGGTGTAGACCAGGCTAGCCTCGAACTCACAGCGATCCGCCTGCCTCTGCTTCCCGAGTGCTGGGATTAAAGGCATGCGCTACCATGTCCGGCGGAACTGAACTCTTGTTTATATCTCAGTCTTTACCTTGTGATACCCTACAACTTCTGATGATTTTGTGATGATTTTGCGTATCCCAAAACAACTGAGGCTTACCACAAGAACTGTGACACCAGCTAATGGGTTGATTATTAGTACTCCAAAATAGCCACTATTTTAACAACTTACATATTTTAGTATTTCTTGTCTCTAACCTGCATTCATGTAAGTGTATGTTTACTTTGTCTTAAGGCTCACTAGTTGAAAGACACCCACTGGAAGAATTCACCATACATGCCTGGTCTTGAATTACTCAGAAAAACTCTGAATATGATACTTCTTTTTGTTTGTGTGAATCCTTGCAATATCATACCAAATGCAACCAATAAAGGTTAAAGCCTTACACCACGGTATTGGGGAGTTTGGCTCACCTTTGATGTCATAACTGTGGGTCTTTCTTATGCCTTATGACCTATGACTTTTAACATTAGTATTATCTCCTTCTCTGTACATGTGGGAACATGTATTTGATGGGAAATCCCAAGAATATCAACACAAAAGCAATTTTTATGCACCCATTATTTTTTTCCTTGAGCAAGCAGAAATGTCTTGTTATATGGTCTCATATTGCATTGTCAATATTTAAGCAGGTACAAATTATGGTTGTTTCACTCCTTTTAAGAGGCTCTGGAGCCTTAGGCTTCATTGTGATGTCCTACATTTCTTCAGCATTTGCTTTTATAACTTTGCTACAGCATTTGAATGCTCAGTATGAATGACAAGGGGGGTTTTCTGTCTTAAGTACAGGCCCAAATGTCTTAGTTTTCAGTAGCTTTTCTATGAGACTCTTCCTAGGCATGAAAACCCCAGAATCACTGTGTTCAATGAAGGAAGGAGACCATTTAAAAGACTTTCAAATTCAAAGGACAAACCCGGATGTTTAGTCACTGTGGAGGTTGGATTGTATTTTGATTACTTCACACAAAAGTATTTGTGAGCTGGGTCAGAGTGGCAATCAAGGAATGACAAGAATCTCTGCTTTCTTCATCAGTATCCACATTGGCATCTCTCTTAACAAGTTTGAAACCAGGTCAGGAAGTGGGTGAACTTGCTGAGCTTAATTCCCTGGTTGTCACAGAATTCCAAATTTATTTGCCACCCATCGTGGCCATGAATTAATATGGCTTATTGAGATTTGTCCCCAGTCCTGTGATCATGTTGTGGCTTCCTGGAAAGGAAGATAATAGAGCTTTCTTTAACCTCTGCTTCCTCTTGACACAGTACACTGTTTAAGATATTATCTCTCAATTGGTCTCAACATACCTTTAGAACAAACAAGTGCTGTCACATCTGGCCAGCTTGTCTCTTCTGACTGGGCTCCTGAGGTGATTTGATGCTGAGTGTGGGCATCTAAGTCACATCTCTTAACCAGTGTGTTCCCTATCTGATTTATTCAGTACATTTACCACCTTCTTGAGAAGATAAGAATATTGATTCCTTTAATGCCTAAAGTTGACAATAGGGTGGAGAGAGATGGCCGAGGCTCATGGTTTGGTTGCATAATTGAGGTTATTACCAGATTCAATCTCACCTGAGCCAGTTTGTTTCTGAGATGAGTAGTGCTGAGGTTAGTAGACCATATGCTTTCCTCTTATTTTTTTGCAAGGACATTTGTGGTGATGTGTATATTGCATTATGCTTAAATGTGTGATATAGATATAAAACTAAAGTTTATGGGGATCATATCTTAGAACCACACACTAGTTCTAAGCCCAAGTAATTCAATTGAAATCACACTCAATTTCCTTCCTTATGATTGTAATTATTGATTATAAATTCATCTACTGAAAAAAATGACTGTAATTGCTCTAATGTGCACCTAATTTAGAGTTCACTACAACACTGAGTTGGTTTCCTTCCCATGTTAATTGGTAACAAATAGAAGCAATGCACAGAAATTTATAGTGGTGATCTGCTTTTCACATCCAAACACACCCAAATGCAAGATAATCATTGCTTTAGTTAGGGAAGAAGATTTAATGGGGAAGTGTTAAGTTCTGAATTTTACTTGTTTATTAAATTCATCACGTAAATGATATTCAGCGTATTTTCTGTGTAAAACATGAACCAGAAAAACTCAGTGTGCACTTAATTTGACTGCTGCTATAACATTGCCATGAAAATGTCCTATAGTTTTCATTCCATGCAAAGACTAGTGCCAACCACAAATGTATTAAGATGTTTTCACCGGCAACACTCTACTGACAGTTTGGAATTTCATTTCCTCTAGTCTTTTAATGAAATTATGATTCAGTGACTGAACATTTTTCTTTATATCCTTATCTATCCCTCTGACTTACCTCTCACCTCACTAAATTTCCAAACACTCATTTCAATTAATCTCTTGGCAAAACAGGGAGTTCTCAGTGGAGAATAATTTGTGACATTGCAAAGCAGTGTGATGCTGGGCTCCAGAAATTGTAGCATGGACCAGATGTTCATAGAGTAATTGAAAATTCCATTTTATCAGAATAGCATTTGCTGTCAAAAAGTTTTATCTTTACTTCAACAAAGAGGTTGATTAGATCCCCCTGGACCTGAATTAGCATCTTTGAGGCTAGATATACTGCTTTGCAATTCATGTGGTTATTTCCTTCTTAGTTTTGCTCATATAGGAACTTTTAGAAGTATCTTCATCTTTTTACAAGTATACCCACTGAGATGTTTACTTACTTGAACACAGAATCATGTTTACAATGTTGTTACATATGTTTCTTTTGATCTTATTCATTCTGCCCCAGGTAGTATAGTATTTTGATATTAAACAAGTATGATACATACATAAAACATATACATAAGACAGAGAGAGATAAAGACAGGGTCAGAGACAGAGAGAAAGAGAGAAAGAGAGTGTCCTTCACTCAAAAATATTTTTGAGGGCTCATGTATATGGCTCTGAAAATGGAATGTGTTAATTATGCTGTTACTGATGCTAAAGTACCATGTGTTTGCTTTGTCTTGTTTAGGGTCTACTGAGATGACCTCAAAATAAAATTGTTAATATTGTGCCAGTACAAAGGGCTAATAATGATCTTATTTTATGAAAATATCATAAACATATTTCTTGATGTTTTAATTTGCACAATAATATTAGAAACTATTTTTAAAACTATTGGGACTCTAAATGAGAGACGCATGGGAGAACAGCAAAATAAAAGGATCCAGAGGGTCCTAGAAATCTACAAGTAGAACAATATGATAGGCAGATTTGGGCCCAGGGGTCCCGCTCAAACTAAGGCACCAGCCAAGGACAATACAGGAGGTAAACTTTAAACCCCTTCCCAGATCTAGCCAATGGTCAGAATATTCTCCACAGTTGAGTGGAGAGTGTGATACGACTTTCTCACGTACTCTGGTGCCTCACATTTGACCATGTCCCCTGGAGGGGGAGACCTGGTGGCACTCAGAGGATGGACAGCAAGTAGCCAAGAAGAGACTTGATACCCTATGAGAATATATAGGGGGAGGTAATCCCCCTCAGGAACAGTCATAGGGGAGGGGAATAATGGGAAAATGGGGGGGGGGAGGAATGGGAGGATACAAGGGATGGGATAAACATTGAGATGTAACAAGAATAAATTAATAAAAAAAAAAAAAAAGAAAGATTTGACCACGCAACGCAGATTTCCACTCAAAACCTGTGACATTCCTCTTCGACACCCTCTACTAGACATTGCCCTGCTGAAGGGCCTTTGCTTTTCCTTATCTCTGTACCCAGAAGAAAACAATAAAATAAACAGGTAACTTAAAAAAAAAAAAAAAAACATGCTTGCTCTGAGGTTGAATTTCATGTTCATCTTCAAATTCATTATAGGATGATAGGTTTCTTTCCTTGTTGGTGTATGGGATTCAATGCCTAGTTCAACTTTTTTTGATACCCAGAAATATTAAAGTTTCCTTGTGTGAAATATAACTTTGTTGTGTAGTATAGTATAACTTTGAAGCTAGGGAGAGAGGTAAGAGGTGGAGATTTTATTTATTTCAACTAAATGCTTGTATTTAGATAGTAATTTCCCTACAAAGCATTATTTATACTTTATTGTGGCAATCATTGGTTGCAATAGAAAGTTGCTTTTAACTAGTTAAAACATCTATTATCTTAGCACTTATTCACTAACATTATTTTGGTATAAACCATTTGATCAAAGAATTCTTTTTTACACTTAATCATCTGTTTCTCCATTGCAAGACATTTGGAGTAAAACAAACTGTTTATCTTCTTTGAAATAGAAAAACTAATTGCATGTACACACACACACACACACACACACACACACACACACACACACACACAGTGTTTTTATAACCCATTTGGAACTTTTAGTTATTTCATATTCAAGGTCATTTTAAAATTTACTATTAATATCAGTTATGATAATAGATTCATTATTTATCCAGAGAACGTGCTATCTCAATTAGATTATACAATGAATTTAGAGATTAGACCCTATACAACGGGGGCACAATGAGCAATTAAAAGTTTGATCCTGTAGAAGTTTATGAAACAATAGCATAAATGGTCCAGTATGGAATAGACTGCCATATGATCAGTGAAGAAGTCAATTAAGAGTATTTGAACTGGAAAGCAAAATGCACCTTAAAAGATACTTTGGTGTAGTAGAATCCCATTGGAGAAAGAGCAGGAAGCCAGACCCCAATACTGTATGTTAGATAAAATTATTCTCTATTTGGATAATTTTCTAGGTGAATCTTCTCCAGCTGTTTCATGCAAAAGTAAGTTTTGCAGGCCAGGATGAATAGATATACTGCAAATAGGGTAAAAGATAGGAGCAAAGTCAAAATGATGGCTTCTTAATTGTTTCCACTCATGATTTTATTTTGCTTGGACTTGAAATATATAAGAATCAAATAAGGCATTTTCTAATAATAAATGATAGAGAAATTTATTTTAAAAATATATCTTTGTAGACACATAATTTTAGCATTTATTAAAGATTAAACAAAATTTGCATAAGTTGAATGTACTTATTTATTTTTACATAAAGACTTAAATATTGGGTGCATATTTTATATGTAAGGATATAGAAATTCTTAATTTTTCAGAGTTTATAAATATTTTATTTTATTTTATTTTTTGTAGTTAGATTATTCATTTATGCTTTTTAAAAATTTTTTATTAATTTATTCTTGTTACATCTCAATGGTTATCCCATCCCTTGTATCCTCCCATTCTTCCCTCCCCCCCAATTTTCCCATTATTCCCCTCCCCTATGACTATTCCTGAGGGGGATTTCCTCCCCCTGTATATGCTCATAGGGTATCAAGTCTCTTCTTGGCAACCTGCTGTCCTTCTTCTGAGTGCCACCAGGTGCTTGGAACTAAATATTTTGATTTTATAATCATCAATGAAGAGAACACTACTTTGTATATATAGCATAGAAAGACAGATGTATCTTTATGTTCATTTCAGAATTGCTCATTATCTTGTCCTAATCTGAAGCCAGAGTTCATTTAATATTCTTTTTTCAAAATGAGACTCAAGTCAGCAACTCAAACGTCACATTTTAAAATAAAACATTCTAAGAGAATATAATTCAAAATATACTGATTTAATATACATTGAGGAATGATAAGAGCAAAATATTAAAAGCCTTTGTTTTGTGTGATTAAGTTATGCTGCTTCATAAAAACAGTGTAATAAACATGACATTTCATACACTTTGATATTTTGACCAAAGAGCTTGAGTGAGTGTTAGTTGGTGTTGTGTAGTGTTTGGTATGCACAGGGAAAAGCATGCATGTGGTGAAGAAGAGCCAGAGCTGTGATGACGTTGCAGGGTTCAACATGAACTAGCACTGCCTGAAACACCTCAGATTCATCATGTATTTGATTCAGATTTATTTTTGGTTGTTGTGTGTCCAGAAATATTTTACTATTGTCATTTTTTTTTTTACAATCGTCCCTATGAACCTGTATGTGATTATAACCCATATTCTAGGGGGCCATAATATTGACTGCTTCACATGCTCAATAGATGCACTAATATAGGAAGATTATTTTCCTTTTTGAAACTTATTTCTGTCTACAATCATATGACCAATAATCTGTCAGGATAGAGATGCATAAGTCTAAACATGGCTTTAAAATACTTGTATCTTTCTCATTCTTTCTGTTAGTACATTTATTATGAAATAAATATGGGGAATTACATATGGTAACAATTTAAGAAGCAATTTAAAGAATATCAGACTTATAAATCATCTTTTTATTATGTGACCACTTTTGAGATGGCCTTTCTTTGGCTACACATGTTTTTTCAGTCATCAAAAATTAGTTTTTTTCCTGGTCTTTTTATTCGCTGTCTTCACTAAGTGTTTCATTGCTAGGACACATCAAGCCAGGGGAAAGCTTTCTTGATCCATCCACATAAATTTCTACAAGGAAGTATTTTATCTTTTTCTTCACGTTAATCTTCACAATAAAAATCCAACTTAAAAAACAAAATCATCAACAACACCCACAACAACCACCAAAACAAAACAAAACAAAAACAAAAACAAACCAACCAAACACTAGGTCCGACAAGGTTGCAGTTGTCCTCTAAAGCCATGAAAACCATTGCTTGTTAGGGTACTATCCACATGCTCTTGTAGAGGTGTTGTCAAAAGTCCTAAAGCATCTTGAAGTTGGTCATATGTGACCTTTTAAAAGTCAGGATGGGTGGAAATGTCATTCCCTGTTGTAAATGGGAAGACTAGTATCGCAAAAGCCCATTACTCTGCCTAGTGAAGAGAAGTTAAACTGTTCTTCACAGTTAAAGAGAGCCAGCAAGGGGCTGGGGAGATGACTCAGCATGCAAGAACACTCAAGCTTGGTGGCTTGAGTTTAAATCTGCAGAACCCATGTAACAATTTTGGTATGGTTTCCTAACCCTGTAGTTTGGTCATGGGGGGCGGAGGCGATGGAGGGTGTAGAAACACACAAAAAATGCTGAAGCTTGCTGGCCACCAGCCAAGCCCCAGAACCCTGAGACCCTTCTCTTCTCTGTGCACATGTCTGCACACTATCCCTTCTCACACATGTATGCATTCAAGCTGCTCCCCCCAGGAGAGAGAAACATTAATCAATTAACTAAACAAAAAACAAAAGAATTAGCAATGAAATGGTCTCTAGGGTTATCAAACATATCTTTTGATGATAGACCATATGTGTGGGTGAGAAATTCAAAGTAACATTGTGAGAGATTTAAGGTTTTATGATGAACTCTGAACACTGCTTAGAAATAGGCAGGTCAGAGGTCTACTGTGTGCCTAGAGATATGTACAAGCTGACATGTAGCACAGGTGACTTGAAGGACACTGAATCCAGGAGGTGCTAAAAGAGTTTATCGGAAAACAAACTCTGACTTCACACTGCCACATTGATGAGGCTTTTTTGAGAGATACTTTGTCTTGTAAGGATCCTTATAACCAGAAGTAATAGCTATATACTGATAAACATTGAAAATTCTGGCAACAAACAGGCAGGCTGCTAAATAAAAACCAAGCGACATTGTTTAATTTGTAAGTTTTGCTGTTTTTAATCTTAGAAATACCCACTTCAATGGCAAACAAGACTATCCGGATTCCTGTTTCAACAGGAAAAATTTCAACATGATTAAAGTTAGAGCCCCAGATACAAGTTTATGGGCTCCTAGTCCAACTGGCCAAGCCCCTAGTGACTTTCTGAACTGTGGCCTACAATCTAGTCTCTAAGCTTTGTGGGAGGAAAATTGAAATCTGGTTTGAATAAAAGGATACTTTATAATGCTGTTTCTTTTAAGTGAAAATCTGCAAGCATACATTGCTCTAATTACCTGAGAAAACTTGATAGGCCTAATTGATTATAGCAAGGCAGCTTCCCAGACATTAGTTTGCAAATTCCAATTCTGTGCCAGAGATCTAGTTTCCAACTTCTCTGCTGTCATTCTCTTGGTCTCTGCATTTTTCTTCCCTTCTAATAGATGTTGGATGGCATGCTTTCCTCTTCCATCAGTCTGTAACATTACCAACCTGTGTGAACAATAGCATCTTTCCACTTTAATACATAGAAAAGAGGGAGAAGGGGAATGGTGTAGGTTCCAAGATATTTAGACTGGTCAAACTGTTCTAAGCCATTACCACCTGCTGTTTTTAATCATTAATGAGGCTGTCAGTTAGCTTTAATCTGGGAGATGAACCAAAAGGATGGTTTTGATTTTAATTTAATTTAAAAATGGGCTTATTGAAACAAAACAAAACAAAAATGCCTCCAGCTTCTAAGAGTCAGGTTGTACCCTGCTGATAAACCAAGGCAAGTTAGAGACAGAAACTGAACCATCACTGACATGCAAAAGTAAATTATTTTAAATGCAGACAACTTTTGTCATTGCCATGACTAGCCAGAAAATTTAGTTCTTTTAATTTGAGCATTTATTGCATCCCACAGACAGGCTGCATATAAATATCTGTTCCATTTTTCTTTCTGGGAGAAAAACTGATGTACAAAACAGTAGAACAGCTGTATTAATGTCAGAATACAAATTGATGACAAAGTCCAGAATGCAGCTCAAAGTACAAATTATTTCTCTGGACTCAATTCTCATCAAATTGTTTGTACATTTCAGAAAAGTTGAGTGATTATCTGTGAGTTCTCTATTAAGCCTGAGTTTTTGTATACTGGGTGATTTTGCTTAGTGGCAAAATGAGAACTCAGAAATACAATATATAAGCACCAAGTGAATTTCAAAGACCTATAGCCAGGACTTTGTTTGTGGGGACTGTCAGTGTAGAAGGATTCATTACACCTGTCTGAGCTTCACCCACCACTTTCAGATTTATAATTGATTTAAATTGAAATTGGACAAAAGGGAAACCTTCCTTTGATTGTAGAAAACATTACTATTGGGCCCCAGTTAACTTGAAGGTAGGTGTATCAAATCACACTCGTCTGTTAGCACAGCAAGTCAAAGCACTTTTGGAACAGAGCTCTTTTTTTTTTTTTTTTTTTAGATTTTTTTATTAATTTATTCATATTACATCTCGATTGTTAGCCCTTCCCCTGTTTCCTCCCATTCTTCCCTCCCTCCCATTTCTCTCCTTCTCCCCTCCCCTATGTCCGTGACCTAGGGAGACCTCCTTCCCCTATACATGCTCTCAGAATATCAAGTCTCTTCTTGGTAACTAGCTATCCTTCCTCTGAGTGCCACCAGGTCTCCTCATCTGGGGGACATGGTCAGAAAAGGGGCACCAGAGTTCCTGTGAGAGTCAGATCTCACTCTCCACTCAACGGTGGAGAGTATCATGTTCGTCGGCTAGGTCCTGGTAGGGGTTCGAAGCTTACTGCCTATATTCTCCTTGGCTGGTGCCTTAGTTTGAGGAGGACCCCAGGATCCAGATCTGCCTATCATAAAGTTCTTCTTGTAGGTTTCCAGGACCCTGTGGGTCCTACTATTTCCTCTTTCTTCCATGCTACTCTTGCCTAAAGTCTCAATCGGATATCCTCTCCTCTGACCCACTTTCTTGGTAAGTAAAGATTTTCATGGTACATATCCCTTGGACTAGTGTTTTGATATAAGTGAGTATATACCGTTTGTCTCTTTTTGCTTCTGGGTGTAGTCACTCATTATGATAATTTCTAGATCAATCCATTTGTCCACAAATTTCGGGAATTCCTCGTTTTTAATAGCTGAGTAGTATTCCATCGTGTAAATATACCACAGTTTCTTAGTCCATTCTTCTACTGAGGGACACTTAGGCTGTTGCGAAATGGGGCTTGGAACTTAACAGAGAATTCTCAACAGAGGAATATCAAATGGCTGAGAAACACTTAAAGAAATGCTCGTCCTCGTTAGTCATCAGAGAAATGCAAATCAAAACGACACTGAGATTCCATCTTACACCCATCAGAATGGCTAAGATCAAAAACTCAAATGACACCACATGTTGGCGAGGATGTGGAGAGAGAGGAACACTCCTTCATTGCTGGTGGGAATGCAAACTAGTACAACCACTTTGGAAAGCTATCTGGCACTTTCTCAGAAAAAGGGGAATAGGGCTTCCTCAAGACCCAGCTATCCCACTTTTTAGAATATACCCAGAAAATGCCCTACCACACAACCGGGACATATGCTCAACCATGTTCATAGCTGCTCTATACATAATAGCCAGAACATGGAACAGAGCTCTTAATCTATTCAGCTAATGAGTCTGGAAATGAACTGAACTAGCAGAGCAGGCACCAAGGAACCAACAGTTCAAACTCCTATTTACTATCTCCTATTTACCTTTTGGTGTTTCCTTTGTGATGCCAATTAGTATCCCTTAAAACTTGCTGCTCAGGCTTTTTCTTTTTTTGTTTTGTTTTGTTTTGTTTTGTTTTCAGACTTTTTCAAAGAAACATAGTTCACTCTAAGGATAGTGTTCCCCATTATGAAGGAAAATGATTGGTCATTTAAGTAAAGTTTGAGTGATTAATCTGTATTTCTCTGTCAAGTAAAATGCCAGGAAAGTTCCATCATCATGTCGTTTACAGGATTGTCCAGGTTTTGATAATATGGAAATGGACGGTGGATTGTTTCCACCATGTCTACATCTTACATCAACACATGTATGTGCTGATGATCAGAGGGTCCTTTCCCTAGGCTGTAGCCACAGCCAGCCTGCTAGACTGCCTGTCTGCCTTGTGATTTGAACTGAGTTTTGAATAAAGTTAATGTTGTGTTTTGCTTCTTGTGGGACAATGAGACAAAGAATGCTGTAGTTTGGGAAGGAGGAAACATCTTCAAAGCTGAAGTGCTCCTTAACTCAAAATGATAGGTTGTCAGATGGTCCTACCCACAATTGAAAAGGCTGTATGTGCATAAGAAGAGGGAGGAACAGTATTCTTTGTCCTTGATAGTTCCCCATTCCACTCCCTGTTTGGTAATTCCAACACTTGGAAGTAAGCGTATCACTAAAGAAATATCACTGTGAGCATTTCAAGCATGTTGCACCCTGGCCTTTTGCTTACCTGTCTTCAGTACTTCTTAGTGGTTTCTTTCTCTCTTTTGTATTCCAAATAAAAATTATCTGAAATAAGTTACTTACAGATCCTGTGGGAATGAATCTCTAGATGAGGAAATTAGCTATCTTTTAGATGAGACTTACAAAGCTAGACAATATCTTTCTTCATTTAGGAAAGGAGAACATCCTCAAGGAGAAGAATGTTCATCATCATCTAGGATCCTTTAAAGCTTAAAGTTCTTGTACCAGAAATTCAAGTATGGAACCACATATTCTACATATCCCACATTTCCATTGACATTGATATATGTTTGAATCCTGGCAGACTTTGGGATCATTGTGATAAGCAACACATGTTATAATATATTATTTATCCTTTATGGCAACTCTAAGTGATAGACAAGCATAGAACTAAAACCAAAAATGCAAAGAATGTGAGCCATTTAAACTGAGGAGTAAAATCAGACTCTTAGCCAACTAAGAAATATATATATATATAAAACACAGAATGAGGTGATGAGAGAGAAATGAAGTAAGGTACACAGATATATGGTTGAAACTGAGATTGACAGGGATATAATGAGCTATAATCAAGACTTCCTTTACTGTGTGTGGTGTAACTAGCCTTCACAGCTAAGCCTGAGAATCCTGCTTCTCATTGGAGTCTTCCAGATAGACAGTGCCCTATAAATATGAGCTGGCTCTAATGAGAGAATGCAAATACTTTAATACTACTCCATAATATTTAAGATCAACATTGCCAGTCTTGGCACATAGCATAATGAAGATTAATATAGACTTTGGAGTAGGACAAATCTAAGTTCCAGGTTAGCCTTTGACAATCGATGCCTGTGGTTCTCAGTTTAGTTACTCATTTTTTTTCTCATTTGCAAAATGGGAGAATGACAGACATTGCCTATCAGGGTGGTTATGAGATGATTCACTTCGTGTGTTTTCTGCCAAATAGTAAGTACCCAAAGCATAAACAGAGTCAGTGAACTAGGCTTTCCATTTTGCTTAAGCTCTGTATCCCTATTATCCAAAACTCCTCATCTGTGATCCTTTGAATAGAGGCCAAGGCAACTGCATTTTATGATGGTAGTTCAAATTTCAGACACCCCACAGGAGGATAGTGAATATATGTTTTCAAATTCATAGTAAGTTGTAAATGATTTCTATTAGATATTATTCCAAACTGGGGATTAGGTAGAGATACAGAGGAGGATGACTTCTAGATATTGAATACAGTCTCAGACAAGGGCCATGTATAGAAAAGAGAGGCCTGGAGCTATCAGTGTCCAAAAGAACATTTGATAGTTGTATTTGGTTTACTTGCTATGAAATGTGTAGATGTCTGAAAGTTCCATTCCCTACCCAGTCAGTCTTTAGGAATCAGCCAAATTGAGATAGAAGAGATTATAGAATATTCATGAAAGATTTGAGGTAGACTCTGGACTAATTTAAATTAAAAATGCACGTATTCTGGCATCCTTGTGAGATAAGCAAACCTCTGGTTCTTCTCTGATGGTGGTGATTCTACTTAGGCTCCCCTAGGTGAAACGATGATGCACAGCTCAGTTCCTAGGTTCCTCGCCTCGGTATTGTTCTTGCCTCATTGCTCATAAACAGCTGATAAGGGGCAGATATTGTTGTGATTCTTTTGTTGTTCTTGCTGTTCAAACAGCGTGGTCAGACTTTCACAGAAAAAAAAAAAAAAAAAAAAAAAAAAAAAAAAAGGAAAATACACCTTTCATTTCTAGATTTCCTCCAAAAAATCAGCCTACAAATAAAGAATATAAAGAATCCCTTCTGTTCTTTTTCTCTTCTCTCACTACACTGAAAAATGCTCAGCTCCTACCTGAAAGGTCATATCTTCTTGCCATATGAATGAGCTCACAGCAGGTCCATGGGGACACTGTCATCTGAGAAATGATGGGAATTTATGTGCCTCTGGATTTCTTCCCTTTTTGTAGTGGAAAAAAAAAATGAATTTCTTAATGATTGAAAAAAAAACCCTCCAACTTCCAGCTCTTACAAAGTTTTAAAATCTTAGAAGAGAGCCACTCATATAAATGAAATAATAAGTGAAAAAAAGAATTCTACCCTAGCTTTCCTTAGAGTTGTTTGTTTTATATTACTTTCAGTTAAGTGGCTCACCCTTACCGGTTCTATCCTATTTAATCTAGCTAGCAGGCTGCAATTTTGCAGCATAAAGTGTTTTGGCTTGTGAAGGACCTTATGATGTATTTGCATTTGTCAATACGCAAATAAAAGGAGGGACAAAAGAGAACTGTGAACAATTAAGGGTATGCACAAAGAATTAGAACACAGGGATCAGCGCCATGGCTATTTAAAAAGGCAGATCCATTGTCAAAATAATTTTCCTTTCATAATTTGACATCCCATGAAAAATGTAGCTGAAAGTACATAATTTCTCTAGACCTAAAAGTATAAATCCATAAGCTATATGCAAAATATTAAAAATAATTATAATCCCTAAAATAATGTTATAGCACATGATTCAGTAGGAACAAGGGCTTGAAATTTCCATAGTATTTGTTTACATGCTGCCTTGAGTAAGTCACTAAATGCTCAAAATTTCACTTAGTATGTTTGTAATGAAATCATTTTATATGCTTTTTCCCCTCTCTTCTAATTAGGTAAACTATTTTAGGATTTATATCTTGAAAATATAGAATGAAATAAAAGCAACTGTTCAACAATTCTCATTTTAGGTTTTAGAATACTGAATAAAAACCAAATGCATTTTAGTTTGTATCTGAAATTCTGTCATGCGTATTTCCGTATCTGCATAGAGAAATACTCTTACCTATGTCTAGAGCCCTCTTCTCTCTTACCTTAGTGAATCATATAAAGTGATTTCTTTCCAAATAATGTCACTCAATTATAAGCTGTAATTTTGAGTATTTTTGTATTAATCCATAACAAATTTATTTATTGTCATATTATTAATGAAATGTGACAAGATAAACTCATTAACAATATGAAATTGTAAAAGAAAATATGTTTGTCAGGTGGTAGGGTGATGATCAGCATGGCTAAGATCAATAACTATGAAGGTGTTTTTATGTATCACACCTCTGCTTGGTATACTATAATTGTGAATCAGATTGCTAGGTTGCCTACCCCTTGTGCCCTTCCCTTTCATGTCCTGTCTGCCTGAATGCTTTCATCTCTGCGTGATCTCATTTACCAACAAGGGCACTGACCTAAGAGTCAGGGGCTTCAGCTCCTCATTACATTCCACAGATTAATAGCTGTGTGACTATAGAAATGTTATTTGCCTGCCCCGATTTCACATCTGTACAATGAAGGCTATTGGTCAAATTTGCCAGGGATATAGGTGCTGAGAATTGAATGAGATGGTAAAGTAAGACAACATGGATATTCTTTAGTAGGTACTCAAAATGGAATTGCAAAAATAAGCCTAATGAAATATTCTTCCTGGTTTCTTCTTCTCCTTCTCATCCATGCCTCATTCTCACTTTATAATATAGGCAAAATAGAAGTTCTATGAGTAGCTTTGCTTGACTAGAAATCTAATCTGTGCTGATCTCTTCTTTACTTGATGCTGTACTTTAGTACCTATGTGCATGATTTTTGCCATGCAAATTTATGGCTTGCCTGTGTCTATTTTTTTTAATGTAGGGGAGCTGATAATTGTTAAAGCCTTGCTACTGCTGAGCTTTTTTTTTTTTATCTGATTTTGGGTTCAGGGCACAACCTTTTCAGATTCCTGAGCACACAGCCATTTGCCAGTGGGTCTGTAATGAGTGCCATATTCAAGTTAACAGATGGTATGGTGTGCTTGCTTTGAGGGGTAATTGTTCTTTCATCTTAATTTCCTCCCTTTGGCATTCATTTGTTGGAAGCAGCTCAATGGCAATGTCATAAAGCTTGGGGTAAAAACCAAACTGAAGTAGCAGGTCACTTGTCTATCAAAAATACCACAGTTAAACTAAAAACTACTGAAGGTGTACCAAAGAGGAGGCTTTTAACCTTGGTAGTAGGGAGTAAATAAGTCTTAAGGGTACAATGGACTTAATTGTCAGCTCATTCCCTCTTTCCTAGTTGTTAACTGTCTCTGTTTTCCTTAAAGATTAGAACAAAGCCTCCTGCTTGGCTAACAGGTCACACCTCTCATAGTTCATTCGTTCTTTTGAAACTAATACTCCAAGCCTTTTCTTCAGTGGTGCCACTGCTGTTTTAAGGACAGCCTCCCCCTCTCTACCCCCATGCACATTTACTTTGATAGTTCTTGTTTAGGTCTTCCTCCAAGCCTTTTGTCTACAGGTTGGCCTCGTTCTCTGCTCTTTCCCTTGAGGGACAACTTCATATACTTTTTACTTTTATGGGAAATGGAGATACAGTCAATGACATTGAAAAGTTTTGCTCGGTTTTCCTGATTTAGTTATCTTTTCATTGAACATTTTTGTGACTTCCTTCATACAGAAGAATTAACTTCCTTATAACTTCTTCCAGTTTCCCACACAGGTCATAGGCAATCCCAAATGCATTCTATAAGCCCTACTAAACAATATAAGTCATCTACCAATCTTTGTTCTCTTGTGAAGTTCTCATTTGTGCCATTATTCTAGAGATGCTAGTTGTGAAACGATTTGCTATAAGAAAGAACATGGATCAGAAGAAAGTTTCTGTTTCCTATATATGTGGCTCCAGGTATTGTTGGCATGCTTGATAGTACCTGGTTTATGTACAGCGTCAGCATTCACATAGTTCCTGCCCTTTCACTTCTTGCATGTTATGTTGAGTCGGCCTGCTGTGATAAGCTGTGTTACTAGCGGTTGGGTTTTCCACAGTATGCCAGTTGAATCACAGCTTGAGTTGCTTTCCTACTCTATCCTTGCTTGTTTCTTGCTCCCACTGGTGTGGACCCACCCAAATCCCTGCCAAATGTCTGATAAAATCAGTCTTTAGTTTCCGTTCCTCATCATTTCCTCTGATTTGAACTCTTTCGGATCAGATTGCTCTATTTTGGCCTATTGGACTACATGCTTCCCAACGCACAGTCATTCTAGATTTTCTTTTGTTTTATTGAGAAAAGACCTTGTTCTGTAGCTAAGGAGGGTCTTGCATCTGTGATTCCTTTGCCACAGCCTCCTTAGAGGTAAGAATACAGGTGTGGGCTATCACGCCGGGCTTTGTGTATATGATAGTGTATACTGGTAACTTGGAAAATGACCATTTCTCAATGATGATGTAAAAATATTTTTCACATTGTTAAAATATACCATAGTCATCCTGGATTTGTCATCCTGGGAAAATTTCTTCTCCTCCCTCTCTTCTATTGGCTCTTTTGTTGTGGAGATGGGAGAAAGTCCTGTTCAAGCACATGGATTGAAGTCCTGGATCTGCGCTTACTCCCTGGGTGATCTCTAGCACCTATCTTAGTCTCTCTGACCCCTCATTCCTTCATCTGTATTGCAGCATCCAGACTTCAGTGATTTAAAGGAGCTCACTGTTGCTAACGTCCTGTTTAGCAC
The DNA here is from genome assembly GCF_903995435.1 of Acomys russatus. Taxonomy (NCBI): domain Eukaryota; kingdom Metazoa; phylum Chordata; class Mammalia; order Rodentia; family Muridae; genus Acomys; species Acomys russatus. The sequence continues at coordinate 76,144,173 of NC_067169.1, read as the reverse complement.
ACTATAGTTTATTTATCATGAAAAGGCTATTGGAGGACTCTAAGGCTGAGGTTTTCTCTGTTTCTAAAGAACAAGGAGTGTCAGGAAATCTGACTCTTAGTTTTGAGGTTTTGGCATCTAAAAATCCTTCCATTATTGTGAGGCACATGGGGAGAAAAATTGGTCAAATTAGGATTTGTTAAACATTGAGAGATTCTGGCTTCTTTTGGGCTTTTGTTTGCATGGGTTTAGCTTCCAAATGTGTGTATTTTTGTGGAAGTGGTCCTCTTTTCCTTATACATCCAATTCGTGTTCTCATCTTTCTTCACTATTTCTGAATAGTTTGCAATTTTCAACTTAATTAGGTCTTTCCCCTAAGTGAAGAACGCAGCTGTTTCCCCTCTGATGCTTTGGCAGCTGCCTCTGCCTTTCTCAAAATGGAATGATTAGCTCTTTCCTTTGATTTCTTAACTGGCCATTAGTTTAGGACTGCTAGCCCATTTCCTGTATGTTAGACCTACCAAAATCCTATGGCCAGACTTGCTCCAATTCACGGGTAGGGGTCGGGGGGGGGGAGGTGTTCAGTCTTTGGGGACTTAATATATATATACTATGCAGGCTTTATCAATCTTTCAGAACTGCATTTACCTTACTATTCCCAGTGATTATATTGGTTAGCCTTTTGAGATACTGATCTATGTGGAGAACTTAGCCTAGCATCCATGATTTGGTTTTAGTGGAGAAATAAAAGATATGACATCATAAATATATTTTATCCTTGCATTAAATAGGTCTCATCTGCACAAGCGCTCTACTTGGATTTTAAAGGGCCCTCTTGCTGCTTTAGTTATTTGTGCCTCTATTTAAAAAAGCGATGGCTGTTTTTCTCTAGGTGTTTTGATTTTACCTATCTCACTGGCCTTTAATTTATGGTTTCACTTTCATTATTGGGATTTCCTCTTATCGTGCCTTTCTCTAGCACTCACAATTTAAAGTCAACTTCTGCATTCCTCCCCACCTCCCTTCTCACATTATCTCCCTGCTGGTCAATGGGGCAAAACTTTCTGCCTTTCCAAATCTGTGTGCTGCAGCCTCTTTTGTTTGCCTGTCCCAAGTGCCTCATTCAATTTAATTCTGCCTACTTAGCATATTAAGCATTTTGTCTATATTCCCTGCCTGAAGTACATTTAAAAAAATTTTTTTTTGAATTTATCTTTCGTGTATGTGTTCCCTCCCTTAAAAGATGAGGTCTGTAACAGTGCCTAGGAAGAAAAGAAAGCATAAGTGAAAGAGCATTTCTCAAGCTTTCTGGTGTATGCAAGGCTCGGCTTTTTGAAACAACTGTGTGCACAGTGTAACAGCATCTGTCTACCTGCAGCTTGCCTCCACTTAAGAGCCCAACTATCAAATACTTGTTTTACTCTTTAGGTTTTCCTGGTTTCTCCTACCACTAGCCCTTCTACTCAAAACCCTCCCTGTGTTCACATCCATTGTTTGCTTCTTTCCTACTAGTCACGTAAAATTTTGCTTACTCAATGCTCTGTGTCCAGGGACTTGTTAAACAAACTGCTCTCCCTTTTCCAAGTAGCACTTGCATCTTAATGTGAATACAATCCAAAAGAAGAACCCTGGTGGCATTTGGGTCATCTGTGTAGCCTATTGTGATATCTTTAAGAGGAAGTCTTTCTTAGTACACTTTTCTTTGTATTCTAACCATAGGCAGATACATAAAGGAAGGATGGGACCAACTTGGACTGCATAGCTCCCATAGTTAGAGCTTTCCCTACATGTCTATAATTACACTTAAGTTGTACTGAATTCTTCTTCCACATTGCTAGACATTATTTTTTTTAGCTAAGTTTACTTTTCTTTTAATTATTCTGCTCATTCAAGAGGTCAGTCTTACTAGTCTTTTTTTCCAGATTGGAAAAAAATTCAAGAAGTTATGGTTATTTTAAGCAACTTCCGTGAGAGTACCATGAAGTCTCAGAGCTTGGACTGAGAGGCCATTTTTCTTCAAAGCTCCAATTCTGAGGTCCCTTGCTAGACTGCTGTTAGGAGGGGGTTTGCCTTTCACACAAGTCAAGTTCACTGTGAAAGGCTGGTTTCTGATGTACAGTGGAGGTGTAAACTTCCATTTGATGTGAGGCAGGTTAAGCCATGAGTGGCTCCAGCAAATATGGTTCATGCCTCTGTTTTTCTTGAGAGAAACTTGCCTTTGGACAAAGGGTTGGAACAGAAATGTTTGCCTTTTTTTTGTATCCAAGCACTTTGCAACCTTTAGCTCTTCCTGTGGCTTTAGGCTATCAGTAGGCAGTGTTGAGGTAAGATCAAATGTACACTTTATCTTTTCTTTACATTAGGGACTGGTGTTGGGGGGGGGGGTGCTTTCTTGGCATTGATGAGCAAGAATATGAAAGATTTCAGGTAGGGGTTCTATGAAGGGGAAAATAGACTCATCTGTACCCTCAAGTGTCACGCTGGCAAGAACCCTGCTTCACTAAAGTAATTTGCTCTGTCATTTTTAAGATAATGATAAAATGAACTGTGAAGTGGGTGGTCATGTTTTCTGGTAGGGCTGCTCTTCCATCTGGAGGAAGCTATCATTGACTGCTTCTTATTTAGTAGCAGATAGAAAGCCTCCTGCCTTTGGGCTGCTGGAATCATGATAATGACCATTCTCTTCAGAAGGGGAACATTCGGGCTCTTTCCCAGTGTCTCTTATCATGACACTGGGAATTTAATACATTCATTTATTCTTCTTTCAAGAAATAGGATTACATTCAGAATGGAACAGGGAGCAGTCTTTAGTCTTCTTTGCATGATCTTCAGGGGCTGTGCAGTCCCAGCTGTGTAAACATGATTGCAGAACTTAGGTATTGTCTAGTGGGGGAGGATTGCAATTTGGGTGAGGCACTCCGTGGTGGGGCTGGAGCCAGACATTCTTCCACCCACTTTAGTCCACACCCTGCAGGGTCGGCTTGCTCAGCTCCTAGAGTCAGGAGTGAAGATGGGGCAGCTGGAGTTAATTATACTGTTTTATAGCTTCATAGCAGTAGGGGATGAGAACTAGGCAAGGGTTAGGAAAATCTAAAATCATATCCTTATGATGCTGCACTTAACAACAGTAGGGAACAAAGAAATGGCAGGCAATAGACAAAGAAGGAAACATAACATATTAAATACCATAAGAAAATCTAAAGATGCCTATTGAAACTGCAGCTGAATTTGCCTTCCATTCATTCTTCTCCTTGGTGACAGGAATGAAGGGTTGGTAACATTGAGTTGATTGGAGAAATTTGTTGTCGAAACCAGTATTGGGAATCAGCTTTGTTCTTGAGATTTGTTTAAATTGTGAATTGATACATAATCTTACAGACATCTAATATTTGGATATAATTATTATTGAAATAAATGATTTCTTAAAAATAAATACAAAAGTTATGGAGCATCCAATCCTTTCTCCGTGCTCCTCTCCACAGTTGCATAGGATGGCGGCTCTGCTCAGGTCACTAGTCTAAGTTCTAGTAATTGAAGAGGCACATAGGCATACATAGTCCTGAAGTTCCTAAGGAGGTGGTAGGCCTTAATAAGTTAGATTATCTATTTTAAAACAATGATAGTTGACTTCCCAATGGGTGTGGATTTTAGGGCATATTTGTGCTTAGGGAAGAAAGGAAGCCATTACTTTTTCAGTGTACTAAACTGACATGAGCCAGTTAGTGATACATTCTTGATATAACTGCTTGTTGAAGGACTTCCTTATGATTGGATGTGAGCATACGCCATGAGAGGGAACTCATGTCTGGTGCTACAAACTAGGTCAAGAGCCTGTGGCTGAGGAGGTCACAGGCCCAGGATTGGTGGGGTTATATACTACTCACATTTTACTAAATGGACAAATTTTCTTCCACATAGTTCTATTTATACACATAGATTAGTGATCCTCTCACCTTTGGCCAGAGAAACATTTTTGCAGTGGGTGATAATCCTGGAGAGTAAGTCATGTGGAATATTCAACTCTAAACAGGACATCTGTGTCACTCCCTCCAAGTCCCAGGGAACACCAAAGAAAAAGTAGAAAAGAGATTATAAAACTCAGGGGATGGAGAAAAGTGCTATGACATGCTATTGCAGCTATGAACACACAGTAACTGTGGCTACATATACAAGACCTTCACATACAAAAAAACTACATGAAAGCATGAAAGAGCTGGTTGGAAAGAAGGGAGTCAGGAGGAGTGGGAGGGGAAAGATGGTAATGGGGATGGATATGACTGCAATCCAGTGTGTGTGTGTGTGTGTGTGTGTGTGTGTGTGTGTGTGTGTGTGTATGGGATTGCCATAATTTTTTTAAATGGCATGATTATTATCCTGAGCCATTCACTTCAAATCAGTGTCTTTGAAAATATTTATAGGATGGGAAGCTATGAATTGAGAAAAATGCTGAGTTGATAGAGCACCGAGTTTGACTCATTCTACAAGTATTAAAAAGTAGAAAGGCAAAGCAAGTTCAGTAAAGTACTGTTGGCAATCAATATTGGAATGTCAGGGAAATCAGAGATGTACTAGCAACACACACACACACACACACACACACACACACACACACACACACACATTCTTTTGTTCAATAGCTGTGGGATCCCAAAGAGATGGAAACATGCCTGCAGAGTACCCAGCAGGAAATATATGGACACCTCCATCTTCCATCATATTCAACTGGCAGGGGGAAGTCTTGTCAATATTGTCCATGTGTTGCCTCTGGAACTTCAAACTGGTGTACCTATTAACAGTGTGATGCATGCTGTAATTGTAGCATGTGCAGAGCATCCGATAACACTTAGCTGGTGGATGCCTGTCTGAATCATTAAGTGTGAGCATTATGGGTGCCATAACAGTATTGGAATTCCTGCTACTAAAAGGGAAACACATTTGGCTTGTACTTGATCCACAATCACTTACACTTAAGCTATTGATAGTTGATTGGGATCTGTAGCATGCTGGGTTTGTGCCATGAACTTCTAAACATATTTGATGGGTGGAACCGACAGGGAGGCTGTGGGTTTTGGCAAGCTGTGGCTCCCATTAGTCAGGCTGACTGTGTCTGACACTAAAGATTCCAATTCACCGAAATGAAACTTACTTCTCTAGGCTTTGGCTGATGGCCCAATGATCTTGACGTGAAGGGCAAAAGAGGGCCAGTGTTACATTAAGCTGTGAGTCTCCAATGAGCAAATAGTTGGGTAGTTTACTGAATCCTCCGCTCTTTTTTCCTTTTGGAAAAATATAAAACTTGTAGCACCCTTTTAGAAATTGAAGACATTTCTAAGATTTAAAATTTTTGTTTTATAGCAAATGTTAACCATTGATTTTCCTTGTAGAAATGTGAGCTCTTTCACACGGTATACAGACTGTGTAATTGTATAGTTAATATTATAGTTAATATTCTTGTCCTTAAAATTTTATCTTGTAAGTGGTGCTGGTAACATATCCTACTAAGGACATTCCAGACACAGCTGTTTCTAATATTAGGAGGGGCCCCATAGCAGTGTCAGGCATACTCTGCAGGGGCTTTGGTGGAAAGAAGGAAATGTGTCCAGAAAATGGACTGTTTCTATTATCAGTGGTTTTCCTGGCAGACACTTGCCCACTGCTTTTGTCTATCATTGCCTCCCTGTAGCTCACTGAGGTATGAGGTTTTTAACAGAAAGATTTGCTATGACAAGGAAAGGCCACAAAGCTGAAGGAAGAGAAACAATATCTGAAGAGAGACTGTAAGATGAGTGGATATTTTAGTCACAGCTGAAAGGAGCTGACCACTATGGAATGGAGACAACGAAGATGATATGAGGACAGGAATGGGAATTAATCCATGAAAGTACTTATTATTTAGAAGTTGGAATAAAAGGTTCATTGAGCAGTGGAAGCTTCTTTCATACAATATCTATGAATATGATGAAATTTTTGGGAGGGCAATTCAGTCTTTGACACACTGGGGAAACTGACAGTGTGCAGTTCACAAGATTGTTCTGTCTAGTGGGTAATCAAGTGTGCTGTTCCCCAGACCTGAGTCATCTGTGGGGTGTGGCCAAAAGAAAGTAAATAGTACAGATGGGTGACTTCCTTTGACGCCAGTTCTAAAGCTTCCTTTAACAAAGGGAGGTGTAAGAACATTCTTTCACTTCTACTGTTAGTTTTATTTTGTTTTGATAGAGCCTGGCTATGTAGCTTAGCTGGCTTTAACTGTGAGCCTCCAGCTTCCTCTTACTCCAGTGACATCATTATAAGTGTACACTACCACAACCAGCCACCTTTACTTTCTGTGAAGTGGAGGCTGGCCTTGAACTCCTGACCTCTCTCTGGCCTCCTGGCCTCTACCTCTGAATGATAGTTGTCTACCAGCAGTCATGTCTACTTTCTGAAAAATCTGTTTTACAGCTCTCTTCAAATTTTTCTGGCTCCTTCAAAGCTCCCGAAACATTTAGACACTACAATTATTTTAAATTTTAAGTATTAGTTCATGTTACAGACTTTTTTCTGGACCTCCTATCTAGTTGCGTGGTACAGAAGGAAGGCCAGCTCTTCATTCCCTTAGTAAACAGACATGGACAGAAGGAAAAGTTGTTTTTAATGATCATGTAGACCAGAGAACTAACTCTCATTTCAGTCTGTTGTACAGCACAAAAAATGATTCTTAAGCGCTGGACTCATGTGTGTCTTTTTAGCAGCCATTACACAAGGAATTAGTTTCATCCAATCTGTTTGCCTACTTTTGTCTTGGTAAAATTATTACTCCTGAGTAGTTTGTTGAGCTACAGTGGCTCTCCTGTATTGGAAAAAATGACAATGTTAAAAATGTAAGCTTTTCCATTTACATAAACTCTGTATGAAACGTTGTACTCCAAAAAGTGCAGAAGATTTCCTGAGAGAAAAAAAAAATCATTTATCAGTGTCCTTGTTAGTGTTCTAGAAACATTTTATACAGGAAGTTATGTCAGCATTACAACTCTGTGTACAACCTAGCCTAGCCCCACTGTGTGTGTGTGTGTGTGTGTGTGTGTGTGTGTGTGTGTGTGTATTTGTGTGTGCGCGTGCATGTGCACATGCTCGAAAACATGAATGCGTGCAGCAGTGTGTTCAGAGTGTTCTTTGCACATCTCCTGAAGTCTTCTGAATATCATATTTTTTTTTAACCCCACTCTATTTGCATATGAGTGCTTTACCTGCCAGAAGAGGGCATCAGATCACATTATGGATGGTTGTGAGCCACCATGTGGTTGCTGGGAATTGAACTCAGGACCTCTGGAAGAGCAGGCGGCACTCTTAACCACTGAGCCATTGCTCCAGCCCCCCTGAATATCATATTTTTTTCCTGCCTCATTTTCTTTGTTTCAAGGTTCTCCACTCCCAGCCCAATCCATTGATTCATGGCTATTAGGTTAGATACAGGACCTGTGCCATGTCTTTTTCCCTAATTTTCATTTTTATTTGCCATGTCTTAATATATGAGCAAATGATGATCTTTAGCCCTTAACTCAGTACAATTTGCATTTTCCAAAGCTGATTATTTCATCTGAATTTTTAATAAGACAGATTATTTTCTGTTCACAACTGATAAAAAAACAAATAAAAAATTGAAGTTGAATTAAGGGGATAAAAAAGCTCTAGGGCCAAAGGAGCTTTTCCTGTAATTAATAATTTCAGTTTAGTCTTAGAATACTTTTATGCTAAAGTCCAACATTTCTTGTTAAATACTTCGTATCTTCTATCTGCCAAATTGGAATATCAGAAGATGGAAATCATGCAGGTTTCAATGAAGCTTCCAATTCTCTACTCCCAGTGCTACCTTGTTTTCTGCACAGCTTGCTTAGGGCTACTCTTATCACTGCTTGCTCATTAGCTCTATGTTTCACAGATCCAGTCATGATAGATACAAGGGGAAATGCAGTAAGATCTGAGTTTAGTAGATGCAACGGGAGGTGGGAGGAGGGTGGGGAGAGGGAAAGAGAGATTGAGATTTTATCCAAGGGAATCTGCAAATGGGCACAGGATTTAAATTTGAGTGGTTTTTCATTAATCTTTTGATTTGTTTATTGTTTTAATTCGTGAATACAAATAATTAGTAGTGGTATAGGTGAGGTTGTGGAGACAGGGGGAGTGAAGAGAAATGGATGGGTGAATTTTGTTGCTATAATCCTCAACTGTGACAGTGTGAACATGGGTTTGAATCAATTCAGGAAAACCACCCACAGCTCTGGCCCAAATAGATAGCAAGGCTTCTCTAATGGTCTATGGAACCACCATTTTCCGCATCAGTGAGGAATTGGGAAAGGTGACGTTAAAGGGAGGGTCCAGTGAAACATGCATGAGTTAAAGGTATAAGGGCCATTTACTTCCAGATAAAATCATAGGACAAATGTCAGACGTCTTCAAAGAATAGATTAATTGGTTTCTCTCCTGAATTTGTGTAATTGCTTTTGAGACAGCACTTAATAACATACAGCCTGCTTTCCCATAACTTGAGTGATTAAGTGGGGAACCCAAAAAGAATAGTTCTACATCGTTTAAAAAAAAAAAGACCAAAAGAACAGAATTGAGCATTGTCCATGAGAGATGAATAATGACAAGTAAACAGGAGGTGATGTTTGATCCCTTTGATTTTAGTATTCATTATTCATAGCTATTATTCATAAATTCCAGCACAAATGCTAGGTCCTCACCACAATGCCACACTTGCATTTTACTTTTAGTTGATTTCTACTTAGTTGTGCAAACAAGGATTTCATGAGTTGGGTAATCTTCCTTTGTTGTTTATCATTTTCATATACTCACTTCTATATCTTTTACATTATTATCTCCACCATCTATTTCACACTATTCTACCCAATTCCTCCCAAAATGATTTCTAACACAGAAAAGTGATATTTGAATATATCTCCCTAAGGCAATCAATTTACTTTTAATTTGTCTGGAACTAAGCTTTTCTTTGTTGCAAGAAAGAAGGATTGAAACTGCTATAAAATTTATTAGCTTGCAGGAAGATATCTGAAATGAATTTTTTAATGGTTGTGCTGTTTGTTGTACCCAGAAGCAGTGTCATCACACAACAGCATTCCAGATGGTTGCTAAAGTTACAGTAAACCATCAAGATAATGCTAAAATTTTCTAAAAGACTTCTGTTGCTATAAGATAATCTACCCTAGGTAGTTAATACATGTCAATGCCTCAACATTTCTGCTTATTTTCAGTGACCATTTCCAGTGATTACTATTTGGCTAAAGACATGGCACACTAGCTCTTTGACTCATTGCAAGAGATAATGATTGGTTTACTGAACATTTTTATTTTCAAAGTCGAATGGGTGATTGGAGAATTCCTAATGTGGTCTTTTAACTTACCCAGTCAGTCCCACGAACTATTTGGCATTCAAAAAGCTCTAAGGAATCTGAAAGTTAAATTTCTGTTTATTGACTCATGGCCAGTATTGTACTTCCCACAAAACTTAGTGTCCTGGGACATAGCTGAAGGAAATGTCAGTTCCTGCTAAGGGGAACACTGCTGTTGCATGTTCCCCCTAGTGCCAATATTAACTTTTCATTTAAAAACTGAGGTGTAAGTGTGTGTGTGTGTGTGTGTGTGTGTGTGTGTGTGTGTGTGTGTGTGTATTTTCAGTGCTGGAAGTAAAACCCAGATCTCCCCTATGCTAGGCAAGCACTCTCATCATCAAGCTAGTACCCAAACCCCATGTGATAAGGACAATTTTTTCTCCTGGTTAACATACCCTGTTCTTTCTTACTTTATCTCCCAACATTATTTATACTATCCTTACTTTGTGCTTTTGTCTCAGGCACCCAAAAATTCAGATCCACCACAAAGAAGGTTTTGTGCAAGTTCATAATGTACTAGCAGTTTTTCTATTTTTTTCTGGCAACAAATGAAACCAAATTACAGCTGAGTTTAGGTTCAGAGCTCCTGGTGGGCAGAATGTAAAGACTATGCTATGCCAGCAGCACAACTGCTTTCTGAATCTGTGGATGATCTTGACTGTGTTTAGTATATACAAAATGAAACAAATAGATTGAATTCTCTAGAGACCTGACTAGGTGTTGTAAATGTCCCATTGGCGTGGGACAAGGGGCTTAATTCTGTAAGAATCTTACAACGAAACCCTTGAAAACAGTCTTCTACCGTTCAGAGTTGCAGCATCTCAGTGTTCTACATTGTAGGGAATAGTTTAGTGACCTTCCATGTCATCTCATATTTTATCTATAAAGATGCCTTTTTAAATGGTTTCTAAGCACTTCGATGAAGCCCAGCACTTTGTCACATAATTTTTTCCATCACAGAAGACAAATACAAAGATCCCAGCCTACTCAATCTCTGCTTATCTCAGTCACTGTCACCACTTCTTATTTCTCTCTCTCAATTTTCTGGGTAGCCCTTTGCTCCATTTCCTTGCTCCCCATGAATCAGCACAAATGATTTATACTTATACACATCTTGATATGTACTTTATGGACTGAATTGAATTGAGCACCAGTACAAAAATGAAAATGCTAGGAGCTATTGTGACTGCCAAAATTGCAACTTTGATGGTATGAACTGCACATGCCACACTGTCATCTATCATAAATATTAAATTCTCAAGCACTCATACTTCAATATGTTTTAACTTTGTCTCTTCAACCAGCTCAGCACTAAAGATTCCATTGAAGATAATTCAATTTCTTTGAATTCTGAAAGGTCCATCTTTTAAATCCATTTCCATGTCCATTGGTGGTAAGTGAATTGCAGGAGAACAGACCATGAATGAGGAGAGAGGGTCATGTACCATTTGGCTCCAGAGGCTGTATATTGGGTGGTATTTGATAGCTAATGCTAATCTGTCAAATTGTCTGGGACAAGCTTGGGATTCATTCAATTTTTCAGCTTCCTTCCCCATGTCAAGCCAAAACTAACCCTTATAGAATTCCCAGTGTTTATCACGATTCTGAAAATGCCAACCTAGGTTACTTAGGACTGGCTTTCCCCCCACTTTTCTTGTTTCTGTTTTTGCCAGCATTACTTCACCATGCTCAATAACTTTTGTTTTGATGCCCCATTCCAACTCTGACCGTTCTCCACTAGAAGCCGTGTCTGTTCTTCCTCACCCCCATAGAAGTTGGGTCCCCTTTACTGAGTGCTCTGATACATTACCAAAGGGAAAAGACTGTCTTAATTTGACAAAAGACCCTCTTATTACCACTGGCAATTCTTAATGTGTACCCCTAGATAAATGAAAAAATCTATAGAATTTCTCCATCTGATAAGAACTGGTTTGTGGAGAGCACTTTTTGACATCTGTCAAATAATATCATGTCACTGTTTTCAAATGTCAATTACAATTCTACCACTCTACTGATTCTGTCTGCTTTGTATCCAAGCATAGTGCATGGGAGGGGCTTCTAAGAAATAGGAGGCTAGGGAAGTGGAGAACATAAATGAATGATGTGGGGAAGGAATAAAGGCAGAAGGGAGTAAGATACAAGTAGGTGTTTGTAGTTAAATCTGTAATGGAAGATTCAACAGAATTAGACTGGCTGCAGGATAGCTCAGTATTATTGGCTCCTGAGTCTGTACAACTGTTCCAGCCTTCATGGATGTCCCATACTTATTTTACAGAAGGAATACCGTCTTTTGTGGCTAGTTATTTTTACTTTATGGAGTGCAATACCTCTTCCCTATGGCTTTGAGTTGACCTCAAGTCTTCATTGAATTTTTGCTAGATAGTTAGAAAGTACTTTTCTCCTTGCATCTTAACATCCAACCAATTCTCAAAATATCAGTCAGATACAAGCAATCATAGAGGTTCTGAGTCCCATACAGTGTTTCCTGCTCTTAGCCCCTTTTCAGCATTCCTCTCCTTTCTTATTTTTTCATTGAGCCCATTAGTGCTCTGAATGCTTTGTCAAGTTATAGAAAGAAAATAGATGTTTTTCCCTTTGGATTCTGAAGGCTTTGAAAATGCTTTTGGAATTCTTTCTTGGATTATTCTTCCTGTTTGTAATTCCACTGCTTAATGGATTGGTACATGAACTTTATTATGAAGTCTTGTAATATTTTTAGTAATATCTTAATTTTGCCAGAGTACATCAGTTTCTCTTGTAGATATGAAAGGCTTATCTTAGATCAAATTAGTCTATATTTTATGGAAATCAATGATATTTTTAGATGTTAAGAAAGAGTATTTGATATCTAAGCAGAACATTTAGTTCATAGATCACACCTTTAAACTAAGTTAAAATTCTTAATTTATCACAGTAGGATAGGAAACTCCCAGGTTGAAACAATTATATTTTCAACTGGACGTCAAATGCATATTAGTCTCTTGAAAACCACCCCAAACCACTTGTAACTTGACTAATGGTTCTCAAGTTCCATTTTTATTGCCTCTGACAGAGTGACACAGATTGCTTTGTAGATTTCTAAACTGTTTCTATTAGATATAACATTTATTTCCAATTTCAGGAGTTGCATGAGTGGTATAGTATCTTGAGGATCAATCTAAGTTTCTTTTTGTTCTTTCTGTACTTTTTATCATTTCATTAAGTTAAACTGTTATTCACAATTACTCTGTAGTGGCTATTTTGCTAGTTTCAGTAGGTAGGGGGGAAACCAGACTGGCATAGGTTTTACTCACCCAGAGCTTTAAAAAGCAAACAACTCAATTACAAGTGACTCCTATTTTAGCCTAATACATCATTGAGTGATTCCTTAAGAAAGTGAGATTCTAGTTGGGACTTCAGGAATAACGTTATCCATCATGAGTTGTGCTCATCTATTAGAAATAAAGACTCCACTAAAGAAATTAATTGGCCTAAATAAAGGAGAGTTTATTTTGCTTTTTGTATAAGGGAAGTTCACCTGTATTTTTTCAGCATTCCGATAGGTTTATAATTTTCATCCTTAGAGTTACTATATGACTGTTAAGATAGATATTGCAGCTATAGTCACTATGATTCTGTTCCAGATAAGACAAAGCAGGAAAAAATAAGGACCAATAGTCTCTAGATAAACCAGTTCTCTTTCAAATTTTCATAACGTTATGCCTTCGTAAGGTTGATTTGATCTTAGTTATATGATTATGCCTTCCTAGAAGGAAGTCTGGTTTTTTTTTTTTTTTTTTTTTTTTTTAGTGAACCACCTTGTCATCCCTAATGGAAGCGGGGTTCTGTTTCTAATGATAAAAGTAAATAAAGTTATTTTCTGGCAGCTTTTATTGCTGCTTCAGATGAGGGGAAGTTATTTAAGTGGGGATACTTATCAAAAATGTGTTTGATTTAAGGACAGTTTTATTTGTGTGTATGGGTGGGATTATATGCCATATGTATGCAAGTGCCTCTGGAGGCCAGAATGAGGTGTCAGGTTCCCTGGGGCAGGAGTTACAGTCACTTGTGAACCCACCTGACTTGGGAGCTGGGAGACAAATTCCAGTACTCTGGAAGACCAGTAAATGCCCATTGCCACTAGTCCATCTCTCCTGTGATTTCTTTATTGGGCAAATGAAGCCAAATTTAATGATACTTACCTCCTTCATAATTCTTGCAAAAATGTCTCCATTATACTTTACAGAAACTGACCCTGTTTTGGTTGTAGATTGTCTTGCCCATGGGCTGGTGCAGAATATGTTATGTAGGTGTGTAATGGTATAATCCACGAAGATTTTCTGATTAATATATCACTTGCTTATATGTTCGCTTCCTGTTGCTATGTAGATCTTGTAGTAGTTGGGACTTGCTTTATGTTTTTATTTCTGTTTTCCTATTTGAAAATCACTTTTAAAGACACAACACCCTGCTCTTGTAACGTAGTCTTGAACTATTTTAGTGCTGGAGTTTTATCTTTGATCATTAACATCTTTGAGAGAATGCACTCACAGTAAAGAACTAGTCGTGCTGTTGACCACTTTCACTGTGACTGGACACCTATAGAAATCCAGCAGAGCCTATCAGCTCCTCTGTTCTTCCAGGACTGTGAAACTTTTAGCAAAGCCTGACTTGGCATTTATTACTTTGGATAAGACCATGGATAGATTCTGTTGTTGAAACACATTGTTTGCCTTTATCTGAAAAGACAGCTGCTTTATTTCTCAAAGACAGTAGTAATTGCTCTACAGACTTTTACTGTTTGTATAAAACAACATATTCGATTTTTCTATTTAAATTACTTATTTATACATCACAACATAATTATTATTGTCTGTTATGCCTCCTACAACTTTGCAAGACTGATGTTTTGAAGACTTATTTATTATTTATTTATTTGTTGCCAGATGATTGGAAATTCTCTACTCAAAGCTCTGAAAACAAGTAACAGAATTGTTGTTACTATCTACATTTCAGAAGCTCTATGTATTCTTTCATTCTCCTCCTCCTATTTCTTTTCTTCCTTTTTTGTCTAAAACAACTATGTTATGAAGACTTCTGACACTATGATGTATGTTGTCTTCCAAACTTATGCACCCATTTTTTTCCTGATTTCTACGACATGAGGATAACTTCATTAGTAGAGGGGAGTACTTTACAAGTTTATCAGTCAACTTTAGTCCTGTATATGTTTGAATTAAAGCCACTTGCCTTGGGCTATAGAGATAACTCAGTGGTAAAAAGCAGTTGCTCAACTTACATAGGATCCACGTTCAGTTCCCAGGACATATATGTTACCTTAAAATCATTTGTAACATACGTTCCAGGGGATGCCCCACCCTCTTTTGGCCTCCTCAGATACCAGGCATGCATACAATTCACTTACATACATAGAAGGAGAACACTCAAAAAAAAGAAGTACATCCTTAAAAAATATACCTACCTTCATTCATCTGCATATGGCAATGTGTTTGAATCATCACAACTGTGTGTGGATTCTAGAATTTTACACTTTGCCTAGGTTTAGGCCAGTACTTTTAGACAAAGATGTAAGAAACTATCAAGTCACACACATGGTTTTTAGGTGAATCCTAGCAGGGAACTGGTAAATCATTGGGATGTTCAAGCAAGAGCCTGTGTCTGGCCTATTTGGGATGGGTCATACAAAACGGTTCCTCTCTAGTTTCACATCTCTGTCTAACACCCAGCTGATACCTATGCTGGTATTTTTTTCCTTTTTTAAAATTTATTTTCTTCTTTTTCTTATGCAATCTATCTTTATTGATATCAATAGGAGGTCTTATGGTGCTGTTCTCATGTTTAATATTACAGTGAATTTCTTTATTAAACTTAAGTTATGATTTGGAGTACATTTACTCTGTCACTATTTACCATGATTTGTCTTATATAGAAAGTGGGTGTAAATATTTTAAGCCAAGTTAGACTTTACTAGCAGAAATATCATGCTGTTTTGAAGAGAAACTGGATAAACAGAAATTCACTATCTGTAGTAAGCAACTAAAGAAATATAGGTATTTGATTTAAGTTCTAAGTGAGAAATTACTTATAAACGGACCTTTTAGATTCATGTTATTACTCACATAAGTGAGAACAGTGAATATAAATTCACATCATTAATCTAAGCAAATAGTGTATTAATATGCCTCATGTACAGCTGGGATGGACTTAACAAGCTTAGTTATTATGCTTAGAATGATTGAATCTTTGAGGGTGCTATGTTAGTCTATGTTTTTCTACCCAGGCAGGGACTCTTTTTCATTTATGTAGTTGGTAAGAGGAAAGTGAACATTGTTTTGGCAAAGATTCTTTGGAAAAATCTGATTTCCTACTTCTATTTTCCAAGATTCATAACATCTAGGAAGCATCTGTACCTGGCATTTTATTTTATTTTATTTGTTATTATAATTTATTATAATTATGCCCTTGCTTATATTTTCCCATTCCCACCCTCCCTCTCTCTTCTGCCCTATTCCCACCCTCCCTCTGTTTTCTGCCCTATTCCCAGCCCCTAGACCTGTGACCTGGGGTACCCTCCTCACCATCATATGACCACAACTTATCAGGTTGCATCCTTATAGCCTGCTTCCCCTTCCTCTGAGTACCCTCTTGGCCCCTCTCCAAGGGGAAGTGATCAAATCTCAAATCGGAGGGGGGGACGCCAGGGTTCATGTCAGAGACAGTCCCCTATTCCCCCCCACAATCATGGAGAATGAGCTGTCCATTGGCTAGATGTGAACAGGGAGTCTAGGTTTGCTTCATGCATGGTCCATCAGAGCCCCACACTGAGACCATCAAGGCCATCAGATCTGCACCCAGGAGGGGCTGCACAAATTGGCATTTTTATTTTTGTCAGTGTGCCAGGGATCTAGGCTTCCTCCTGCTGTTCATTTGAAATGATCTAGAATAGGGAGGAAACTACTTTATACTCTGACTTGAGGTTAGCACGTGAGTGGGATTCTCCTATTACATTGTGTTGAAAACAACTTCATCTGAAAATGTAAAGAGAGCTACTTCAGTAAACAAAAGAAAACAAATAAACAATAACAAAACCCTACAAGAAATGAAAGGTTAATGCTGATTTCATTGGGCAGAGTTCACTTTACAGTGGCTCACCACTGTTATACTCTGAACTTGTAATCCAGTAGCCTGTAGTATCAGGTAGGCTAGAATCTAAACATTTGATCTGCTCACATGTCCATGGCTTTAGTGATTAGAAGCCAAGGCTTTTCTATCTTTGTGCTTTGATTTCGGAACAAAAGAAATATAATTTCCATGGCTTTCTGAATTTTTTTTTCTGCTACCTTCTGGGGATACTTGTCTTGATGTATAGAAAAGAAAGTCAATTATTGAACTATGTTTATTTTCATTTCTTTATGATGTATCCCATCCTCCCAAACTGATATTAATTTCTTATAGAAGTTATTTGAAGTTACTAGTTATACCTTAAAAGTTGAGGTTTTCTTATTAGGAAAACTGAAGCTGTAAATTTGGTTGTACTATAACAATGCTAGGACCTCCCAAAGAAAGCACAGGATTTAAATAAAACTGACTTGGGTATATATAGCAACTCTTCCATTCATGTGTTTGGGGCTTACACAACTGTCTTCCTTGTATGTACAAGCATGTTTCCATTATTTTTATATCTTATGCCTTCCCAAGAATATCTGCATGTTGAAATGTGATAGAGTATTAGATGGTATCCCTTGGCACTTATAAGTAAGGGGCAGAGAAAGAAGTTCGACAATCCCTTCATTTATTCCCATGCATGGCTATTCATGCAGTCATTATGTAAAATTGTGCTGGCATTTGAAGAATTGTCCTATCTCTGTGGCAGGCACTTTTCTTGTTGGTGATGATGCTTATTTGTTATTTGCTTTCAAATATGCATAAGTCTGAGTGCTTTGTTCTTAAGCATTGCACTAGTTCAGGAAATATCCATATTAAAGATGTTCATAATGTTTTCATCCAGATTCACAGAAAGGGTTTTTTTTTTTTTCTCTAGTCAGATTTTAAATAGCTTAAATGAGGTCAAATACCCTGTTCATGGTTGTCTTCAAATATGGACTCAACATAGATAGTCTTTGCCATCTAGCTTATTCCAGTGACTTTTCTCTCATGTGCTATTTACTCTCATTTTAAAACAATTAAGGACACACACACACACACACACACACAGACACGCACACACACACGTGAGCAAAAGGCAGGTGTGTTATGTATAGACTCATTTCAGGCAAGCTCCATATATGTGGTACTAGTTTTTCTAGTCTTGGCTTATTTCACTCAGTGTAATACCCTTCAGTTTCATCTACTTATCTCAAATGATAGGATTTCATTTTTGTTTATGGCTATATAATTCTAGTAAGCATACATACCATGCTTTCTTTATCCACTCATCTTTTGATGGGCAACTGACCTGATTCTGTATCTTGGCTAATGCTCATATTAAAATAAAATATTTGGTTTTGCAGGGATCTTTATGGTTTCATTTTCTTTGAAGATATGTCCAGAAGTGAGAGGTAGATTTGGTAGTTTTTTCTGCTTTTAACTTATTTTTGAGAACCATTCTATTGTGTTGTCTCTAATAGCTATTGTAATTTGAATTCTTACTAGCTATATATATATATATTCCATTAGGAAGTAGGCCATTAATAAAATTGAAGATTAAACAAATAAGGAGAAATTGCTTGTTTGTGGCTACTTAAATGATCCCCAACATATAAGAGGGGAGTGTGTGTGTGCATGTGTGAGGCTTGTGAGTTCTATGAAAGGGAGGGTTCACAGTGTATTCCTTCTGATGGGAAATCTAGTCATAGAGATGTACAATGAAGTGATTGCTTGGGGGAATTGATGGTAAAAAAGAAATTATGTGTTAGGTTTTCGAGGAGAATGCACAGTCATCTAAATGGAAGGACCATGTATCACTCATGGGTAAGGTGGGAAAAGTAGTTGATAGTGTTCATAAAAATTATGGGCAAGTTTCTTTGCTAAAGTGAGCATTGCATTCCCTACACTGCTTCCACTGCTTTTCTGCTGAATGCAGTTTCAAACAGGTGTTGATAAAATTGCTGACTCTCCACACCTTAGCATTCAGGATAAACTCGAAACTAGTATTTTTTTTTCATTATAACTTTTTTCTCTTTAGGATTTTTGTTCTGTCAGCAGTGGGAACAGCAAGGACAAAAAAAAAAAAAAAAAAAAAAAAAAAAAAAAAAAGGAAAAGAAAGTAGTATTTAGAGGGAGATATAGATCTATAGCTTTTTAAAAATCCATTTTCACACTTGTCCCAAACAGTAATAAAGGACTAACCAAAGTGCCATTCGACAAAAGGGTCTGTGGATATGAGAGAGACCAGAACTGGGGACTTGCAATGATTCCTGGGAAAAGCTGATGAAATTGACCCCTTCCTTTTCTTCTTACAGACCAGAATGAAGGATTTCATTGCAGGGAAGAATGCCGGATTCTTGGCCACTCTGATAGATGCTGGATGCCCCGGAATCCCATGCCCACCCGCTCCAAGTCCCCTGAGCATGTGAGGAACATCATCGCTCTGTCCATTGAAGCTACTGCTGCTGATGTTGAGGCTTATGACGACTGCGGCTCCACCAAGCGGACTTTTGCAACCTTTGGAAAAGATGTCAGTAGCCACCCAGCTGAGGAGCGGCCCATCCTGAAAGGCAAGAGGACTGTTGATGTGACCATCTGCAGCCCCAAAGTCAACAGCGCTATCCGGGAGGCGGGTAATGGCTGTGAAGCTATTAGCCCAGTCACCTCCCCACTCCATCTTAAGAGCCCTCTGCCCACCAAGCCTTCCATGTCTTACACCGTCGCCCTGGCTCCTCCAGCTCATGATCTGGAGCACCATGCCAACAATGGCGCTTCTCGTCCTTCTGAAGCTGAGCCCCGTGGAGCCGACAGTGAGAAAGTCATGCATGAGGTCAACCCTATTCTGAAGGAAGGTCGAGACAAGGAATCTCCTGGTGTGAAGCGTCTGAAGGATATCGTTCTGTAAACCCGTTTGGGGAAGAAGAGAGAAAGAAACCACACTGGCTAGTGAAGATGTAGCAGCTGCTCATTTTAATTGCTCACCAATGGTTGGTTCTTGAGTGGCTGCATTGCAGAGCTTTCACTAAATGTATTGTGTATAAGTGACTGTCATTCTGTGACAATCCCTCTCGTTTCAACAGGCAGCAGGGGTGTTCAGTTGGAGCAAATTAGCTTTGGCTTGAGTTGTTCAAGGGGCCTTGATGTTGGGGAAACAGAGGCAAATTCAGTTGTGAAAAAGTATTATGTATTAAGTGTTTGAATTTATATATTTTTATATGTCAAAATGATAATATAAATTACCATTGTTTGTGAAGAATTACATTTAAAAAAAGCAAAAAGAAAAAAGGAAAAAAAAAAAGCTCTGGACACCTTTAATAAGCTCGCCACTGTTTTTTGTAGTGTAGACAAGTTATTGGTCATTTATTGTGTACTATTCATTGATTCAGTGATGTGAAATCGAGCCCCCAAAAGGTTGTGTCTGAAGCTCGAGTACTTTCCAATGCCACTACTTTGCTGTGGACGCCCCTGCTTTAAGAACCCTTTTGCTAGCTGTGCTGTTGTTGTATTTGATATTGCAAATTGCTATGTGTGTGGTGATGGCAAAAAGGCTTTTAAAGGTTGATGTTTTCTTTTCTTAAAAAAATAATAAAAATACAGATAAAAACAAAATGCAAACAATGAAGACAGCAAATGAATGAGCAACACCACACCTAGAGGTTGAGTACTTGGTGGATACTCACATTTTTTAATCCACATAGTGATTGCTCACCACCTTGCAGAGGATTTCTTCTGCCATTCCGTCTTCTGCCTGGGTCTGTGCTAGATCATTGTAGAAAGTCATTTTTGGATATGCTGCTATCTAATTTGCAGTTGTCAGAAATACTGTGCTGAAAATTTTATGAGATGCATTTTTTTTTTCTAATTTTCAGACCCTGAACAGGAAAGTTACTCCTGAAGTTATCAGTTCTCAGGCTGAGACATTCCCTGTCTCCAATCATCTAAAGCTCATGCAACATGACTGAGTCTATTTTGAGATCTAAATTACCATCTCTTTAGACACACACTTCCTGACTCAGTGTTTTCCCAATCGTGATTGGAATTAGATGGTAAAGTGCATCATGGGCTGGAATCGAGGGCTCCATAGTGCTCTTTATCTTAGGCTTATAAATAATGATAGAGTAAGCAGTATGAAGTGTACACATAGGAAAAGACAGGTAATAACATCACTAATCTAATTAATGTGCCTTCTAAACGGAGACACTCAGACACTTGAACTCGTCTTTTTATGACTAATACTTTTTTGATTAAAAATGTGAACAAGAAATTATTAAAACAAAACTCCTTTAGATTTAGCTAACTCTGCTGTAGGCTAGGAATATGCCTTTTAAAACAAACAAACTGCATTTTTTGTTGTCATTATTTTAACACTGCACAAACGTCCCAATTTTATCATATGTCTATTAATATTCACTAGCCAACATAGTATTCTTGCAGCCTAAGAGTTCATTATTTAAAATAAACTAAAGAAACATGTCATCTTTGCTCTACTTTTGTCTTAAATGAATTGCTTCTAAAGAAACACATTTTTGGTTATTCTCTCTCTTTTGTAATTCAAGAACACTTAGAAAGAATGGCTAGAAGTTAGATCGGTAGAATTCAAAAGAGAATTTATTTTCTTAAGTTTAGTAGATACAGTCAGCTCTTTGAAATGTTTTCATTATTTTTACCTGAGTTCCTAGCTTTATACATTACTAGGAATACTTTCTTTTGTGGGAGGTGGGAGGGCTTTAAGGGAGTGGGTGGGTAAGGCACTGGGCATGGGACTAGGTATTGGAGAAGATTTCTGCAAAAAAAAAAAAGACACCTATAATAAAGCTACAAATCCATCCTTATTTCATATTCTGTGCTGAATACTACCTCATGCAAACTATTGGTGTGGCTTCAAATTTCCCCCTGATATTAACACGGAGATCAATTATCCTTACATCTTCTTGCCTCATTTAATTTTCTCTCACATATTTTTCTCCTATTCTGGTTTATTTCATTTTAGTGTAGTAGATTATGAGTTATGTATTTATTCTTTCTTACAAATGACTAATTAGCACATTCAACTTTTTACAAGTGTCCTTTAAGTTAAGATGACTGCCTATGGAATTTAGACTGCTCTTCTTCATGGTCCATCTGAGATTATCTTGTTAGCTAGCGCCTCCAGGTCACTTTGTAGTCAGGTTTATTTCTTACTTTGCTCAGTGGGAACAGGGAGTGTGAAAGATTGTGGGAAATGGAAATTGCTGGAATGGAGAGAGGCCACTGCCAGCCAACTGAAAACAGGGTAGCAATGGCATTGATTATTACCTTTTTTTTTTCACATTTAAAAAAAAAGTAACTAAAATTCTTAAATTTTGTCCTCAGGACTTACTTTCAAGCTTTAGATTCATCCTTTTACCCTATCTAAAACATTGTTCTCAGTGGGCAGTCAGAGACTTTTTTTTTTTTTTGGTATTCAAACTATTTACTGAGTATGTTTAGAAAATTTTTCTCATTAAGGAAATATCTTTCCCCTCAAATTGTCTGGCAGAAGTGCATCCTAGGAGGGCTTTGTAGGCGGGTTCTACAGACAGGCTATGCTTGCAAATAGGACTTTTGTGAAGTATCTTAAATTTCCCATCAACTTGAGATTCTTTCCCTCCTCTTTTAACACTTGTTATGAAAAGCTACCAGGGCCAATGGGGCAAATATTTTTTTCCTGTTTTCTCTAGAAACATGTTACACATTTAAACATGTGGGAGCACTTTCAGTTCCCAAATCCTAGGGAGTTTTATTCCTTTATTCTGATGTCCCTTGGTTATGAAGTGTGACATGCTTACAAATTTCCTGGCCAAGTAAACTTCTTTATTCAGTGTAGGGAATCTAGTTTGCATTGATTGATTGCTTTCTTCCAAACATAGGAACATGCTATTCAATAAGAAATACAGAGACGTGATCCATAGTGCCCTGTGGAAACTTTTCTTTTCCCTATGCCGAATAATAAATGAACCTGTTCTGAATGAAACTTAAGATTTCATTGATTCTCTGAAGCCAGTAGAAAAAGTGAGGGTCTATCATGATACTGAATAGATAGTGGGCTATGGAATCCAGTAAGTTCCTGCAGAACAGTGGTTCTCATAATACTGTCTCAAAGCAACATCACTTAGGAATTTGTTAGAAAGGACAATTCTCTATTCCTGCCTACAATGATTGTAGAAGAAACACTGAGGATCTGGCCCAGAAATCCATATGAGTCAGAGGCCCACTAGAGTTCTGGGCTTGACAAAGCACAGGTTGGTAGAGCCTAATCCTTAGAGTTTTTATTCGGTTGCTTTGGGGTAGGATCTCTTTTCCTATATATTAATGCGTAGGTGATACTGAGGAGACAGTGTTTCCGAGGAAAGTTGCCCCATAGGACTAGCTGCATCTAAGGTGGCCATTTATACATATTTGTTGACATGGTGAGCATGTGATGACTAATGAAAGATGTAACTCTGAACTCTGAAAATGGAATCTATCCAGAGTACCTTCCAGATCCTGTCATCTCAGCATATGGGTATTAGAGGGGAATTCAGATGATTTTTTTCCTCTACACATACCATATCACTGAAAAGCAAACATAAGTGGTCCACTTGAAGTAGCAAAGACAAGGGGCAGTTTGGGGAGAGGCTGGGATGGCAGGGATAGCTCCTTTTGGGCATCCAAGGTGGAGAAAGGATTACTACTGTACATAATCCATTTTGTGGGGATCATTTTGATGTCAAATGTTCCCCCAAGGCACTCTCGACAAGTCTGGTCCACTTGGCTCTTTTCACAGGGTAATAAGACCCTTCTGACTTTGACAAACTGGCATAAATGAGCTGAAGAAGTCCATTGTATACAGTCCTAGTGTTTGCCTTCTTGGTAAAATTACATTTTAAGGATGTCATTTCATGAGTCAAATTGTATCTGCTGACACTAAAGTGTATTGAGATGTTGTTCTTTAGTTTAAGTATGTATCAAAGTAATATTCAAAGGGGATGTATGGGGGTGGGACTGGGACTGGGTGGCTTTATATTGATAATGAAATATTCCAGAGCAAAACACATTGTCCTAATGAAGTTGTTGCAGCTCTCTTTGTTTTCTTGTGAAGCTGGAATTGGCCCGTGGGTCACTTGTTGTGCAAAAGTGAATTAATTTCAAATAGGATTCACATTGCTTTTGTAAAACCAAGAAAATTAACCACCTTGTCTGAAGTATACGTTGTAAGGCGCTTTTGGTAAAGAACAGCCCAGAAACACCTGACCTTGATTGGAAAGCATTGTAGGTCATTAGGGAAGTCTGATGCTGCTGACTGTTGCTCCAGCTGTGTTGGCAATTAAAGATGACCTTGTTACTAACTGAATGTTGCCGTCAACCTTAGCAAACAAATCGGCTAACACCTTTATAGCACTGGTTAAGTAGATATTTACTGGCACTGGTTGGCATTCAGCTGAGGAGGACTAAGATACAGACTAATGACCAAGAGCCAGACTAGGTCTAGCTAGAAATTCAGCAACAAATACCTCCTTGTGCTATTTGAATGCTAAGGTATTAGTTGCAAAAGGCTTACGCCTTCGCTCCTCTAGTGAGGGGAATGAGCCTGATGACACTATTACTGTTTACCTGTCAAACCAGGGTGGCAATTTAGAAGGATGCAAGTACAGTATGTCTCATTAAGCAGTCTCTGTTGCTGATTATATGAAGATGAAATGGTTGTATATGCTGATCTGTATGTTATGTACATTTTCACAGTGATTGAATCATTGTAAAAACAAAAAAGACAAAAAAGAATCACCACTCTGTCTATTTTATGAAGATGATAAAGCAGCTTTATTAAATTATTACAGTTCTGTTTTAAATGGTGTTACCTGCCACATGGTTTCCTTTTATCTGGTGGTTCTCTGTTTCCCTCTTAAATGTGTTTTCTCTGCTTCAAAAATTTAATGCATTTTAGTATTAAAGGCTATTATGGAAAAAGTATTGAGTTTTTGGTGAACTGTGTCTTGGAGAGTGTTTTTTTTTCCCCTTGATTCGGGGTGAAAGCATTTCAGAACTTGTAATTAACCAGCTGTTGGTACAGTTACTAATGTCCAGGCAGAGACTTCCATTTGCCTTTCCTATTTCAAACAACTTTCAACTTCCTAAAAGAGGGGCTTCTTTCTGGATCCAGTAAATCTGATAATCTACATTGCACACCACCTATTGCTAGCCCCTATTCATATTGGTATAGAAGGAGGGAGACCCATTTCACATCCAGGATGCTAAAGATTTTCCCATGCGCCACTTTAAACAAGCACACTAAAATTATTCTTTAAAATAAATCGTTTTGGGGGCAACTGCACAGTAAGACTTCTCTGTAGAATTAATTTTTTTAAAGGGCAAGCTATAGTTGAGGCTGTCAGTAGAGAAAAAGAGAGTGTAAAACAAAGATGACCTGGCTGCCCCTTAATGCCTTCAGGTTTGAAAATGAAGCATCAGGAGAGGCTCTGACTTTGCAAATAACAAGGCGGCAGAGAAAGCCCAGACAAGTTCTCTTTATTCAAACAATTATTCTGTGGAACTTAACACTTGGGCTGCAAGCTTTCATTCTGGGTGCAGCTGGAGGGTGTGGATAGAGGAAAGGGGGGACACATCAAACCATTACAAATAGACTACTTTAGTGGTTAAAGGCTAAATTGCTTCAGCATGACCTATTCTTTCCAGACAATTAAAAGTGATCTCAAGGAAATCCACTGTCTTCCTGGATCTCCATCTTCCTGTTATCTCTGCTCACCTGTATTAAATTGAGATTGTATCTTATTCCCCAGAATTAGCCCTTGAGTCAAAGCAACAGCAAGAGACTTGGTACTGCATTTTAATAGGTGTTTCATCAGAATGCAAACAGACATGCTGGGGCACTCAAATTCCATACGCTGGTGTATATACAGATGTTCACATGGCCTCACAGATGGACAGGCACATTGGAAAGAGGCTGGTCTGCCAGTGGCCTGGAAACTATTAAGACACGGTGTCAAGGGAAAGCTTCTGGGTTAGCCTGTACCAAAAGCAAAAAGAGTGAGTTTCATGGAGTGTTTTCCATCTACTATCTGTTTTTTGAGGTCGGGGGTGGGGGGTGGGGGGGAGGGATAGAGCTAAAAGGTCAACTCCTTCTTAGGAACAAAGAAAAGAAAATAAAATCTTATATGACAAAGAGGCTTCACTTGTATTACAAAGGCACACCCAAATCATTACCATAATCACTGCCTTTCTATGGGAAACTGTCAATATTATACAAGCCTAAGTTTAAATACATTCAACTTTATAAAACAAAACAAAACAAACTAAATGATCTGTTTCATAGTGGTAACAAAGTGCCTGTGTGGCATTTTATTGTGATATTGGCATGCTGTGTGTTGCATCTATGAGAATTGATGGCTTTTAGAGTATTCTCTCCTAGCATATGGAATCTGTACTGGAGACAAAAATTTGCCCAGCCACTTTCTTTTTTTTTTCCCAAAACACATGATATACGTTTGCCTAGCCACTTTCATTATTTTAGTTTCATGGTGTAGACATGATTAAAGATGTCCTGGATGCCACTTCACCACCTGGAAGGTGATAGAGCCTCAAAACAAAATTGTTTAGTATAAGAGCAGATGGGTGCTGCCATCATAGTCTTAATCCTCCTGTATATTGGAAAATTGCTCATTCGCCTGGCTAACACTTTAATTCCATACGTTTTTCTTTGAAAATTTATCTCCATATTAATTGTACAAAAACAATACACTTCATTGTAACATTTCTGTATATGTATATAAGATTGATCATTTTCACCTCATATATTATTCTTTCTCCTCCCTGCTTTTTCCCCTTTCCCTTCTCCATCTCTCCTGGTTCCCATTTTAGTTTCACATCTTTTGTTTCCCTATCCACACCTGCCATATATGACAGAAAACAAGCAATACTTGTTTCTTATGGGAGTGGTTTTTCCACTTAATATAATGTATCTGGGTTCACCTATTTTCCCCAAGGATTACATATTGTTTTCTTCTTTATGAATGAGAGAAACTGTATCATGTATTAATTCCACATTTAGTTTATCCATTCATTTCTTGGTGAGCCATTGTGAATAGAACCATGATAAAAATGGGAATACAGATATATTACTTGCTTTTCTCATTCTTGTGCTAAAATACCTAACAAAAAATTGAGGAAAAAGGAATGTGTTTTGGTTTACAGTTCAAGGGGATACGACAATTCATTGAGGCAGGAAAAACACGGCAGCAGGAGAAGATGGCTCCTGGTTACATTGCAACTGAAAATTAGGGAGTAGAGAGTGATGAACACTTTCTCTTTTTTATTCAGTCTAGGACTCTAGCCCCTGGTATGTTAATGCACATTTAGGCCACGTCTTCCTATGTAAATTAGCCTAATTTAAATAAACATAGATATGCCCAGAGATTTGTTTTCATGGTCATTCCAAATCCCATCAAGTTGATGATTAGCCTTCATTAGCATGTATTTCTTTTGTATGTTGACTTTCCTTATGGTATACACAAACACACACACACAAGTTTCGTGTTTGTTCTTTTAAAAGAACATTCACAGTAAATTGAGTGCTGATTTCCATAGTGACTGGACCACTTTTAATGTGCAGAAGGAAGATGGATGGGAAGTGGTGGGATAAGAATCTCTTGGTTACCCACAGTTCTTGGTGTACGGAATGTATCTTATGTCTTGGAATCTTACCTTGACTTCTCATTAGTTTTCCAGGTTCTCTAGGATGGATCTTTGTCTCAAATGGGAGCTTTCCCTGTATGACACATGTTTCTACTGTCTCTCCTACTTTCTAAAGTTCAGCTGTGTCTGGATGTGCTCCCGGGTCTAACAGAGAACTACTGTGTGCCAGACACTTTACAAGAATTATCCCCCCCCCCCAGCAGCTTTTTGTTTAAGCATTTGTTTTCTGCTTGTTGTTTATATTGAGTGAGAGTGTATGTGTATATATATATGTGTAGGTGCAAGAGCATATACTACGGCTGCCGTGTAAAGGGCAGAGGAGAATTGTGGGATTCAGTTCTTTCCTTCCACTATGTATGTCTTGGGGATTGAACTCAGCTCCTCACACTTGGTGGTAAAAACACCTTTATCTGCTGAGCCATTTTCCCAGTCTCACTACAGCATCTTGTCTTTGAGGCAACCTTGTAGGGGGGGGGGGAGAGGACGATGCCCCTATTCTGTTTACAAACAAACTGAGGCTCAGAGTACTTATCCTAGATTGCCCAAGGTGACAAGATTACTAAATAGCAATGCTAAGATTCCAAGCCATGGCTGTCTACTAAGAAAATAGTATTCTCTTCAAGTACTGTTTAGGGACCAACAAATATCCTCTAAATTTCTTCTTGGACAGTGTTTTTAATAGTGGGTGCTAGTATGTTAAGAAATTTATTTATTCATCCTAGAAAACATATAGAAATGTTAACAAGTCTCTGGGATGCCAATGTCATTGTGCTAAGAAGTGACTGTCACAGTGGGAATTTCAGGCGAGGGTGCTTTTGATCAGCCTCCCAGGCATCTCCCTACGCCTTCTTTACTTGGTGCCTCCCTTTCAAGTTGCATTAGTCATGCATGACAGAACTGTGGCTCCTTTTAGAGTCTGTGCACTCTAGCTAGTCAACAGCCCTTGAAATGAAGGTCTGGTAACCCTATATTCTTCTGTCCCTCTGGATTTCAAGCAATCTATCAAGGATGTCATGTATGTTACAGGTCAGCACAGCTGGAGTCAATCCCAATATATGCTCACAACAGGCATGGATTAGTTTTCTTTTAGATGCAGAAAGTTGGCAAAAGATAGAAGTTTATTGCCAAAGCAGGGTGCTAGTGGTGATGGCATATTTGAAAAAGAAATTGAAATCACAGGCCATTACAAGGAATGACATCAAATAATAAAAAAATTAGTTGGGGAAAATGGGTAATTCAGTTGTGAGTGCTGAGTCACTGGAAACATGAGTTGGTTTCCATACATGCTTCATAGTTTATGTGGAATTGCAGAGGCATTGATGAGTTTCCCAGATCCTTTTGTTTGGTTCTTGCAAGTGAGCCAGGGTTCTGATACGGATCTAAACTAGGAAGTGAGTTCAGATAAAAGATAAGTGGGAAGGAAAGAGAATTTTGCAAGCCTTTGGCAATGAATACTGCAGCTTCCTTAAAAAGGCTTCCATATAAAGAGTCAAAAACAGCCTCATTTAATAGTTCCTGTTATTGATGTGTCCATATTCAGCATGGCTCAGTGTCCCACTACTTCCTCAGTATTGAATATAGCCCTAAGAATGTGGCCTCTCAGAGCTCAGTGACACAAAATGTTAAGCAGTGACATGTTTTGTATGTACTATTATAAGTTTGTTGGATTGTTTCTTCTTCCCTGCCATCTCCCTCCCTCCTTTCTTTCTTCTCTTCCCTTTTTACATATAACAGAAAATATGCATAATGCCAGAGACTAAGATGCAGGTAATGCCTCCCTGTCAATAACCAGGGAATCTTTCCTCAAAGTATCTGATCATTTTTCTTCATTCCCACTGTAACCACTGTGATCCAGGCATCAAAATTCCTCATCTGGGTAACGGAAATAATTTCTTAACTTGTCTCTTTTCATTCCCTTTGCCTCTTTGTGTTACATGTTCACACTGCAGCAAGAGGGATTTTGCCAAAATGCAGCACCCGTTAAATCACACCTCTGCCTAAGATCTGTCAATGGTTTTGCTAAGATGAAATCTAATTTCCTTAACATGGATTACAAGAATGATTTTCAATTTTTTTGTCTGTTCCCTACAGTAAGAAATTCATTTTGCATGGCATATTTGTAACTGAGATGAACATTTCACAAACAATACTTATCTTTGTTACCTGCAATGCACTTCTCAGATTTTCTACTCAACTCTGAACACCAAGGGTCAGTTTTTCCTGTAAAGGGCCAGATAGTAAAGCTATTAAGCTTCCTGGGCATATGGTCTCCATGGCTGCTACTGTGCTTCATCATAGTGCTTTGTATAACTCCAGGGACTTGGTGAATCCTCCAGAGAAAGACCCTCTCACTGTACAGAGCACCACATCCTCCACCCTGGGTAGTAAATGCTCCAGAGATATGTCAGTATCACTCACTGCCTTATCCTCAGGTCCAGATAGTAGGCACTTTCACACCAACATGCATTTCATATAGATATATTCTTACTTTATTACTTTTACCTTGATATACAAAGGAAACATTTACCATTGATTATGAACCATGAGCTATGAAAGAACGTTTCCAATCACTAAAAAGAGAAGGAAATCAATGTGTCACCAAACAAATCATGTGTCTTTTGTCTTTTTTTTAATATAGATAACATTTCCATGAATCTATATAAATAAATATATCAGTTAGAGCACACTGTAACAAAAAACAAATCTCTATCTTCACTTCACATGATTACACTTTTCTAATAACAACACAGAAGGAAAGAATACTCCCATGTCATAGCACATTAGCTGACATTTTTAGATCTTGTTGGCCATACCTTATACATCTTGAAAGAGAATGGTATAGTTTGAATACTTCTCTTTTGCTCCCTCCCTTCCAAAATCCATTTTCTTTCATGAACCTTTACATACTGATGTTTAGCATTGCATCTGGGATGTCAAGCCAATTGTTTTCCTCTTCACCTGGCATTGCCTTTCTTCTGTCTGTAAGCACTATTCTCTCTCTAGCCTTCACAAGCAATATAGCTGTGCCCAGACTCACTCTACTTTGATCTTATGTGCCCTAATTTGACCTCCTTAAGTCACAGACTTATTGAAAATATTGAGTACATGGAAGAAAGTGGCATTTTTGCATGACAGGTTTTGTGAAGAATGGATTTGTACATAGGGTAGATGTTAAGGACAAATGGGTAAGTTTTTCTATTATCTATGCATAAAGAGTGAAGCCTTAAAGTAGGACACTAATAGTGGTATTAAAAAACCTAAACAGAGGGCAGGGAAGATGGTTTAGTTAAGAGCACTTGCTACTCTTGCAGAGGACCTGGATCTGTTCCCAGAACCTACATAGAGGCTCACACAGGTGATCTGACACCCTTTTCTGGCCTGCTCCAGCATCATACACACACACACACACACACACACACACACACACACACACACACACCATGCACATACATAGGTGCAGGCAACCACTTATACATATAAAAAAATCTTAAAACAAATGCGAAGATTCTTTTCCTTGATTTAGAGAGAATGTAGAAGAATGTGAGAAAAGGATTTGTGAGAAGGGGAAATTATAGTTAAGGTTGATGATATAATCTATAATCTTATTTCCTTTTCTAATTTCTCTGCCTGTAGTTTTACAACACCAACATCAACACACACACATACACACACACACACACACACACACACACACACCATGCACATGCATAGGTGCAGGCAAATCACTTATACATATAAAGAAAATCTTAAAACAAACCCAAAGATTCTTTTCCTTGATTTAGAGAGAATGCAGAAGAATGTGAGAAAAGGATTTGTGAGAAGGGGAAATTATAGTTAAGGTTGATGATATAATCTATAATCTTATTTCCTTTTCTAATTTCTCTGCCTGTAGTTTTACAACACCAACATAAACACACACACACACACACACACACACACACACACATGGTGTGATAGTGTATACATGCCCAACATGCATATGTATTGTAGTTTCTAATTCATTGGTTCATCCAATAAATATCAAGCAAATATTTAGTTCTTCACTGAAAGATAGGAACTGTGAGAGGTACTAGTATTACTATAAGAGACAAAATTCTTTGTCCTCACAGAGTTTACATTTTAGTGGGGGAAAACAGACACTAAATAAGATAAATGAACAGAATACATTATGTCATATTGTGATAAATGCTAAGGGAAAAGAATAAACAAGCAGAAAATAGGAATATTAAATGTCTGTAGGGTTGCTGAAACTTTAGCTAGGGTTTCCAAAGAAGACCTCACTGACAAGATAATTTCTTTTCTTAATTTAGTTAATTTTTAAACAATATCTTACATTAATAATAAATTTTAATTCTTTTCTATATTCCTCCATCTCTAGACAAAAGTTTGGATCCTGCAAGTCCCTTGTCTCTTTTTGTACACTATGTGCTGAAATTAGAGTGGTGGGTTGTTGTTGTTGTTGTTGTCAAAACATGGATAGGAGGTTATTTATTGGAGCAATAACATCTGAACAATAGCTACACCACTGCACAAAATGACACCCTCTCTTTTTCTGCAGCAATCAACTGCCAAGATCCCTCAGAATGGGGTGCAGTCACAGGAGCCTCTACCTCATCCTAGTGGAAATGTTGATGGGCCCAATTTATACAAGCAAGTCTTAGATAGATAACCAGAGCTACGGTGAATTCATGAGCAAACGGCCTATGCCATATCCAGAAGAGACACCTTTGCTGTTTTCTTTGGCTCTCACATTCTTTCTGCTCCTTCTTTCATGATATTCCCTAAACCTTGGAGGGCATGAGATAAATGTCTCACTTGGGGCCAAATAATCAACTGTCACTTACGTGAGGCCATTTTACCAATTTTGAATATCTGCATTGACTGCTGTCCACTGCAGTGTGAGGCTCCTCAGATGAAGGTTATGGATATTTAGAAGGCAGCTTGACAACAACAAGACCACTTAACAAAATAATAGTGTGTTTCGCCATGGGCTTATGACCTTGCCACCCATGGGCTCTTAACCAGGCTTACAGGATCAGGCATCTAGGCTCTCATGAGGAATAAACTTCACACCTAATCAGAAAGAGATGTTTATGCATAAATATCATTAACAGCACTGTACCAGATAGTGTGTCTTGACAAGGGAACTTCTGTGTAAGACCCTAAAGTGAGTATGAGGTCAGGAAAAGAGGAGCTTTCGGGGTTTCAGCAGGGACTCAGATTTTACCAGTGCCACTCTTAACTGAAAGTAAAAGTGGGGAAACAGAGCCAGGTGTCGTGGTGCACGCTTGTAATCCCAGCACTCGGGGAGGCAGAGGCAGGCAGATCTCTGTGAATTCGAGGCCAGCCTGGTCTACAAAGTGAGTCCTGGACAGCCAGAGATACACAAAGAAACCCTGTCTCAGAAAAAAAAAAAGCAGCGAATCAAATCAGGGAGTACTGTGATAATCTAGGCAGACAGGATGGGAAGCTGATCCAAAGTGGTAGTTGTGGAGGGGACGGGAAGGGATCCAAGGTTGCTATATTTCACCATCTATTTGTTGTTTTTCTTTGTTTGTTTGTTTTTGTTTTTTGGTTGTTGGTTTTTTTTTCAAGACAGGGTTTCTCTGTGTAGCCTTGGCTGTCCTGGACTCACTTTGTAGACCAGGCTGGCCTCAAACTCACAGCGATCCACCTGCCTCTGCTTCCCGAGTGCTGGGACTAAAGGTGTGCACCCCCACCGCCTGACTCACCATCTATTTGTAATGATAGATGCTGATATTGGTACATAATATCTGTAGAAACACCGATAGAATGTGGTATATGATCACTTGCCCTTACAGTCCAACTTCTCAGGCCTCTGATGCAGGAACATCTCTTGAAGTTAGGAGTTTGAGGCTAGCCTGTGTAGCATGTGATAGAAAGCTGTAGAGATACAAGAAAGGAGTGAGAAAGGAAGGGAGAGACAGTGTGTGTTTGTGTGTGTGTGTGTGTGTGTGTGTGTGTGTGTGTGTGTGTGTGTGTGTGTGTGAATAGTAAAATGCTCAATGTCTTGGCGTATAAAGCAGTGTAGGTAATTGGGAGATGAGGAAAGATATTGTGAGAAATGATAAGAGGCCTGTGCAATAGAGTAAAACCTGTGAATTTCAGTGTGTTTTAAATTCATTTTTCAGTGTCAAGTGCTTCCAATGACAAAGGTAAGATCATCACTGTGCCTTTCTCTTTACCTGAAGCCATGTAAGATAACTTGATTTGCAGCATTTAGAAATAGAGAACTTGTTCTCTTTTATATTTATAGAGTAGGGAGATACATGCTCTTCTCCAAGCTAAATGAGGCAAAAGGAAATTCTAATTGGTTCTGGTAAAAGTAATTAATTGGTTAGCACATCCCTGTCCATATTTGGAGTAGCGCTATATGCATGAGTAGAATATAGGCAAGTCTCCTCTCTGGTCTGCTTTCTAATTACCAAACATGTGATACCCACCTGTGAGGCTAAATACCATCTGTTGGGAGATGGCAGACTACAATTTCTTTCCATTATTAGAAGACCAACAAGAGTCAAACCGTTTCTGGAAACTTGCCCTTAAGCTTTTGAAATTTATTATGAAAAAGTATGTGCAAAGAATAAAATATTTACAGACTAGTATGATGAATGTAATGTATCCATACATAGATTTACTAATTTTCAGTATGCCAAAGGCTTTGACTGTCACAGAGAATAGGGAGGAAGAGGGCTCTTTGGGTAAGGTTGTCTTTTCAGTTTCTGATATTTTGATCACCCTGTGTGCTGGTTAGTGTTTTGTCAACTTGACTCAGAATAGAACCATTTGGGTGAAGGGAATCTCAATTGAGAAATTATCTCCATCAGATTGGCCAGTAGGAAAAGCATGTGGGAGCATTTTCTTGATTAATGATTGATGTGATAGGATCGAGTTCACTGTGGGAGGTTCCACCCCTGGGTAGATATTCTTGGGTTGTATTTATTTTCAAAAAGCAAGCTAAGCTAGTCATGAAGGACAATCCACTAAGCACTGTTACTCTATGAACTCTCCTTTAGTTCCTGCCTCCAGGTTCTTGTCTTGAGTTCCTGTCATGAGTTCCATTCATGATGGACAGTAAGCTGTAAGCTGAAATAACTCATTACTCCCCAAATTGCTTTTGGCCATTGTACTTATCACAGAAAAGGAAAGGAAAACTAGGATACCCTATAGTCAGAAGACACAGGATAGAAATAGATGACTTAAGAACACTTGGGAGTAAAAAAATGGAGCATGATGAATTTTAGAAAATTCCACCAAGTAAAATTGCAAAGTACTGGCCTCCTGATATACGGCCATCCTGAGGTTATGAGGTTGGCACAATACTATTAATTACTTTTCCCTAAAATATTTCAGCTTAGTTTATTCATTCAACTGTGGAGTTTGTATTCTTTATACACAGTAAAGTAGTAATTATTATAGTTCATAATAGAATCTGTGAGGGAAGTCATCTACTTTGCCAGTGATTCGTTTCAGTCTCTCACTCTTTTTCAATCCATTGACTTTTAAATGTTTAAGTTCTACTATTCTTAAATAATGTAATTGTCTTTCATATTTTCTAATAAAGTAACCGTCACACTTAACTTTGTGCCATTTTCATTACTCTTATGCCTGGATCTTAAATGTGTTAGAATAAAAGAGGTATTCAGACATATGATTTTTATATGGCGTGTGTGTGTGTGTGTGTGTGTGTGTGTGTGTGTGTGTGTGTGTGTGTGTGTTGTAGACCCTATTTGGGATATTTTGAGTGTAGATAAGAAGTAATATGAAGAAATGTTCTTTTTAAAAAATTAGCTAATAATTATTAACAAATTGCTCCATTGATAAATACTGGCATAATTTTCCATGAGAAATAATTAGTTTGAGTCAAAAAAAAAAACCTCTAGTGAGGCCACCTCAAGAAGGGTCATGCTTATTTGGGTCTTGGGGAGATGATATAGAAGGATACAGAACCTGGGCCTGGTTTGACCTTCAGTTGAACATATGGTAGTTATTCATTTCCTTGTTTTCAGATTATTATTTGGCTCCCAGAGGTCTTTAATGACAGCCAATGATAATACTTTGAATTCTTCCCAAATGCTGTGAAGTATCTGCATCTGGCTATGACAAACTAAGGAGGAATGTGATCAAAATTCCATACGTGGGCTAGAAGTCAGTGAATATGAGAACATCTACCTTTCCAGGTGAGTAGAAGTTTAGAACCCATGTAGAAATAATACACATGATCCTGAGGTGCTATTTACTGGTGAATGGGAGTACTGAGAATTTCTAAAAATATGGCACAGGTAAGAAAAATGTTCTTTTTGAAGACCAAGGTCTTTCATATTTCATCTGACAAATCTGACACAATTAAAAGGAGATGAAATCCAAATACACTAAAAGAAAGGGTTGGTGTGCAAATTGCCATTGCTTGATAACCATAAAAAGACTTTGACTTACAGGAAATAATAGACTTTCATGTTTGAATGTGCAGACTGTGAAGGACAGAGTGACAGTGTTAGACTATTAATGGCTGTTTGTTGGTCATTTACTACGTGCTTAGCACCTTTGAAATATACATATATAGAGAGACATATTTATACACACATACATACATATTTATACACAAACACATCCCCGCACAGTCATCATTCTTATCTTATAGAGGGAACTGAGTATAGAGACTCTGATTTGATCAGGCTTCAACATGTGGCACGTACTACAAATGAGGTTAGGTTATTTTCTTTGTCTGTTTTCTGTTTTTGTTTTTGCTTTTTGTTTTGTTTTGTTTTTGAGACAAGATTTCTCTTAGTAGCTCTGGCTGTCCTGGAATGCAACTCTACAGACCCGGCTGGCCTCAAACTCAGAGAGGCTTGCCTTACACTCCCTCCTGAGTGCTGGGATTACAAGTGTGCACCACCATGCCCATGATGAGGCTCATTTCAAACGTCACGATTTTTTTTATTAATTTATTCTTGTTATATCTCAATGTTTATCCCATCCCTTGTATCCTCCCATTCTTCCCTCCCCGCCCCATTTTCCCATTATTCCCCTCCCCTATGACTGTTCCTGAGGGGGATTACCTCTGACTGTATATTCTCATAGGGTATCAAGTCTCTTCTTGGCTACCAGCTGTCCTTCCTCTGAGTGCCACCAGGTCTCCCCCTCCAGGGGACATGGTCAAATGTGAGCCACCAGAGTACGTGAGAAAGTCATATCACACTCTCCACTCAACTGTGGAGAATATTCTGACCATTGGCTAGATCTGGGAAGGGGTTTAAAGTTTACCTCCTGTATTGTCCTTGGCTGGTGCCTTAGTTTGAGCGGGACCCCTGGGCCCAAATCTGCCTATCATATTGTTCTACTTGTAGACTTCTAGGACCCTCTGTATCCTTTTATTTTGCTGTTCTCCCATGCTTTTCTCATTTAGAGTCCCAATAGGATGCCCTCCCCTCTGTCCCAGTTTCCTGGTAAGTGAAGGCTTTCGTGGGACTGCCCCTTGGGCTAGTATGCAGATATAAGTGAGTATATACCATTTGATTCTTTCTGCTTATGGGTTAACTCACTCATTATGATC
The DNA here is from genome assembly GCF_903995435.1 of Acomys russatus. NCBI lineage: Eukaryota > Metazoa > Chordata > Mammalia > Rodentia > Muridae > Acomys > Acomys russatus. The sequence continues at coordinate 76,107,378 of NC_067169.1, read as the reverse complement.
ATTTCTAGCTCAATCCATTTATCCACAAATTTCTGGAATTCCTTGTTTTTAATAGCGGAGTAGTATTCCATAGTGTATATGTACCACAGTTTCTTTATCCACTCTTCTACTGAGGTACACTTAGGCTGTTTCCATGTTCTGACTATTATGAATAAGGCTGCTATGAACATGGTTGTGCAAATTTTCTTGTGGTGTGCTGGAGCATCTTCTGGGTATATTCCAAGGAGTGGAATAGCTGGGTCTTGAGGAAGCCCTATTCCCAGTTTTCTGAGATAGCACCAGATAGATTTCCAAAGTGGCTGTACTAGTTTGCATTCCCACCAGCAATGAAGGAGTGTTCCTCTCTCCCCACATCCTCGCCAGCATGTGGTGTTGCTTGAATTTTTGATCTTAGCCATTCTGATGGGTGTAAGATGGAATCTCAGAGTTGTTTTGATTTGCATTTCCCTGATGACTAAGGAGGTTGAGCACTTCTTTAAGTGTTTCTCAGCCATTTGATACTCCTCTGTTGAGAATTCTCTGTTTAGTTCCAAGCCCCATTTCTCAATTGGGTTATTCGGTTTGGTGGTGTTTAATTTCTTGAGTTCTTTATATATTTTGGATATTAGACCTTTGTCAGATGTAGGGTTGGTGAAGATTTTTTCCCAATCTGTAGGCTGACACTTTGTTCTCTTGACAGTGTCTCCTGCCTTACAGAAGCTTCTCAGCCTCATGAGGTCCCATTTATTAATGGTTGACATTAAGGCCTGGGCCGTTGTTGTTCTGTTCAGGAAGTTGTCTCCTGTGCCAATATGTTCCAGGCTCTTTCCCAATTTTTCCTCTAAGTGGCTTAGTGTCTCTGGTTTTATGTTGAGGTCTTTAATCCACATGGATTTGAGTTTTGTGCAAGGTGACAAATATGGGTCCAGTTTCATTTCTTTACACATAGACCTCCAGTTAGACCAGCACCATTTTTTGAAGATGCTATCCTTTTTCCATTGAATGGATTTGGCTTCTTTGTCAAAAATCAAGTGACCATATGTGTGTGGATTCATATCTGGGTCTTCGATTCGATTCCACTGATCAACCAGCCTGTTGCTGTGCCAGTACCATGCTGTTTTAATTACTATTGCTTTATAGTACAGTTTGAGATCAGGTATGGAGATTCCTCCGGAGCACCTTTTATTGTACAAGATTGTTTTAGCTATTCTGGGTTTTTTGTTTTTCCATATGAAGTTCAGAATTGAACTTTCAATGTCTTTAAAAAATTGTGTAGGTATTTTGATAGGGATTGCGCTGAATCTGTAGATTGCTTTTGGTAGGATGGCCATTTTTACTATGTTAATTCTCCCGATCCATGAGCAAGGAAGATCATGCCATCTTCTCAGGTCATCTTCAATCTCTTTCTTCAGAGTTTTGAAATTTTTTTCATACAAGTCCTTCACTTGTTTAGTTAGGGTAACTCCTAGATATTTTATATTGCTTGTGCCTAATGTGAAGGGTGTGGTTTTCTTAATTTCTTCCTCTGCAAGCTTGTCATTTGTGTATAGGAAGGCTACAGACTTTTTTGAGTTAATTTTGTATCCAGCTAATTTGCTGAAGGTGTTCATCAGATTTAGGAGTTCTCTGGTGGAATTTTGAGGGTCACTTATGTACACTATCATATCATCTGGAAATAGGGATAATTTGACTTCCTCCTTTCCCATTTGGATACCCTTGATCTCCTTTTGTTGTCTTATTGCTCTGGCTAGAACTTCGAGTACTATATTGAAGAGATATGGAGAGAGTGGGGCCTTGCCTTGTTCCCAATTTTAGAGGAATTTCTTTGAGTATCTCACCATTTACTTTGATTTTGGCTATTGGCTTGCTGTATATAGCCTTTATTATGTTGAGGAAAGTGCCTTGTATCCCCGATCTCTCTAAAACTTTAAACATGAATGGGTGTTGAATTTTATCAAATGCTTTCTCTGCATCCAAGGAGATGATCATGTGGTTTTTTATTTTCAGTTTGTTTATATGGTGGATATCATTGATGGATTTCCATATATTAAACCATCCCTGCATGCCTGGAATGAAGCCTACTTGGTCATGATGAATGATATCTTTGATGTGTTCCTGTATTCGTTTTGCAAGTATTTTATTTAGTATTTTTGCATCTATGTTCATAAGAGAAATTGGTCTGAAATTCTCTTTCTTTGTTGAGTCTTTGTGAGGTTTAGGTATCAATGAGACTATGGCCTCATAGAATGAATTTGGTAATTTTGCATCCATTTCTATCTTTTGGAGTAGCTTGAGTAGTATCGGTATTAGCTCGCCCTTGAAGATCTGGTAGAATTCTGCACTGAAACCATCTGGCCCTGGGCTTTTTCTGGTTGGTAGACCATCGATGATTGCTTCTATTTCTGTAGGGGAAATGGGACTATTTAGCTTGTTTATCTGTTCTTCATTCAACTTTGGCAAGTGAAATTGATCAAGAAAATCGACCATTTCCCTTAGATTTTCAAATTTTGTGGCGTATATGCCTTCAAAGTAGGATCTTATGATTCTTTGAATTTCTTCAGTGTCTGTTGTTATGTCTCCCTTTTCATTTCTGATTTTGTTGATTTCAATACTGTCTCTCTGCCTTTTAGTTAGTTTGGCTAATGGTCTGTCTATCTTGTTGATTTTCTCAAAGAACCAGCTTTTGGTTTTGTTGATTCTTTGGACTGTTTTCTTAGTTTCTAATTTGATAATTTCAGCCCTGAGTTTGATTATTTCCAGGTGTCTACTCCTCTTGGGTGTTTCTGCTTCTTTTTTTTCTAGGGCTTCCAGTTGTGTTGTTAAGATGCTTATGTGCAATGTTTCCAATTACTTTTAAAAGGCACTTAGTGCTATGAATTTTCCTCTTAGCACTGCTTTCAATGTATCCCACAAATTTGGGTATGTTGTTTCTTCATTTTCATTGAATTTCAGAAACTCCTTGGTTTCTTTCTTTATTTCTTCCCTGACCCAGGTGTCATTTAGCAGAGAGTTGTTTAGTTTCCACGTACGTGTAGGCTTTTTGTTATTTCTGTTGTTGTTGAATTGCAGCCTAAGAGCATGGTGATCTGATAGGATACAAGGTATTATTTCAATCCTCTTGTATCTATTGAGGCTTGCTTTGTAACTTACGATGTGATCAATTTTGGAGAAGGTTCCATGGGGTGCAGAGAAGAAGGTGTATTCTTTCTTGTTTGGGTGAAAGGTTCTATAGATATCTGTTAGATCCATTTGACCCATGGCATTGGTTAATGATGTTATTTCTCGGCTTAGTTTCTGTTTCAATGACTTATCCTTCAGTGAGAGTGGGGTGTTGAAGTCTCCCACTATTATTGTGTGGGGATCGATGTGTGGTTTAAGCTTTTTTAGGAGACTTTTACAAATGTGGGTGCCCTTGTATTGGGAGCATAGATGTTCAGAATTGTGATGTCATCTTGGTTGACTTTACCTTTGATGAGTATGAAGTGTCCTTCCTCATGTCTTTTTATTAATTTTGGTTGAAAGTCTATTTTGTTTGATACGAAAATGGCTGCGCCTGCTTGCTTCTTGTGACCATTTGCTTGGAATATTTTTTTCCAACCTTTTACCCTGAGGTAATGCCTTTCATTATGGGTGAGATGTGTTTCTTGAATGCAGAAGAATGTTGGATCTTGTTTATGTACCCATTCAGTTAGTCTGTGTCTTTTTCTTGGAGAATTGAGGCCATTGATGTTGAGAGATATTAATGACCAGTGACTGTTAAGAGTCTTAATTTTGATGTTGTTTCCAGTGAGCGTTTGTGTAGTTGTGTTTTTGCCATGGGATAGTTATCCATTTCCTGGGTAGTTTTGGTTGTAGCTTGACCCTTTGGGATGGAGTTTTCCTTCTAGTACCTTCTGTAAAGCTGGATTTGTGGATAGGTACTGTTTGAATTTGTTTTTGTCATGGAATATTTTGTTTTTTCCATCAATGGTTATTGATAATTTTGCTGGGTAAAGTAGTCTGGCCTGGCATCTGTGGTCTCTTAGGGTTTGCAGGATCTCTGTCCAGGCCCTTCTGGCTTTTATGGTCTCTGCTGAGAAGTAGGGTGTAATTCTTATAGGTTTACCATTAAATGTTATTTGGCCCTTTTCCCTTGCAGCTTTTAATACATTTTCTTTGTTCTGCATGTTTTGTGTTTTGATTATTATGTGGCGGGCAGTTTTTCTTTTCTGGTCAATTCTATTTGGTGTTCTGTAGGCCTCTTGTATATTTATAGGCATTTCTTTCTTTAGATTGGGGAAATTTTCTTCTATGATTTTGTTGAGAATAGTTTCTGGGCCCTGGAGTCTGATGTCTTCTCTTTCTTCAATGCCTATTATCCTCAGATTTCTTCTTTTCATGGTGTCCTTAATTTCTTGGATGTTTTGTGTCAGGAGTTTTCCAGATTTGGCATTTTCTTTAATGGTTGATTCAATATCTGTGATTGTATCTTCTAGACCTGAGATCGTTCTTCCATCTCTTGGATTCTGTTAGAAAAGCTCACCTCTGTGTTGCTCGCCTTCTTCTCTGAGGTCTCACGTTCTCGTTTTTCTTCTCTCTGTGTGTTTATCAGTGAATCCATTTTCATTTTCAGATCTTGAACTGATTTTTTGATTTCTTTCATCTGATTTTTTGTATATTCCTGAGTTTCTTCCATTGCCTCTTTGTAGGTCTTCAGATATTGAACTGTTTTATTTATTTCTTTCATCTGGTTGTTTGCATTTTCCTGCAATTTTTCCAGTTCCACTCTATGTGCTTCTTTTAAGTATCTCACCAGTTTGTCTGCATCTTCCTGCATTTGATTACAAATTTTATTTGTTTCCTCCATTATCATCCTCATTACTAAGGATTTGAGGTCATTTTCTTGTATTTCCATAGTATTTGAGTTCTCTGGGTTGTTTTCTTTGGGATAGCTGGAAACTGGAGATGCCATGTAGTTTTGGGGTTATTTGCGTATGCTTTTTTGTTGTCCTTTAGACTTCTTGCCATCTTTGTTTTTGTTTGGTAGCTTCCAGAGTTGGATGGAGGGTGTCTGATGATAGATTCACTTGTTTTCTCACGATTTCTCTAAGCTGCGAGCTCAAAGCTTCACTGGTGTGGATGTTAGGAGGTTAGCCCTGTTGTTCTGGTCTCTCACAGCCAGTGATCTTCAGCCCCCCCTGTTCTGTGGATCCTGCAATTGTTCTGGGTCTCTGAATGAGTGTTGGGTCAGGCCAAGGTATCCACAGCCTTCTGTGTTCCCTGCCAAGTCCAGCCAGAAACACTGGGCCCGAACCACGGGCTGAACTCAGCTAGATTATCAGGGCCTGAACCGTCTGCCGAGCTCAGCTAGGGATTCTGGGCCCAAAATGCACACAGGCTCCAGCCAGAATTTTTGGGCTGGGACTACGCACCAAGCTCCGCTAGGGCCTTTTGGCCCAAAGTGCGTGCTGTGGTCAGTTATTGAGTCAGGGCCCGAACTGACCACCAATCTCAGCCAGGAACTCTGGATTCAAACTGCACACTGTGTTCAACCAGAGTCTTAGAGCTGGTGGAACCGAGAGCTCTGTCCAGCCTGCGCCACAGCAGGGGAACTGTGGCTGCTCTCAGTTAGTGCCAGTGGTGGAACCAAGTGCTCCGCCCAGACTGTGTCATCACAGGGGAGCTGCCGCTGAGCTGAGGTGGCGCCTAGGATGGAACTGAGCACTCCACCAAGCCTGTGCCACAGCAAGAGAACTGCGGCTGCTCTGAGTTAGCGCCAATGGTGGAACCAAGTGCTCTGCCCAGACTGTGTCACTGCAGGGGAGCTGCCGCTGAGCTGAGGTGGCGCCTGGGGTGGAACTGAGTGCTTGGCCAAGCCTGCGCCACAGCAGGAGAACTGCGGCTGCTCTGAGTTAGCGCCGGTGTTGGAACCAAGTGCTCCGCCCAGACTGTGTCACCGCAGGGGAGCTGCCGCTGAGCTGAGGTGCTGCCTAGTATGGAGCTGCATGCTCCACTAAGCCTGCGCCACAGCAGGGGAGCTGTGGCCGAAGCTGAGTTAGTGCCTCAGGCAGAATTGCTTGCTGGGCTGGGCCAGTACCCGGGACACTGGGGCCGAACTGTCCGCCGAGTCCAGTCTGGGTCCGAAGGCTCCACGCGACCCAAATCCTGCCCCGAGTCCCCTCTCCCGTAGCAACTCCCACCAGCCACCACACCAATCGCCTCCACCAGAAGGCTATGAGCTGCAAACCTCAGCCACCGCTGCTTGTGTGGCTGGTGCTGCTGCCTCTGTCGCTGCCGCTCTGATCAGAGAAAATCCACGCTCCTCCCGTGTGCAGGGGCATGCAGGTCCTCTGCACACTGGTCCCTCCGAACCGTGGAGCACTCCCGCTGCCGTGATGTTCGGACCTCGGTGTTCCTGGCTCAGAAATCTGTGCAATTCCCTGAATTGTTCACTGGAGCCTCCAAACGCGGTCCACACTGCTCGCCGCCATCTTGGATCCCCACGATTTTTTATCTGCTTATTATATTTTATTGCCCAAGTAGAAGAGCTTTTAAACATATTTAATGTTTTAATTTTACAAATGAGAAAAATGAATGGAACAGAAAGTAAGTGGTCCATATCTCTTTGAGGGCAAGGATCACCACTATTATGTTGATCATTGTGGACTCCATTACCATCACAGGGTCAAACCTATGATAGACACTTAATAAAAATTGTTGACTTAAGTATACAATAAATCAGTGAAGGAAAATACTTCAGTTATGGATCTATAAGATTTATTATATGTTTGCTGTTGATATGACCCTCAGAATTTTTATACTTATATAACGTGTGACATAGTGTATGAGGGCCATGCACAATCAAAGTTTACTAATAGTATATCATGAATGAGGGCTGGCTTATACTAGGGGAACAAGTTTTATGTGGTCTATGTGAAAATATTTCATGAGTGCATGATTTGTGCTAAGTATGGTGTTATTCTCTGATGGAACTACTACTAATAATAAAAACTCGTCTTTTCAGATTAGCTAATTTGAATTTTCAGAGTCAGGTGTATGCTCTTTATGTATAAAGCATTCAGCACATTTGTATTGAGCACTTATTGTGTTCTCAGAACTGGGATTGCATTGTTGAGCAAAGCAGAGAAAAGAATTTCTTTATAGGATGTACCCTCCAAATTCTTATAAACACATTTATGAATTTGATTACATTATTAGCACCATTGTATAGATGAGCAAATGAAGAAGAGAGATAAATATCTCACTGATCTAAAGAGCAGAGCTGGAGTGTAGTTCCAGAGACCGTTTTTAAATATTGTACTCTATGGCCTTTTAAGGACCATAAGAGGACTGGGGATGTAATTCTGTGCTGCAATATTTGCACAGCATTTACAAGACCTAGAGACTCATCTTGAACCCCACAGTGGTAATACAAGTCCTTGAAACTCAGGCTTAAGGGACACTTGGGCTGTTTGAGGAGATAGACAAGAAAATTAAGCATTACAGCACAATAAAAATAGCAGGAGCTGACACTTTCTGAGTGTCTAATGTGTTTCAGTCCTTGTGTTAGTAGTTTGATCTTGGGCAAACTAGATACCACAGTGGGTAAAGGTGCCTGGTGCCAAGTTTGACAGGCTAATTTTAATCCTCATCACACACACACACACACACACACACACACACACACACACACACAGTAGTGGAAGCAAAGAGACCCAACTCCTAAAGTTATCTCATGATCTTCACATGAACATCTAAACATGCACACAAAATAAATCAATAAAAAGTAATATAAAATTAAAAAGAGTTTGACATGCTTCCATTAATTCATTTCATTTTTCTATTAACACCAAAGAATTGGTAACATTATGGTTTTCATTTTACAGATGAAATGAGTGCCATGTCCTTCACCATTATAATGTCATGCTTACTAAGTAAGTATTTGAAATATATATCCAACTACACAAATGCATAGTTGATCTGAGAGAAAATCCAAATTGTAATGTCCCAATTCCCAAGCATTGTTCCCACTTACTTTCAAGCCACTAATAAGATTTCTTGTGTCCACACAATAGGAACTGTATGCTTTGCTATGAAGGCTAATGGTAACCAACCAGGCTGCATAGTTTCTGAAATATTATGAACCACATGTTTCCAGAAGTATGCCAGTGGTACAGGCTGCTTTTGTAATGGGAAGCTGGCCTAGTGGATGAATATTCTATCTTTACTTATATAGGACAGATTTTAAATCCAGCTTACTCCTTCCTTCTAACTGAGTTCCATTTGGCTTTTATTAGCCTTTGTCTAACTTAGTTTTTAATTTATGTCACACACACACACACACACACACACACACACACACACACATCCTAGAGGGTCTAATATGAATGAAAAGTTTGAATTGTCCAACATGCTGACAGGAACAAATTCGGTCAGGTCTGATCCAGTGTCAGTGTCTGGTTCTTTTGTTCTGCAGGCATATAATTTCTTACAAGCACTGTATAGTCCTAAAATTATAAATGTATGAGATGTGTTGGATGCACAGAACAATTAATATTGCTTCTCTGCTCTTTGTATGAGCAGAAAAAAGAGATCTGTAAATCTTCATTCATGCCATATGAAGAATGGCATCTAACAATAAATCACAGGGAATCTATAACCTACAACAAGCATTGTCTATGCATAGACTTTTATGTCTCAACCAGTCTCAGAGCTATTCCCATGGTAGTGGGATTAGCAATATAAGTTACCTGCTTGTTCTGCAGTTTGAATTCTTCACATCCCAATTGTAGCCCCCTCACTCACTCACTCCCACTCCTTCCCTTCCCTAGTCTTCAGAAAAAGGAGCCCTCCTCCCTTAACATCTGACCTCTACCTATCAAGTCTCATCTGTACTACCTGTGTCCTCTTCCTCTGTGACCTGACAAGGCCCCCATACAAGGGGGATGTCACCAACATTGGGGGGCCAGAGTCCATATCAGAAGTAGTCCCTCAACCCTCCCAGTCCCACCCTTCCTTCCTCATCCCCTCTCCCTCATCCCCTAGTCCTCAGAAAGGGTAGCCCTCCTCCCCTAACTTGTTCCAGCACCAAGTGCTTCAGTTGCTGTTCTTCATCAGAACAGGACAGCTCCCAGGACAGATTTAAAGAGAGCTTGCAATCCCAATTGGTCCAGTATTTCAGACTGTCCCACACAGGACTTCTATTAATCCTAGAATTTCTCAATATTTAGAAACTGGACCACAAATATTATTTCTGGCTTGTTTAAGCATTTTCCACAATTTTATTTAAGCCCCTAAAAAGGTATGATTCATCCCAAATCAGTTGGAAGAAACCTTAAGAGAATGATGTCCCATTTCCCTTAAGAGGGGTTAGGTAGGTTTTTGGTTGCTTTCTTGGGATATAGGTGTTTATTTTCATTGGGAGTTGGTTATAAGTTACTATTGATCTTATTCAGAGAGAAAATGAGGTTGGACTGAGGGATGTCTCTCTTTTCCTTATCTTTCTTGCTTAGGTTTGGAGATAGGAGCTATAAAGGAAGACAGGGGAATCTAGAAATATATAAGGATGATAGGAGAAAAAGTAGATTATGAATCTAATCCTCAGCTTAATGCCTTAATTGTTATTCACAAGGTTATTTTTAATTCATTGGTATTAAATTTTGTATAGTGATGCAAAATAGTTTACTTTTGATACATTGGTATAGAATTCAAATTTAAGATTACTCTTTACACACATTATGTATATTTCTACTCTAATATGAGGTATTGTACCCATACAACATGATTATAATACAAGGTTTACTTCTAATACTTTGAAAGTGTTATTACAGGCTGTTTAGGATAATTAAATAATACAAGTTAACTGTTAGTTGATCAAATCATGATCATGTCAATTACTAGTCTACCTTTATTACAAGAACACACATTCTAGGTGTAACAGATATGATTCTATAGATAGATAAGGTAAAATAGTTAGACAAGGTCTTCAAAAACTTCAGAGACCTACAGATATGGCATTTAAAGCTTTTTAACTGTTTTAAGATAGCTCCAAATGTGGCAAACCACCCACTGGGCAAAACATCCTCATTTCTATCACAGACAGAGTTCTGCCTAAAAATAGGCAAGCTTGAATGCAGCCAGAGTTGATGGCCAAACTCTGCCAAGACAGGGTTAGCAAGTCCTCAGTAGTTCCTGCCTCACAAATATGTCTGTCAGATATATTGGGCCAGAAGGCTGAAGATGATGCTCCAACGTTATAGAGAGGGTTGGGTGACTGCTCAGGTAGTAAACTGTCTTAGTCATCTTCTCATTTTGGAAGTTGCTAACCTGCACTCCCTGTATACTCAGGCAATTAATTTTATTCCTTCTAAAGTCTCTCATGTGGTTGAAGACCAGATAGTTTAGTTTTACAATTAAGCTTAGTTGATTAGGGGTTAAGATGTTTTTAGATCTAGGTAGTTGTTTTAAGTTGATAATGACAAGATGTGATGGAGATTAATTTACATTCAGAATTTTAGACCCACCAAGATAGGAAAGATGTTTTCTTCAAGGCTGCCAAATACAAATAGCCAAAACACTATGAATGTAACATTTATATAATTCCTGATTGTTTTGTAGTTCTTCTTGCTGTAGGTAGTTTATTGTATATATGTGTAATAATATAAATGTGTACATAAAAAAGAAAAAAGAAAAGAATAAAAAGAAAAAGTTCAAATTGAAAAAAATTTATAACTCATATTTTATGCTGTTTGTACGTGTATGATTGTGTCTATTTATATGTGTACATGCACACGTGTGCATGCTTCTGTGGGTGTAAAAAATGTAGACTCAATTTCACTGTTTCCAATATTATCATATAAATTGGTTACAATATTAGAAAGGATCCTTGCCATTCATTCTTTCCAATTTTTTCTTCAGAAAGTGCCATATAATCAAATTCCATGTAAGGTTGCATTTCACACCTATCCTAGTAATAAAAGTTCTCTCTTGACCACATTTGTTAAGATGAAATCAGCTGTTAATTGCAGAAATAATTTGCTATTTATTGTCAAATGGTAGCCAACTTTACATTCACCTCTAGTTAACATATAACAATTGAACATTAATATTTATTGCTAGATGTTGCAATTTTATGGAGCCCTACTTAAAATGTTTGGTACCTCACAATCTGTCGGCACAGAAAGTATAACAAAGCAAATGACAAGAAAACGGATTAAATTGGAGTCTGCTGGTTCATCTTTAAAAGGGAAACTTATTTCCAGAGAGAACATCTGCTCCCAATGAAGAGTGCGGGCCTATAGCTGGGGCTGCTATAGTTTTAGCAGATGGAAGTGGTGTGGACTAGAAATTCACAGAATGTTAGAGACTCGAGTTTGTCACCTCTCCAGATTGCTTCCTAGATAGTTTCTTGTCTGCCAGCTTTAAACCTGTTAATGTAGAGTCAATACACACTGCCATCTCAGTAAAAGGACCCACCTATGTGTCAATTTCAAGGTAATGCTATTTACAAGAGACCCCGGACTCAGACACCTACATGTTTCCCTGTTTTGTATGCATGGAAATAACAGTGTCAATTTGTCTGGATACATTAGTGTGAATTGAATAACAACGTTGGGGCTATAGAATTAGGAAAGAGTATATCAGGCTAGTTAACCCACTTCTTAATCATGGCAGCATTTTCCTTTTAACAAATCAGTCTGGCCTTTGTCAATTTCCTTTTTTAAAATATTGAAAATAGATTATTTTCTCATACAATATATCCTTACTGTAGTTCCTCTTCCTCTACTCCTCTGTATCCCTCCCCACCTTACCTTTCCTCCAAATAGCCTCCTTTCTGTCATTCACAAGGAAAGAACAGGCTTCTAAGAGACAACAGCCAAACATGACAAAATAAAATATAATATGATGAAGCAAAAACTATCATATCAACGTTGGACACAGCAACCCAACAGGAGGAAAAGAGTCCGAAGAGCAGTCAAAAGAGTCAGAGACCTACTTGTCTTCATAGTCAGTAGTCCAATAAAAATACTAAGCTAATAGCTATAATATACATGCAGGGACCTGATGTAGACCCATGTAGGCCTTGTGCTTGCTGCTTCAGTTTCTGTGAGCTCATATGCCTCTTGCTTAGCTGATTGAGGTCTTATTTTCCTGGTGTTTTCCATACCCTCTGACTCGTAAAATCCTTATGCCTCCTCTTCTGAGGCACTGGTTACCTAAGATGAAAGGGGAGGAATATTATGGAGACCTTCAGTTTAGACTCTTTCTTTGCATTACATCTGGCTGTGGGTCTCTGATTCTGTTCACGTCTGCTGCCTGAGGAAACCCCTCTGATGATCACTGGATAAGACGCTAATATATGAGTATAGGAGGATATCATTAGGAATCATTAAATTTGTTTGTGTAGTCAGCCATGTTTGATTTCACTCTAAGTCTTTAGGGTATTTAGTTACTGGTTCTTGGCTACCCAAGCTGTATTGGGTATGGGTTCCTTGCCATGGAATGGGCTTTATGTCATACTAGACATTAATTGGCTACTTCCACACATTCTTTGCCGGAATTTCCCTAGCATATTTTGCAGGCAGGACAGGTGGTAGGTCAAAGGTTTTGTGGCTGGGTTGGTGTCCATGTTTCTCTTTCCATAGCCTGCAGAGAACTTTCCTGTGCCACAGAGACTACAGTATGAGGGTGAAGGCTCCATGTAGGAACCAGCTCAACTTCTCCTTGTTCAGTGAATTGTGTGAGAATTGTCCTCGACAATTGGGCCCTACTGTCAGTTTGCAGAGAACAACCTTTTGTCTTAGCATCATCATTCATTATTTAGGGATTTCTGTGGGGTCCACTTGGCAAACAACTCAAATGATTACAACCCTACTCCACCACTGGAAGCCTTGTCTGGATATAAGAAATGGCCACTTGAGACTCCGTATGCCCCGTTACTAGGAGTCCTCATTAGGATCACGTTAATAGATTCTAGGAAGTTTCCACAGTACTAGATATCTAAACCACCCACCCAATGCTGCCAATTCCAGCCATCTCTCCCTGCAATCTCTCCCTCCATCCCATCTTCATTCATACATGATCCCTCTATCTCCCATCCTGACATGCCTTCCTCCAGTCCACCCTAAAATCATTTCTATTCCCCCTTCCCAGGAAGATCCATGCATCTCCTAGAGCCCTGCTCTTTACCTAACTTCTCTGGGTCATTAAATTGTAGCTTGATTATCATTTACTTAATAGCTAATATCCACTTGAAAGTGAACACATACTATTTTTTTCCTCTGGGTCTGGGTTACCTCTTTACTTAGGATGATTTTTTTTTCTAGTTCTAGCTAAGTCAATTTATTTTTAAAGGAAAAATGTTTGTAAAGTTCTCTGTCATGTAATATCATTATCCTTTGAGTATAACATATCTTTCATCCTTCTCTTTAAAAAACATTTCCACACCCAAAGCTCAGGGTGCATCATGGAAGAGAGGGCAGGAAGATTGGTGAGATTGTGTCTCTTACTAACATCAGAAGCAACATTCATAAAGTCTCACTAATATAACTTCCCAAGCATGAGCTGGACAAAGACATGCTAGCAAGGGCAGAGAGGGGGAAATAGGGAGCCGGGAGGGGGTGCAAGGGGGGAAGCTCACTTGAGACAAAGCATTATAGGTAAGTGAGAAATGTTGGAAGATAGGGAGAAGATTTTCTCCCAGACTGTTCTCAGTCAATAGTTCTCTTAAAATGAATGAAATACCTATTGTGCTAAATTGTTCAAAGATCTTAAAGTAAAATCTTATTACAATATGACAGTGCCTTGCTGAAATACCTTTATGTGTTAGTAAGTTTCCCTTGTATTAACTTATTATTGAGGTAAAAATTAGAAAATATAGAGCCTTTTAACAATCAAGCTACTTTCTTGAAGTGCTTTACTGGAAGTGTATTTTGAGGTTACATATAATACGCACAATATATTCATATTTTGAAAATGGCAACCAAAGTGTGATTTGAGGCAACTTAAACTTAAGCTGAAGTGATATCCTTATTTTTAGTAAGAATGGACAATATATTGAATATATTTGGCTTAATATGTCTTGTGGGTTAATGGGTATTAGAAATATGTAGTGGTATAGATATATAGGAGAGGCTAGTGATTCATTCCTGCTTATCATATAATGTTTCATCCAGAGTTATGAAGATCCCATAATAAACACACAGTTATGATTAGTAGTTGAACATCAATAAGAGAAGATGAATGAGTGGTGAAAAAGAAAGCAATAACCAGAAGAGATCCAAAAATTATTGTAAGTAAAAGACTTGGCATTTCTGTTCCCTTTGTGTCTCTGTGGATGAGAGGTTTCAGGTTTACTTTTTTTTTTAAGCAATAAAACTTAGAGTAATGGCTCCAGCAGTAAATGCCACTTACCATAGATATATGTAAACTGTAGCTATAGATTATATTATTTGATAATCACAAGATCTTGATTATTTACATAGTGTGTGGAAAGAATTATGCTAAGTGCCTTTGGACAGATAAACAGGAGGATCAGTATCTCTTTTACATGTAGTGTCATTAAAAAGGCATGAGGTGGAAGGGATAGATCAAAGAATTGCCCAGTGTGCTTTCCTGAACCCTTTTATACTTTATACATTTGAAAGTCCATCAACTTTTGTCAATCTGCAAGTCTAAGGCAGACTAAAGGGGTTGCTTTATAGCAACAAGATTTCAGCCTAAAGAGCCAAGCAACAGTGCATGTATTTGTAACAGTGAAACATGTTTCAAGATAATAGTACTCTTATGAATTAATTCATCTATCTAGGCTCAGGAACATAGAAATCCAAAGTTCAATGTTTGTGCTTACAGATGTATATTAACTGGGGGAATCAGATGTGGCTTTGTGTATAAGGATGAATATAATCATTTCTGTGGCATATGTTTTATAGCTATAGTCCTATATATTATTAATGCTCTAATCATTTGAATGATAATTTTTCCCTTTGCACATGATATTTAGTAATATGTTGATGATCAAAATAAGAGATATAATGGTTATAATAATATTGTAATATTTCATCATAGTACATATGCATGTATATGAATTAAAAAACATTTCTCCAATAGGTTTCTTTTGATCATGGTTGATGTTGCTTTTTTAAAGTAAAATAAAACAACACACACACACACACACACACACACACACACACACACACAGAGAGAGAGAGAGAGAGAGAGAGAGAGAGAGAGAGAGAGAGAGAGAGAGAGATGGCTGGGCTTTGTCTTTGGTCTATTTTGAAACTGGCTTTCAGCTTTCCATTTCATTTTATAGAACTTTTTCCCCAGTATATGTTTGGGATTCAGTCAGTGCTCACTAGGAGAACCTCAATGCAGTTTAAAAAATGTTTGTAAGAAAAAATGTTTAGATTTAATTCTTTCATACTTTGTTTTTTAATCAAAATATAATTACATCATTTTATACCTTCTCTTTCCTCTCCCCAAGCCCTCATGTATCTCCTTGCCCTCTTTCAAGTCCATGGCCTCTTTTTCTTCAATTATTCTTATATATATATATATATATATATATATATATATATATATATATATTTACACACACATACATATATAACTATACACACAAATATGTGTGGATATATATATACACACAAACATATACATGTACATGTGTGTCCATGTGTGTATTCCTAAATATATAAATACACCTTGTTCAGGCACATTGGTAGATCTATAAAACAACCCCCTCCCCTAAGTTTAAGAAAACATCATGGGAGAGAAGGTAGAAAGATTGTGATAGTCAGAGGATGGAGAAATTTGCTGAGACTGTGCCTCCTCCTACAACTGTTAAAGAAGCTACACCATTGAAGTCCCATCACCATGCTTGCCTAAAGAGGATCTTTCATGCTTTCTCTTAAACTCTGTTCCTAGAGGAAGGATGCTGTGTTGTTCCATTCCCATAAATAGTAGCATACCACTGATATAATTTTCTTACTAGAAGCCTAGGATGGAAGAGCTCATCAGAAAAAATGAACAGCTGAGAATATTATGTATTTACTGCTCCCAGGTTTTGTTTTAATTGATTTACAGGATTTTGCTCATTTGCTTCCCTCAGTACCCCTGAGGACTTAGGTAATATCAACTGGGCTTTGCATTTAAGACAGCTGAGCTCCATATAGTCTAACTTGCCTACCAACCTATGGCCTTAAGTGGCAAAGCTATGTGCATGGCTCCAGCAGTCTGGTTTTGGGATCTAAGACACTAACCTCTTGATCCAACTGCTCCATCTCTGGAGAGTTGTGGCTTGGCCATAGGCACTGAAAAAAAATCTCCTGGTCAGGGGTGGAGGGGGATGACTCTAATGAACTTCTGGAGGTCACATGCTCCATCTGAAAGCAGGATGACCTGGATTCTTTGGAAAAGAGCCAGCACGCAGATCTGAGGAGAAAAGGGAAGCAGATAGCAGCAATACTCATGAGGCGTCTGATGATAAACACCCACCATATGGTCAAAATGATTTCCTGCGCTTCCCAGTGAGGGAAGCAGACACTTTGAGTATGAAATGTACTGTTTATTTTCTTGTGCAGTGGTTTCAGTTCAAATTAAATGCTTCACATCAGACAAGGAACTAATAACAAATGATCTCCTCCCTCAGTGGTGCAGTAACAAATATGCAGTAATTTGAAAGCTGGGAAGAAAATTATCACTCCCAAAGATGCAATAAATATACGGTATGTTTAGAGAGTCCTTTGATGAAATGAACACTGAAGGTGCTGCTAGCAGTACTTCTGCTTACGAAAGAAAAAAAAAAAAACAGTAAAAAAAAAAAAAAAAAAAAAAAAAAAAAAAAAAAAAAAAACCCAAGAAGCAGCATTTAAAAATGCTGTCTGATCTGTCAACATTTTGTTAACATGTAATACCTTAAGGACACAACTTAGAAGGAGAATCTTCAGTGAAGCAAAAACTCATTCCTTCACATCACAGAAGAGGAAGCCAGAAAGCAGAACAGTCAAACACAACATTTCATAGTTTGAAAAGTAACTTAGTAAGACTGGTTGCTTCTGTCCCTTTTCTTATTTTGGTTGGTCTCAGTAAAAGGGCAATGGCCATTTGAAGGTTTTCTTCAGTGAATTGCCCTCGTGCCTGACCCTAAGACCCATTTCCATTCCACTTTCTCATTCCTCCCTCTATCCTGGGAGATTTGTTATTTCTGACTCTTTGCCAGGCTCCCTGCTTCAAGGAGGCCCTTATATTTAATTGCATCTGGATCTGTTCTAAAGCATTATCAGAAACAAGAATGAAATCTAAGGCCTGGTGTAGGGACTCCTGCTAGAGTGTATTCATAGAGTGTGTCCAAGGTTAGGTCTCTACACAGGGATTGTGTGCCCAAGCTTAGGGCATCTTTCTTCCTGTAGCCTTGAAAACTGGGATGCCATGGTAAAAAGACACCAGCATACCATGTTAAAAATAGGTTTTTCACATCAATTTGAAATGTCGTAGATTCACAAGAAGTTATATAAAATGTACACTCACCATTAACCTCCCACCTCTACAGTATTATCATTTTCCATGCTATGAGATAATGTTTTAAAGTGTGTATATAGCTCTATGAAACTCTATCACATATATAGCTTCATGAACTGTCCTAAGAGTCAATACAGAACCTGTTTTGTTACCATACAGTAACCTCATGTTGCTGTTTTGTTGCTACCCCTTACCTAGAGCTCTAATCTCTGTCAACCACTGTTTTCTTTTCTATTAATATATTACAATGTTTCAACAAATTGGGTAAATGGATTAAAAGAGTACTTGAACTATTTTTATTTAGCACAATTCATTTGAGATTCATCTAAGATGTTTCATTTATCAATAATTGCTTTCTTTTAACTTCTGAGTGATATTGTACAACATGGATTTACCACAATATACTTAACCATTTATATACTTAGTGGTACCTCAGGTGTTTACAGTTTTTGGCTATTGTAAATAAAGTTCATACAAAATTGCTGCACAAGTGATGGTAGTTCATATGTTAGTTGATCATGTTTACAAGAAACTTATAAATTCTTTTTTTTGAAATCAATGTATCAATTTCCATTCCTATCAGCAATGTGTAGGTAAAGTCATTTACCAATCTGTTTGCTAGCATTTGGTGTTGCACTTTTAATTTTATACATTTCGATAGATATATGTATATATATATATATATATATATATATATATATATATACATATATGTATATGTGTAGGGTGGTATGCCTTCATACATGTTTGTGTGAATGTGTTTTTGTGGGTGCATGTATATGTGTTTGTGGGTGCATATGGAGGTGAGAAATCAACATTAAATATTGTCCTCAGCCACTCTTTGTCTTATTGTTTGAAAAAGAGACTGATGTCTAACCTGGAGCCCACCAATCATATTCAAACCTTATTTCACCTTTCTACCACTCCCCACTTCCTTACCATGTCCCCTTCCTGATTTTTTATTTATTGTTTTATTTTACATGTAGGCATGTTCTGCTTGCATTTATGTCTGTGCAGTATATAAGCAGTGTCCAGAGAGTCCAGAAGAGGCTGTTAGATCTCTCTAGGACCAGAGCTACACACAGCTGTGAAGTGTATGTAAATGTCTAAAACTGAAGTCTGGACCTCTGGAAAAGCAACCAGCAGTTCCAAACACTGATCCCACCCCCAGGAAATGAACTTTTGAAGGATCCGGTAGGTATAAAGTAGTAGTTCCTCATATTGGATGTTTATCATAATGATTTGATGTATTTAAAATAGATATGGGGGTTGGAGAGATGCCTCAGAGACCAAGAGCACCCATTGCTCTTGCAGAGGATCTTGGTTGGATTCCCACACCTACGGCATGGCTCACAGTAGTTTGTGGTTCTAGTTTCAGAGGATTTAATGTCCCCCTCTGACTTCCTCCAAGAACACACATGGTACACATACATACATGCAGACAAAAACGTCCATATAGATAAATAAAATAAAACAAATCTTTAAAAATTATATGGAATGGTGTCAGTTTTCTAAAAATGGAGGTGAACTACTGTCATGGAGTGTTGTGTATCATCTATCTGTCTGTCTATCTATCTATCTATCTATCTATCTATCTATCTATCTATCTATCTACCAATGTGTTTTGCCTGCCTTCATTATTGTAGAATACATGCATGCAGTGCCTGCAGAGACTAGAAGAGGGTAGGTTTAGGATCCCTCTGGACTAGCCTTACAGACAGTTGTGGGCAATTATGTGGGTGCTAGGAATTGAACCCAAGTGTTTTGTAAGAGGAGAAAGTGCTCCTAATTTATGAGGCTTTTCTCTAGCCTCCCCTTTCAATTTTTTTCTTTAAAGAAAAGTAAAATACTGAGTCCAAAGTGCTGCCCATATGCACATGTGTTTGAAGCCATCTACTGGGACAAGGGCAATGCCACCAAAGAGAAGTGACCTTCCTTCCACCAGCAGCCACCAAGCTATAGTTCCTCTGCTAGCTGTAGGGACTCAGTAGACCCCACCTGCTTCATGCTGGAATTTTAAATGGCTTCATCTTGTGCAGACAATCACAGCTGCAGTCAATTCTTATATGCCCCAGCTGTGTCATGTCCAGAAGGCAGCATTTCATTTTGTTTGTTATTGCTTTACACATGGTTGTCTAATTATCCTATCACTATAACACACTTTGTTAAGAAGATAGTTTTTTTCTCTGTTGACTTACTTTTGCAATTTTTTTGTGAGAAATCAGGTAAGTATATTTGTGGGGGTTATTTCTGGATTTTGCCTATCCTTCTGTGAATTCTTCCTTGTCTTGGTTTCTTTATTGATACTGTAAGCCTTAAGATCAGGAAGAGTGATTTTTTTGCCTTCTCAATATTTTTTTAAGGAAAAAACAGTTTCCACTCTTTTTTTCTTATTCCAATCAAGAGCACACTTATCAGTAATTTTTTTCACCCATTTTCTGGCTCTGTCTGAGAATTCATTCCATCTCCAATGAAGGAAAAAGGTACTTTTGAGAATAGACAGAGGATATGATTTAATGTTGGAAATTGCCAAGTGCACGATTTCATTTGTCCTTGGGGAAGAGAATGCGACATATAGAAGGTATTTGGATTGTCTTATACCTATCTCTTTAGAATATACTCCCAAACACCTCAGCCTAGAGCTACAGACAATTTAACAAGCCCAAAGATACCCAGTTTGGACAGGCCTCTGACTGTTATCAAGAAGAGTCTCTAAGAAGAGCTGTCTGATATTTGCCTACTTTAAAATCCATCAAGTGGAAACTGAAGACCACAGGGATAAAACCTAATTAAGAGACAAAATAGAGTTACACCTCCATAACACCTCCTTTATCCTTCTAGCAGGGAGTAGTGAAAATCAAAAGAACAATTACTTCCTGTTGGTATAGCATAATTTAGGGAGTACCAAAAAAAAAAAAAAAAAAAAAAAAAGCCAATGAATATGTGTTTCTCTGCAATCACTAACCTTAAGTGTAAATTGCTCAAATCCTTACAGTAATGCGGACATCTTGAGGAGGGCTAATACTTCCAAGATATTCTTATGGTTTGTATTTGTGAATGTCTGTATTTCATCAATTGTAGAGAGGATGATGGTGGTCGTGGTGGTGGAGGTGATGATGATTTTGATAAGGAGAGGAATGAAAGAAAGTTTATGAATATACAGGGCACTGAAATCTTGAGAGGGACAGAGGATGGCCTAGAAAGCTGAGATGTCAGTGGTGCTGGAAACAAACTTTTTCTTGCTTACAGGGCTTTCTATTGGAAACTTCACCTTAGGCTCCTTTGTTATTGCTGCTGCTGGTTTGTACCAATGACATAATTGGGATTTTAAAAATTTACATAGTTATCATTATAAAACAAACTACCAGCTCATTGTTTTTTCATGTATGCTGGATTGTATTGATCCTGTATTTATTCTCACTTTTTCAAAGGAAGTTTGAAAAAGGACACTTGGAAATCTGCCATACATACAAGAGGAAAGACCCCATTTAATCAATCCAAAAGAATTGATTTCTATTCAATTACATTCTATTTCATGTGACTTTGTTCAATTCAGTTCAATTTATTCCACCATTTATTGCATGTTAAGCAAATGCTAGGCTCTGAGCTCTGGTGCTAAGTGTTTGTGTTAAGACAAAACGGATCATTTCTATGACATGTCACTGGCTTATGAAGTTGTCACTCTGTTCATATCAGGTCCGAAAGAGGTCTTTAAAAAAATAAAGACAAAGGGCAGAGGATGAAAAGATTTCTGAGCGAAATACATCTTTTTGCCTCAAACTTCTACAGTTCCCTTGAAGGCAAGACCATAATTTGCTGGCTGATCCTTGTCTGGCATGTTAGCAGTGGATCAGAGGGCTGCTGAGAGAAGGAGTGGGCTGAGGCATGATAGTCAGACTAAGATAGAATGATAATTGCATACTCAACCTCAGCATAAGCATCTATTAGAGAGATTTAGTCCCAAGGATGGCTGGGAGTTGATGCCTTCATTATAAGCCTCATATTCTTGGTTTTAGTGAGCTGTGTAACAGAACACCCATTACATTTTAAAAGAGATGCAAGCTTGTGCTAACTTTATGTCAAGTTGGGTAGGTGCAAACGGGCTGGAATCTTAAAACACCTTTGGTGGCTTTTCCTGTCATGTTGATCTATTGTGTCACCTGGCTAGCACAACAGTAGCCTTGCTTTGGAAAATGTGTTAGCTGGATCTTGGATCCAATTAAACTTTGAGAAGTAAGCAAGAAGAATCTAGCTCAAGCCAAAATGAATTTCCACCTTATATGGTCAACAGCTTCAGTCCTCCCCACCACAGGATGATTCTCAGAAGTCACAGACCTTTAAATCCATCAATAAGTAAGGCAAAGTTACCTCTTGCATTCATGAACATGTGTGGCTCGCCCTGATCTGTCGCCACTGTGACAAACTTGCCTAGTTGGCAGATAAAACTTCCCAGGGAGGTTTTTCAAGATGGCGGCGAGCAGTGTGGACTGCGTTTGGAGGCTCCAGTGAACAATTCAGGGAATTGCACAGATTTCTGAGCCAAGAACACCGAGGTCCGAACATCACGGCAGCAGAGTGCTCCACGGTTCGGAGGGACCAGGGTGCGGAGGACCTGCATGCCCCTGCACACGGAAGGAGCGTGGATTTTCTCTGATCGGAGCGGCAGCGGCAGAGGCAGCAGCACCAGCAGCACCAGCGGCACCAGCAGTGGTGGCTGAGGTTTGCAGCTCATAGCCTTCTCGTGGAGGTGATTGGTGTGGTGGCTGGTGGGAGTTGCTGCGGGAGAGGGGACTCAGGGCAGGATTTGGGTCGCGTGGAGCCTTCGGACCCAGACTGGACTCGGCGGACAGTTTGGCCCCAGAGTCCCGGGTACTGGCCCAGCCCAGCAAGCAATTCTGCCCGAGGCACTAACTCAGCTTTGGCCACAGCTCCCCTGCTGTGGTGCAGGCTTAGTTGAGTGCGCAGCTCCACTCTAGGCAGCACCTCAGCTCAGCGGCAGCTCCCCTGCGGTGACACCGTCTGGGCGGAGCACTTGGTTGAACCACAGGCGCTAACTCAGAGCAGCCGCAGTTCTCCTGCTGTGGCGCAGGCTTGGCCAAGCACTCAGTTCCACCCCAGGCGCCACCTCAGCTCAGTGGCAGCTCCCCTGCAGTGACACAGTCTGGGCAGAGCACTTGGTTCCACCATTGGCGCTAACTCAGAGCAGCCGCAGGTCTCCTGCTGTGGCACAGGCTTGGTGGAGTGTGCAGTTCCATCCTAGGCACCACCTCAGCTCAGCGGCAGCTCCCCTGCAGTGACACAGTCTGGGCGGAGCACTTGGTTGAACCACAGGCGCTAACTCAGAGCAGCCGCAGTTCTCCTGCTGTGGGGCAGGCTTGGCCAAGCACTCAGTTCCACCCTAGGCGCCACCTCAGCTCAACGGCAGCTCCCCTGCAGTGACACAGTCTGGGCAGAGCACTTGGTTCCACCATTGGCGCTAACTCAGAGCAGCCGCAGGTCTCCTGCTGTGGTGCAGGCTGGACAGAGCGCTCGGTTCCACCAGCTCTAAGACTCTGGTTGAACACAGTGTGCAGTTTGAATCCAGAGTTCCTGGCTGAGATTGGTGGTCAGTTTGGGCCCTGAGTCAATAACTGACCACAGCACGCACTTTGGGCCAAAAGGCCCTAGCGGAGCTTGGTGCGTAGTCCCAGCCCAAAAATTCTGGCTGGACCCTGTGCGCATTTTGGGCCCAGAAACCCTAGCTGAGCTTGGCAAATGGTTCAGGCCCTGAGAATCTAGCTGAGTTCAGCCCGTGGTTCAGGCCCAGTGCTCCTGGCTGGACTTGGCAGGGAACACAGAAGGCTGTGGATACCTTGGCCTGACGCAACGCTCATTCAGAGACCCAGAACAATTGCAGAATCCACAGCACAGGGGGCCTGAAGATCACTGGCTGTGAGAGACCAGAACAATAGGGCTAACCTCCTAACATCCACACCAGTGAAGCTTTGGGCTCGCAGCCTAGGGAAATCGTGAGAAAATAAGTGAATCTATCATCAGACACCCTCCATCCAACTCTGGAAGCTACCCAACAAAAACAAAGATGGCAAGATGTCTAAAGGACAACGAAAAAGAATACGCAAAAAACCCCAAAACAGTGCTCGCTTCGGCAGCACATATACTAAAATTGGAACAATACAGAGAAGATTAGCATGGCCCCTGCGCAAGGATGACACGCAAATTCGTGAAGCGTTCCATAATTTTTAAATGGATTGAGCTAGAAATGATCATAATGAGTGAGTTAACCCAGAAGCAGAAAGAATCAAATGGTATATACTCACTTAAATCTGCATACTAGCCCAAGGGGCATGTCCCACGAAAGCCTTCACTTACCAGGAAACTGGGACAGAGGGGAAGGCATCCTATTGGGACTCTAAATGAGAGACGCATGGGAGAATAGCAAAATAAAAGGATACAGAAGGTCCTAGAAACCTACAAGTAGAACAATATGATAGGCAGATTTGGGCCCAGGGGTCCCGCTCAAACTAAGGCACCAGCCAAGGACAATACAGGAGGTAAACTTTAAACCCCTTCCCAGATCTAGCCAATGGTCAGAATATTCTCCACAGTTGAGTGGTGAGTGTGATACAACTTTGTCATGTACTCTGGTGCCTCACATTTGACCATGTCCCCTGGAGGGGGAGACCTGGTGGCACTCAGAGAAAGGACAGCAGGTAGCCAAGAAGAGACTTGATACCCTATGAGAATATATAGGGGGACGTAATCCCCCTCAGGAACAGTCATAGGGGAGGGAAATAAGGGGAAAATGGGAGGGAGGGAAGAATGGGAGGATACAAGGGATGGGATAAACATTGAGATGTAACAAGAATAAATTAATAAAAAAAAGATTATTCTTCACACATTACATATATTCCTACTCTAAAATGTGGTATTGTACTCATGTAACTCAATTATAATGCAAGGTTTACTTCTAATACTTTGAAAGTACTATTGTACACTGTTTAGGATAAATAAGTTATACAATTTTATTGTTAGTTCATCAAACCATGGTCATATTAATTACTAGTCTATTTTTATCACAAGGATTTACATCCTAGGTACAACGGGTAGGTATGATTCTATGGAAAGATAAGGTAATGTAGTTAGATAAGTTCTTCAAAAACCTCAGAGACATACAGAATATGGAATTTTAAAATGTTTTTTATTATTTTAAAGATTCACTGACAATGAGACAGGTTAACTCTTGGAAATGCCCAGCCTAGCTCAAAGAAGATGATGTGCATCAAAGAACCTCCTTATGGAGATGGCTTGAAATGTGGCAAACAAGCCACTGGGGAAAACGTCCTCATTTCTACCACAGACAGAATTGGACTGTCCGATGTCAAGCTTGGATGCAGGCAGAGTCGACAGCCAAACTCTGCCAAGACAGGGTAAGCAAGTCTTCAATAGTTCCTGCCTCACAAATATGTCTGTCAGATATATTGGGATAGAAAGCTGAAGATAATTCTCCAACGTTATAGTTTTGGGTGACTTCTCTGGCAGCAAACTGTCTCTGTTATCTTCTCATGTGGGAAGCTGCTAATCTACACCCCCTGTATACTCAGGTAATTAATTTATCCTTTTTCAAGTCTCTGATGGGATTGAAGACCAGATAGTTTAGTTTTACAATTAAGCTTAGTTGTTTAGGGGTTAAGACGTTTTTAGGTCTAGATAGATGTTTTAAGTTGATAATGACAAGATAGGATAGATATTTACATTCAGAATTTTAGATGCACCAAGATTGCAAAGATGTTTTCTTCAAGGCTGCCAAATACAAATAGCCAAAACACTAAGAATGTAACATTTATATAATTCCTGATTGTTTCACAGTTCTTCTTGCTGTAGGAAGTTTATTGTTTATATGTGTAAGAATATAAATGTATATGTAAAAATATATAATAATTTAAAAAAGAAATTATTTCCACCCAAAAAAAAAAAAACCCCAAAACAACATGGCATCTCCAGTTTCCAGCTATCCCAAAGAAAACAACCCAGAGAACTCAAATACTACGGAAATACAAGAAAATGACCTCAAATCCTTAGTAATGAGGATGATAATGGAGGAAACAAATAAAATTCATAATCAAATAAAGGAAGACGCAGACAAACAGGTGAGAGACATAAAAGAAGCACGTAGCGTGGAACTGGAAAAATTGCAGGAAAATGCAAACAACCAGATGAAAGAAATAACTAAAACGGTTCAAGCTCTGAAGACCTATAAAGAGGCAATGGAAGAAACTCAGGAATATACAAAAAATCAGATGAAAGAAATCAAAAAATCAGTTCAAGATCTGAAAATGAAAATGGATTCACTGATAAACACACAGAGAGAAGAAAAACGAGAACGTGAGACCTCAGAGAAGAAGGCGAGCAACACAGAGGTGAGCTTTTCTAACAGAATCCAAGAGATGGAAGAACGAATCTCAGGGCTAGAAGATACAATCACAGATATTGAATCAACCATTAAAGAAAATGCCAAATCTGGAAAACTCCTGACACAAAACATCCAAGAAATTAAGGACACCATGAAAAGAAGAAATCTGAGGATAATAGGCATTGAAGAAAGAGAAGACATCAGACTCCAGGGCCCAGAAACTATTCTCAACAAAATCATAGAAGAAAATTTCCCCAATCTAAAGAAAGAAATGCCTATAAATATACAAGAGGCCTACAGAACACCAAATAGAATTGACCAGAAAAGAAAAACTGCCCGCCACATAATAATCAAAACACAAAACATGCAGAACAAAGAAAAATATTAAAAGCTGCAAGGGAAAAGGGCCAAATAACATTTAATGGTAAACCTATCAGAATTACACCCTACTTCTCAGCAGAGACCATAAAAGCCAGAAGGGCCTGGACAGAGATCCTGCAAACCCTAAGAGACCACAGATGCCAGGCCAGACTATTTTACCCAGCAAAATTATCAATAACCATTGATGGAAAAAACAAAATATTCCATGACAAAAACAAATTCAAACAGTACCTATCCACAAATCCAGCTTTACAGAAGGTACTAGAAGGAAAACTCCATCCCAAAGGGTCAAGCTACAACCAAAACTACCCAGGAAATGGATAACTATCCCATGGCAAAAACACAACTACACAAACGCTCACTGGAAACAACATCAAAATTAAGGCTCTTAACAGTCACTGGTCATTAATATCTCTCAACATCAATGGCCTCAATTCTCCAAGAAAAAGACACAGACTAACTGAATGGGTACATAAACAAGATCCAACATTCTTCTGCATTCAAGAAACACATCTCACCCATAATGAAAGGCATTACCTCAGGGTAAAAGGTTGGAAAAAAATATTCCAAGCAAATGGTCACAAGAAGCAAGCAGGCATAGCCATTTTAGTATCAAATAAAATAGACTTTCAACCAAAATTAATAAAAAGGGATGAGGAAGGACACTTCATACTCATCAAAGGTAAAGTCAACCAAGATGACATCACAATTCTGAACATCTATGCTCCCAATACAAGGGCACCTACATTTGTAAAAGATCTCCTAAAAAAGCTTAAACCACACATCGATCCCCACACAATAATAGTGGGAGACTTCAACACCCCACTCTCACTGAAGGATAAGTCATTGAAACAGAAACTAAGCCGAGAAATAACATCATTAACCAATGCCATGGGTCAAATGGATCTAACAGATATCTATAGAACCTTTCACCCAAACAAGAAAGAATACACCTTCTTCTCTGCACCCCATGGAACCTTCTCCAAAATTGATCACATCGTAGGTCACAAAGCAAGCCTCAATAGATACAAGAGGATTGAAATAATACCTTGTATCCTATCAGATCACCATGCTCTTAGGCTGCAATTCAACAACAACAGAAATAACAAAAAGCCTACACGTACGTGGAAACTAAACAACTCTCTGCTAAATGACACCTGGGTCAGGGAAGAAATAAAGAAAGAAACCAAGGAGTTTCTGAAATTCAATGAAAATGAAGAAACAACATACCCAAATTTGTGGGATACATTGAAAGCAGTGCTAAGAGGAAAATTCATAGCACTAAGTGCCTTTTAAAAGTAATTGGAAACATTGCACATAAGCATCTTAACAACACAACTGGAAGCCCTAGAAAAAAAAGAAGCAGAAACACCCAAGAGGAGTAGACGCCTGGAAATAATCAAACTCAGGGCTGAAATTAACAAATTAGAAACTAAGAAAACAGTCCAAAGAATCAACAAAACCAAAAGCTGGTTCTTTGAGAAAATCAACAAGATAGACAGACCATTAGCCAAACTAACTAAAAGGCAGAGAGACAGTATTGAAATCAACAAAATCAGAAATGAAAAGGGAGACATAACAACAGACACTGAAGAAATTCAAAGAATCATAAGATTCTATTTTGAAGGCATATACGCCACAAAATTTGAAAATCTAAGGGAAATGGTCGATTTTCTTGATCAATTTCACTTGCCAAAGTTGAATGAAGAACAGATAAACAAGCTAAATAGTCCCATTTCCCCTACAGAAATAGAAGCAATCATCGATGGTCTACCAACCAAAAAAAGCCCAGGGTCAGATGGTTTCAGTGCAGAATTCTACCAGACCTTTAAAGGCGAGCTAATACTGATACTCTTCAAGCTACTCCAAAAGATAGAAATGGATGGAAAATTACCAAATTCATTCTATGAGGCCATAGTCTCATTGATACCTAAACCTCACAAAGACTCAACAAAGAAAGAGAATTTCAGACCGATTTCTCTTATGAACATAGATGCAAAAATACTAAATAAAATACTTGCAAAACGAATACAGGAACACATCAAAGATATCATTCATCATGACCAAGTAGGCTTCATTCCAGGCATGCAGGGATGGTTTAATATATGGAAATCCATCAATGTAATCCACCATATAAACAAACTGAAAATAAAAAACCACATGATCATCTCCTTGGATGCAGAGAAAGCATTTGATAAAATTCAACACCCATTCATGTTTAAAGTTTTAGAGAGATCGGGGATACAAGGCACTTTCCTCAACATAATAAAGGCTATATACAGCAAGCCAATAGCCAAAATCAAAGTAAATGGTGAGATACTCAAAGAAATTCCTCTAAAATTGGGAACAAGGCAAGGCCCCACTCTCTCCATATCTCTTCAATATAGTACTCGAAGTTCTAGCCAGAGCAATAAGACAACAAAAGGAGATCAAGGGTATTCAAATGGGAAAGGAGGAAGTCAAATTATCCCTATTTCCAGATGATATGATAGTGTACATAAGTGACCCTCAAAATTCCACCAGAGAACTCCTAAAGCTGATAAACACCTTCAGCAAATTAGCTGGATACAAAATTAACTCAAAAAAGTCTGTAGCCTTCCTATACACAAATGACAAGCTTGCAGAGGAAGAAATTAGGAAAACCACACCCTTCACATTAGCCACAAGCAATATAAAATATCTAGGAGTTACCCTAACTAAGCAAGTGAAGGACTTGTATGAAAAAAATTTCAAAACTCTGAAGAAAGAGATTGAAGATGACCTGAGAAGATGGCATGATCTTCCTTGCTCATGGATTGGGAGAATTAACATAGTAAAAATGGCCATCCTACCAAAAGCAATCTACAGATTTAATGCAATCCCTATCAAAATACCTACACAAATTTTTAAAGACATTGAAAGTTCAATTCTGAACTTTATATGGAAAAACAAAAAACCCAGAATAGCTAAAACAATCTTGTACAATAAAAGGTGCTCTGGAGGAATCTCCATACCTGATCTCAAACTGTACTATAAAGCAATAGTAATTAAAACAGCATGGTACTGGCACAACAACAGGCTGGTTGATCAGTGGAATCGAATCGAAGACCCAGATATGAATCCACACACATATGGTCACTTGATTTTTGACAAAGAAGCCAAATTCATTCAATGGAAAAAGGATAGCATCTTCAACAAATGGTGCTGGTCTAACTGGAGGTCTATGTGTAAAGAAATGAAACTGGACCCATATTTGTCACCTTGCACAAAACAGAGGGTCCTAGAAATCTACAAGTAGAACAATATGATAGGCAGATTTGGGCCCAGGGTTCCCGCTCAAACTAAGGCACCAGCGAAGGACAATACAGGAGGTAAACTTTAAACCCCTTCCCAGATCTAGCCAAGGGTCAGAATATTCTCCACAGTTGAGTGGTGAGTGTGATACGACTTTCTCACATACTCTGGTGGCTCACATTTGACCATGTCCCCTGGAGGGGGAGACCTGGTGGCACTCAGAGGAAGGACAGCAGGTAGCCAAGAAGAGTCTTGATACCCTATGAGAATATACAGGGGGAGGTAATCCCCCCCAGGAACAGTCATAAGGGAGGGGAATAATGGGAAAATGGGGGGGGGAAGGAATGGGAGGATACAAGGGATGGGATAAACATTGAGATGTAACAAGAATAAATTAATTAAAAAAACCATTAAAAAAAAAAACTTCCCAGGGAATGGCTAGGTAGGATTCAGGCTGCACAGGCGGAAACTAGTGGAGTCATTGTCCAGGTCTCTTTCCTGGCCTTTAAAGCATAGAAATTCACTCAGGAGACATTACACATCTCCCTTCCCCCGGTTTGTGGCAGATAGCAGTAATACAAAGAGGTCAGCCTAAGTCACACTTTCTGGACATGCCACTGACAACTGTGTGAGTGTGAGGGAGGTGAGGTGAGAGGCAGGTGTGAGATGTGTCAACTTGATGTATAAAGACTTACAATATGCCTTTCACTCCTTGTAAATCAAGAGGCTTCTTAGTGGTAAAGAAAGTTAAAAGCAACCGTGATGGCTGATTTAAGTGCCTATTAAAGAGGATCTTCTAAGTTGAGGTTTCCAAAACAGGCATTCCTTGGATGTTCTTTAATCAGCCGTATACAGGTTGCGTTTATGAAAGCCAGAGGCAGTGGGAAAGTACTTCACTCCCTTCTCTCCCAGATGTAGTTCAGTTAGTAACTGAAATGTTCATGGAGTGCAGACTTGGAAACAAGGAACTGCTGTGGGAAGAAGAACCTCTGGCCAAATATTTGCATAGTCAAATTATTTAGGTGCCAGCTTAGGTCTCTGAAGCATTTCTTGGGTACTGTTTTGGCTTTGTTATTCTGAATAGAAGTAAAGAGAGCGTGAATTCCTAAGATCTGTGACTTTTGTCAGTGTCTCTGATCAAAAGATTCGGTTGAACCACATGGAAAAATCAAAGGAGTGAAAAGTAGAATATAGAGTCTCAAGATCCACCCTAACCAAAACATCAGAGAAGAGAGAATAAAAACATGCAGAGCTGAGGACGGCATGATGGAATAGACACATTCAAATGCTTTGGGTGGGACTATAAACTGGAAAAAATTGGCATTACTCATAACTTTTGATGTAATAATTTAATGTCTGCATATCCTCAGGGAATTGTACTAACTACATAAAGTTTTCAGAACATATATACTCATTGAGACTTAATTACTTTAACTAAATATCAAACAAAACCAAAATGCATTAGTGTGGGATTACATTTAAGTACATTATGGTTTATACACATTATTTGCTACAAGGCAGTTATTAGAAACGTGTTTACAAGGAGTTCTTAATAACATGGGAAAATACCTATGTTGCAACTTTAAATGGAGAAAATAAATAGTATCCCTAGATACTGGATGAATACAATTAAATTTAAATATACATATATAGTAAAAAGAATGGGAGGAAGTCAGAGTGATTCTGTGGGTTCATTGATTGGGTTTGGATGATAGCATTGTGATTAGATTTTTCCTGACTTTACATTTTGGTGGCTTTTCCTCTTAATATTTTTTCACTGAATATGAGTCACTAATTTTTGGAGAAAGAATCCCAGTCATCTCATTCTGGTCTTGAACTCACTCTGTACCTTGAGCTTCTGATCACCCTCCCTCCAACTACTCAGTCCTGGGATTATAGGCACATGCCACCATACCAAGTTCATCATGTGCTCAGGATTAAGGTAAATACTTTACCAACTGACCTACATCCTCAGCCCCACATGACTATTATGTTTAGAAATTTTTTCATTGCATATATACAGGGAAAGAAGTAGTTACAAACTGAAACTAATAAAGAAAAATAAATTTGGTAGATTACAGAGATTTTATTTAACTATGTTCTTCCTATTTCTCTTCATTCCATGAATTAAAAAGTAGTTATTTTCAGTCTCTGGCAATGTAACCCTGTCAGCACATTCTACAGACGCTTTCCAACTCTGTCTATAGCCAGTGCTTCCCTAGGATATACAAAGAGAAATGAAGACTCTCCTCTAATAGTTGTCACCTATTTTGCATTTACTGAGTGCTTAGAATTAGGCTATGTACTTGCTATTCATCATTTCATTTAATCCTCAAGAAACACTTTAAGAGAACTTGTGCTATCATGATATTCTATTGATTTGAAAATTGAATCATGGAGGTTAGACAACAATCTCAAACATATGTCTAGTCAATAGTAGACTGAAAATTCAAGCCAAAGTCTACATTAATTATTATAAGTTTAATGCAATTATTGCTTTCGGTAAGCAGGTGAATAATACAGCTTATGGAAAATGTTTCAGGTTGGATACTTTTGATTGGTGGTGCTGAACATTGAGGTAGATAATTTTTACTTTATGATATCTGGGATCTGGGAAACCATACTGGAGACTCATTTAGCTTTTCCTCAGTTTCATGGTGGCTGAAAACAAATTAAGCATCATCATCATCTCACTTGCAAACGCTCTAAGCAGGAGGATAGTCAGGAACTCAAATTGTGCAGCACTTTCTTTTCGTTGTGGCTCAAAATCTTTCACAAAAGCTTCCACTGCAATTTTCTTTTTATGTTTCTGTCAGGAAGCAATTTTCCAGTGATCTCTCACATTTCAACATGTCTTATGAACAAATATGGTGATACTTTTATTCTGGAATACTGTTGACTAATATTTGTCTAATTGTTAGCTTGGAAAGTAGAAGCGGTTCCTTTGATGCAAAGGTCAGGCATAGTTGCTGTTCCTTGAGAAGGATTTGGGTTTTGGGTACTCAGGGTTCTTCTTCTGTCTTAGAATCCATTGTATGTCAGGTGCCATGTCTCTTTGTATCAACTTTTGAGTATGAGGGTCTGGAGAACAGGCTTAAGAAAATGTTGCTACCTTTTCAGTGGTTATTGCTATTGTTATGGGCAAAAATGTCCTTTGTTTCTGTCCACAGAGTTACGTCTTCTTTTAGCATTTATAACATGAGATAGCAAACTAATTCATTGCTTTGTTAGTAGGATAAAATTCAAGACCCTTCATAATTTTTTAGTCCCATTGATCAAATATGACCACTCCTGTCTATGAAGGAAGGGGACATATAGATTGTAGAGCAAAGGAAAATGGAACATCTGACTTAAGTAAGTTACAACATATTGCCATGGAAGATTGCTCCTTTAGTTGAGTTTTTTAAAAATTATTTTTATGAAATTTGTTCTTGACAATTTCATTCATGTATGCAGTACATTCAGATTAATGTCACCCCAGTCCTCTCTGAAATGTCCTACCCTCTCCCTCCACCTTCTTCCCTACAAGCACCTTTCCTGCAGTCATATCTTTCACTTTTGTTTTGTGAGTCACTGAGCTGAACTAGGGCCATCTTTATGATCATGGATTTGGAGCTAGCAAGTGCAGAAAATTAGTGAGTAGATAACCAACTGGGCTTGTCACAAGTGCCATCATAACATGGAATATTTCATATTTACTTGAGGACAGTATCAGCTGAAGACTCTGAGCTTAAGAGAAGGCATTATTTTATTTGAGGACTTGGTATTAAACATGATTGGTGTCTCAAAATATGAATTTTGTTAGTTGTTAGTAGAGATGGCTTGACTGGTAGGAAGATATCCTAGGCAAAAGGAAAAGAATCACCACACGCATTTCAAAATATCATATGCAGAGATTAACATGTGCAAGATCCTGGTTTTAGTCCTCAGCACTAAAAATTAAAAAATGATATGGTGTGATTTAAAAAAATCAGTGTTTTTAGGGAACAGTAAAGATGACTTAATTTTCCTATAGTGTCCAATCTTCTAAACAGCCCATATATCAATGATACAATACTAGACTTTATAATGAGCTATGTGAATATATTATGTGAAAATAGTTTTAAAATTGAAAAAATATATAATTACTACAAATTTTGTGATTAAGAGAGAAAATCAGTTGAGAACTCTCTGAACTAGCTACCTCTACTGCAGAGTGCAGAGAAACATGCAACAAGTCAGAGGTTTCTGTTTAAGAACAGATGCACTAAGAATCATTTGTTGTTGTTGTTGTTGTTGCAGTTGGAAAGTATTCAACATGTGCTATTTCTTTGAGACCATGACTGTCAAAGTTGGCTTTTCCTTTTTTCAATCCCATTGACCACTAGAGTAGTAGGAACAAGACATTACTAGTCACTGAACACATTTATCTCATTGACCTATTTTGAAAAAGTGTTTTTTCCAGTTATGCTTAAAAGTATATATCATATCATTCTGAGTGTTATTTAACATGTACCATATACTGCTATATTTAAATATGTTTCTTTTAAAAAAATAAAGTCTATGTGAAAATGAACAAAAGAACTGATGGCACTGTTTTCATGATTTATTTTCCTTTTCTAGAAGATTTTGAACTTGATGTTTGAAATTGTTTCTAGCTTTGATGTATCTCTAGCTAAGTTAGAGATCACATAGAAAGAATTTAATCTTGAGCATTGTGTTCTTCTCCCATTTAGGAGGCAAAATTTTTGATCTATTTAAAATTTTCATCTTAATCTTGTATTGAAGTTCTGCCTTCCTTATGGAGTTCATTTTTAGTTTCCCCCTTGTATGTGCTGAACCATTCTTCAGTGGATGGAGATAGAATTATAAATCAAGATGGAACTAGGAGTTAAAATTTTCACAGTCTTAGAACTGGATTTTTACTTAATAACTGGTAGATTGTTTCCTTATTTTATGAAATCCATTAGGGCAAAGACTTATTTGTGTGACCCAAAATTTCCCCTATACTCAGCTCACAGAGGCATTAGGGTGAGACCAGCTGCATGCAGAAAAATCTCCAAGTTGTCAGCTTTAATTTTAGGGCTAGTCTTTGTCAATTCCTCCAAATTCTATCCCTGAGGAGTGTTCCTGCAGCCCTGGTAGAAGTTTTTTTTTTTTTTTCTGTCTTGGAAAAAACCTTTCTCCACATTTCATATAAGTCTTAACGACCTCAGAAATTAGCAATGGTAGGAAATTGCCTGTGATCTACCGTGTATCTATCAGTTTTAGGCATACAAGAAGAGAAAGAAAGATAGTATGCTTGGTTATGAGAAGTTTGTTATGTATTTTACAAAAGAAATATTTTATGGGTTGAAAATGACTTACGATTACATTTGCAAAATAGCATATGAGTGAGTGAAAATTAATATGGTGCAACTAAACTAGGGAAAGGCTGAGGAAGCCCAGGATGCAGTGTTCTGGTTGACATTTGGTTTCTCCGAATTTAAGAACTGATCACAGTGAAGTGGGTTAATAAGAGAAGGCTTTCCAAAGGATAAGAATTTTTAAGCTGAATTTTGAATGGCGAAGGTTCGTAACACATTTACACATTGCTCCTGGTGCCATTTCCTTACTCAGTTAAGTATTTATCTGCCATCTGCTGTAGCATAGCACTATGCAGAGTGCATTAGGGATGGAGGAAGGTACAAAGATATAGCCTTGCTTTTTTTTCCCTGTAACTTCATGTCTTCCAAGGAAGTTCACTCATTCCCCACTCCTGAGCAGGTACTGGGAAGATATATTACAATATTGGTATACTGTCATGTGCTGTTTCAGTTTGGTGAAAATAGACTCTGGAGGTAAGGAGGCCTTCCTTTAGCATCTCGCAAACCTATTCTGCATTAGACTGGCTTTCTGCTTCCACAATGGGGAGAGGGGGAAAGAACAAACAGCTAAGAGTATTAAAAACAATGTGTGCTTGAAAGGAGCTAACTAAAAAGATATATTTAACAAGGGCTATTATTGTTTATTCTGGCATAAAAGGCCTACAGTAAGAACAGAAAGGAAGAGGTTCATCCATGAAGAAAACCTCGTTGGGAACTCCAGATATCTGTCTCAGTTTCCCTGGTCAGTTTCTGCTGGATGTTTGCATGCTCCCATTTTGATGTTTCCTTTGTTTGCTCTCTCATTCAGGCTACTCCAATAGTCTTTGCTAAATGTTGAAAACTGTCAATTTAATAATGTTTGTATCTGCTACTTATGCCTACCTGACATTTGCTATTTATGCTTTTTACTTCTGTTTGCTCTATACTTAATAAACTCTCTCATTTAAAACTCAAGGTATAGTTATTCTAGACTTTTCAAAGCAGCAGGTGATGCTCAGCTATGTCTTCTAGCTTCCATGCGAATTCTAGTTCGCTGCTTGCCAGGAAAAACATGCCTTCTGGTTTGTTCTTGCATGCCTAAGTCTTCTTGGAATCTGTAAATACCTACACCAGGGAGGCCTGCTAGCTTCCAGTACCATTTGTGACTGGTGATTCCGTCAATACCTGGGTGTTAAAATTAGGAAACCTACCTAAGCTCTGTCTCTGACCCTGGACTTTAACATTAATTAATTAAGATACACTGGTATGAGTATTTATTAGCCAACTGACTCAGAATTGAGAGGAGAGCTATTTATTCAGACTCCTTATCATTACCAGTCTACTAAGAAGTATGGCATACTTTATATAAAATGTTAAGGAAAGGTGAAAATGATAAGTTCCATAAGATGGCTAGGCTTTTTAAAGATTCACTTCTTGACTCTGCAAAGATTGTCACCAATGTAGAAAGGAGGACCTTTTGAGATGCTCAATATTTATAGAATTGCTTTCAAGCTGGCTCTGTTTCACTTGCTTTCAAGTCTTTCCTGACTTCCTGGTTGTTGACTTTCACTCTTCCTCTCATTTCTGTCTTCTGAGTCCATGACTTGTATATAAAATTGCCTGCTTGACATTTTCCCTGGAGGATTGCATAGCTTTTTCCAAAGTTAAGTGGCCAAAATTCAACTCTCAAGTTTATGTTGCTTGAGTCCAACATGAACTTCTCCCAGTTCTCTCATCCAAAATGTTACCACTCTCTATTCATCTGCTCAAGCTAAAGGCCTTTGTGTGCTCTATATTTAAATTATTATTTAGTCATCATCTCTTTTTACTTTTTCTGCCATGTGCTACTTAGGATGTGTGTACATACTAAAACTTATTGGATACTTGTTGAATATTATGTTCTACTAATTAACTTCTAATCTAGCCCTTCATATTTTTAACTGGTTTTGGGCATTAAAGTGTTTTATTCATTGTTTCTAGTATTATTTTTCCCTTTCTTGTCAATACTCAAGTAGGCTTTGGTCCTAGGCTAGTACTGATAGATTACTATAACGATATAGAAGGAGGGGATAGGATGGGAGACTATAGAAGATTCATAGAGGAAGAAGAATTTTTTTTTTTTTAAGCGGGAGAGGTAGTAACAAGGGAGTGAGACTTCATGGCTAGAAAAAAATTGACTGAGGGAAATTGTAAAGCTAGGAAAGCACTGAGTACTTTGGGAACATGGCCAATAGTCCAATCTGAGAAGGGGCAGAATTGAAGCTCCAATTGGAAAAGTAGGCTACTGGCAGTTTGTGGAAGGAAAATAATTCCTGAAATCCATCTGGGAAATATGAACCTGGTTGGTAAAAGCATGCAATAAGAACTCTCCACTAAAACTGTTAAGCCATAAACGAGGGCTACATAGACAATGTATGAAATTAAAATCTGTTCCTTTATCTTTTTTTCTTTTTTCTTTTATTAATTTATTCTTGTTACATCTCAATGTTTATCCCATCCCTTGTATCCTCCCAATCCTCCCTCCCGCCCCCATTTTCCCATTATTCCCCTCCCCTATGACTGTTCCTGAGGGGGATTACCTCCCCCTGTATATGCTCATAGGGTATCAAGTCTCTTCTTGGCAACCTGCTGTCCTTCCTCTGAGTGCCACAAGGTCTCCCCTTCCAGGGGACATGGTCAAATGTGAGGCACCATAGTATGTGAGAAAGTCATATCACACTCTCCACTCAACTGTGGAGAATATTCTGACCATTGGCTAGATCTGGGAAGGGGTTTAAAGTTTACCTCCTGTATTGTCCTTGGCTGGTGCCTTAGTTTTAGTGGGACCCCTGGGCCCAAATCTGCTTATCATATTGTTCTACTTGTAGATTTCTAGGACCTTCTGTATCCTTTTATTTTGCTATTCTCCCATGCGTGTCTCATTTAGAGTTCCAATAGGATGTCCTTCTCTCTGTCCCAGTTTCCTGGTAAGTGAAGGCTTTCGTGGGACATGCCCCTTGGGCTAGTATGCAGATATAAGTGAGTATATACCATTTGAGTCTTTCTGCTTCTGGGTTATCTCACTCATTATGATCATTTCTAGCTCAATCCATTTATCCACAAATTTCGGGAATTCCTTGTTTTTAATAGCTGAGTAGTATTCCATAGTGTATATGTACCACAGTTTCTTTATCCACTCTTCTACTGAGGGACACTTAGGCTGTTTCCATGTTCTGACTATTATGAATAAGGCTGCTATGAACATGGTTGAGCAAAGTTTCTTGTTGTGTGCAGGAGCATCTTCTGGGTATATTCCAAGGAGTGGAATAGCTGGGTCTTGAGGAAGCCCTATTCCCAGTTTTCTGAGATAGCACAAGATAGATTTCCAAAGTGGCTGTACTAGTTTGCATTCCCACCAGCAATGAAGGAGTGTTCCTCTCTCCACACATCCTTGCCAGCATGTGGTGTCGCTTGAGGTTTTGATCTTAGCCATTCTGATGGGTGTAAGATGGAATCTCAGAGTTGTTTTGATTTGCATTTCCCTGATGACTAAGGAGGTTGAGCATTTCTTTAAGTGTTTCTCAGCCATTTGATACTCCTCTGTTGAGAATTCTCTGTTTAGTTCCAAGCCCCATTTCTCAATTGGGTTATTTGGTTTGGTGGTGTTTAATTTCTTGAGTTCTTTATATATTTTGGATATTAGACCTTTGTCAGATGTAGGGTTGGTGAAGATTTTTTCCCAGTCTGTAGGCTGTCACTTTGTTCTCTTGACAGTATCTCCTGCCTTACAGAAGCTTCTCAGCCTCATGAGGTCCCATTTATCAATGGTTGACATTAAGGCCTGGGCCGTTGGTGTTCTGTTCAGGAAGTTGTCTCCTGTGCCAATATGTTCCAGGCTCTTTCCCAATTTTTCCTCTAAGTGGCTTAGTGTCTCTGGTTTTATGTTGAGATCTTTAATCCACTTGGATTTGAGTTTTGTGCAAGGTGACAAATATGGGTCCAGTTTCATTTCTTTACACATAGACCTCCAGTTAGACCAGCACCATTTGTTGAAGATGCTATCCTTTTTCCATTGAATGGATTTGGCTTCTTTGTCAAATATCAAGTGACCATATGTGTGTGGATTCATATCTGTGTCTTCGATTCAATTCCACTGATCAACCAGCCTGTTGCTGTGCCAGTACCATGCTGTTTTAATTACTATTGCTTTATAGTACAGTTTGAGATCAGGTATGGAGATTCCTCCAGAGCACCTTTTATTGTACAAGATTGTTTTAGCTATTCTGGGTTTTTTGTTTTTCCATATGAAGTTCAGAATTGAACTTTCAATGTCCTTAAAAAATTGTGTAGGTATTTTGATAGGGATTGCATTGAATCTGTAGATTGCTTTTGGTAGGATGGCCATTTTTACTATGTTAATTCTCCTGATCCATGAGCAAGGAAGATCATGCCATCTTCTCAGGTCATCTTCAATCTCTTTCTTCAGAGTTTTGAAATTTTTTTCATACAAGTCCTTCACTTGCTTAGTTAGGGTAACTCCTAGATATTTTATATTGCTTGTGGCTAATGTGAAGGGTGTGGTTTTCCTAATTTCTTCCTCTGCAAGCTTGTCATTTGTGTATAGGAAGGCTACAGACTTTTTTGAGTTAATTTTGTATCCAGCTAATTTGCTGAAGGTGTTTATCAGCTTTAGGAGTTCTCTGGTGGAATTTTGAGGGTCACTTATGTACACTATCATATCATCTGGAAATAGGGATAATTTGACTTCCTCCTTTCCCATTTGGATACCCTTGATCTCCTTTTGTTGTCTTATTGCTCTGGCTAGAACTTCGAGTACTATATTGAAGAGATATGGAGAGAATGGGCAACCTTGCCTTGTTCCCAATTTTAGAGGAATTTCTTTGAGTATCTCACCATTTACTTTGATTTTGGCTATTGGCTTGCTGTATATAGCCTTTATTATGTTGAGGAAAGTGCCTTGTATCCCCGATCTCTCTAAAACTTTAAACATGAATGGGTGTTGAATTTTATCAAATGCTTTCTCTGCATCCAAGAAGATGATCATGTGGTTTTTTATTTTCAGTTTGTTTATATGGTTTGTTGTTCTGGTCTCTCACAGCCAGTGATCTTCAGCCCTCCTGTGCTGTGGATCCTGCCATTGTTCTGGGTCTCTGAATGAGCGTTGGGTCAGACCAAGGTATCCACAGCCTTCTGTGTTCCCTGCCAAGTCCAGCCAGGAACACTGGGCCCGAACCACGGGCTGAACTCAGCTAGATTCTCAGGGCCTGAACCGTCTGCCAAGCTCAGCTAGGGATTCTGGGCCCAAAATGCACACAGGGTCCAGCCAGAATTTTTGGGCTGGGACTACGCACCAAGCTCCGCTAGGGCCTTTTGGCCCAAAGTGCGTGCTGTGGTCAGTTATTGACTCAGGGCCCGAACTGACCACCAATCTCAGCCAGGAATTCTGGATTCAAACTGCACACTGTGTCTAACCAGAGTCTTAGAGCTGGTGGAACCGAGCGCTCTGTCCAGCCTGCGCCACAGCAGGGGAACTGTGGCTGCTCTCAGTTAGTGCCAGTGGTGGAACCAAGTGCTCCGCCCAGACTGTGTCACCACAGGGGAGCTGCCGCTGAGCTGAGGTGGCGCCTAGGATGGAACTGAGCACTCCACCAAGCCTGTGCCACAGCAGGAGAACTGCGGCTGCTCTGAGTTAGCGCCAATGGTGGAACCAAGTGCTCTGCCCAGACTGTGTCACTGCAGGGGAGCTGCCACTGAGCTGAGGTGGCGCCTAGGGTGGAACTGATTGCTCAGCCAAGCCTGCGCCACAGCAGGAGAACTGCGGCTGCTCTGAGTTAGCGCCTGTGGTGGAACCAAGTGCTCCACCTAGACTGTGTCACCGCAGGGAAGCTGCCGCTGAGCTGAGGTGCTGCCTAGTGTGGGGCTGGGCACTCCACTAAACCTGGGCCACAGCAGGGGAGCTGTGGCCGAAGCTGAGTTAGTGCCTCAGGCAGAATTGCTTGCTGGGCTGGGCCAGTACCCGGGACTCTGGGGCCGAACTGTTCGCCGAGTCCAGTCTGGGTCCGAAGGCTCCACGGGACCCAAATCCTGCCCTGAGTCCCCTCTCCCGCAGAAACTCCCACCGGCCACCACACCAATCGCCTCCACCAAAAGGCTATGAGCTGCAAACCTCAGCCACCACTGCTGGTGCCGCTGGTGCTGCTGCCTCTGCCGCTGCCGCTCCGATCAGAGAATCCATGCTCCTCCCGTGTGCAGGGGCATGCAGGTCCTCCGCACCCTGGTCCCTCCAAACCGTGGAGCACTCCCGCTGCCGTGATGTTTGGACCTCGGTGTTCCTGGCTCAGAAATCTGTGCAATTCCCTGAATTGTTCACTGGAGCCTCCAAACGCGGTGCACACTGCTCGCCGCCATCTTGGATCCCCTGTTCCTTTATCTTATGACCAATTTCTCTGTGAAATGAGCATGGCTTAATTTTAGAGAGTTTCAAAGAATCATGCTACTTTTGACATTGTTAATATTATTAAGGCAGGAGACACTGTCAGTAGAACTAAGCGACAGCCTACAGACTGGGAAGAGATCTTCACCTACCCTTCACCTGACAAAGGTTTAATATCCAAAATATATAAAGAACTCAAGAAATTAAACACCACAAAACCAAACAACCCAATTGTGAAATGGGGCTTGGAATTTAACAGAGAATTCTCAGCAGAGGAATATGAAATGGTCGAGAAACACTTAAAGAAATGCTCGTCCTCATTAGTCATCAGAGAAATGCAAATCAAAACGACACTGAGATTCCATCTTACACCCATCAGAATGGCTAAGATCAAAAACTCAAATGACACCACGTGTTGGCGAGGATGTGGAGAGAGAGGAACACTCCTGCATTGCTGGTGGGAATGCAAACTAGTACAACCACTTTGGAAAGCTATCTGGCGCTTTCTCAGAAAAATGGGAATAGGGCTTCCTCAAGACCCAGCTATTCCACTCCTTGGAATATACCCAGAAAATGCCCTATCACACAACAGGGACATATGCTCAACCATGTTCATAGCTGCTTTATACATAATAGCCAGAACATGGAAATGGCCTATGTGTCCCTCAGTAGAAGAATGGACTAAGAAACTGTGGTACATTTACACGATGGAATACTACTCCACTATTAAAAACAAGGAATTCCCGAAATTTGTGGACAAATGGATTGATCTAGAAATTATTATAATGAGTGAGTTCACCCAGAAGCAAAAAGAGACAAACAGTATATACTCACTTATATCAAAACACTAGTCCAAGGGATACGTACCATGAAAAACTTTACTTACCAAGAAAGTGGGTTAGAGGAGAGGACATCCTATTGAGACTTTAGGCAAGAGTAACATGGAAGAATAAGGAAATAGTAGGACCCACAGGGTCCTGGAAACCTACAAGAAGAACTTTATGACAGGCAGATCTGGGTCCTGGGGTCCTCCTCAATCTAAGGCACCAGCCAAGGAGAATATAGGCATTAAACTTCGAACCCCTACCAGGACCTAGCCGATGAACAGGATATTCTCCACCATTGAGTGGAGAGTGAGATCTGACTCTCACACGAACTCTGCTGCCCCTTTTCTGACCACGTCCCCTGGATGGGGAGGCCTGGTGGCACTCAGAGGAAGGATAGCAAGTTACCAAGAAGAGACTCAATATTCTAAGAGCATATATAGGGGGAGGAGGTCTCCCTCAGTCACAGACATAGGGGAGGGGAGAAGGGGGGAAGTGGGAGGGAGAGAAGAATGGGAGGAAACAGGGGAAGGGCTAACAATCGAGATGCAATATGAATAAAATAATAAAATGGAAAAAAATTAATTAAAAAAATTTCTTGTTAAAATTTTTCACATTCTCACCATCCTATTGAAGTTGCTGTGAAATTGTATAAGTACAGTTACTCTCCCTATCTTCTTATGAACAAACATTGTGTCAGGCTTAGCCATTCTGTGGACATTTACTTTGCCCCCAGGTATGACCGACAAATTTACCACTAAGATAGTGGAAATAAAGTGGCAAAAGGGAGAAACTCTGGTTTTTCCTTGGGACTTTTCATTTAAGGAGCCTCCTCTGGATTTATCATTAGGGAACAATTAGTGTATCTTAAAGTTTTTGTGAACAAATGGTTCATTTCAGGAAGAACAACTGTAGAACATGCAGAGGATTCATGTTCCTAGTTCCTTACTTGAACACATTTGTGTTAGCTGCTCCCTTGTGTGAATTGGAGGCCACCAAGCAAATTTCTGCTTTTAGTAGTGATTATTTCACCAGATCCATTTATGTCTCTTTTGTTTTTGTAGAACCGCTTTCCCCTTTGGGTGGGCTATACTGAGCTGGCAATGTTCCTGTAGGTACTGGGCCAACACATATTTTCCATGAATCTAATGGAGAAATAGCTTTCTAACTACAGCTTGATTCAGCAAGACTAGAAATCTCTCTACTAAATTGTGGAAGCTTATCACAAGGGGGGAAATAGGCAGGCATGGTCTAGAGTTCCTGAGTACAGATCTAGGATCAATGGGCAGCCATTATGAAGAAGCAGGCTTGGGTTTAGCATGAGCATTACATTATAGAACTACCAGGACAACATGAACTTCTAAATAAGGCAATGCCCTTTGTGCCTCGAATAGGTTTTTCTTTTTATTTGCCTGTGTTATTGTACAAATTCATAGATTTCAAAATGATGTTTTCATTTAAGTATATCATGCGTTTTGGCCATATCTATTCTCCATTATGCTATCCTGGCCCTTCTTAGCTCTCATTAATCTTCCTCTCCCCCTCCCAAAGTGTCCCTTCTACTATCCTTTCATAAATTATATATATATATATATATATATATATATATATATATATATATATATATATAATTTTATCTGAATAATATAAAATCTAGGATACACCCATGGGAGAAAACATGCAGTACTCGTCTTTTTGTGTCTAACTCATTTTGGATAAGAAGATGCTCAGGGTCTGGGTGGGAAAATGTATCATATTCAGGATTCTTCTTTAATGAGTACATTTTAGTTTTTTTCACAGAAGAATGAAAAAATGAGTAGCCATGTGAGATTACGGATATGTCAATTTGCTTCAGTGTAGTAACTTTAAAATTATGGTATAACATCATGATATATACCTGAAATGCTCAATTTAATATGATCTTCTAAATTACTGCTACTTGTAAAGTAGTTTGACTATCCACGGTCTTTATGTTACTTCTTGAGTGAAATTGCAAGTACACAACATACACCAAGTGTTCCATAAATGTATTTAAAATGTATTAATATTATTATTAATTATGTATGTGAGTGAGTGTGCGTGTGTGTGTGTGTGTGTGTGTGTGTGTGTGTGTGTGTGTGTGTGTGTAGGGCAAAGGACATGTCAACAGAGTCTGTTGTCTCATTTGGATGTGGATTACAAGGATTAAACTCAGGTCATGAAGTCTCCAAACTTGTATTCTACATGTATTTACCTGCATAAGCCACATCTCTGGCCCAGAAAGGCTATGAAGATTTGAAAGACTATTTGAGCCAAAGTAGGTTATGTTTCCTGTGCAGTTGTACTTCAATACATGCAAGATTCACAAGATAAAGAGTGTAATTTACTCTCTGATCCCTAGAATGAGAAGTCAAGA
The DNA here is from genome assembly GCF_903995435.1 of Acomys russatus. Taxonomy (NCBI): domain Eukaryota; kingdom Metazoa; phylum Chordata; class Mammalia; order Rodentia; family Muridae; genus Acomys; species Acomys russatus. The sequence goes on along the minus strand of NC_067169.1, from coordinate 76,062,860 downwards.
AAATACAAAATCAATGTTTGGTATGGGTAAAATTACACAGTCTTTGAGTTTATGACATCCTGGATTCCCCATGAGGTGGGGGTTGTAGTGGGATTAGGACAAAATTCAATATGACATAAATGTTGGGGAATGCTTTCACTCCTTTCTTCTGTAAGAAGTGTGTATGTGTGTGTGTATGTATGTGTGTGTGTGTGTGTGTGTGTGTGTGTTGGAAAGAGTGCACATATACATGTGCATGCATGTACTTTATGTGTCTGGGCCCAGTTCCATTCACACCTTGGACTAAAAATGAAAAGTTATAGATAATTAATTTTAACTGTGGAGAACAAACAAGTTTTGTAACTAGGCAAGAAAATGAGATTAGAGATAGCTTTTATAACAGGGACAGAATCAGATAGCTAGGCTGTATCATTTTCAGATATACAGAGATTGGAAATGAATCTTTGAAATTAAGTCACCCTCCTAACTCAGTGCATAACTTCTATCACATCCATGACAATTGTCCACTCCATCATTAAAAATACTAGGAAGCTTTGGCAGGGAGGACTAACTAAAATAATTTGATTCCTGTGAAATGAGCACGGGCTTTGGAAAGAGCCAATCCCTGACACTATTAATGTTATTCTTCTACACTTGTAGACAGGAGCCTAGCATAACTCCTCTGAGAGTCTTCATTCTGCAGCTGATGGAAACAAATGAAGAAACCACAGCTAAACATTAGACAGAGCTCAGGGAGTCCTATGGAAGAGGTGGGGGGAACAATTGAGAGAGCCAGAGGGGTCAAAGGCTCCGTAAGAAGACCTACAAAGTCGACTAACCTGGGCTGATGGGAGGTCACAGAGACAACCATCAACCAAAGAGCATGCATGGACTGGTACTAGACCTCCTGCATATGTTTAACAGATGCACAGCTTGGTCTTCATGTGGGTACCCCAGCAACAGTCTTGAAAGTGTCTGTCAGGCTGTCATAGTGAATTTAGTCCAAGATATTACAATCATTAAAGACTAGCTCCTGAAGGAAGACCAGCTCCTGAAGAAAAATCCCCTTGTTTGTTTGAATAGAAAGTATTAATGATGAGGAACATGGGTGGAGATGTTTCTTCCTGAAAGGATAATTTCTACTTGAAAGGAAAAAGTCTGTACCTCTTCTTCATGGTGCACTTGCTCAGGCATTTTTGAAGGAAAAGATCTAATGACGTGCAGAACAAGATGGGCCAGGCCTGTCTGACTCACATGAGGCATCTGGGTTTTGAGGGGTGACTCCTGGCTGCACTTTTAAGAACTTAGCATTATATATTTATGACATTTTGGACTTGTCCTCATTTTGCTATTTCCAATGGCTAAAAGTACTTCTGACATGGACTATGTATTGGTGTAGCTCTTATTAACTTCCTCTCCACTGCCACCTCCAGCACCAACAGATACAAGTTGTCTTCTACTTGTGAACCACTTGATTGATGCGTTGTTTTTCTAGGGAACATCTGTGGAAGGACAGGCCTTCCCTCCACTATAGGAACTGCCAGGAGCTTCAGTACTCATTTTGCAAAGCTCTAAAAAAATGTGATTAGCATCTTGTTTTGAGAATATATGTTATGAAAACAACCAATGTTGTTGATTTGGCACTGTTCAACCCCACTAAAGCCCTGTTTTTATTCCAGGGCAGCCAAGGCTATACAGAAAAGCTCTGTCTCAAAGTAAAACAAAAACAAAAACAAAAACAAAAACAACAAAAAAAGAGAGAGCTGTTTTTTTCCATCTGTGAATTTACCTTTCTTTCCCTGAGGATGATGTCACCTCTTCAAAATGTTCCCATATTGGATGGAATGTTGGCATGGAAAGGTTTTGTTTTTGTTGTTGTTGTTGTTGGTTTTTTTGTTTTTGTTTTTGTTTTTGTTTTTTTTTTGCCTTGGAGCCTAACTGCTATACCTTTTTCATTTTGATGGTGAAGCTGGATGAAAACTTGCTGATGATCATTATAGGATTTCCATAACTGCAGCTTGGAGCTTGCATGTTCTTCTCTCAGCTGCATTCCAAGAAGGGAGATTATCCTTTACACAATCTTAATATAGCTCTAGGCCTTTAAAATGGAATTGATCATTCACATTTATAGATTATTTACCATGTTCCAGATACTGGATTAAGTATTTTGCTAATCACCTTGGTTATTCTGTTTCAAACATATTCTTTTGGCCTTTTCATGGTTTCAGTTTTATATATAAGGAAATGGAGGTTGAAACTCAGAGAAATTAAGCAATATTCTTAAGTGCACATTGCCCCAAAGTCATAGTGCCAGGATTTGAGTCAGCATGAAGACACAGCTTTCCTCTTGTTCTCAACCTGTATACTATATACCTTCTTGAAACAAGCAGGCAGTGTCTCATGGGTAATATCTTAGCATTTGGATGGAGATGAAGAATTTATAGGTTGAGTTGGAAGAAAATCCTGTCAGAATTTCTCAAAACATTTTTCTAGCAGATGCCTGTTTTCTTTCATTTTAGGTTAATAAACCTTTTCTACATGTTTGTTTACTTGGTAAAGAGTTAATGATAATGCTTTCCACCTGTAGTCCTCAGAAAAGGATTAAAAGTTAAAGTGCAATTACAATTAATGTGCATGAAAATGAAAATTGTCAAATTAACCCAGAGCATTACAGTGCAGAATGTAATGTGGCAATAGTTTCTGCATAAAAATAAGCATGGGTAATTAGGTATCCTGTATCCACACAGAGGAAGCTATGGCCTCACAGTCACTTTGTTTCACATCTCTATATGGACACTATCTCTGGAAGCAGGAAGGAAACAACAGCTTGAAATATACTTGAATCTTAGCCTTTCCTCTCTCTTCTCTGCTTAATGCCCACCAAATTCATGCAGGAAAGCTCCATTTCCTTAGGCATTTATTCATTTTTTAAAAAATTTTTAGAATTAAAAATGTTTTAGTTGAACAAAAGTAAAAGCACATTATATCAGGATCTGTCAAAACCATTATGCAGTTTTTAAAAAGCTTTTATTGGATGTCTATGATTTACATGTCATGTACCAAAATCCCTCTCCTCCCTCCAGTAAAATAAAGCAAACAGACAAACAAAAAATCTTGTCACAGAAGCTGTACTATATCACACAGTATGGCCTTTTGTCCACCTATGTTTACTTTCAAATGTTCATTGCTAAGAGTCATGGGTCTGGTTGGAGGCCTACACTTTCATTACCAGATCCTCACTGGGACTGCTGCGGGATATCCCATTGTTGCTGTGTGTCAAAGAGATTCTTAAGCTTTGAATCTGCAGATCTGGCCCCTTCATGTATTATAGCAAGTCATATATGGGGTAGATGTTAGGGTGAGGTTCACTCAGAGCCCTGGATCAGAGCCTTGTCCTCAGGGCAGGACCCACTCTCTCACTCCCATATTGTCATGGCAGGCCTAGCTCACCTGCTCCTGTGTCCTCAGAGCAGGGTCTGCTCTCCTACTCCTCTGTCATCAGGGCAGAGCCTGCTCACCCGCTCCCATGTCATCAGAGCAGGGCCTGCTCTCCTGCTCCCAAGTTATTATGGTAAGGTTGGCTCATCCACTCTGGTGTCCTCTGGGCAGGACCAGATCACCTATTCCCTTGTCCTCAGGGCAGGGCCCACTCTCCTGCTCCCATGTCATCATGGCAGGGCCAGCTCACCCATTATGCAGTTTTTAAAATAAGCTATATTATTACAATGTATAGCAGAAAAGAAGAAATTTTGTCTCATGAAATTTTATTATTTAATCTATATATTTTAATCTGCTTACAAGGTAACAAGTTTCCTTGTGGCACTTTAATAATGCTTATGTTTGGTTGACTCTCCCCACTTCCCCATCCCCACCTCCCCATCCCCACCTCCTCATCTTCTTACTCCCTTCTCCATACCTGGTGTTCCCTTCTGCCTCCAGTATTTCCCTTTCTACTTTCATATATCTTGTGTTCTATTGCCCGCCCCCACCTACTCTTCCAGACTCTTCTCTACTTGTCATTTATCCTTATTGTTTTTGCTTTTATTATCAACTATCTCTTTTGCATTTAAAATGTAATTTCACTCATGTTTAAAAATTGAATTGTAAAAAAAAACTAAGAGTGATGCTTTAGTATTAATTGTGAATTTGACACTGTTTACAGTAGAATCTCAACTGAGAAATTGCCTAGACCAGACTGGCCTGTGGGCATGTCTGTGGGAGATTGTCTTGGCTATTAATAGATGCAAGAAGAGCCAGGACCCATGGGAAGCATCATCCTTAGGTGGCCTTAGGCTCTATAAGAAAGAAAGCAAAAGCCAGATAGTGGTAGCATATGCCTTTAAACCCAGTACTTAGAAGGCAGAAGGAGACTAATCTCTGAGTTCAGAGCCAGCTTGGTCTACAAAGTGAGTCCTCTGATAGCATATAGCATGACAGCCAGGGCTACAGAAAGAATCCCTGTCTTGTAAAAGCAAGCAATCAAGAAAGAAAGAAAGAAAGAAAGAAAGAAAGAAAGAAAGAAGAAGGAAAGAAAGCTAAACCTGAGCTTGTGAGTGAACCAGCAAGCAGAGTTCCTCTATGATTTGTTCTTGAAGTTTCCTAAGCTTGTGCCCTGAATTCCCTCCATGATGGACTGTGACCTGGAAGTGTAAGCCAAGTAATATTTTCCAAGTTGCTTTTGGTCATGGCCTACTATCACAGCAATAGAAACTAGAACAAATGAAAATTAATTTTTCCCTTCATTACCTATACTATTTAGGATTCACTGTTAAGGTTCTTCTTACGTATCCTTTTAGATACTTTCTATGCAATATATACTCTTTATGCATACACCTATACTAATACACTAATTTCAAAGTGTTAATACTATCACAGTTTGTAGCAATCTCATAAGTGGAAAATGGTATCTTCTTGTTTGATTTTATATTTAAGTATAAGTGAGTGTGAGTAGGCACTTGTACATTTATTGGTAATTTGAATGTCTTATTCTGACCTCTACTCACTTTCTATTTACTTCATTTTCTCAAAGATTTTGAATAGCTCTTTAAATACGATAGAATTAATTTTTCTCTTAAATAAAAAACAAATACCTTTTAGTCTGTCATTTGTCTTCTGCATCTTTAGTAGTAAATTTTTTGCTTTATAAAGGGTTTACTTTTTATGTAACTAAATTTATCAAATATTTCTGCACAGATTCTGAGGTTTACATTCTTATTTTAACAGACTCTTCTATTCCAGAATAATTTTAAAAAGTTTACTCATGCTTTCATTTAGTTCTTTCAAAACAAATTTTAATATCTTATTTAAAAAGAAATAGTGAAAGACTTAATGTAAACTAGATTCTGTGTTTATGAGAAACTACCTACTAAATAGATAATGTAACACTTAAAAACTCAAAAGTTTTCTAAGTTTGAGCAACAAAGAGAGAACTGAAAATCAGAGAACATATTATGTAATTGAGATGCCCTAGATGCAGGTAGAGTCTGTGATGCTTGTCAAATATTTACTCCATGAAGCATGGTGATTTCTGGGTTCTATTTTTCATTAGGCAGCTCTTTATTGAGTGATTGGTGTTATAGCATGTGTCGGAAGGAGGCCAATTCTGAGGGTGTGTGTGGTAATTGCCGCTTGAGGTGTCTACTCCAGATCCAAAGGGCAGCAGTGTTAATGACACAACAATTCTCTCATACCTGCTGGAGTATGACACCTGTCTCTAGTGACTTTGTAGTTTGATCTCACCATTGAAGAGGCACAACAGTGTTGGAATTCTTTCTATGATCATCTATTTACTTTGTAGTAGCCCCTGGAGCCCATCTACAGATGTTCTTATGCTTTGAAAGCAATGAGTTACTTTTCCATCTTCAGAAATTAAACTATATCATATACTTTGAGTAAATGTGCACACATTTTATTTACATATAGTACAATAACAGGTGTTTTCCACGTATTTTCCAGAGATATACTGAATCATGCAGTTGATTACAGTGGCTTCATTAGCAATTTGCAATCATAGCATGGATATTTTCTGTGTACAGTTTTACTACCTCCTCTTTTTGATACAGGGTTTCTCTGTGTAATCTTGGCTGTCCTCGACTTACTTTATAGACCAGGCTGGCCTTGAACTCACTGCGATCTGTCTGTCTCTGCCTCCCAGAGTGCGAGGATTACAGACATGTGCCACTGTGCCAAGTTTTTCCAATTTTCAGAAAATTTCCAGTTTTTTACATCAATAATTCATTTATAAGAATTAAATATTTAAAATAGAAATCACCCATGTGTTTGTCCTCTTTTGATGACATTTAACAAACATTTATACTAAGCAGATACATTTAAATATTATGATAATTATATCCAGGATAGCTTAGGGGGTGTATAGAAATTTCAGGCCAGCCTGACTTGCATAGAAAGACGCCATTCTCAAACTAACACAACAACAAAATGTAATTTAACAAACCTCTGTGCAATGCTTTGGATAAGAATTGTTTCCCATAGGCTCAGGACCAGAGAGGTGGCACTGTTTGGAGGAGGTTATAGAACTTTTAAGATGTGGAGCCTTCCTGAAGGAAGCATGTCATAGGATGAGGCAGGCGTTGAGTGTTTATATCCATGCCTAACTTCCACTTTGTGTTGTCTGCTATGTCTGGATGGAGATATGATAGCTCAGCTTTCTACTCCGGTCATCTGCTGCCATGTCTATCTTGCCATTCAGAATTATTGCTCTGAGATTCTAAGAACAAATAACTCTGTTCTTAAAGTTACCTTGTCCATATTATTTTATCATATTGTTACAAATAAAACACATGAAGAGAAAGGTAAATTGACTTTTCTAACATAGTACAATTAATAAACAGTAACACTAGCATTCAAATTGGTTGCCATCTAACACATAGTCCATGCTCTTAGTCTACTATGAGATGCTGCCCTTCTTGCTTTTATTTAAGCTGTGTCTGTGCCAGGCACTATGCACTTGTGAACAGGCTTATTCATGTAGATGGAATTTCTTCTGATCAAAGGTGACTTACATTGTTAGTACCTGAAGTGCAGTCATCTAGGTACAGTCGTGTACTGCAGTGGAAAGAGAACAAGGCAATAAAGGAGCCCTTTCAAGGAAATTCAGAGAAATACTGAAAGGACTAGGATTTTAAATGTCTGTTCTGGAAATTTTGTCCTCAATCTCTATCAGTCTGCCTTGCATCTGACATCTTACAAGGAATATTATTTACTGAAATCCTCTTTGAAAATATAAACTGATAAATAACATTGGTGTTGAGTTTATCAGACATTTTGTCATCTTAGTAGAGCATAAGATCAGCTCAATAATTGGAGTAATTAGAAGGGAGAATTAACAAGCAGCATAAAGTTAGTCAGGAGCTAGCCTTATATGTAAGGTTATGAATGACTGATGTTTAAGCCAGCTTTTAATTACTCAGGAATAACCATCCAGACTTTGACTAGCTAGACCACACCTCCCTTCTGCTGCATGCCTTCTGGGTATTTTTTTCTGTTACTTTGATGGCTGCTTGATGTATGGGAAAAGCATTGGTGGGAGAGAAGATTATAATGATTGGCTCAATACAGGTCTTGTTGCCATCTGTGGATGCATCCTTTCTCCATTAGGCTGGCTAGTGAAGAAAGGGCCATTTGGTGCTTTGCCGAGGAGACACATGCTATGAGGGTAATTTAAAGATTGTGTTTGCCAATAATCATCTTTGTAACATAGAACTGGGGAATTTTACTGGGCTTTCAGATCTAGGCAGTTTTCTATATTCTTAAATTGTGTTGGGTTTGAGCAACATGATGATTTGATGTTACCAAACAAGGAAACTGCTTTCTCCCAGGGGAATCTGGGAGAACCTCTTCTAACTTAGTTAAAACTATTGAAACAATGTTCAGCTTTTTGGGACCCAGTTTTGAAATGACTCCAAGTTGTCAATAGTTAGTCAAGTGATGAACTCTACTGACATGTTTCTTTTCTGAGCACACTGAGATTACTAGGAAAGTGGCTACTGCCTCGTCACCTAGTAAGGATGGCTCCTTTTCCAGAAAGATTGCTTTCGGAAATATCCTAAGAGAGGGGGAGATTGTATAGAGGCCTCATTTTGGATTCATTGCATCTTGCTTTCTTACAAGGTGCTCAAGAAAGACTCAGCTTCCCACTCTAGCAATTTAAGTTGTGCCCAGAGATATGGCTCATGAGCATTCAGCAGATGCTCTTCGTATTTTGTTACAGGTTAGCTCACCAACAGTGGAATGAGTTGTTTGAAATGGTTCCTGTGGGGGAGGGGCAGGGTGGAGAAATAAGTGGTTTCTTCTCTTGAGTTCACTGAATCTTCAATGGAAAGTTTTCGCCTGCTACATATTTTTTCTAATATAATAGTACAGTTGAATTTCTTACATACTTTTTATTCTGTGCTGTGACAGTTGTCTTTCTTAATCAGTGGTTTTACATAATTAAAACATTATCAATCTAAAATTAGAGACAAATTTAGACATCCTTGACTTCTCCTTAGAGAACATCTGGCTACCCTTGAACAATCGCTTTACCTCTTCCCATGTCAGGCAGAAAACCATATCTTTTACTCTCTTTTGTCTGCATACAGACTTGTGAAGCCTCTTTGCCGTGAGCAGTATCTGGAATTAAATAACCCACTTGAATACTCTTCTTCATGACTAAAGGGCTCAGGAATGCCAGCTTGCCTGAAGATGGGTACAGTTCACATCTTCTATCCTAGTGTAGCTACCAGAAACTGACATTTCTGTACCCCAAAATGTACAAACCTGAATTATCCATTTGATTTCTACACTCTGACAATAATTAAGCAAACATCGAGTGTCATGTACTCTGTTGTGCTGTGTGACTACTTTATTATAGGTTCTGCTTATTTGTTGCTTTATTGTATAGTAGAGAGAAGCAAAGAATTAGTTTAGAATCAGTGACACGAAAACTTGCTACCCACTGACTATTCAGATAATATCCACTTGATATCTTGAATACTACTTATTAAAAAATTCTTTTTCTTATAGTGCTTCCATGCTGAAGCACAGCTTTCAGTTTAATGGCTTTCACTAAGAAGGAAAGACATGATTATTTCAGATGTCTTTGAATCATGATAGCAATAGCCCTTTTGTTACATAGGGTTTATTATCTAACACCTATTCAGATGAAATGATTTAAAATGTTATTGTTTTATTTTGTGTGCATTATTGTTTTGCATATGGGCATGCCTGGTCTGCAGATGTCAGAAAAGGGCATTTGATCCCCAAGAACTAGAGTTGTGGATAGTTGTAAGCCACTATGTGGGTGCTGGGAAATCAGCATGAGTCCTCTGCAAGAGCAACAAATGCTCTTAACCACTATGTCATATCTTTAAGCCTCAATCCAGATTTTAGACACCCCTTTTTACTTGAAAAACTCATTGCCTCCAGCTATGAGGCAAATTACATGTAACTTACAGAAACTATGTGTGACGTGTTTGTGAAAGCATCATAACTGAATTGTCATTGGTGTAATCAGTCGCTGCTTGTCTTAGAGTAGATTTAAATATACTATTTGTATTAATTGATTTAGAAATTTATAATAAATCCAATGTGCTTTTATCATATCCATTATACTTCTCCTGTGCCTAACTCCTTCAAGGTCCACCCTTCTCCTAATCCCCCTCCTAACTTCATGTCTCTGACTGTTTTTAACAATACACTCAGTCCAATCTGGTCATCCAATATGGGCAATTATCCATAATCTTCTGGGTGTGTATCTATCCACTGGAGCATGATCTTGACCTACCAGGAGCCATACTTTTAAAGTAAATGGACTAGCTCAAAGGGCGTGTCCCATCAAAGTCTTCACTTACTAGGAAAGTGGATCAGAGGGGAGGACATCCTATTGGGACTTTAGGTGAGAGAAGCATGGGAGAATGGGGAAATAGAAGGATCCAGAGGGTCCTAGAAACCTACAAGAAGAACATTATGACAGGTGGATCTGGGCGCAGGGGTCCTGCTCAAACTATGGCACCAGCCAAGGACAATACGGGCAGTAAACTTCAAACCCCTACCCAGATCTAACCGATGGACAGGGCATTCTCCACCATTGAGTGGAGAGTGAGGACTGACTTTCACACAAACTCTAGTGCCCCATTTTTGACCATGTCCCCTGGATGGGGAGGCCTGGTGGCACTCAAAGGAAGGATAACAGGCTACCAAGAAGAGACTTGATACCCTATGAGCATATACAGGGGGAGGAGGTCCCCCTCTGTCACAGACATAGGGGAGGGGAGTAAGGGGAAAGTGGGAGGGATGGAGGAATGGGAGGATACAAGGGATGAACTAACAATTGAGGTGTAATATGAATAAATTAATAAAATATTAAAAAATAAAGTAAACAGACTATCCTCCCCACTAGTAGCCATTAACTGGCAACAACTCCTCATCCAGGAGTAGGGGCTCATGGACTCATGGACCATGATCCATGCTTGAATGTTGCCTGATTTGTTCTTGTTTAAGTCTTGTATAGGCAGCCACAGGTGCTATGAGCACTTCACTACAGTGATCCTGTCATTTCTAGAAGGTATATTTGCACCTAAATATTCCCTGAACTCTGGCTCTTACAATATTTCCATGCACTCTTTCACAACGATATCTGAGCTTTAAGGAGAGAGAGTGTGTGGTATAGATGTCTCATTTATGGCTGAGCATGAAGTAATGTATTTTTAAACCATGTTATACATATGCACATAAATGTGTGTATGCATAAATGTGTACACAGACCTACCCAAACAAATAATATGAAAGATCCATTGGGCAGATGTTTCTAAGAGTAAACTGGCTAGTTTGTTTTTAAAAGATATTTAAAATATGAATAACATAGCCTATATTTAGGAGAGTGGTTATTCTGAGTCATACACTATTATATGCCAGTACTGTTTTTCATGTGGTAAATGCAACTTGCTTAGGAAATCTCCAGCAAGAAAAACGTAGAAATGGCTTCTAAGAACCATACAGCATTGTATTTATATGAGAGAGCAAGATCATTTTCTATTAAAAAGGGGGTTGTCTTACTGTAATGAAGACAAGGTGGTGTATTTGGAAACTGGATAATGTTTATATTGAGAAAGGGGAGACTTGTTGGGGACAGAGTTGTTTAAAGTTTATATCATCGAAAGCCCAAAATCTTTGGGAATTTGGAATGAAACATCCTTCTCTGTCCCTTTGTGTGTATGTGTGTAGTATGTAGTGTGTGTATGTGTGTGTATGAAAGAGAGAGAGTATGTGTGTGTGTGAGAGAGAGAGAGAGAGAGAGAGAGAGAGAGAGAGAGAGAGAGAGAGAGAGAGAGAGAGAAGCCATAGTTGAACATTTCTTTCTTTTTCCCTGTGGTGTCAGTAGATATATTTTTAAAGTATTACAAACATGTTTATGATACATAGGAATATGGAGAACAAAAAATGCAGTTGCATACCATTGGACACCCAAATTTTCTAATTTACAACATGTTAAGAATGACAATACACAAAGAAAGTGTTTTAAAAGTGTATGATCCAGTGATTTTTTTTAGCTCAAATCAATACCAAATTTTGCCATTTTAATGTCACAATGAAATTCAGTTTTTAACCCAAGGGGAGAGAGAATGAACTGAGACATGGTAATGAGTTCAGAATTAGATATATATTACAATCTGCCTTATAATATATTTATATTATTACACATGAGTAAAATAAACTACATACAGCAGGAAGAACCACGAGACAATAAGGAATTATATAAATGCTACATTCATAGTAATTTGGCTATTTGTACTTGGCAAACTTGAAGTAAACATCTTTCCTATCTTGTTGGGTCTGAATTTCTGAATGGAGGTTAATATCTATCATATCTCATCTCTATTAACTTAAAACATATATCTTGATCTAAAAACATCTTAACCCCTAACCTACTAAGCTTAATTAAAAGACTAAACTATCTGTTCTTCAGACCTATCAGAGACCTGAGAAGGGATAAAACTTAAATACCTGAATGAACCTGGAATGCAGTTTAGCCACTTCCAAAATGTAAAAAATGACAGAGACAGTTTACTGCCTGAACAGTCACCCAACACTCTCTATAACATTGGAGCATCATCTTCAGCCTTCTGGCCCCGTATATCTGACAGACATATTTGCGAGGCAGGACCTATTGAGGACTTGCTTACCCTTTCAATTTGAGAGGTGGCCAATATTGAGGCAGGTGGATTGAATCTTATTAAAATTTGAGTTGATAGGGTTAAAGAAAACTCATTAAAACTTTAAAATTTATTTTTAATTGTTTGATATAATGTTTTGACAAAATCCACCACATTCCCCACCCTCCAAGGCCCCACCCCTACTATGTTCCCCTTCAGATTCATTGTACATATCTTTTTATAGTTGCTTCCAGAAAAAATGCTTAGAAAGTTCTTAAGATAAGATATTTCAATGTTTACCCTAAAGCAACGAGAAAAATTTGGTAAGCCTACCATTCCACCAGACTGGTCTCCAGCTTGTCCCAGAGATGCTACCATCTGTTTCCCCTCTCCCCTCCCACCTCTGGTCTCCCCCAACCTGATCCTCACCATCCCATCATTCCCCTTCCCACTGCCTCTCCTACCCAGTTTTTTCTCTACATCCACTTCTGATGTCTATTTTATTTCCTTTTTCTAAGGGGAATTCGAGCATTCTCCCTTAGGTCCTCCTTGTTACTTAGCTTCTTTGGGTCTGTGCATTGTAGTATGTTTATCCTATACTATATGGATAATCTCCACTTATAGGTGAGTATATACCATGTATGTCTTTCTGGGTCTAGATTACCTCACTCAGAATGGTTGTGTTTAGTTTCATCCATTTGCCTACAATTTTCAAGATTTCCTTGTTTTTGATAGCTGAATAGTGTTCAGTTGTGTAAATGTACCAGAGTTTGTTTATTCATTCTTTGAGGAATGTCTAGGTTGTTTCCAGATTCTGGCTATTACAAGTAAAGCTGCTATGAACATAACTGAGCAAATGTCCTTGTTGTATAGTGGAGCATCTTTTGGGTATATGCCCAGGAGGGGAGTAGCTGGGTCTTTAGGTAGCACTATTCCCAATTTTCTGAGAAAGCACCAGCTGGATTTCCAAAGTGGTTGTAAAGTTTGCACTCCCACCAGGAGTGGAGGAGTGTCCCTCTGTCTTCACATCCTCACAAGCATGTGCTGTCACTTGGGTTTTTGATCTTAGCCATTCTGACCAGTGTAAGACGGAATCTCAGAGTTGTTTTGATTTACATTTCCCTGATGGCTAAGGACATTGAGCATTTCTTAAGTGTTTCTCAGCCATTAGATATTCTTCTGTTGAGAATACTCTGCTTAGCTTTGTACCCCATTTTAATTGGGTTATTTGGTTTGGTGGTGTTTAATTTCTTAAATCAGTATATAAGAACCAATATAGGCCTGGCCAATATTTAATTTTTGTCACTAGTGAAGTTAACTAACAAATAGTTACTAATTTTATTACCACTATGTAAAAAAAAAAAAAAAAGAATGTTTTTGTCCAAGATAAAAAATGCTAGACACCCAGGATTTTTAATGAATATTTTAGCTTAAATGAAAAAATTTGTCTTATTTTCTTCATCTTGTTTTTGTTCAGACAGTATTGATATTTTGTCATAGACTAATGTATATGGATCATAATATAGGAACAATTGATTTAGTACAACTGCACTCATTTTCAGTTGAATCAAGGGAAGCCCAGAGAGAGAAAGTGGTATCCAAGGAACCCACAACTTGATAGCAACAGAGATTAGTCTAGAAAATAGGTCTTATAAGACTGGAAAATTATTCTCTGTAGTGCTAGAATAGACTATAAAGCAAGGAGAAATCTACTTTTTCTATGAGAGTTCATATATTACGACAAACTTTATTTTAAAATGATAGTTTTCTTAAAATAGAGCAGATGCCAAGACAAACACTATTATAATAGACTTATCTTGAGCAATGTTTGCAAGTTTCAGACTGTGTTTAACTGTATATGGAGATAATTTGTGATACATAACTGTTTGGCTGCATTGATTTAATTTATTCTCCCATTGTCCAGTTGTCTTTACAAGAGAAATTACAGGGCAAAGTTAAATATTAAGAATTAATATTTGAGTCGAAAGTTTCAAAAAATGCTTAAATTGTATTTAGAGTTTAAACTGTCTAAACATGAAACTTTGCCAGGGTCTTTAACACATGTTTTTAAATCTAAAATTTTTGGAGAGACTGCTTTTTCATATTATTTAAAATATTTAGGTTGCTTTAGAATCAATGAATCATGTTGCTTCAAATGCACAAGTTTTAATTGCATGACAAATAACTACATGTGCCATATTTAGCTCAAAAAATCATAATGAAGAAAAATTGAAGGGGCACATGCACTTCCTTTGTTATCTGTTTCCAGACAACAATCTACAGATGGCTGGTTTCTCAGCATTCTCAAATATTAAATCTTTTAAATCCAGTACTATTTGATGTAGCTAACCATGCATACTTAGATATAGACTAGAGAGAGAGGAGTTCAGAGAGTGGAATGGGGAGATTTTTATTTTCAGAGCAGCCAGTCTTTGCCTATGTTGCTTGTGTAATATTATGTGAAGGATTCCAGAAACTGCTATATCCCAAATAGTTGTAATCCTGCCCTTTACTGCCTTATTCCTTTGGAATAAGAAAGCATTTGTTCCTTATCATTGGATAACTCCCAGAAAAGAAAAGAATAAGAAATATTAGTATTTAGCACTTCAGCTTGCAATTTTTTTCTTAGTCTCTCCAAGAAACGCTTTTCCAGAGAAGACCAAAGTAATTCAGTTATTAAATTGAAGAGAAAGGAAACAGACCCAAGAGAAATTTTTTTAGGAAAGGAAGTCTCTCTGGTATTAGGTTGGCTCTCTTGATCAGCATGGTGATAGTAGGAAGGAATTTGTACCCTTGCTAGTACTCTTGAGGATGGGAAGAAGGATTCTAAAAAGACAGGCTACTAAGATGTATAGGGAGCACAAATTTTATATCACCAAGTGGTTTCCTTTCAACATACTATTAAGAAATTCCTTTTACTCACATTTGTATGTAAGAAGAGAATAAGGTGTTTTATGACTTGAGGCCCGGGAGGAGTACATATTATTTGAATGGGGTGGAAATAGGTAGAGTTGGGGCATTGCTAGCACTGATGGCAGCAGAAATCTGCCACAGAGGTACTCTGTCATTTATTCACAGGCCAATGAGTTGAGTACTATCTAGTGCTTTACAATCATGAAACTGTGCTGGTTTAAATGAGAATGCCCCCATAGGCTCATATCTTTCAACTCTTGGTCCCCAGTTAGTACAACTGTTTTGGAAGGATTAGAAGGTATGACCTTGCTGAAGGAAATGTGTGAATGAGGATGGTCTTTGAGCTTTAAAAAGCCAATTCCAGGCCCAGTCTCTCTCTGTTTGCTAGCTACAGATTAAGATGTCACTAAAGCTCAGATACTTCTCCAGTGCCACGCATCTCTAGTTTCCACCATGATGATCATGGACGAATCCTGTAAAATTATAACCAGGACACCAGTCAAATGCTTCCTTTTATAAGAAAAGTTATGGTGCCTCCCCACAGCAACAGAACAGTAACTAAGACAGAAACATTCTTAAAACTTTTAGTAAACTTTTCATTTTAGTGTTATTTCACGTGATACCCAAGGCAGATATTATTTTAATCTTATAGATAAAACATAAATATTAGTTAGCTTAAAAGTAGTTGTCCTAGGTACAAAGACTATATGTGATTAAACTGGACCTCGAACTTAGGTTTCTGAATTAAAATTCACTGTCTTCTCCATTACCTACAGACACCCAGCTTTCTGGAGGCTCTTAATTAAAAAAAATAAATAAATCAAAGGCTCATTTATTCATAGCTCTCTGTGATCCCCCTGTGCATTAAAACAGGCATAGAAACTCCCCTCTAACTAGCCATATTCTGCTGTCATGGAGTTCTTAAATACTGTATGAATAAGTTGAGGTTAATTGCTAGAGAAGCATGATTCCTTGCATGATTTAGGGAGTCAAGGATGTAGAAGGACATAGAATCGCATCTCTGTAATGAGCGATCTTCTCTACCACCTGAGTGTACAGTCCATTTTCTTTTTGATAAGCCTGAAAAGCAGCAATTTTTGTTTAAACATTACCAGTGGTTCAAGGTTTAAGTTTTGCCATTATGGTAATGGCACTGTGAAGGTTACCTGTTAGATGGTTAATTTTAAAATGCACTTCAAACCATGTATATTATATTGCAGAGGAACTTTATTTTCTAATCATAAATTTACCTTTTTGTTTTCCCCATACTTCAAATGTATATTGAATTTAATTGAGCAAGTATTTACCTACTAAGTACTACACTAGACAGTGAGGCATGTTTGTGAAAAATATGTACTTCCAGTGGTTGAATATTTTTGTTTAAAAATTACTAGTGATTATCTGCTTGGTAAGGCAGTGTCCCCAGTTGTTAGAGAACATCAGGATCATATAATATTTCTAGAATTGCTTTTGTGAAGCATTCATTTGGCTGGTTTAATTGTACTCCCTCAAGAATGTAGTCATGTGTTGCTGCATATGTATTAGGCACAGTAGACAGACCTTCTCAGAGTTTCCCTGTCCTTCACTATACTTCTGGTTCCTTTTTCCATTTCCAGAGACAGTGTTACATCATCTAATCAAACAATTTTTAATGGGAAAGACCCCTAGTTCTTTCAGCTACCTAACATAAACTATATTTTCTGTATCCCTTTACCTTTTAGTTGATCTTTTCTGAACTTAATATACTTTGTAAATGTTTTTTAACATGGAAAACAAGAACATAGATGTAGTTGGACTGAAACTGGGTATTTTTTTTTTTTTTTGGTTGATTGCTTTTTTTGTGAAATGGGCAAACTTCAACTGTATTCAACTGTACTGACATTTTTAATAGTGACATTTCACTGCTGGCTCATATTGATCCTGAGGCCAACTAAAATCCCCAGGTCTGTCATCAAATCTGGTCTCTCCCTGTGCTGTACTTGTGACTTTGATATTTTGAAGCTGAATGCTAGAGTTAGCCCATACTTCCATTGAATTAGATACTTTTGGGTTTTGGTTTAAGTCTTTTATCCTGGCTCATTGAAATCATTGTGGATCTTGATTTAGTCATCCATCCTATTGACTACTTGTTCTGAGTTCTGTAAAATATTCACATTTTGTAGGTTTGCCCTCTTTATTCTTTCAGAGTAATATAAAGCTTCTTGCTTGGGGGGGGGGAAGGTAACTGCAGTGAGATTGCATCATGGAAGAGGTAAGTTTTATCTTCTGTTTTGATGAATATGTCATTTGCTTTAAGAATGTGAACTTTTCTTGAGGCAAAGAAACTGTCTAAGATGATATATTTCTTTCAAGTTAATTAATTAGTTAATTAATTAATTTGTTTATTTGAGACAGTGTTTTGCTGTGCAGACTTGCATGGTCTTGAACCGATAGCAATTCTCATGCCTTAGCCTCTTAATTGCTGGGATTTCAGTTCTGTATCATCACAGATAGCTTCACTTATTGATAAAATCAATAAATATTGATTGGCTTCCTATTATAACCTCTACACAGTTAACTATGCTATGAACATAGTAGCAACCTTAGCCATTATGTTAAGTGCACTGTGATGCTTACTCTTTAGATGGCTAATTTTAAAATGTACTTCATACCATGTATATTGTATTGCAAAAAAGTTTATTTCCCAATCATAAGTTGATCTTTTTGTTATCCATTATACTTCAAGTATGTTTGAATTCATTAAACAGGTATTTGCTTACTAAGTACTGCACTGGGCAGTGAGTCATGCCTGTGAAAAAGAAGTATGTTCTCCCTCCTTTAGTAAGCTTCCAGTTTACTGTGGATGGGTGGACAAGCAAGTGAGCAATTTACTAAAATGCAATGTCGTAGTGGTTCTAAATTATACCTCTTTTGTTCACTTACAGCAATATTTACTACTTTACACTGTGGAGAGGAGTGACTAGGAAAAACTTTTGGGTAATGTGACATTTTAGAGAGATCAGAAGCATAAATGAGAATAAAACAGGTAAAGTTGCAGAATTAGAATTTCATAGGGAGAATTAATAGTTGATGTGAAGGCTTGAAGTAAAGACAAAAGATGCTATATTGGAACAACTAGAAGTAATTTCTCAGGCTAAAGCAGAGAGTGGGAGTCTGAGAATTGCCTGATATGTCAATTTGGTCTTCTTTTTGTGTTTGGAGTACCAAGTTTTCATCATATTCTTTTTTTCCCATGTAGGAAACTGCTTCAGGGGACATATTGCTACTTTGTACACTGTGCTAATACTGCCTTTGTGGGAGGGATTTCCTTGTCCTAAACACTTAATGTAAATGGTTGCCTATGCAATGAAATTACACATGAAATATTTCTTTTTCTAAATCCCAATTTCCAAATTCTAATATTTCTTTTAACATATAGGATATACTTTAATTAACTTTTCCCATACAATATATTTGGATCATATATTTTCCTTCCACCAACCTCTTCCTGATCCTCCCCACATCCTGACCTAAACAACTTCATGTTCTCTTTATAACTCTCTCAGAAACAAAAGAAAAGTGGTTCTGTTTGTTATGGGAATTAAAAGAACACAGTTTTAAAAATTGGACACTTGACTCAATGTTTCTAAGCTGTTTGATTCCCGGGATGAGGCTCATTGTTTATAAACCTAGATTCTGCTTACCTTGTTGAAACAAAGTCTGTACAATTATTTTATAGTATAAGCAACCCTATTGTAATTAAAAATAGGTGACAGTTATGGTTGTATGGTGCATGCACACTAAATATTTCAGGGCTAGGGTTAGAGCTTGTGACTTGGCTTTTATGGGGAATGAAGTAAGTTAATCTTAGAATTTGGCTTTTGCCAAGTATTTGAAAGAGTGTGGATCTTTGTAGTAACAATGAGACAAGGTATTGTGAAGGAGACTTTAAAAAATCTGTGTGAAACATGACCTAATGATTAGGTTCTCAGGGAACATGACCACAAAGAAAGAGTCTGAAATGTGAATAGATGCCTAAGGCAAATGCATTGAAGGATTCATTTTGTGAATTGGGTTATTTGGGGGAGAAAACTCTTATGTTCAGTTTAAAAGTCTGAGATTTTTTTTCTCTAAGGCACCTTTTTTTCTCTGATGTGGTAGATCTTTGAGGGTCTGAAGCTCTATTAAAGCTGGTAAGCATTGTAGCTGGAACATAGCTTGCAGGGATGCTAGGGGTTAGATATTATACCTGCATTTGTACTAGAGTTCTAAGCCATGGGTGTGAAGGAGAGGATAGCGAATTTCTTTACTTTACATGTTAAGTTATCATGGATAAAGTTTACTGAGTACTTAGTATGTGCCAGATACTTTACATCTGTGATATTAATTCTGTGTTTGAATTTGATTGGCTATGTACCATAATTGATAGCTGATAGGATTAAGACAGGCAAGTGACCACATTATCCAAGATTCTACAGCTGAGAAGTGCTAAAACTGGGGATTTTCTAGTCTTCTTTGGTATTAAAGCTACTATAGGTAATCATCCCAGCAGAATGGGACAGTATAAAACCTCAGTCAAGAAATCAAGGAAATCCTGCTTAAAGAGATCTCTTCCTTTCTTTGTAGCACATCACAGTTGAAAGACTTTACATCCAAACCGACCTTGTCCAGCCTTTGAGGGATAATTTAGAAGGCTTGTGACCTGGGGGTAAATTCTTTAATGCCCCAACTAGCAGTTGACAAATCTATAAAATTAAGGTCATGTCATGTACTTTGCAAGGCTGTTGTGAGGATTAAATGCAAGAATCTAACAAAATGTCTAATAGAGAGCCCAGCAGATCACATTGACTGAATAATGGTGCCTGATTTGGTAATTAGAAATGATCCAATTAGATTATTGCATTGTCACTTGTTCTGGGGATAGGGTTAAAGCAACTGCAGGTGTCTCTAAGAAGGCCTAACAGAGTGTGTGGCTTCCAACCTTTTCTACCTCAGACTATTTCCAATAGCTTAGCCTTAATGGAAGTAATAGAAATTGATATTCCTGAATTGTGGTATCAACTTTAACTCAATTAAGATGTCACATAGTATTACTGTTCTCCCACCACCCATAGGGATTGCACAGTGCTAGACTAGATGACTTTTCTTTCAAAGCATCTCTTTTCACATGTGGAAATAGAGCTGCAGCACAGAGGACAGGAGGCGAAGTTGCTTACATATAGGTTCAGAGAGTAAAGTATATCCTTAATTTACACCCCACTCACAACATACTGCTATGTGTTCAGTAAAAAACCCTGGTCCATTTACATTGTAGATTATTTTCTGGGAACTTGAACTACAGATAGAGAAGCTGAGTTCAGTTTCTTTCAATTCAATAGCAGCAAACCCACTTAGTTTCATCCTTCTATCTGGGAAAGTAAATTTTGTAGTACACACAACCAGGGTTTGTTAATTGTGTTTCAGTGTTAAATTTTCGTCTTCTTGCTTTTCATCAGAAGCAACTATAAAGCCACAATCATGAAAATAATGAGGACAGATACATGGTTCAACATGTCTGCTTTCTGAGTTGTCAGCCATTCAAATAAAGCTCCAGGGTTAATTTTTTTACTCACAATTGGCATTCCCCGCCTCTGGCCCTGTGTCTGCTGAGAACTACTATCACACAGTCCTGCCTCACATGCTTCACATGTCCTTTGAGGTTTGAATATGATGAATAAAACAAAAGAGGGAGAAAAAGAGCCAAGGGTAAAGGTTCCAGAGGAAAGACTCTCAAGGTGATTCATGCAGCTGAGGTCTCGAGGAAGACTCTGGCTCCCACATGTAGAAACACTGACAATGAGTTGAAAAACTAATGTCACTCAGTCAAGAGACTCTCAAAAAGAGGGCGAGGAAAGGTTCATTTCTACTAGCCAATAAAGGAGATAGGAACAATGTGAAATTATTTTTCCCTGTTGAAATCACTCTCTAATAAGCCATGTGTTTCATTTCTCAGTCAGGAGCTCATTACTGAAAACATAAAATCTATTTTCTAACATAGAAAGTAGTTTAGTTGTGAGGCTTGAAGGAGATAAAACATTTGGGTACCTCACATAGTACTGGACCAAATATATGCTCAATAAGGTTATGGGTCCAATTAATGAGACTATTTTACAAGAATAACATTATGCCAAGGACATATTAAGAAGTGTAGGATTTGATTTTGGTCCTTAAAGCTTTACATGCACTGGTGGACATGAGAGCCACCAATGAAGAATTTAACTGCAGTATTAAATAGTATAGGGAAATGTCAAATGATGAATATAATCAATAAGTAAATAAGCTAGCTGTCATTTGCTCAGCATGTATGCATGCTATTTATTCCTCATAGCAAACATAGAAGGATGGTGCTACAACCATCCCCATTTTACAGATGGGGAAACTACAGATGCAGAGTAACTTTGTCCTAGATACAAAGGTAATAAGTGACAAATCTAGAATTTTTCTCTCTTTTCCAAAATTTCCATTCTTCTTACAGCATACACTATAACTTTATAGACAAATATTGGGGAAACTCCCTTCATCTCTCTCCATCATTCATGATTTGCTGTGTTGTGATTCTTGCTACATTTTTACATATAGTATATTATAGTATAGAAATTAAAGTCAAGAGCTGTGGTTACTAGGTTTCTGAAGTTCAATTTGTCTCTATCCACTTTGCAAAATCCTCTCTGTATCACCAAGTCAAGCAATCTATATAATTAACTGACAGAGCAGTCTAGCATAGTGTAAATATATGTGACTGCAATTTCTTTTAGGTTTTAAGCCTTATAAATGCCTATAAAGGAAGGGGTATGTATATCTGGGCAAAGTTACCTTACCAGTGAGGGGAGCCTTTGAGAGACATTTCCCTAAAGCTGCTTAAGGTGTAAATTCAAGAGCAGGCACTCAAGTCCAGGCTTGTCTGACTTTTAACTTAGCTTTTCGCCTCATTGTGCACATTGCTTGCCTACATGTGACAGTTGCTCAGGAAAGGGAAAAGTCTGTGTTGGCTTAGGTGAAGCCATCGGAGAAAGTTTTTACCTAGGATGTCACAGAGGAAAATGTAAAGAAGAATCTGTGTAAGAAGCCCGGATAAAGAAAGAATGAGTGTGCTGAGAGCTGGAGGGAGGCCCATACACCTCTCCTTTCAGAAGAAGCTAAGAGTGTGAGGAAATCCAGCACTCCATTAGTGACACGAGAGCAAGTGCAGGCCTGTTCAAAGGAGCTGGCTTTCTGGAGTCACAACAGAGAGGCCTTGAGGGCAGGAGGCAGCCCTCACCTTCCCCAGAAGAGGAAGCCTGAAGAAAGCTGCAAATGAATGTGAAAGTAATCTCCTAGAGAAACATGCCTAGAATCTGAATGCCTAGCTGCCAGCAGGCCTGTCTGCTCTGTTTCTGGGTAGTTCCTCTGGCCAAACACCTAATAGGGAATTTCCAGGAGAGAAACTATCACGTGAAGCACCAAAATGAATCCAGTGGCTTAATTGAAAGTTTATAAAAGTATGTGCAATTATAAGTCCAATATAATATGAGGTAGCTCCCCAACTCCTCCCAAGAATGATCTAGCTGTCACTAGCTTCCTTCCCTGCACAGTGGAGTCTCCTGGGGGGAGGGTGGGGGGGGAGGGAAGAGAGAGCATTGTTTCAGCAGTTTGGCTACCTCAGCTGCTACTGCAACTTCTCATTTTCTTCCATTCCTGAGTCTCCAGTGGTGTGACTTGAGAAACCAAGCATGTCGTTTTTTTTGTAAAGCCTGCCAATTTGCCTATGTGGCTGGTAAGCGTTGCTGATTTATGCCTGAGAGTCTGTTTAACTAGGGTTTCTGCCTGCTTGCCTGCCCGAAGCTTCCAGTGGTAATAGCCCTCCTAATTAACTGTTATTTTTTTACCCTTCCTTTTCAGAGCTTCCTCTGAAACTCTCCCAACTTCAGATGCCTCAGATTTCAGAAAAGCATTTTCCTGTGGAGGGCTTTTCTTTGGGCTTCTTCCAGTCCTTCAAGTCTCACATCAGCACCTGCACTCCATGTACTTTATATTGAATCCCTGTGTTCCTGTAGAGAATTGTCTCCATGTATCACAATTACACACGTTCTTGAGCTAAATGACTTTAGAAGAACCCACCGAGAAAACTCATTGGTGCAAGAGCTTATAAATGGACTTAATTTACCCTGCCTAAAGTAAGCGTACCTGTGCATGTTAACTCTTAAAATGCGTGGAATGCCGAGCAGTGAGAGGCAGAAAGAAAAAATTCCCGAGGACCAAAGGAGGAAGTTCAAAGTTGGCTTGGCAAAGAACAACAGTTCCTGCCTCGTGAATAAGTCTGGCAGAGATATTGGTTCAGAAAAACGAAGATGATGCTCCAACATTATAGAGAGTGTTGAGTGACTGACTGTTCCGGCAGTAAACGGTCTCTGTCCTTTTTTCATTTTGGAAGCTACTAATCTACACTACCGGTTCACTCAGGCTTTTAAGTTTTATTCCTTCTCAAGTGTCTCTGTGGGAAGCGGGGTGGCGGGGGGTGGGGGTGGGGAAGAAGTCCAGATAGTTTAGTTTTACAATCAAGTTTAGTTGGTCAGGGGATAAGATCTTTTTAGAGCAAGATAAATTATTAAGTTAATAGAGATGAGATATGATAGATATTGAATTTCATTCAGGAATTTAGACCCAACAATATAGGAAAGATGTTTACTTCAAGTTTGACAAATACTTGCCAAACCACTATGAATGTAACATTTATAGGACTCATGATTGTCTCATGGTTTTCCCTGCTGTAAGTAGTTTGTCTTATTCATGTGTAGTAAAATAAATGTGTACGCTAAAAAATAAAATAAAATAAAGAAAATGCTTTCTTGCATTTGTGAGATGCAGTGGGGAGCTGTTTTGACATAACTTAAGAGATGACACTTATTTATACTGGCTTCTCTGGATATGATTCATTAGCTGTGTGTAAATGTATCATTTATGTTTGGGAAGGAATGATACTAACTTCAGGCTTCTCTAGACTCATATGGCAGGGGGCAACACAGACCTTCACATATGTTATGCTTTCCCGTAATTCCTGCTGAGCGAATGGATAAAGTGGGACCATTTTATTGTAATGAGAAGATCGGGAGAACCCTACAGGTAAAGTGCCTTCTTTGGGTCTTGGTAGCAATGAAGAGTGAGACGAAGTTAATGTCCAAGCAGGTAAGGTCTGTAGTGATTCATTTGGAATTAGTATTGATGATGTGTTTGGTTTCTTTTAAAATGGCCCTAGCTACTCTCATTATGTGGTGAGAGCATGAACCCAACTTTTGTACTCCTTGTTCTACAATATTTTTATCAATTTGTTGTCTTCATTAATTGACATAACGTAGAAATGTGTTAAATATTTATATACTCTATCTTAGCCATCTCTTTTTTCTTAGTCTCTATTGGCAGCTCAGCAAAATGCCTTTTTATTGACAGCAAATGGATCATGTAGGAAGATTAAGAGGGAAGTTGCAAAAAACCCCCTAACTATTGTTAAATTTTAAATAAACATAATTGTGAAGCAAGGACATTTGAGGGGAATTGCTGGATGTTTATCAGGTAACATAGAGACCGTGATTTTTTTTTTATAGCACCCGACACAATAGTATGATTTCACACCTAGTCATGGTCAGTTGTCTAAATGTAAGAATACAGAAAATAGGGGAAGAAAAGGAATAAAGACTAAAGAACTACAAGATCAGTCTGGTAAAATAAGCAACAGATTTGAATGTGTTGGTAAAAGAATGTGTAAATAATCTTGAGCTTGAGACTGGGAAGGAAGGAAAAATGAAACCCGAAATGGATCAATTGATTGACTGTGGTAGTTTGAATGTGAAATTTCTCACTTGGGGTTATGTATTTGGATACTTGGTTCCTAGTTAGTGGTGTTATTGTGAGTATTATGGAAATTTTAGAAATCACAGCCTTGCAAAAGGAGAACATCACTGGGGATGAGCTTTGAAGTTTTCTAGTCTTAGACCATTCTCTGTTCTTACTATTTGTCTTCTATGTGAGGATAAAATGTGATCAACAGCTTCATGCTGAATGAGCAGAAAAACAGAATGTGGCTCCAAAAATCAATGATATGGGCAAGTGGTATAGAATCCAAAAGCAGACAGTGATGAAGAATAATAGAAAAACTATTGTTATCCCCAAGAGAGGTGAGTCGTCTATAAAAGAGTTGGAAGCAATACTGTGAAGGTTAGGGTAATTGATTTTTAAAGCAGCCTACCTATTTTAATGTCCCACACACAGACTTCCATATGAAGCCAATACAACATAGGAAAATGATTTATGCTTTGTTAGAGCCTCTTTGGAAAAATACTAATTCCATGTTCATTCTATGAATAAATACAATCATTATCATTGCAGTCATTGCAATAAAGTATAAGAGAAAAGGATTTTGCATGCTGTTCCTTTGGGATAAGGAAATTCAATCATTACCATTTGCAAAGAAGGGAACAGACAATGGTTCTGTGGTCAGATTTAACGGAAAGTTATTGATTTTACTCTTTTTAATTGGCTATCACTTTCTAATTGGATGATGATGTACAAGCTGCTTGAACCTCCCAAGAGCATCCCCAGGAATCCAGACAGCAGAGGAGTGATAAATGATAACTTGTGTAACCTTGCTTCCCTGCTAAGGGCAGTCATTGGTCAACTCTATTAGAATTAAATGGTCTTTTTATATTAATTTCAGGTAAGAACTTTCTGATATTTGCGACATTAGTGATTTTGATCATTAGAACACAACTGACATAATTTATATTTAATTTTAGCTCATTTTAATGGAATATATCAGGAATAAAAGTACTTGAGTGAAGTGCATGTCTATTTGATTTGTACACAATAGTGTTTTCTATCTTGTTTATTTTATCACTTTCAAAATAAAATTTGCCATTATTTTTTTAAAATTTGTCAATATTTCCTGATGATGTCAAGGTAAAATTTTCTGTTTCCACATTTCACTCCTAACCAATCAAAGATTCGAAGACTGGTAGGATCAAACTATTGTGGAACAAGTGTAAACAAATCTTACGTGTACTTATAATGCTGAAATATGTATGAAGAATTCAGGATACAGTGTTTCCTTTAGAGGTTTCTCTGTGGCTGGCAAAGAGTACAGATTATTTATTATTACTATTACTATTGTTATTAATCTTCTCATCTCAGAGGAAACATGTTTTTTTCTCTGATTCCCAAAATATTTTTTTATTTATCTTTTACATGTATAGTAATCTAGATGAAAAAAAAGATACTTTACAGAATGTTTGGTGATCTCCTTTGTAATCAGATGATTTAAAGCTACCAGGTATGGGTATTGTTTAAAAAACTTTAAGTATGCTACAAGAGTTACATGCTACAATACCATTTTGCTTCTGATATTGAGCAGAAGCCTTCATAGAGCAGGTGCTGTCTTCCGTTGGTGATCTGGAAATGAAAACAAGGCAAATGAAAATGTGGCTGCTTGGACTGGAGAGGTGGCTCACCCATTAAAGACTAGACTCACAACCCAAAATATAAAAAAATGTCGTTGCTCTCCACTGCAGTGATTTCTGTTGCTATATATTGCTTATAATTAGGTTTGGCCTGCACTTAGACACTATAAGGATTCCTATTTGGCAGATGCATCTTGAGACTCCACCATTTTGAAGGACTTCATAGTTCAAGAGAGACAATAAATTTCATTAAGTAACTTTTCATTTGGCTCATTGCATTTTCTGGCAGTTGATGTCCTAGAAATTTGTGGAATTCCAATTTTTTGTATTTTCTACTTCTCTCCAGTAAGTGGCAGGAATCCCTTAGGTGTGCTCTGAGGGTTCTGCTCCCCAGTTCTATCAGGGAAGCCTCAGATGTGACTGGGAGAGATGCTCACAGAAGCCCTCAGATAGGTGAAGATGAGGTACCTCTTCACACCTCTTTGTAGTTTCTTGTTCATGGATTCCTCTTTTAACACCCGTACCCCATCTGCTTTTCTACCAGCCCCACAAACCACTTAGCATTATTAATAGCACATTGCCACTGTGTTTTCTTTTTGAGAAATCAGTTTTAAATTGATGACTTCTCTTTCTCGAGTAAATTATATGAACATTAGAAACATAATGTAAATATTATTTCCTGTGGAATTCCATCATGGCGTTACATTCAGAACTCATTGCTTCCACAGGATGACACAATCATTGATGGAGAATGGTAATGATGACTCTTGTGTTATTCACAATCAGAAGTATCAAGATAAGCCTCAGAGTGTATTTTAAGGACCTGGGTCATTGTAACTAAGTTCTCATCTGGAACAACAGAGGTATATTGAGCTGGAAAAGTGTGATGGGTCCTTGGAGGCTGATGTGTTGAGTCAGAATATGTGCTTTTAACATTAAGTCTTTCAATGATCATGGAGACTTAATGGCTCTTGAGGTCTTTAGATACATAATTTGGACTCTTTACCAGAACTGAAATAAATGCCAAATTTGGCCATTAATTATCTGTTCAAATTAACCTGTAATTCTAAGTCAAGTTTCTAAACTTTATGTGCTTTTTGACCCTATGGCAGCTATGGAGTGTTTTTTCCCCTATCTTGATGTTTCATGAATGTTCCCATTTCCATATAGATCCCAGGGGAGTTTCACTTTTATCCTGCAATACCCTATTACACTCAGCTATTTGTCTCCTGGATTTATATTACTGGAATTTCTACAAAAAATAAAGAATAAAGGCTATTTAAAATATAATGATAAACCATACCCAGATCTAGCCAATGGACAGGACATTCTCCACAGTTGAGTGGAGAGTGGGGACTGACTTTCACACGAATTCTGGTGCCCCATATTTGACCATGTCCCCTGGATGGGGAGGCCTGGTGGCACTCAGAGGAAGGATAGCAGGCTACCAAGAAGAGACTTGATACCCTATGTGCATATACAGGGGGAGGAAGTCCCCCTCAGTCACAGTCATAGGGGAGAGGAGTAAGGGGAAAATGGGAGGGAGGGAGGAATGGGAGGATACAAGGGAGGGGATAACCATTGAGATGTAATATGAATAAATTAATAAAATATATTAAAAAATAAAGTATATCTGTGCAATGCCAAATAAAAAATTCCATCAGATACTCAGTCTGCTAGGTTTTCACTTCTGGTTGTATCAGTACAAGAATATACACTGTTGCATATACTTACACATATATGCTTATACATATATAAAATTCAGATCATGAAAAATTGTTTTAAATACATACATTTAAAACCTGTGTCTCTAAAAATAAATACATTAAGCTGCTTACTAGTAGCTAATTCTGAGTTCCCCCACAAGCCAATCAGAACAGTTTTTACAAATGTCAGGGACCATTAGCTGCCCTTTAACCTACTATGTATAGTAAACACTGCAATGCAGCCGCATCTCTGAGATGCTGTCTCCCAACACAGGTGCAACTGTAGCCGAGGGAGCGACATCTTCACTTCAGCCATGTTCAGTTTCTGCAGTGCCTCTGCTGTCCTGAGTTTTAATGTTTTTAAACAAACTTTACTTCTGCAGTGCTTTTCTATATGGAATACTAGGACTGTGTTGGAGCTTATGCCTCTGTTGTTCCCAAGTTATGTAATATGATAGCAAGTTTCTTCAAAATGCAGTTTTAATTTTCCCCCCTAGTTTGCTTTTGTACATTTGGACACTGAGGGATTTAAACACCTGACTAATACAGGATTGTTGAGGGGAAATTGTCAAGGTTCCTTGTGTCTTCTACGTGGTGGATCCAAAACTGTCTGTGAAGACAGTCTAGTGCCTGCTGCCAGGGCCAGTGACTGTCTATGCTATGGTGTGCTCCTAAGTTAGTGTAGAAGCAGAGCCCTTTTACAGATACAGTAACCAACGGTTGCCAGTGCTCTCTAACAGAATTAAAACATTTATGCCAACTCCACCCATTTAAGTGAGTTTTGTGAAAGGAGCACTATATAGGACTTACTTTTTTAGCTTATCCTTTCCTTTCAATTATGGTGACATTATAATCACTGGCCTTATCAATAGACTCCATGTAGTCCCTAAGCACATAGCCTCCTGAAGTAGCATGACAGTCATTTAGGTTGCTGGGTGCAAGGCAGGATTTGGACATCTTGCAGGAATCCCTCTCTTCTCGGCTCCTGCTAAGACAAGCTGTTTTCTTTAGTTGATGTTTTCTGGACAAGAGTAAGAAGACTATTGTCCTGAGTTATCACATGTAAAAACTTGTTTTTGTTTGGGGAAAAAAACATTGGTGACTACTGCCTAGACGGTTACTTTGCTTTCCATGAAATGCTCAGAAATGCCAGAACATTCCTTTTCTAATTGTGTGTCAGTGTGTATTGTAATAAAACTACTGCTGTAAAAAAAAAAGTATAATGATAGTCTCAAAATCATTACTTTCTTTGATAGACTGACATTTTCTTCAACCACAGACTGCTGGAGTTACTTGAACCACTTCATTAAAAGCTCCCAAGTTGGCTATGTCCTTTTGTATATCTTCATTTTCTAGTTTCAACTTCTTTTTGTCATTGACATTCATTCACCATGCTAGTCCTGTACCATCTCTCACTCTCATATCTTTACAGTCTGAAGCCAGCTCTTTTCCATGTTTTTCCCAATTCTTTAGGTTATTTAGAAATCATTAAACTTGGTTTACCAAGCACTAAGTTAGCACAATGCATCTATTTTATTAAAATTCTTTGTTAATATTATTTTACCTAAAAAGTCTTTCTAAATGTCTACTATTCTCCATTGGCACTTTTTGGGATATCAACACATTTTGATCTCTTTTGAATAAGGTGATCTTGGTTGTACTGCTACTCTTTCTTTTTTCTCCCCTCCCCTCCCCTCTCCTCCAATCCCCTCCACTGCCCCCCCCACAAGTAGGCTGGGGTGCTAAGAGGACTTAGGATGTGTCTGTGCATGCTCTGGGGCAAATATAGAAGTTAGAGGACGAATTGCAGGGCTTTGTTTTCCTCCTAGGTAAGGTCTAGGGATTAAACTGAGGTCATCAGCCTTGGAGATAAGTGCCTTTGCACTCTAAACCATCTTGCCTATCCCAGGCTGCAACATTTTATGAGATAGAACCTTGTTTTAAGAGCATTTTCCAGAGGCCCACAAGTGGACAATGTGTGGAGGATGATAGATTTTGGAACACTTGGCCCTAAATATAATGTCTTTATTACACTCCCCTCCCTTAAAGCACAGGTATGTAGAAGAGGAGACGAAAAAGACTAAGAGTTAGAGATGGTAGATGACTCCAAGGAAACAGTGTCTTCCAGACAAACAGGACTGATGTACATATTGACTCACAGAGATGGTGGCAGTTCAGACAGGGCCTTTAAAGGTTCAAGCCAGTTAAATAGTTTGACGGTACTGAGAGAGGGAAAGAGGACATGGGCTCCCACCCCTAATCAAAAAGCTATCTGCAATCAATACCCACTAGCAAAGGAAAAACAGTTTATTTCCAGTGCAGTGTCACTGGGTTTATCGATTAGACTTTAGGGCAGTCCTTATGCGCAGGCATATTTGGCCAACATGAATTAGACTCATTTTTTGTAGGCTTTTTAATTTTATTTTGTAGCTTTTTGTCTTACTTGTTTTCTTTGTTTCTTCCATTCTTTTAATTGTATGTTGACTTCCATATCTGTAAAATAAGAATTAATTATAGTACTTCATGTCATTGGGTTGATATTTAACAGCATGAGTGTATATAAGTGCACATATGACAAATAAATAGTCCATATTGTTAGATGTTTTGTCTGTGATTATTTTATAGACTCTTGTATTGGAACAGTAGATTTCAATGCAAATAAAAATGTACAGAAATTGGTAAGCAAAGTTATAACTCAGATTTAGTACATATGTGCTTTTGTGGCATGATAATAAGGTCTTCAGCTGTGTGAATAGTTGCACCTGCAACAGATTTTCACTATCTGTGGTTGTGACCTCATTAGTTTATTATGCTTTTCCCAAATTAGAATCTTTTTTTGCTATAATCCTCTTTCTGCCACCTCATCTTGTTTGTATGTGTATTACAAACCTAGCATGGACAACTGTTACTGTTACTCTTGGTTGTCAATCTAACTTGTTTGATAATCACTTGGAAGATTAGCCTTTGGGCACTCCTATGCTGAAGTATATTGATTAGATGAACTGAAGGGGAAGAGCCACTCTAAAAGTGGATAGCATCATTCTGTGGGCTTGGGTCCTATACTGCATATGAAAGGAGAAAGCTAACTGAGTATCACAATTCATCTTTGTCTTTGCTGTGTCGATGAAATATAACCAGATGCTTCAAGATTCTGCCACTTTGATTTCCTCACCATGATGGACTCTACACTTGAAATTGTCAGCCAAAATAAGCCTTCCTTTTCTTTTTTTCATTTTTATTTATTTTTTATTTTTTATTTTTTTAGCCTTCCTTTTCTTTTTCTTTTTCTTTTTTTCTTTTTTTTTTTTAAGTTGTGTTTGTCATGGGGAAAGAAAAGTAAGACAAATATTCTGGATGATATGTACCATCTTTTAAAGAATATATTTAGGGAGACAAAAGTGTTTAAGAAATTGTTTCTTCTGATTTTGTGGCCTCATCAACATTTTCTCATAATGATAAACTTTCTAATATTGATTTTAATTGAATGCATCAGATTCTTATCACAATAACCATTACCATATAAATGATATATTGGGCCAGAAGGCTGAAGGTGATGCTCCAATGTTATGGAGAGTTTTGGAAAACTGTTCAGGTAGCAAAATGTCTCTGTCATCTCATTTGAGAAGCTGCTAACCTGCACTCTCTGTATACTCAGGTAATTAATTTTGTTCTTTCTCAAGTCTCTGATGGGGTTGAAGACCAGATAGTTTAGTTCTACAATTAAGCTTAGCTGTTGAGAGGTTAAGATGTTTTTAGGTCATGATAAATATTTTAAGTTGATAATGACAAGATATGATAGATACTGATTTACATTCAGAATTTTAGATGTAACAAGATAGGAAAAATGTTTTCCTTAAGGCTGCCAAATACAAATAGCCAAAACAGTATTAATGTAACATTTATATAATTCCTGATTGTTTCATGGCTCTTCTTTCTGTAAGTAGTTTATTATATATATGTGTGTAGTAATATAAATGTATATGTAAAAAATTATAATAATTAAAGAAGCATCTGCTATAATGCCAAGACTAATTTTCTGCTTAATGATAAACTGACAAGGCTTTAGGCAGCCTCTAGGTAAAAGCTCTACACCTCCTAGGTATTGAGGCCACAGAAGTCTCTTTCTACAAGTATATTCAACCACGCTGGTGGCATTTTGTGCCTTTGATGATTATCTATGGCACTTTAATTGGTTCTCACAGTTTGGTGAGAGTAATGATTTTTCTTAGCAACAGTTTGAGTTGTTTAGGGATTTTTATGGGACCCCCTTCCTTGGTTAACAACTCAATTGACTCAACCCAGTCCTACCACTGGAAGCATTGCCTGTTGACAGGAGATGGAAAATTGAGGCTCCATGTCTCCCATTACTAGGATCACCTGCATAGATGGAAGTTTCTACTGTACTAGGTTTCCACAAAAACACTAAATGACCCCAATTAGAGTTATCTCTCCCTGCACACTGTCCTTCTCCCTCTGCTCCATTTTTTCCATACTGACACCTCACCCCACACTACTCTAGTCCCTACCTATGCTCGGTACACTCATAAAATCTATTTTATTTGCCCTCCCAGGAAGATTCATGCATCCTTCATGATCCCTCCTTTTTACCTAACCACCCCACTCTACATATTGTAGCTCGGTTACCATTTCCTTAACAGCAAATATCTACTACTTATAATTAAATACACACCATATTTATCTTTCTGGATCTGGGTTACCTCACTCAGCATGATTTTTTTCTAGTTTCATCCATTTGCTTGCATTTCATGATGTCATTTTTAAACTGACATATTAGCTGAGTAATATGTCATTGTGGAAATATACCACAGTTTCTTTATCAATTATTCCTTTGAGGGACATCTAAGTTTTATCCAGTTCCTGGCTATTATGAATAAAGCTATAATGAAAATAAGTGAACAAGAGTTCTCCTGGCAGGATGGAGTGTCTTTTGGGCATATGCCCAAGAGTGGTATCACTAGGTCTTGAGGTAGATTGATTCCCAAGTTTCTGAAGAACCACCATTTTAATTTCCAAAGTGACTCTACATGTTTGCACTCACAACAGTGATGAAGTTTTTCCCCTAGTCCATATACTTGTCAGCATGAGCTGTCACTTGTGTTTTTTTTATCTTAGTCATTCTGACTTGTGTAAGATGGAATCTCAATGTAATTTTGATATGCATTTCTTTTTAAATATATTTTATTAATTTATTCTTGATACATCTCAATGGTTATCCCATCCCTTGTATCCTCCCATTCCTCCCTCCCCCCCATTTCCCCCTTACTCCCCTCCCCTATGACTGTTCCTGAGGGGGATTACCTCCCCCTGTATATGTTCATAGGGTATCAAGTCTCTTCTTGGTAGCCTGCTATCCATCCTCTGAGTGCCACCAGGTCTCCCCCTCCAGGGGACATGGTCAAATATGAGGCACCAGAGTACATGTGAAAGTCATACCCCACTCTCCACTCAACTGTGGAGAACATTCTGCCCATTGGCTAGATCTGGGTAGGGGTTTGAAGTTTACAGCCTGTATTGTCCTTGGCTGGTGCCATAGTTTGAGCTGGACCCCTGGGCCCAAATCTGCCTATCATAATGTTCTTCTAGTAGGTTTCTAGGACCCTCTGGATCCTTCTATTTCCCCATTCTCCCATGCTTCTCTCACCTAGAGTCCCAATAGGATGTCTTCCCTTCTGTCTCATTTTCCTGGTAAGTGAAGACTTTCTTGGGACATATCCCATGGCCTAGTGTCCAGATATAAGTGAGTATATACCATTTGAGTCTTTCTGCTTCTGGGTTAACTCAGTCATTATGATCATTTCTGATTCAATCCATTTGTCCACAAAATTCTGAAATTCCTTGATTTTAATAGCTGAGTAGTATTCCATAGTGTAAATGTACCACAGTTTCTTTATCCATTCTTCATGGCTAATAATGTTAAACATTTCTTTAATTGTTTCTCAGCCATTCGAGTTTCTCTATTGAGAATTCTGGATTATTTGGTTTTTTTTTTTTTTTTTTTTTTTTTTTTTTTTTTTTTTTTTTTTTTTTGATGTCTTGTTTCTTGAGTTCTTATATATTAGCTCTCTAAGACATGGGGAGTTGGTAAAATCTTTCAATTTCTGTAGGCTGCCAGTTTGTGTGAATGACAGAGTTCTTTACCTTAAAGAAGCTTTTCAGTTTGATGAGGTCTCATTTATTGATTTTTGATCTTAGTGCCTGAACTATTGATCTTTTTTTTTTCAAAAAGATGTTTCCTATGCTAAAGCATTCAAGGTCATTCCTCACTTTCTCATCCATCAAGTTCAGTGTATCTGGTTTTATGTTGAGGTCTTTGATTCATTTGGAGTTGAGTTTTGTGCAAGGAGATAGGTATGGATCTATTTGCATTATTCTATATGCAGATATCCAGTTTGATCAGCACCATTTGTTAAAGATACTGTCCCCCCAGTGTCTGTTTATGGTTTCTTTATCAGAAATAAGGTGTCCATATGTGTGTAGATTTGTGTCTGGTTCTTCACTTCAATTCTATTAATCAAGATGTCTCTTTTAAAGTCAATACCATGTAGTTTTTGTTACTATAGCTTTGTAGTACAACTTGAAATTGGGAATAGTGATACTTCCAGCAGTTCTTTTATTATTCAGGATTGTTCCATCTATCTTGGGTTTTGTTGTTGTTTGTTTTTATATATGAAGTTGAGAATTTTCCTTTCAAGGTTTGTTAAAAATGAGTTAGAATATTTATAGGCAATGAATTGAATTTGTAAATTGTTTTTGGTGGTCATTTTTACTATGTTAATTCTACCAATCCATGAGCATGGGAAATCTATCTTCTGATATATTCTTCAGTTTCTTTCTTCAAAGACTTTAAGTTTTATCATATAAGTCTTTCTTGGTCAGAGTTACCCCTAGATATTTTATATTATTTAGGGATGTTGTAAAAAGTTGTGGTTCTCTGATTTCTTTCACAATCCATTTGCCATTTGTCATTTGTATATAGAAGGACTACTGATTTTTTAAGTTCATCTTATATACAATCACTTTTCTGAAGGTGTTTATCAGTTGTAGGAGCTCCCCAGTAGAAATTTTAGGGTCATTTATGCACACTACCATATCATCTACAAATGTAGATATTTTGACTTCTTTCTTTCCATTTTTATCCCCTTGAGCTCCCTCAGTTGTCTTATTGCTTTACCTAAAATTTCAAGTATTGTATTGAAAAGATACAGAAAGAGTGGGCAACCTTGTCTTGTCCCTGATTTTAATGGAATTGCTTAAAGTTTCTCTCCATTTAATTTGATGTTGGCTGTAGGCTTACTTTATATTGCCTTTATTGTGTTTAGGTATGCACATTTTATCCCTGATCTCTCCTAGACTTTAAACATGAACGAGTATTGTATTTTGTTAAAGGCTTTTTCAGCATCTAATGAGATGATCATGTGATTTTTTTCTTTCAGTTTGTTTATTTGGTGGATTGCATTTATGGATTTTCACATATTCTATCTCTGTATCTCTGGGATGAAGCCTACTTGATCATGGTAGATGTTTTTCCCCCTTGGGTTCAGTTTGCAAGTACTAAGTATTTTTGCATCTATATTCATAATGGTAAATGGTCTGTAACTCTTTCTTTGTTGGGTATTTATGTGGTTTTGGCATCAGGGTAACTATGGCCTCATAAAATAAATTGGACAATGTTCCTTCACTTTCTATTTTGTGAAATAATTTGAGGAATATTGGAGTTAACTCTTCTTTGAAAGTCTGGTATTATTCTGTGCTAAAACTATTTGTCCCTCCACTTGTTCTGTTTGGGAAACTTTTAATGACTGCTTGTATTTCCTTAGGGGTTATAGGTCTATTTAAACTGTTTATCTGATCTTAATTTAACTTTGTAAGCAGTATCTATCAAGAACATTGTCCATTTCTTTTAGATTTTTTAATTTTGTGGAGTATTTGCAAGTTTTTGAAGTATGACCTAATGATTCTTTAGACTTGCATGGTGTCTGTTGTTATGTCACTGTTTTCATTTCTGGTTTTCTTAATTTGGATATTCTCTCTGTCTTTTAGTTGTCTTGGATTAGGGTTTGACTATCTTGCTGATTTTAGCAAAAAACCAACTCTTTGTTTCACTGATTCTTTATATTGTTCTTTTTATTTCTATTTTATTGATTTTAGGCCTGAATTTGATTATTTTGTGAAGTCTGCCCCTCTTGTGTGTGGTTACTTCTTTTTGTTCTAGAGCTTTCAGGTGTGCTGTTAAGCTGATAATGTGAGATCTCTCTATTTTTTTTATGTAGGCACTTAGTGTTATGAATTTCCCTTTTTAGCACTGCTTTCATTGTGTCCCATAAGTTTGAGTGTGTTGTGCATCCATTTTCATTGAATTAAAGAAAAGTTTTAATTTATTTATTTCCTCCTAGACCCAGTGTTTGTTCAGTAGAGAGTTGCTCAGTTTCCATGAGTTTGTAGGCTTTCTGTTGTTTCTGTTATTGTTGGTATCAAGTATTACTTTGTGGGGTTTGATAGGATGCAGGGAGTTTTCCATTTTTTTGTAACTGCTGAGGTTTGCTTTGTGACTGTATAAGTTCCATGAGGTGCAGAGTAGAAGATATATTCTTTTGTGATTGGGTGAAGTGCTCTATAAATACTGGTTAGGTCTTTTTGTTTTATAATGGCTGTCCACACCAGTATTTCACTGTTAAGTTTTTGTTTTCTGAATGACTCATTTGTTGGTGAGAGTCAGGTACTGATATCTTGCACTATCAATGCATGAACGACAATATGTGATTTAAATTGTAGTAGTGTTTCTTTTATAAAATTGGGTGCTTTTGTGTTGGAGGCATAGATATTAAGAACTTAAATGTCATCATGATGGCTTTTTCCTTTGATGAGTATACAGTGTCCTTCTTCATTTTGGCTTGAAGTCTATTTTGTTAGATATTAAAATGGCTACACCAGCTTGGACCATTTGCCTGAAATAATTTTTTTAATCCTTTACACTGAAGTAATATTTATCCTTGATGTTGTGTTGTGGTTTTGAATGCAGAAGAATGATAGATCCTGGTTTTGCATCCACTCTGTTAGAATGCATCATTTTATTGAGGAATTGAGAACATTAATATCTGCCCAGACCCTTCTGGCTTTTACAGTCTCCATTGAGAAACCAGATGTAATTTTAATAGGTATAGTTCTGCTTTTACATGTTACTTAGTCTTTTCCCATGTTAGATTTTAATGTTTTCTCTTGTTCTGTATGTTTAGTGTTTTGATTATTATGGGGTGAGGAAACTTTTTTTCCTGGTCCAAACTATTTGGTGTACTGTGTGCTTCTTGTACCTTTATAGGCATTTTCTTCTTTAGATTAGGAAAAATTTCTGTATTATTTTTTCAAAATTATTTTTGATATCATTGAGCTGAGATTCATCTCCTTTATCTATTCGTATTATTCTTAGGTTCAGTCTTTTTCATAATGTCCCAGATTTTGTGGATATATTGTGTCAGAATTTTTTTCAATATAACATTTTCTTTGATCAATGTATCCATTTCTTCTATCTTATTTTCAGTGTTTGAGATT
Source organism: Acomys russatus (assembly GCF_903995435.1). Lineage (NCBI taxonomy): Eukaryota > Metazoa > Chordata > Mammalia > Rodentia > Muridae > Acomys > Acomys russatus. Next base: position 76,025,099 of record NC_067169.1, on the reverse strand, counting down.
CTTTCCTCCACCATCTCTTGTGTTCTGTTAGTGAAGCTTGACTCTGAAGTTCCTATTTGAATTCCTGTTTTTTTTCATTTCCAGAACTCCCTCAGTTTGTGCTTTTTAAATGGATTCTCTTTCCAATTTCAGGTCTTGAACAGTTTAATTTGTTTCCTTCAACTGTTTGTATTTCCTTGGCTTTCTTTATGGTATTTACTCATTTCCTTCAATTGTTTGTGTTTTACTGGGTTTTTGAAAGGGATTTATTAATTTCCTTTTAAAAGACATTTTATATAGTTTGTTATAATTTTTTCTCTTGTGCTTCAGCTATTTTTGAATATTCAGGATCTGCTATGTTAGAATAGTTGGGTTCTAGTGGAGACATTTTGCCCTGGCTGTTATTGACTGTGCTCTTTTGCTAGTATCCCTGCATCTGAGTTTGTGATGATTAAAAGTCTAGGCATTGATTTCTGGATTTGACTTTGTTGGGTGAGTGTGTGGTTTTTTTTTGTTTTTGTTTTCTCTCTGAATTTTCTGAGAGAGCAGTGGCTATGTGTTGCCTGTTTTCCTGGACTGCTCAGCTGGGGTGTTCACAGGGAATGCCTGCTGGTGTTGGAGGCTGGTATACTGGCATAAGTTTGGGGAGAGAAGTTTGGAGATCTTTGTTATCCTTTGGGCATCAGGTCAGAGAGGAAAAGGAGATTTAAGCAGGTTTCCTGCTACAAAGTTGGGAATGAGATTTGGGGGATTAAATCCCAGAAACAATAGAAGTGGTGGGCGTTTGCCTTCAACCTACTTATTTCCGTAGGCAGAGAGGCCCTTAGAGTTAACAAAGAGTGCTTGCTGTAGTTGGGGGCTAGGATAAAGTGACCAAGAAGGGGAGATGAAGGTTCAGAAAGGATGGTCTGTGGAATCCATAGGAGATGTGGCCAGGATGCCATGGAGAAAAGTTGCAGCCAGTGTTCTGTTGCAGTGCTAGGGAGGAGACTGGGGAACTGGGTTGGGAGGTGAAGTGGTAGTAGTGAGGGTCTTCAGTTAGCTTACCTGTTTCCCTGTTCTTCTTAGCTGGTGTGTTCCCAGATAAGGTTATTCTCTTTTCTTTTCCTCATTTTGGCTCAGTTCAGCTCCTAAAAGTTCTTGAATCTATTTGAAGTGTGTGTGTGTGTGTGTGTGTGTGTGTCTGTCTGTCTGTCTATCTAATATCTGCCCATATCATCCATATTATTTTGTAACAGAGTGCCTCTCAAACCATAATGTGCTTACATTAGAGCTTGAGCTTTATGCTCTGCATTTCTAAAAAATACCAAGTTATTCTGACTATGCAGTTGGTTAGATCAGGTTGTTAGTGTATAGCAGACTGTGGTGGTGACCCATCCATAGTTCCTGACCTTCTACCTTTAACACAAAATTATGCTCATTACTACAATATTTTCCTAGCTACATTCAGTAGTTCTTGGCTGGAGAGGATTGCTATTGAAGGTAAAAAGTACTTTAATGCATATTTACTACATAAGCATTCTATATGGTTAGATACCATCCTTATGATTTTTTTAATAGATCCTTATAGAGGAACAAGTAGACTTTAATGCAAATAAAATGTACTGAATTGGGAACCAAAGTTATAACTCAGATTTCACTTATGGGAATACTTGCTCTTAATGCAAGGCAAGCCTGGAGTGCCCAAGCAATAATGCTCCCGGAAACACTCTTCAAATAATATCTAAAAGGAATTTTGGGCATACATATTTCAGCTTCCTTTATCCTTCAGTTGGTATGAATTTCTTTTGAGTTCCACCACAATATTGAGTTCCTCATATCATCTTGTGTTGGCTGTTTTCTGTTTGTTTGTTTGCTTGTTTTCTTCCTTTCATTACTCTTTTTCTTCTTAAATGAGTGTTTCCTGGGAGCCACTTTATCTTTTTCTCAGCATGTTTCCCTGGGGAATTCAAACTAAAAACTTTTCTAGAGAAAGTTTTCTTATTTTGTCAGCTTATTTAATTAGACTCTACACCTTTTACCGTAAGCACTAGTTTATTCGGCAAATGGCTTACTACTACAATGCTTTACTATCTACTTAAAATACTTTTTTTGGGTGGAGATTGACATTGAAAAGGTTGAAAGTATGTAAATACATGTTTACTTCATAACCATTCTATATTGTTAGATACCATTCTGTGTTGATCTTATAGGTCCTGGTAGAGTAATAATAGACTTCATGCAAATAAAATGTTACAAATTGGGAACCAAACTTACAACTTATATTTTAATAGGTGTGTACTTGTAGGGATGCTACTAAATTAATTTTCAAATTATGTTACTTAATCATTCTCAGGTTTTATTTTAATATCACTAAAGATAAGCATCCATATCAATAAACATAAGGGATCTATGAGTTGGGTTCATTAGCTGGAGTGGCTACATTCCAAACAGTGGCTTCCAGTATTGCTATATTTCTAATCAGTTTCAGAATTTCATTCCACACAGAATTTTTTGTGAAGATGCTTAAATGCAAAGGAATGATTAATTTTATGTACCTCAACTCAGTGTGCTTCATGTCAACAAGGGTACTCATGAATAGAGCACATTGCACATGTTACAAAAATAAAATGTTAAATGAGTTTTTAATGATAACCCTTGACCAGCTGGGTTGTCACTCACAAAGGTGACTTTTGTACTAAATATCCCATTTGAGTTCCAATTTAGTGCTCAGTTGTCACTAAAGTCACTAAAAGTGCAACCACATAGCATCTTTGTATAACAGCTTCTTTAGTCTAATGGGGGTCCAATAATTAAACACTAGCATTTTGCAGAAGCTGTCTCTTTATTCTGCCTGTATTTGAAGCTCATTGAGACTTTCTCCTGGGTTGAGAGTGGTAGGTTATTATATTTTAGATGGACAATCACACTTATTTTCACTAAGGGTGACATACAAAGCCAATGCTCAGGTTCTTATTTTTAACTATCAATATTGATATAGTAAAATTGTGTGGATATATACATTAAGACTACCTTTATGACAATGTTACACAAAAGTTGTAATGATAAGACTGCACTTTATGTTATATTTTCAAAATATATTCATTTATATTATGTAAAATACTTTCATATTTTAAGTGAAGAATTTAAGTTAATTGAAGAGCGAACATAACATGGGATATGTGTTAGTCTAAACTCTATAAAAGTGCTATAAACTGTGCATCTTATAACCAATAGCTGGAAAATACAGTGCTATAGCACTGACAGGCTTCAAGTCTGGTCAAGGCCTTCTTTCTGGCTCCAAAGCAGTACCTTTTGGCTGCATCTTGAGAGGTCTAAAGGTGCAGGAGCGCACTCTGGGGCTTTATTTACAAAGCCTCCAATCTCACCCTTGAGGGCTGACTTTACGACCTTTCAATGATTATTACCTCCTAATACAATAACTTTTGTTGTTAGGATTTGGCTATAGAAAGAGGTTGTGGTGTCACATTCAGATAAGTCAAATGAATGGTGAATTTGAAGAAGTGTCTATCCTCCACAGACCATCACTGTAAATTAAACCTTGAAACAGCAAGAGTAATTATATGTTAGTGTCAACGTCAAGGGCCATTTGGACTTCTTTTCTGGTTATTATACATGTAATTTTGTGAATTACAGATTTACAAACTCTAGAAAGTTTATCAGGAGCTTATCTTTAAACTCATTCTTTTCTTTTAGCTCTCATACAGGACAAGGTAAGGGGTAATTATTTGGGTCTAAGAGACTTGCCTTAAAACTGTAACAAGCTTAATTGTTTATGGGTTAAGATGTTTTTAGGTCTAGATGGATGTTTTAAGTTGATAATGATTAGATATGATAGATATTGATTTACATTCAGAAGTTTAGATTCATCAAGATAGGAAAGATGTTTTCTTCAAGGCTGCCAAATACAAAGAGCCAAAACACTATGAATGTAATACACACACACACACACACGTGTGTGTGTGTGTGTGTGTGTGTGTGTAGTTCCTGATTGTTTCATGGTTCTTCTTGCTGTAGGTAGTTTATTGTATATATGTGCAATAATATAAATGTATATGTAAAATATTTAATAAAAATTGTTTAAAAACCTGTAGCAGTATACTCTTTTATGTACTTAATTTGTGTGTTACATGTCAATTTCTTCAATATACCAAATACATTTTTCCAGAAATAAGAAACAATCTTATTACCTATCTTAATTTGCAGAGTCTTGGAAAGAGAGGTCATAAGCTACCTATTTATTGACCTCATGATCAACCTGAAACCTTGATTAGTTTGCCAGAAGCAGTTTTACATTACAGATTTGTGTGTGTGGATGGACAAAGTTGTTAATCCGTTGATTTCTGCCTCATGTGAAACCTGCAGTTGCCGTTTGTTGAGTGCTTGTGTTAACACCCTACCATGCATGCATCCCCTCATTCTCCTTTTTCATCAGTTTAGTTTTTTGGTTGAAAGGAACAGCTTTCAAAAGACTATTCAGAGTCTCCCTGTTTCTTGTGTTCTTAGACTGGCCTGCTGTTGAGCTTTTCATAAAAGCATGTACATTTTAAAAAGCCTATAAAGGAGCTTCTTCCTGGTCCATATGCAGGCGTCCCTTACATAACCAACTCCAGAATTTGATGACTATTGTGTGAATTGAAATGAGAGGCATGTCTTTCTCTCATTGATTTTTAGGACACATTCAACAGAGGCCAATTACCTAAGGAGAATAGCTGTCCAATTGGCTTGTTACATAGTACCAATGCTTAAATTTATTTGGAATACCAATATATGGAACATCATTTTCCAGTATATTTAAAACAATGCTCTATAATATTGCCAATAATATTGCTAAATACAAGCTATAAGACTTCCAACTTTTTGTATTTTATGACATAAAAACCCAATGCATGGCTTTTGTGAGAATTATGATTTCAATTTGTCTTCAGTGTAAAAAGATAGCAGAGGAATTTAGCAAATAGGTAAATAATGGTTTTAGGGCTTCCTTCACTGTCTTATGTTGATGAATCTCCTTGATGAAGGAGATTAAGGAGGGTTCTTAATAGTACATTAAAAGATCAACTTATTGAGCACACAGTTGGAGCTTAATAGCTACTTCCTGAAATTACAGAATTTAATCTTAGTTTAAAAAAATTCACTAAATATAAACAATTTTGTTTCATATCTATCTTATCACTTTTAGGTCTAGATCTGCTGTCAGACACATTTAGAAGAGTACTTATTTGTCTTAAATTACTTTTAAAATACTCTATCAAATGCAAAAAAATTTCTACAAACAACACAAAACATAAGACATACTTTTCCTTTTTCCTTTTTTTTTTTTTTTTTTTTTTTTTGGTAATGGTTTCTTTTTAAAAATTATTTCTTGGTTCTTTGTGAATTTCATATCATGCACCCCAATCCCACTCATCTGTTCTCTGCTCTTGCAATCTCCCTCCATCCCCAGCCCATCAAATTAAAAAAAGTTTCATTGTGGAAGTCATAGTGTGTCACAGTGTGTCCCACAGTATACCCTTTTGTTCATACGTCTTTACTTGCAAATATTCATTGCAGTGAGTCACTGGTTTGGTTTGAGGCCTCTGACTTTTCCTAGACTATCAATACCGAAACCTCACTGGGCTGCCTCTTGGACAGCCTCTTCTTGCCATATGTCATGGAGATCCTGTAGTTTTGTTTCTGTAGGGCCTACCCCTTCATACACTTCAGCAGTTTATGGATAGGGTAGATGTTTCGTTGGGCCTGGATCTGAGCCTCAGAAGTATTTTGGCTCTTTTCTATACCACACATCCCCTGGTCCTCCTTGTAGGTCACTGTGGCTTCCTCTAATAAGAAGCTATTGATTGGCTATGGTACGAAGAATAGAAACAACAAAGTAGTGCAAAATAGAGTTGGGGGAGGAGATGGAAGGAAAGCTGTCTCTTTCTCGAATGCCAGTAATAAACAATATGATCACTGTTTTTGAAAGAGTTCAGAAGAAATAAGAGAAGAGCATGATCTGGGGCAGTGACCCTTTGTGAATGCCAGGAAATGTGTCCTAAGATGATGAATTACCATGATTTTCTATAACAGCAAGGATTTGTTAGAATTTGATCATTTTCCTGCTCCAAAAATCAAATAAACCACTACCACAACAAATTGCCTTTTCTGTGAGCGAGGATGTGCTCAGCAATATGAACAGATGCAACAAAAGCAAAGCCTTTAGGTAGCTTCATTCCTTATAGCAGCAAAACAGACGCATTACATACCCAAGGTTCTGTTTGTGCATCCTATTTTGGTTAGACATAGGTCTGGTTAATATCAGGAATGGTTTGACTCTAACCCTTTCATGGAATCCTTTTAGTAATGTAATAAAGACAACTCTATGCTGAGGAAAAGTGAGGCAACAGCTTTGGATGTTTTATTTTATAGTTCTGGCTAATAGTTCCTCAAAATCTAAAGAGAAGAAATTTAAAGAAGAACCCTAAAGTTCAGAAGTAGAAATGCTTAATGAAACAAGAAAAACAGCAAAGGGAGAAGATTTAAGTATTCTAGATGGTTTTCATTTTACGGGATGGGATTGAGGGTGATGGGGTGGGTGCGAGAAAATGATTAACAATTGAGGGATGGCAGAGCAGTAATTTTATTTACACTTTCCTGTGTTGTGGGACTAAGAGAATGTTTTCTGAAATTAAATAGCAACTCCTGTGGAAGGGGAAAAAAAAGCTCAAAGCTGATCTTTTCCCATGTGTCACATGAAATAAATGAGGGCTTTTATGTTACCAGGCATGCCAACACATTTTTTCCCGTTGGTAAATTTTTGTTAGGTAAATTAAATGTTCTGAGCAGGTACAATATCAGGGCTAAACTTACCAAGGCCATTAATCTTCATGTTTCAAGGTGGTAAATTCATTGTTGAAGTGGTTAAACTGGAACATTTCCCTAGTGGATTTGTGTCTTTCCAGAAACATTTCTGCTCCCTTTGGAATTTGCAACAGTAGTACCGGCTAAATTTTCTTTATCCCTTGTTTACAGGGTGAAGTTAAGCATTTATTTGTTTACTTGATTATTGCTCATACCAATGACATTGTTAGTTCTGCTCTGATATGGATCACATCACTGAAGTTCACTCTTAACTTCCCAGAATGCAGGCACTACTATGTATCTATTGAGTGAATGAACGTGTGATCACCGTTACATTTTGCTCCAGCTAGTTTCTTGATCACTCATTGGGCACAGCTGTTCAAAATATTTGGAAGTCTCTTAGTAAGAGGCACAAAAATTACTCAATACGTACAGAAATGCATCCTGGAATTAATAAAGTGTGGTGAGGGAGCTGTCATCACACCTCTTAAAATCACATTTTCACCTGTCTTGTGCATTGACAACCATAGGGTCATAGGGAGGGTTCACCAATGAAGAAAACTCTTTGATACCAAATTTGCTTTGGAAAATCTGTTTTGCCCTTTAAAAATATTTTAAGAGGAGACACACATCAGCATTGGTCCGTTCAGTTAAACTTATTTTTCACTGGGCCAGGTTCAAAAAAGGGTAAGAGGGAGATGCATTTTGTTTTTTGAATTTCAGTGATTAAACTACCATTTCTTTTGTCTGGTCTTGAGTTTTAACAAACACTGTAGCAACAGCCGTAATTACTAGATTTCGTTTTTTGTTCTGCTGAACCATTTTTTATTGAAGAATGCCAAGCAAAGGCAAGATTACACACAAACATTGAATTTAAATGAAATAACTCCAGAATTCAGTAGACAAAGAAAAAAAAAACATTAATAATGGAAAAAATAAGGCAACTGATTTCTCCCTTGGCATTTGCATTTTGCCACTCACACTCACATTCTCAAGTCATGCCAAAGTTATTGTTTTGCATGTGCTAATAAGAGAGTTGCGTGATTTTCCAATGAAATATTGTAATGGTTCACTTTTATTTTGTTATATTACAAGGAAAATTAAGAACATTTTGTCGTGTGTGCTCACTCTTGTAATTCCCGCCTTTGTTTTTTTAGTTCCAATTGCCAAAATCATTTCTGGGCTTTTCTATTCTGGCATCAACTAGAACATGACTGGACCATGTTTGCAAGGATAATGGCTTCAGTTTTTCTGTTTGCTTTAGAAGAGCTCTAAGATTTTCTTTGAAGTTATTGATGGCATAGACCTTATTCTTGTCCTGTCACAACCCTTTTTATAAACACTTCTGTAAAACTGATAAGGATCATTTATCAATATGTCAAATATGGCATGAGTACTTCACACATTATGCTTCATTTGAAGGACAGGTGAACTTGTGAAGTAGATATTCTTACTATGTCTAAAAATGAAGAAACTGGAGGTTGAGAGACAGCTTTGTTGTTAAATTTCTGGCCATATAAGCGTGTGGACATGAGCTCTAGCCCTAGAACCCACATGAGAAACCTAGTAGTGGGGGTAAGCATATGTACTCACAACACTGGGAAGGCAGAGTTGTGGTTGTCTGGTACATCGGTGTAGCCAAATCTGTGAGCCTTAGCTCTCACTGAGAAACTCTCAAAAAACAAGGCTCACTGGTTGAAGGTTCAGTTTCTGTGAGCAATCTATGGGCCAAGGTTAGTTTCCTCTGTAGGTATTCTTGTGGTATCCTTGATCCCTCAGGCTCCCTTAATCCTTCCTCTTGGATGTGCTTAGTCTTCCTGGGACTTGATGTGCCAGGGAAGGTTGGTACCCTTCTCTGAGGTGAAGGAGAGGTTGATATAGGGGAAGAAGGTGGGAGGATGGGACAAGGAGGAGAGGAGGGAGGGGGCTTCAATCAGGATGTAAAGTGATTAATAAATAAATGGGAAAAAACAAACCTCCTGTGAAACAACATGTGATTTTGGTCTTTGGCCTATACATGTATGAGCACACACACACATGTACCTCCTCACATATACACCATATCCCTGTACAAATAGCCAGAAACACAGGACCGTGCACACATCTATACGCACTCCTTCTCCACAAATAAATGCATGGGAACTTAATTTTAATTTTAGGGAGATACAACCAATAAACAATGGAGCCAAAGTTCAGATTCAGATTGGTTGCCAATCCTTTTCTCCTTAACCACCTTGTAACACTGCAAGCACTACTGAGAGTAATGCAAGAGCATTTATGTGTCTTAGGAGCAGATCCACGGGTGGATCATACAAATACACATTTTAGATAGGAGTTCTAGTCAACATCGCTGCTACCTGTGTGCTCAGGTGGTATTCAGCTGTATAAACATATAGATTCAACTTTTGATTTGACATTCTTAAGTAATTCAGCCAAGGAACTCTCTCCATAGCTTTATAATAGTGTATTCATCAACTGCTGAGAGAAGAATCAGGCACAATATGACTCTTATTGATTAAATACTCTATACAAACTGAGATGTGGTACAGAATGTGGAGTGCTAATGTTTACATTTGGATATCTAAGGCGGGTGTTTGAGTGCACAAATGCCTACTGCAGAGCCCTAAGAGAGACTGTTATTGGTTCTGCATGTTTGAAATTGGAGAACAATTATGGGCTATCTGTTCATAGGTTCATTTGTGGGAGCAGTTATATGGTGTCAGAAGCAAAAGTAGAAGCAAAAGGCAATAATGGGAACTCACCTTAGGGAAGGCATAAAACACGGGGAGGTATTGATCCATTTTTATAAAACACATTCATGTTAGAGTATTAAGACACCAAGAAGGGTCAAAACAGCCTTCAAGTTTAAGGACAGAGAACAGAAAATAGCTCTTGTCTTATGATAAAGGCCCGAGGTGGAAAGACTTGAGAAAGGATAATTGTCTTTTGAGAAGAGCAAAGAAGACAAGGTAGTAGTAAAATGCTGATTTGTTTTCCTCAAGTGAAGGAGGGAAGGGTGCTTACTTAGTGGGCATGCTCTATTGTCTTGAGGGCACCAGAGCAAACTAAGAAAGACTTCCTGGGCAGGACAGCAGAAGGAATGTATGATCTAGAAGTACCCGCCCCAGCCAAAATTGTAGCTCTGCCATTTACTAGGTGTGTGGCCTTGGGAAAATTACATGTTGTTACCTCATTTTCTTAATTATAAAATGGGAATATCAATAGTATTTAACTCATAGGGCTATTATGAAAATTAAAATAATGCATTTAGTTATCTAATGCAGGTCAAGTACACAGTAAGAACTTAAGAGAAGCTATTTCTATTTTGTGTTTAGTGTGATGATATCTATGTTTCTGTATCATTGTTGGCCACAGTAATGTATTCTGATGGTGATTCTTTGAGCCTGGGTTTGGACAGTATGTTCATTGTCAAATGTCTCATCAACTTTTTTTTTTGGTGAAGTGAAGATGTTGGTAAATGGGTTTTGTTTGCCAAGAGTGTGAAGACACAGGTGACTGGTTTCTGTTAACATAGAGACTTTGCAGTCAGAAAACTCCTTGAGTATTTCATGGTTGCCCCCAACCCCCTCAGCACCCTTCCTAGAAAAATACCCCAAACTCCAATTTTCCTTCCAAATCCACCAACCAAGCAAAGACTAGGATCTATTTTCCTTGCATTTCAGCATTAGTTAGAGGGGAGGGTCTAGGAAGAGGGCAACAGGAGTATAGAAAGGCAGGCCAAGCTGAGCCTAAAATGCTGGCAGAGGTCCAGGATGGCACTGATGACTTCAGAACTGGAGAAAAACTTCAGTTTCTCTCACTGTTTGATGGCTTTTTGGATGGTTGCAAAATAAAACCCAATCTGTCATGTAACTAACTGAATTCCTTTTAACTGCGTATTTCTACTCTCTGTACAAACCAAGTTCCTTTTAGTAAGTTTAATGTTCCTTCCAGATGTTAGTTTTGAAAGCAGATAATATCCTCTGGAGTGGAGGACCAATCCAATGCATGAGAACAAACTATCAGTCTGATATATGAGCTAATGAGTGAGCTCAGGAAACTTACTGTGCCTTCTACTTACCAATTGTAATGTTAAAAATGTTTATTAGTCATATATGGAGTTGCTTGAAGCAATTGAGAGGCAAGAATTTAGGTTTAACTGTTTCATTTTATGGATGGAGAGGCTGACATTTAAAGTTCAGAGGTCCCAAACGGACTTTGTCTGATGAATGCATAGTATTTTATTTGAATCTAAAGCTAGCATGTTGTTAAGTCAGAAATGTCTGCAGCCTTGGGTGAGAGAGGGCTACAGATAGAGCAAGAACTCTCAGTTGTGACTGGTTTTCAGGATTCAAATGTTCTTATTTGCATTCCATCTTACTAAAAACAGAATTAAAAGATGCCTCCAACTTAAGATTGACCTGATACTGAATAGCTGTCAGCAACAAACTTGCAAGGTTATAGTGGAACAAAAGTAAGGATATTGTGCTTTATAAAAAGCCTGACATTAGGGAACCAAGTGTTCCTTAATATGTCTTTGCATTGCTTAACAGGTCCTGATGCACATTTCAAAATACATTCATGCTTCGTTTTTAAAATTTAAGTTGATGCTGAAAAAGCTTCCAAATTCAACATATTTTTCTAAAATATTTGGAAGCCCTATGAGACAATTTATGTGGTTGTTTAAAAAAGTACCAACAATGATTATAAAATCCACACTCTGACTGAAGAAAGTCCTACCCTATACCAATTTTGGGAAGATAAGTGATATGCTCAGGAGTCAAAGTTTGGGTGTAATGCCCCACCCATGTAATTGTAATTAAAAGTAAGAGTCACTCAATGTACTCACGGAGCTGTTTGGTTCCTTTGGAATGCTAGAACATGAAGAAGCATGTAGAACAAGCTTCATAATTACATTAGCCCAATACATTATATACATTTAAAAACTAGCTTCAGGACATTTTTTGTCCTAGGTAAATGCTAATTCTGTTTGTATCCTGTATACCCAAAAGGTGAGTGCTTTTAGCACTGACAATAAGGCATTAGTGGATGGTGACTTGTCATGGCCAAATGTTGGTCATTCACTCTAATGTAGCTCTCTTCTCTTAATATCCACTATAGAAAGATGTTTTCTTATACTTTAAATATTCTGTATTTAATAATTGGCTTATTATACTTCTTATCCTCTAGATTTTAAATCACACATGTTATATGTACCTTATGACCACTGTGACTCTTTGGCTTAAGCTTTGCTGCTTTGATCAGCAAACAGTAAAACAAGACATTTAAATTGAAATTTGACCTCCTTCCAGTAAAATAGTTCTTTCATTGCATAGATACATCCAATTCCTGCCTACTTTTAAAGATATCTATTTAACTCAGGAACTTGAGAGCTAAACTCAAGTGTTAAGGTTTCATTAAATGAACCATCATGCTGGCTCAAGTCAATAGTTCACTTATTATTTAAAGGCCGTACGACCCTCCTCTAACTGATGGATCCCCAGGGATTATTATAAAATAAAAGTCAGTGTTCTGTATTACCCTCAAAGATTTTTTTCACTTTTACATATCTAGTGCAAAGTTATCTGTTAAGTGGCTTTGCTTTGCTTAAAGAATGTATTTGAAGAATAAGTCAAGTAAGCACTTGTGCTATCATTTCTATGGCCAAATTGTGAATTAATTAAAACCATTATTCAAAATCAAGAATAGAGGGATCCTATTTTCTGTATGTAGTAGGGATCACTCTGACAATATTAGCCATATCACTGGGACTTTATTGTTTTGAGGAAAAGCAACAACAACAACAGCAGCAACAACAACAAACAAAACAATAAAATGCATTTCAGTGATTATTTTTTACAGATAAAAAAAATGGATTCTCACAAAGACCACTTTCAAATTACCCCAATGTGGATATATACTTCCTTGCTTCCTTTTGCCTTAGAATGGGTTATAAAGTGGGAGCTCAGGCCAAAAAAAAGCCTTAGTTCATGGCTTCTAAGTTTTCTGTCAGTGTTGCTATCATATACACTGCCAGGTTTTGCTTTTTTTTTCTCCTGAACTAAGATTCTAAAGCTGGGGAACAACAAGCTGCACAGCTGCACAATCTGATGGATCTGATGAGTACCTGTGTTGCCAGAAACATTAGCTTGGTTAAAGAGCAAGTAAAGGCAAGAAATTCCAGAGCAGTGACTCCATGTCAGTTTTTTTTTTTTTCTGGGTCTCAACTACATCTAGTCCTTTAGCTGAACCATTTGTCATCCCATGCCTTCATACGTTTTGATGCCACACTGGGCTAATTTTTACAGTTCCACACCCATGCTCAAGAGTGTGATGTTAGAGTTTATCTCTTAGTAGGAGGAATGGCAAAGCATTTACAAACATAATTTATTATTATTAAATATAGAGTTCTTCATTTTAAAACTAATTATCAAACTATCTAACTAGGGAACTAATTATATTTTATCTTGACAAAAGCAAAAGATGACAGCACTGGGAAGAATTATGTATATTTTATAAACATACGTCTATGTGTCTCATGTTTGCCTTTTCTGGATCCACAAATAACTTTCTAGCCAGATTAAGTGATTTTTGTTATTGGAAGTTGACTGCGGAAAAGATGTTACCAAGATCATTCAGCTTTCTTCAAGACTCACCACCATGAGGAAAAAAATTGAGAATGGGCTTGTCACATACCATAAATCTAAAATCTCATTGGTCTGCACTTCTGATGAATTAGCGCTAAGCATCTAGTCGTCTCTTCTTTGCCCTCTTCTCTAATACTTTCAATCTGCCAACTCAAATCATGTAGCCAAGAAAGCAAAGAAAACAGATATGGAATGTTCTGCATCCTTTAATTACCCATGTTTCTTGGAAAAATGGGAAGGTTATCTTTTACCCCATTGTACATGCTACATTGTCATTATTACACCAAAGTGGATCTACCTCACTGTACAGTTCCCAATGAAGCCTTTAGGAAAATAGTTTCTCAGTTTCAGCTGCAGCATCCCAAACTGTGTTCAAGATAATCTTAGACATGAAATCGACTATACTGCAGACATGGAAAGCAATGTTCCATGGAATATTAATAGATATATTACTTGTGTAAAAATTTAAAAAAGTAATAAAAACCCTTTGACTTAGATGATTTCAAGATAATCATTGCAGCAATGAATATGTCAGGTGGGTAAGGAATTTTTGTTTTTTGGGCGGGGATAGTATAGTCCTACACACCACCCACACACTGTATACATAGGCAATTTTAAGAATCTGAAGAATAGAAATCAATTGGAATGTATAGCATCACAATAATAACACCCTCTTTCCAGTTTTTTTAAAAGAGGAAATATGTACTAGACACCTATTTTTGGCTATAAATGTGAATGACCTAAATTAATAAGCAATATTGACTTTAATAATTGAAGTAGACTGAATCCTCTCTATTCATCTCCAGTGGACACATTCTAGTCTCCAGAACCTGTGAGCACTTTATCTTATGTGACAAAGAGGACTTTAATGTTGTGGTTAAGGATGTTAAATTGAATAAATTATACTAGGTTTTATTGTCTTTATTGTCTTTAGTTATATTTTGGGGCCTGAGATGATAACAAATGTGATAATAAAAGGAAGGGAAGCGATAATATTGAGTAGCAGAGACTACTGATGACAAGATTAGATCTAGATGGCCTCTAGAAGCTAGAAGAGACAAGAAAACAGGAGTTTCCCACATGGACTCCAAGTCTGTTACTACCTTGATTCCTTGATTTTAGTTCAGTGATAGCTATGGAGACTTCTGAGAGACCAACTGTAAGAGAAGATGCTTCTATTCCCTTAAACCACTATGTGATAAATTTTCATAGTAGCTATAGGTAGCCAGTAAATTCCAGTGAAACTTGGTGCTGAATTGAAATTAGGTTTCTCTGTACATATTCACTATGAATGTATCACATCAATTCCAATGCAAGCACCATTTTCTCTGGCAAGTCTTCCTTATCCCCACATATCTTTCATATTTTTAATTGGTCAGTACTTTACTAAGAAATATGGCTGTGAATGTTTCTTCTTTTGTGCTATAGTTATTTGTATGCATTTTATCATTTAAATAAGAATACTAATTTTCTGACACTGGAGGTTACAGTTGCTGTATTTTGTCCTATATATATCCTCTATCCTCAATCCAGGTATAAATGTGCCCACACAAAGTTCCTGGTAAATATTATCTGAGTAACTGTTTGCTGAGAAGTAAAATTAACCAAGAACACAATAAAAATCGGCATCCTGAATTAACTTGTGTAGTCTCTTACATCTCAATTATGAGGCTTAAATTTGCATGTTGATTATTTATTTGTACAGACATATTTAAATTCCTACTTAGAGAAGTTTGGCATTCCACAAGAGGCTTCATCTTATTTGATGCACAATAGTCTTGGGCACTGGAGGAACATTACATTAGTGTGTTATAATGGTAGGGAAGCCAATCCTGTTCAGCTCTATTTGAATGCAGCCTTTTCAATCTTCTCCTGGGAAACCCAGTTATGTACTAGGATGAAGTGGTTTTCCAAGAGGGATGTGGAAATAAACTAATGAATATTCACAAGAACTTAGAATACACTAGGCAAAGCATTAAAATATGTTTTTAAGATTGTTTAATGTAGAAGTGTGCAAAGCACGGAGTTTGCCCTTAAGGAGCTTACAGTCTAAGAAGTCAAAGGTTAGTTAATATTAATGTTTGCCTCTTGATTGGTACTTTTGTACAATAAGATCATTAGGAAACTGGACATCTCTTGCTTTCTGTGGTTGCATACACATTTATATTTTATTATTCTAAAAATTCCTACCCTAAGTATTGCTAGCACTATGAATACTCGGATATTTCAATAAAATCTTGTTGCTTAAAAAATAATAAATGGGACATCATGAAAATGAAAAGAATCTGCAAGGCAAAGGACACTGTCAATGGAACAAAGTGTCAGCCTACAGATTGGGAAAAGATCTTTACCAATACTATAACGGACAAAGGGCTAATATCCAAAAATATATAAAGAACTCAAAACATTAACATCAACAAACAAAATAATCCAATTTTAAAAATGGGGTACTGAGCTAAACAGAAACTTCTCAATAGAGGAATCTCAAATGATGGAAAAGCATTTAAAGAAATGTTCAACCTCCTTAGTCATTAGGGAAGTACAAATTAAAATGACTCTGAGATTTCATCTTATACCCATCAGAATGGCTAAGATAAAAAACTCAAGTGACCGCACATGCTGGTGAGGATGTGAAGAAAGGGGAACACTGCTTCATTGCTGGTGGGAACACAAACTTGTACAACCACTGTGGAAAGCAATCTGGCACTTTTTCAGAAAAATGGTAATAGTGCTACCTCAAGTCCCAGCTATACCAGTCCTGGGCATATACCCAAAAGTTGTTCCTCAATACAACAAGGTCATTTGTTCAACTATGTTCATAGTGGCATTATTTGTAATAATCAGAATCTGGAAACAACCTAAGTGTCCCTCAACTGAAGAATATATAAAGAAACTCAGCTATTAAAAAGAAGGAAATCGTGAAATTTGTAGGCATATGGATGGAATTAGAAAAGATTATCCTGAGTAATTCAGACTCAGAAAGATACACATGGTATATATCCCCTTATAAGTAGATTTTAGCCATGTAGTACATGATAAACATATCACAATGCACAGACCCAAAGAAGATAAGTAATAAGGAGGACACAACAAAGGCTGCTTAAATTTCAGTCATAAGGGGAAATAGAAGAGACAGAGGTAATGGGTGAAGAAAGGGAACATGGTAGGAGAGGAAGCAGAGAGAGAAATAAAGGTGGAGATCAGCCCTAGGGAGAGTAGGAGTGGTGGAGGTGGTGGGGAGGACAGAAATCCTGCAGAGAAAAAAGAAATTGTGGGCCTCGCAGTGACAAGCTGGAAACCTAAATCAGGGTAGGCTTCTGGGAGGATATGAGAGGGACCCTAGATGAGACTCAATCAGCAGCAGCCATGGAATATGAAGAGGACACCATCTAACTAGACAAGACTTCTTGTGGAGGGAGGAGAACAACAATTAACCCACAAAAACTTCAACCCAAAATTTACTCTGTGTACAAGACATGCAGAGATAAAGATGGAGCAGATAAAGCAGACATGGAAGGAATGGCCAACCAATGCCTGGACCAACCCAAGATCAACCCCATAGGACACAGCCAACTCCTGACACTATTAATGATATTCTGCTGTGCTTGCAGGCAGGAGCCCAGCAGAGTTGTTCTCTGAGAGGCTGCACCCAGCAGCACTTTGAATAAGATGCTGAGATCCACAGATAAACAATGGGCGAAGCATAGGGTGTCCTGAGAAAAAGTGAAGGGAAGGATAAAAGGACCTGGAAGTGACAGGGGCTCCACAAGACCAACAGAGCCAACTAACCAGGGCCTAGAGGGGTTTGTGGAGATGGAAGCATCAACCAAGGACCATTCATTGACTGGACCTAGACCCCTACACAAATGTAGTCTATGGGCAGCTCAGGATTCTATTGCCTGGAGTTGGTGCCTGTCAAATCAAAGACAACTAGTTACTGTGTTTGGAGTATCAATGGAATGTTTATTATTTAACATCGATAGAATAGTTAATTTTAACTGATCTTCACACTTCAGTGGAGAAAATTAAAGATGAGAAAGAGTAAATGTTAATGAAAAATTGTGATATAGGTAATGATACTTATGTTAAATTACTTAACTTTTTTTGTGTGCTGTCTTCAAGAAAGGTTTGCTAGATCCAGAAAGAAATACATGACAAGACAAAAGTAATATACTAGGGATCAAGTAAAAAAGTTTTCTCTTTTACTGTATTAAATGTGTACAGCCATATGCCTGATATTGGGACTTAAATCTGCACATGTCTTTTAAGTTCATTTTTAATGTTATATTTCTCTTTCTTAGGTCATCTTTATTTGGGTGTTTTGAATTTGAAAATTGTTAACTCAGCTTCATAAGATAAATTTGTCAAACTATAGGACACTGGTAAATGTCCACTTGAGAGCAAAACTATAAGGAATCAATTAAAGACTTTCCGCCTAAATAAATGAGGTTGAATGGCCCAGTGTGCTCTATGGATAATCCATTCTCTCCAACATCTCTGAGTGATATATTGTTTTATGTTCCAGCTTTTTCTTGTTACATTTCTGTTCGATTTTTAGTTGTATTTTATTCACAATTTTAGTTTCTTTTCAATAATTTAATAACATCTGTTACAGAATTTTAAAAGATCTAATGGTGGATAACTGTTTAGTTATAATTAGATATATATTTATATTTGTCTAGTGTATATTTGTCAAATAGCTAAGACTCAAGCTTATGGTGAATAATGTAGGTATTATTCGTTTATTGGGAGGGACTTTATATTCTAATGAGAGACATATATTTTAAAATTTGATTCATAAAAATGCACAGTACACTTTCACATGAAAAACTACTCAGCTATTAAAAACAAGGAAATCTTGAAATTTTAAGGCAAATGGATGGAACTAAAAAAGATCATTCTGAGTGAGGTAACTCAGACCCAGAGGGACACACATGGGTTTTACTCAGATATGAGCCGATATTAGCCACATAATACAGGATAACCACACTACAATATACAGACCTAAAGAAGCTAAATAACAAGGAGATCCTTAGGGAGGATGCATAATACTCATTCAGAAGGTCAAATAGAACAGACATTGGTAGCAGCTGAAGAGAGGGAAGACGACCGGAGCCTAGTACACAGAGGTCTTCTGAAAGACTCCACTCAGTGGAGGATAGAAGGAGATACTGAAACTCTCAGGCAACCTTTGGGCCAGAATGCAGGGAGACTTATGCAGGAGTTTGGGGATATAAGGACCTGGAGGGGACAGGAGCTCCACAAAGAGACCAATGGAGCCAATAAATGCAGGTGAGGGGCGGGGATGCTACAGGGACTGATGTACCAACCAAAGACCATGCATAGTGATGACCTACACCCTTTGCTTAGATGTAGTAAATAGGCAGCACAGTCTCCTTGTGTATCCCATAATATGGGGAGTAGGGGTTATCTCTGCCATGGAGTCTGGTACCCACTCATTGATCACTTGCCCCTGGCAGGGTGGCCTTGCCAGGCCACAGAGGAAGAGGATGCACACAATCTAGTTTAGACTGAACAGGCTGGAGTCAGATGATAGGGGTGGAGAGATTCTCCTTTCTAAAAGAGGACTAGGGGAGGTGAGAAGGGGGATGAGGGAGGGAGGGTGGGACCAGGAGGTGGCAAGGGAGGGGGCTACAATTGAGATATAAAGTGAATAAATTAAAAAGAAAAAAGAACTAATATTTTATTTTATTTTATTACTTTTCTTCAAGTAGCAGAAAGTAGTGACCATGTTTTGAAAGACACTAATAATGGAGACTGTGGTGCCACTCAGATATATTACCAGAAGATCCTGTTTTGGGAGAGTGATAGTTTAGTTGAGACATTCAATAAACAAGTCTGTTTATAAAGAGTAGTTGGGCAAAAGATATTCCAGGCAAAGAAAACAGTGTGAATAAAATGTATCAGATTATCTTTTCATAGTTTAGGACCAGAAAGAAGATAACAGTGACTAAATGGAATGAAAGAGATGTTATAAAAGGAATAATGACATAAAGGTGACAAAAGATAAGACTAGTATACAGATACAAGTGAATTTTACCATAATTAAAAAGATTTATGTCTCAGAAACATTGGTCAGTGTGATAGGGAGAGAAAAGAGATTAAAAGTGTTGTCAAGAATTAATGATAGAAGTATGAACTAGAAGAATAGCTATGAAGGAAAAGCAAAATTGTGAGAAGTTATAATATTTTTGTGAGAAAGGTGAAAATTATCTTCTGTCTTCTGCCAGAAATGGAGAAAAAGAACTTTTGAGCATAGAAGATCAGCTTAATATAGTATCCCTCACCATGCTGTTTGTATATTGCCATTTACTAAGTACTAGGGCTACACTCAGTGAGATCCTAGGATGTTCAATACAGTGTCAACTGGATTGTTGGTTAGATGTATTAATACTGATTAGTATAGTCTTTCATAATCTACTAATGTCTGATGATTTTGAATTTATCCATTTAGTAGATTATGGTAAATAATAGTACATAAGTTGTTTGAATGTGACTAGATTTAAAAAATAATTACTAAAACCATGATTTATTATTTATTAATATTTTTATGTTCAACCTATTATAATAAGACTACAAGTACTCAGATTATATTTAATACCACTAGGAGAACCAAAGATGTATGAGACACTGTTCTGGTTATGAAACAAAGCATATACTGAGCAGTGACATACAATATTTATCACTTATATTGTCTATAAAACAACAAAAATCATTTATTGTTTGTGAATTAGAAGGTTGACTAGACTTATCTAATCAGTTCTTATTCAGAATTCTGATTATATCACAAATATGGTTGGAGTTACATGCTAGCTACACTTGAGTTTATGTCAAGGATATCCTTATTCTATCTTCTTGACTATGCTGGGAAGAGTCAAACAGCTGGTGATTTGAGCAACTGAGTCCTCCAGCATCTCTATGGTGGTCTTCATATGTGGCCATTGTACATCAAAATATAAGCCTCCTAGAATGAGAACGCAGGGGACAGCAGAAGAACCTCAGACTCAGAAGTCACAGCTGCTATGTTTGTTGAATCAGTCACGGTAGCCCCTTGCCCAGGCTCAAGAGTATGATATTAGAGTTTATCTCTTAATAGAAGGAATGGCAAAGCATTAAGAAAGATGATTTATTATCACTAAAGAATTATTTATTTTAAAACTAATTACGAAGCTAGCTAACTAGGTAACTAATTATGTTTTATCTGGACAAAAGCAAAAGATGACAGTATTGGAGAGCATTACATGTATTTTATAAATATATATCTGTAATTGGAAACACTTCCGCTTTAGGAGACACACATTATATATTTCCCAGCAGCATTTATGTGATACTGTCTTCATCTGAATGTGTAGTTCCATAAGAAAGCTGAAGATTATCTAGCTATCCCGATAACCAAAATAATTGGGATTATTATTTGTTTGATCATGTAAGAAGGCATTAATTAAATTCAGCAAGTTAACAGTGAATATTTGTATTTAAGTTTTTCTTATAACCTATTAATACAGCCAGTATCACAAAACATAATAGCAGTTTGCATTGTCTTATTTAAGTAAAGTAAAGAAAGTGTTATTTTTCTGGATAATTTTTTTAACTAACAAATATATGTAATTATTTTAAGGAAACTAAGCACTAACAATATAAAATTTGAATTGCTTTAATTAATTTTTGTGACGTGGGTTTTAAAAAACAGAGCCAAACATTTCAGTTAGCTCCATAAATGAGACAAGGTTATTAAAGTCACAATCTTTCCTGTCCTGCCTATTAATTTATGGTTTGGAAAAGATCAATGCGTTTTTTTTTTTCTTCTGCAGTTTTTAAAAGATAAATTAAAAGATAATTAACGAATCAAGCAGAAGGGGGAACTATAACTATACTTTCTTAACTGAGTATTGTTGTTTAATTCAAAACAAAATAAAACAAAAATCATGCACTTAGATTTTTTTTTTTGTACTTTCTGATGGGCTCATAGGGAACATCTGCTCCTCGATCAATATCTTTAAAATTGCATCCAAGAACATCTTTTAAAGGATGTTGCAATGCTTTTGGGATATGTTATTGTGAAGGGATAACTCTGTGATTTGTCCTGTTAGGATAAAATCCTGTTAGTTAAACAAGAATTGACCCTTAAGAAAACACATTTGAGGGTCAGAGATTGAAGAAGATTATTTGGATATAGCCAATGCACATTGACTTTGGACACTGAATGTGTAGAGTTGTCACAATATTTCTTGCTAATATGTACACTTAGCATTTACTAACAATTAAAAGATAAAATTTCTTCTATTTTATGTGATAAATGCCTCTGTATGTATGTGCACCCATGCACATATCATACTTGCTGAGGTCAGAAGAGGTGTTCAGATTTCCCTGAAACTGGAGTTACAGATGATTGTGGTCCTCTGCAAGAGTAACAAATGCTCTTAAACATTGAGGTATCTCTCCATCTCCAATAAAAAATATTTTTAAATCTTAGAATACTCTGCAGGAAGTGACTGACATTTGGCATCTGGTCTGCTGTGATGTTGAAAATGTTTGTTTAAAAAGTTGTCATATTACTGAGGGGGACCTTCTCCCCTTGTATATGCTCATAGGGTATCACAGTCATGGGGGAGGGGAATAAGGGGAAAATGGGAGGGAGGGAGGAATGGGAGGATATAAGGGATGCGATAGCAATTGAGATGTAATAAGAATAAATTAGTAAAATATATTTTGAAAAGCAGAATTAAAAGCAGAAAAAGCAGGAAAAAAAGTTGTCATGTTGGCATGAGGATCCTCGCGTAGCTCACTCCTCTAGCCCTATTATAATTTTTTTCTTGAGCTGTGGACATTGTTTTTGTACAGCAGTTTGCCTTGTATTGAAACATTCCCCCTATGAGGGAGGAGGAAGCACCTCATGGGACTCCTGATATAAACAAAACTTTACAAGCTGGGCAAAGTAGAAACTTGCAAGATTCTAGAAGAGTCCTCCACGGCTTCACCGAAACAACAAACAATTGTTCAGGGAGCAAATTCTGTCCAGCCAATCTTCAGAGAAGATATTTCTTGGACTTGTCAACTTTTGTGCAAACTGCAAAGGGCTTCAGGTTTGCAAAGTTTATGAGTTGCCACCCACCTTGGGATGGGCTTTTGGTGGTGCAGCTACTATCACTACTCTAGTAAAGTACATCTTCACCCCAAATCATGTTAGAAAACCCAGTTATAGTTCATTGGTTCACCAAAAATGTTATATCTATTTATTTCAAGTGTTACCTAATTTTAAGCATTGTTCCCCATCCCAGAACACTTAATTAAGACATATGCAAATGCAATGTTATCTATAAACACTTTACAGTAATCATTTTTAGTAAAACTCTAATTATTATTAAAAATAATTTTGAAGATACTACCTTTTTGTCCTGGAAAAATAGTTCAGTAAATAAAGAACTTCGGTGCAAGCACAAGGACCTCAGTGTACTTAAAAGTAACCAGCACATAAAGTAAATGTATGTGAATTAGGGTGTTGGCTAGTTTTATGTCAACTTGACACAATCTTGAGTCCTTTGAGAAGAGGGAAACTTAACTGAGAAAATGTCCCCATGATATTGGCCTGTGGGCAACCTGTGGTGCATTTTCTTGATTTATGATTGATATGGGAGGTCCCATGACATTTGGGGTGGTACAACTCCTGGGTAGTTGGTCCTGGGATATATAAGAAAACAATTTAAACAAGCCATGGGATGCAAGCCAGGAAAGCAGCACTCTGCCATAGTCTTTGCATCCAGGTTCTTACCCCGACTTACTGCCCCAACTTCTCTTCATAATAGACTGTGACTAGGATATGGAAAGTGAAATAAAACTTTCCTCCCTATGTTGTGTTTGGTCATGATGCTTATCATAGCAATACAATCCCTGAGAGAGATCCCCAGCACCCACAAAAAATCCTGGCACAGTGGCACTCTTCTGAGACCACAAAGCTAAGGGATAGAGAGTGGCAGATCTCCAGGGCTCACTGACCAGCAAATTTAACTAAGACAGTGAACCCCAATTTCATTAAGGGATCCTTTCTCAAAATAGTAGATGCAGAAACAATGGAAAAAGGAGACCCGTTGTCAACCTTTGGTTTTCAGAGGTCAGGTTTGTGTGACCCTCCCTCATATATGTGTGTACAGACACACAGATGCACACAAAATAAATAAAAGACATGATTTTGAGTGTCCAGCGAATAGAATAGATATGAAGACTGTTTTAATGATGATAATAATGTGTGACATAAACTCACTGGTATAGAATTTGTTCCAATTTCATTTTCATACTCCTTTTCTCAAGATATAGAAGGGAAAGTTACCTACATTTTAAGGGAAGTTGACACCTTAACAGGATGGACTCATTAAGGATGGCTAAGAGACAGCAGAGAATGTTGAATTCCATGGAGAATGCTCTATGTGTAGGCCAAATATATTTGCTACTTCTTCAGAATGCGTATTGATAGCAGGAACATGCTTGAGGGGGCACTGCAAAGGCAAACTTACTGCCTCTTTTTTTTCTGTATTGAAACGTTCAACTGAAATTTTTGTAAACTAGAAGGCAGTTCATATTAACATATTAAATACGAGATATGGTAGTACATAGGAAGTTGATTCATTATGTTTTATTTTGATATCTGGAGAAAGCTATTTGTTATATGGCATTCAGGCTAAAACAAAAAAAATGATGGAAGCTACTTATCTTATGAATATTTAATCTAATTCAAAATTTGGCCTATTCGTGGATAGTTTCCAGGTATATAATACAGCTTTAACCTTAAACAGAAGAATAAACAATGTTGTAAATCAAAAGAATAGAAGAAGCCATCAATAATACTATCCATTGGTATAGTTACTTATATTACCACTTATGAGTATCAGAAAATATGAATTTGATCTGCAAGACTTTTAAATTTGCAGCCACAAAAGAAATCCAGAGTCATTTCAATCAGCACTGAGGCAGTTTTAGAGTGAGTACCTAAAGAGAACAGAAATTACATGGTTAGACATGAACATAGATGTTGTCTGTCCTTTCTTCAGCCTGGAACCTAACATTAGGACATTATATTTTTATTTTTCTTCTTGAGAAACTTCCAGGAGACTTTAAGTGACTATAAAGTTGAACTCCTTTTCACATCATAATGAAAACCACTGGTACCATACCCCCTGATGGGATGAAGTTTCCTGGTCTGTGTATGCTGAGATGAGCATTGTCATCTTGAACTTGGCTGAGTGAGGAGCTAATTTGCATTCGATGAAGGGACAGTTGCAAAGCAGCTCCCCAGGGCCTTGCATGAAGGAGGTAGTGAGGCTACCATCTCACTTTACTCCTGAGCTGTGATTTATTCAATACGTCTGGAGACATTTTAAAATGAACTGAAGGTTTCAATAAAG
Organism: Acomys russatus; assembly: GCF_903995435.1. NCBI lineage: Eukaryota > Metazoa > Chordata > Mammalia > Rodentia > Muridae > Acomys > Acomys russatus. The sequence continues at coordinate 76,000,216 of NC_067169.1, read as the reverse complement.
GCCTTGCCTTTAAGATATATAACCTGTGATTAAAAATAACCCCCAGCTCAAAGCAGAAAAATGACCTTTGCAAAAGCAGTAATGGGATATTTTGGTTCCTTTTACCATACTGAAATAGTCTATTTAACCCTGCAAGTGTAGTAGAGGAAAAATGGGTGTCAATTAAGGAGACCTCAATCAGTACTGGATGTGGTTCAGAGTGATGAGTCATTGTATGTTTGAAATGAATATATATGCAGAACACCTGGATTATTTGTGTGAACTGAAGAGGTGTGGCTTTTGATGGTCATGTATGATAAGGCATTTATCCATGTACACCCTAACGAACAACCAGAACTTGTGGGGAAATTGTATGTTGTCATGAGGTTATCTCAGTGTGTATTCCTTTTGGGAATTGCTCTGAAGACATTCTTGTCAACATTTCCACATGAATATAGATTGACTGAGAGTAATTTTGAAAGTAGAAACTCACAATCATTTGACTTGCAACAAGACAGATTTTCTCTTTAATAAAGACCAAGGACTTCCTTTTATCCCTTTTAGACACTAGGGTAATTCAGATCCTTAATATTTCTGCGAGGGATGACTTGATGTCCTGTTAAAAGACCAAGAGGGATTTTTTGTTAGAACTGCTTACCTACTACATCAGGGGATGTGCTCAATTCAATATTGATTATTTGTAATATCATATTTTAACTGTAATTGATAACTTAAAATGAATTATGGTGTATATAATTGATACAGTATTTCTTTTCTTTCTAAAAAGCATCTCCTCTTCCCATTATCATTTCCTTCCATAAAGTATTTTGATGAAGGGTAGACTGAAGTGAAGAAGCAGCTCTCCTCAACTGCTTGACATAAATTATGTCTCCCACTATTTCAGAAGGGGAAAAATGGAAAGGCTGTAAAGGGTCAGGGTGGCAGCTAAGTGCACTTGAGACAGATGTGTTAGAGGAGTTGTTTCACAGACACAAATCCATCCTTAGCAATTGCCTAACAGTGGGGAGAGTTGGAAGGCCTGATTCCTTCTCTGTGATCAGGTGTCAGAGACTGGTGGCCAGGCAGAAAACTCACTTGTGCACTGAGTTTAGAGTGGCGTGCTATGTTTGTTAATGCCACTGCTTCCTTTCCAGCGGCCTGTCTACCTTTGTTGAACAGGAGCCCCTGACTGCTGCTAAAATGCCAAGTGACACAACAAATGATCTGCCAGTATTTTCCTGTTAGTCTTGTGTAGTGAGGATTTTGTTGATGGATTAGACCCAAGAAAGTATTAGAAAAGTGAATTTTTTTCCCTCTGTCTGAACTCTCATAGCACGTTGTAGTTCTGTCTAGTCAAGCAATTATTGTGCTGTACTGCAATTATTTGTGTCTGTTTCTCTCAGTAGACTGCAAGTACTTTCATGGCAGGGTCGTTGCATTGTTATCCCGGATCTAAAACATTTTAGTGTACATGGAAAACATTGATTAAATGCTTATAATTTTTCGAAAGAACGGGTGAGAAAAATCACAATGGAGATTCTGATGTCAAATATTGACTGCAACCCTATTATTTCACTAGACTTGACTTATTAGAGGCTGAGGATACTACTAAAACTGGATATTATGTTTTTTCCCTATGGAACAGGTAATTCTGAGAGTTTAAACACAGAACATTGAGATTCTCATTTATTGCAGCCATCACACTTTTCCCTGTATTTCTGGATTACCTCAGTGTTTGCATCCTCCCCTAGACTGTGAGACCAATAATTTTGCTCTCTGTCATAGCCCCATGATCAAGCATAATGCTTGGAAGGCCATGTGAACTCATTAAATATCAATTAATAGGGTTGGGCATGCTAAAATGTTTTCCTTGGTTCATGTAAGGGGTTCCCCTTTTTTTGAATACACAAATGTATGAGCACCAGTTTTCTTAGTGTTAAGCTGGAAACTTTCTTCAGATTTCCAATGTGACATTTGGGCATCCAATCCCTTTAAGTTATAACTATTATTATTATTATTATTATTATTATTATTATTATTATTATTATTATTATTATTAATCTCATTAATTTTACATGTATGAGGGCTTGGCTGAAATGTATGTCTGTGCAACACATGTACCTGGTATCCACAGAAGTAAGAAGAGGGAGTCAGAAGCCCTGGAACTGTAATTATGATGCTTATAAGCCAGTAGGTGGGACCTGGAATTGAATTCGGGTCCTCTCAATGAATAGCAAGGACTTTACTGCTGAGCCATCTCTCCAGCCCTCCAAGTCTCTTTGAAAAAGCTCAAATAAAAATTCTTCTAATTATTTGACCATATTATCAATTTTTTTTAAAGCAGTATAACCTCTAAAGGTAGCAGGTAGCATGTTGACACTTAAAAGGGCCCACGTTTGGAAAACTGCACTTTTGGTCTCAGTGGTGCTTTTCTGTTAATTTTTTAAAGGAGTGAGTGTTTGGCTGCTGCACACACTTCTCTCAAGGGGAAAGGCCTTTAGAGTGGCACTTGGTAATTTAGTCATTAAGGTTAATGTTCATCTTCTCTCTGTCTATTGAAACTTCTAGGGTAGGCAGTACAAATAGCTTATCAGGTAGTTTTAAAGGTCATGTGCAAAGGGAAAAAATCTTGCACTGCTCATGGAAATGTCCTTACTAATCAGTGCCTGCTCATGAGAGGAGGAGGCTGAGGGACTCTCTCGGGTCATCTATCTTCTCCTTTCCTCTGGGTCACTTTGTGACAGATTTTGAGTTGGTAGCGATCCAGCCTATAGGTAGCTAGCTATGCACATCTCTGCTTTCTCTATTAGGGAAGTCAGTAAGGGTGAAAACAAAAGCAAATCCCAAGACCTTCAATGTTCTTTCTCCCCTTTCAGCCTCTGCAGTTTACCTCTTGGGTTAGACTGACAGAGATAGGAGAAAATAGACTTCTCTGTTGACAGCCTGCAGCAGTGGTCAAACCCACCTTTCATAGAACCAGTCAGAATAAGGATAGTAGGCTGCTCATTCTTTTCCCTTGTTGCTACTTGTCATTTTAGCCCGTGACAAAGCCATGCCTCTGTCATCTCTCTGGTAGGCTTCAACCCTCTATGGGATGCACGAATCCAGCCCTGCCCCATCAGGTCTGACCACATCATGAATCCCTAATAAGTGAATCTGGAGCTCCTCAAGAGAAACAAAAATGCAATATGCCACTTCAAATCCCAGATGAAGCCACTGATTTAACTGCCTTTGAGATTTGATTGAGCTCCTGGTCTTTTTATTCCTTTCTTCCACCAGTAAAATGTATGGGCTGTAGCTGCTTGGAGAATGAAGGAATAACTCAGAGTTTTTAAAAATGGTAGCTCTGAGGCAAGCATTTAGGAATGACTCTAATAGCTCTGTCAGAAGAGTGAACTGTACCTTCAGGCTCATTGAGATCACCCATTGAGAGAGAAACCATGGACTGAGCCTCCAATGATACAATGAAGAATGAATTCGTCTGCTTTGCATCTAATAGCTGCTTTGCATATGGATTCATTATTAAGATAGGAGTCTGTTTTGCATCATATTTTATTATCTATTTCTGAAAACCATAGTAACAGGGTTGGGAGATTATATTTTATAGCTAAAGTTTTCAAAATCCTACTGATGTGCTATTTTATCCATTCCCTCAGTCACTGCCTTGCCTCTCCTTTTTTCTTCCAGTCATTGCTGGGAATTCTTTCAAGTGTAACAACTATTATTGTTATTTTTTTTATTATATTCACTTCATTTTTCCTTGCTAGAGCTCTATGATCTTTAATCCTTATTTTTGAAGGGCACTTGGGAGTTATTTATGAGGAATATCAGAGAAGTTTCAGGGCCAATTGAGAAGAATAATTTCCAAAGTTTCAGCTAAGGAATGAATATATTTTTGTTTGAATTTTAATTTGAATATTTTAGTTTGAATAAATTCAATAGCTCATGGATACAGATTTGTAAGTGCTAAACAACCTTTGATACCTTTTTAAAATAACATTTACTTTTGAACATCAGACACAGAGGAAAAGTATGATGATTAAAGATAGAAAAGGAATAAAGAATTGAGGTTTTGATTATATTTTGGAGTCAAAGGTAGCCTTTATTCTTATTGTAAATTTTATCTTGATAACTGAGGGTGAATCTTTTATCATTACAGTCCTGCAAATGACATTCTCCAGTATGCCAGTCAGAATTATGTTGAAAACTTCTATGTCTGGGCCATCTGTAAAAAGATACACATCATATGTACATACGTAGGAGGGGATGAGTATGAAGACTAAGTTACTCAGCCAGTGCTGCCAAGTTAATAATGCTTAGATAATTCTTTCCCAGTCCCACAGGGTGCTCACTATACACTCCTGCTTTTTATATGCTTAGGTGAAAATATTCAAAATGTTGCTTTATTATTTAGCTGCCAATGCCTATTCCTATATGTTATGTAAGATTGGCTTCAAGGTGTTTTCCTTCTATTAATTTCTGTAAAGCTGGATTTGTGGAGAGGTATTGTTTGAATTTGGTTTTCTCATGGAATATCTTGTTTTCTCCATCAATGGTTATTTAAAGTTTCGCTGGGTGTATTAGTCTGGCCTGGCATTTGTGGTCTCTTAGGGTTTGTTGGATCTCTGTCCAGGACCTTCTGGCTTTTATGGTCTCTGCTGAGAAGTCGGGTGTAATTCTGATAGATTTGCCATTAAATGTCACTTGGCCCTTTTCTCTTGCCGCTTTTAAATTTTTTCGTTGTTTTGTATATTTTGTGTTTTGATTATTATGTGATGGGAGGTTTTGCTTTTCTGGTCTATCTATTTGGTGTTCTGTACGCCTCTTGTATGTTTATAGACATCTCCTTTCTTAAATTTGGGAATTTTTTCTATGATTTTGTTGAAAATAAAATTCAAGTGACACCACATGCTGGCGAGGATGTGGAGAGAGAGGAACACTCCTTCATTGCTGGTGGGAATGCAAACTAGTACAGCCACTTTGGAAATCTATCTGGTGCTATCTCAGAAAAATGGGAATAGGGCTTCCTCAAGACCCAGCTATTCCACTCCTTGGAATATACCCAGAAGATGCTCCAGCACACAACAAGGACATACGCTCAACCATGTTCATAGCAGCCTTATTCATAATAGCCAGAACATGGAAACAGCCTAAGTGTCCCACAGTAGAAGAGTGGATAAAGAAACTGTGGTACATTTACACTGTGGAATACTACCCAGCTATTAAAAACAAGGAAATCCCTAAATTTGTGAACAAATGGATTGAATGAGAAATGATCATAATGAATGAGTTAACCCAGAAGCAAAAAGAGTCAAATGGTATATACTCACTTATATCTGCATACTAGCCCAAGGGGCATGTCCCACGAAAGCCTTCACTTACCAGGAAAGTGGGATAGATGTGAGGAAATCCTTTTGGGACTCTAGGTGAGAGAAACATGGGAGAATGGGGAAATAGAAGGATCCAGAGGTCCTAGAAACCTACAAGTAGAACATTATGAGGGGCAGATTTAGGCCAAGGGCTTCTGTTCAAACTATGGCACCAACCAAGGATGATACATGCAGTAAACATCAAATCCCTACCTAGATCTAGCCAATGGACAGGACATTCTCCACAGATGAGTGGAGAGTGGGGACTGACTTTCACATGAACTCTGGTGCCCCATATTTAACCACATTCCCTCGATGGGGAGGCCCAGTGGCACTCAGGGGAAGGATAGCAGGCTACGAAGAAGAGACTTTATACCCTACGATCATAAACAGGGGGAGGAGGTCCCCCTCAGTCACAGTCATGGAGGGGGGAATAAGGTGAAAGTGGGAGGGAGGGAGGAATGGGAGGATACAAGGGATTGGATAACAATTGAGATGTAATATGAATGAATAAATAAATAAATTTATAAAAAGATTGGCTTCAAGGAAATTAAAACTAGTTTCATGAATGTGGAATTGCTTGAGAATTTCTGTATTCCTGGAAAGGCAGATACTTTTTCTAGAGTCTTTCTTCTTTGGGGTGTCATATTCAGACTCATGTTTGTGTCCTTGAGTACAAAAATACTCCAATGCACCTATAGAATAAGTATAACTTCAAGGCAGTCATTCATGGACCAGATGTCTCAGGATTCTTAATTGAAGAAGACTCTCTTAACTTGTCCATAAACATAGGCTGGTCCCCCTGCATCTCAACCCATGGAATGACTATTTTCAGTCTTGGGAAGAGTTGGGGATGGAAGAACACAGAGGGTTCAGGAGCCCCACAGGGAGACCATAAAGGTTAGTGGATCTGGACCCAGGGGGATCTGCATAAACTTATGCATCAACCAAGGACAATGCATACAGTAAACCTAGACCCCCCTGTTCAGATCTAGCCAAAGAATAGCACATTCTCCACAGTTGTAGAGAGGGTGGGGACTGCTTTTAACATGAACTTTGGTGCCCCTGATTTGATCACTTCCCCTTGGCTGGGAGGCCCTGCGGGCACACAGAAGAAGGGAAAGCAGGCTATCAGGCTTTCTGCATGAGACCTAATAGGCTGTAGTCAGCTGGTGGGGGAGGAGGTCCCACTGAGTCAGAGGTCTAGGGGAGGGTAATAGGGTGGGAGAGTGAGAGAGGGTGAGAATAGGAAGATAAGAAGGAAGGGATAACAACCTTGATGTAATGTGGAGAAATTATAATTTAAAAATTAATTAACACAGCTAAACACATAATATCTCACAATTACCTGTAAAATGACAAGTGTGACCAGTTTTAATGTGAACACTGTTAGACAGCTTGTACAACAAAATTAAAGCACAATAAAAATATGAAATTACTTGTACTTTTGTTTGTTAGAGAATCTGAAAATAGAAATCATGTACTTTAAGTTCCATTCTAGGAACTTGTGGCCAGTTCAATGCATTTACCTCTGCTGTTGAAAGATGCTGTTTATACTAAAAACATACTTAAGAATTAATTTGGTCCCATAACACTATAACTCAAACTGCTGGCCAAAGTCCCAAACTTAGGTAAGTAAGACCATCTTTTTCTCTGATTAATTATCAAAATGTCAGTACTTTGTATAAGGTACTATTATTTACTATGTCTAAAATATATGAAGAACTAATTAGGTTGAATTATATCAATATAATTTAACTAGCTAGATAATTGAGATATGTAAATAGCAAAATATTCCATTATTCATTATAGAGTTTTGGTGAGTTTTATTTAACAAATGCTAGTCACCTAACGACCTCCACATTCAAACAGTAGTACATTTCTATCATTCAAAAAACTCCATTATGTTTTTGACTTTTATCATAGGCTGCTGCATGTAACGCTTGTACATTTGTGATAAAACTTTTTTAGAATTGTACATAAATACAATCATATGCAGATACACACATATTTATTGAGACAATGTCTCACTATTTTAGCCTAAGCTCGCCTCAAACTTGTTGCTATCCCTTTGCCATAGCCTCCTAAGTATTGGAATTACAAGTTTGTGCCACAGTGCACAGTTTTCTTGTATTGTCTGTGTTTTTTAAAAAATGTTGCAAGTATCAATAGTTATTCATCGTATTGCTAATAATATTCTATAATTTGTTTATCTACTCACCAGTTGATGATCCCTAGAGTTGTTTCCACTTTTCAACTATTATGGTGACTGCTACTCAGGTTTGGTGAGCATGTGTATTTCCATGTCATTTGGTGATATAATTGGAAATAAATGGGTGGATCAAAGAATATTGAACATAAGAAATTATCAGTTGTTCAAAGTAACAATTACTTTTATAGATACAATTTGAGAATTTCAGTTGCTTTTTCCCCTTGACCCTAACCAAAATCTTTTTTCGTCAGTGTCCTTTTTGTGCAAGCCTTGTTTTGTGGGGAGTAGTTGATGTGCCATTGAGATTTTGCTTTGTATATGTCTAATGACTAGTTTCTTTTATCCTTTCCAACAGTCTTCTCATTATATTGTATTATTTTTATTTTAAAAAGTTACTTATAAAGTTAGCATAAAAGTCCTTTATCAAAATTTGAAAATATTTCCTTATAACCTGTGGTATGAGTTTTCATTTTTTAAAATGGTGGCTTTTGAAGAACAGGTATTTTTAATTTAAGCAAGACTCAATGTATTGTATCACATTTTATTAATGAAAACATTTATATTTTATTACAGCAGCATCACAAAAAGCAATATATACACTTGTAAAAATCCTTAATGTTTTTTGTTTTGTTTCTTGTCTTTTTATTTGTTTTTCACTTTTGAATTTGTACATCATCACTGGTTCTTATGGTTTCCACTTTCATAGTAGCAACTATATTTTAGGCATTTAAAATTATCTGTGGGTAAGTCACCTTTATTTATCTTTTTTATTTGTTTTTAAACAATCATTTATTTAAATGTCTCATTATGATCTGCACAATTAGAAAAAGACAATTGCATTGAATAGTTTATAACTGTGATGATTTTTGATATTCTAATAGAATATTCATGCCTTATAAGATGGTTGGTTCTTATCTGTATAATATATATTATATATTTTTAGTGTGACTTTTTTGTGGTTTTAAGAGTTACCTTTTATATGCTTTTCAATCACTTCCCCCTGGCACAGCTGCCTTGCCAGACCACAATGGAAGAAGGTGCTTAGTCCTGATGTGACTTGATGTGGTGGACTGGGTTAGTGGGGGGGTACTCCCCTTTTCTGAAGGGGAGGAGAAAGGGGATGAGGTAATAAAGAGGGAGGGTGGGACCAGGGGGAGATGAAGGAGGAGATTATATGAAATGAATAAATAAATTAATTGATTAAAAAAGAATTAGTAGCCACACCACATCATTATGAGGCCCAAAGAGACTGAATTTTCAGTCTCAAGTTATACTAAATTTCTAATTTGATAGTATAATTCTATAAAAATTAGAACCCTATGGAAAAGAAAACCACTTTCTGTTTAAAATATGTTAGTATGTTAGTGGGAAATATTAAATTTCAGAATATCAACAAATATAACTCACAACATTTAGAAATTAATCTTCTGTCTTTACTTCATTTTCCTTTTTTTTTTTGTATTTGGTATTATTGTTGGTGGGAACAATACTCAAGTACTTCCCACATCACAGGGAAAAGGTCTTAACTTTATGCATTCACTTTCATCTCTTTCATCAAATGTAATATTTTCAGTATACATCAATATAAAAGCAACAGCAGTATTCAGAAATTACACATGATTGGTGAAATGACTATCATCAAACTAAACTTTTTCATTATAGCTAAATACACTTTTTTATTAATATTTTATTTTTACATATACATTTATATTCTCTCTCTCTCTCTCTCTCTCTCTCTCTCTCTCTCTCTCTCTCTCTCTCTCACACACACACACACACACACACAAAACTACCTACAGCAAGAAGAACTATGAAACAATCAGGAATTATATAAATGTTATATTCTTAGTGCTTTGGCTATTTGTATTTGGCAGCCTTGAAGAAAAGCTCTTTTCTATCTTGGTGAGTCTAAAGTTCTGAATGTAAATCAATATCTATCATATCTAGTTATTAACAACTTAAAACATCTATCTAGACCTAAAAACATCTTAACCCCTAAACAACTAAGTTTAATTGTAAAACTAAAATATCTGGTCTTCAACCCCATCAGAGACTTAGAAGGAATAAAGTTAATTACCTGAGTAAACAGGAAGTGCCGGTGAGCAGATTCCAAAATGAAAAAATGACAGTTTGCTGCCTGATCAGTCATGCAAAACTCTCTATAACATTGGAGCATCATCTTCAACCTTCTGGCCCAATATATCTGACAGACATATTTGAGAGGCAGGAACTATTGAGGACTTGCTTACCCTGTTTTGGCAGAGTTTGGCCGTTGACTCTGCCTGCATCCTAGCTTGCCCTTTTTTAGGCAGAATTCTGTTTGTGGTAGAAATGAAGACATTTTCCCAGTGGCTTGTTTGCCACATTTGAAGCCACCTTCATGAGGAGGTTCTATGATGCTCATCATCCTCTTTGAGGTAGGCTGGATGTTGCCAGGATTTAACCTGTCTCATTGTCAGTGAACCTTTAAAATAATAATAAAAAAAAATTTAAATGCCATATTCTGTATGTCTCTGAGGTTTTTGAAGACCTTATCTGACTATTTTACCTTATCTTTCTATAGGATCATATCTATCTGTTGCACCTAAGATGTATATTCTTGTGATAAATATAGACTAGTAATTTATATGACTATGATTTGATCAACTAACAAGTTAACTTGCATAACTTATTTATTCTAAACAGCTAAATGTACTTTTAAAAAATTCACCTTCCTCATTTTTAAACTTTTATCGATTCTTTGTGAATTTCACATCATACATTTCAGTCCTGCTTATCTCGCTGTCCCTTCATATCTGCCTTTGCAACCTTCCCCCACAAATAAAACACACACAAACAACAACAAACACAGAAAACATCTCATGTGGAAGCTGTAATATGTCACAGTGTATCCTACAGTATATCCTCTGTCCACAACACATCTTCACTTGCAAATGTTTATTGCAAAGAGTCATTGGTCTGGTTCGAGATCTCTGCCTTCACTATCAATATTGGACCCTCACTGGGATTTCTCCTGGTTATCCTGTTGTTACCTTGTGTCATGGATATCCTGAAGCTTTGGAACAACACAACTGGCCCATTCACAGATGATATTAATTTTGGGGCATGCCAATTTAGAGACCTGAATCTGGGCCTGGGTGGTAGCTGAGCTGGTCAGCAAGCTGGATCTCCCTTATTCACACCACCTGGGTGAGCTCTCCAGTACTGTTCCAGCTAGGCCATACAATGCCGCCTCAAGGTCAGCGTTCCTGCTCTCATTCCAAAACCACACTTGGCTCACTCACAACCATGCCTCTAAGCCACCTCCATTGTGTTGTCTACTCACCGTGCAGGGGCCTTCTCTCCCAAGTACTACAGCCTGTGAAGTGCTAGGCCAGTTCTCTGTCTGGCTCTCACACTCTCTGATTTGGCTCACTTGTGCCTTCCCCATCATGGCAAGCTCCACCCTGCTGCCCAGGTGAAATGCAGGGTCCACTCTCCTGAGTGCTACAGCAATTGAGGGGGCAAGGCTAGCTCTCCTGCTCTCATGACCCCAGTGCCAGCTCTCCCCCAATACTGCAGGTGGTGAGGGGAGGAGGGGGAGGTGATCACTCCCACACCTATACCACCTTATGCTAGAGGATTGGCTGGGCCAGCTCTCCACTGCTCTAACCCTAGGGGCTGGCTTGCCTGTAGCCTGTCCACCAGGGCCAGTCAGATCTACTGTGCTGCCCAGAAGAGGTACAGGGCCAGCTATTTCTAGTGATGCATCTAGTGAAGGGCAGGGCTAGCTCTTTGAACATATGACCCAGTGGGCAGCTTTCTTGACTGCTGGACAGGTGTGGGAGAAAGGAGTATCACCATTGTACCCTGTCACCTCAAAGCAGACAAGTAGTGGGGTTAGTTCTTTCACACTCACACCCTTGGGGCCAGCTCACCCATACCCTGCAAGCAGGGCAGCTCTACTTTGTTTCCTGGGTGAGGCACAGGACTGGCTCTCCCAAGTACTGCTGCCATTGAGAGATGGGGACAGCTTTCCCAAATGCAGCATCCAGTGAGAAATGGAGCAAGTTATGCACATCTCCTGGACATCCACATGGTGCCAGGTAGCTGTACTCACCAGGGACGCCTCCGTGTTCTCTAGTGGTAATACAAGCCAAGGACATTGATCCTGACCACTGCCACTGTGTCATGGACTCAGACATGGCCCTTAGCAGCAGCTTGGGCTGGGACCTCACCATGGCTTCAGGTAGCAGGGTTGGCCACTCATAGCAGGCTACTCCTCTCCACCCTCTAGTCTCCAGTTCCATCTCTTTTCATAATGCTCAAGCTACTCCATTTCTCTTTCTCTCCCATCTGACCACCACATACTCAGACACTCTGGTGGCTCCCACTGGAGGCTAGCCACGAGGACCCTGGGCTCCTGGGTGATATCCCTTATTTGTGCTGTGTGGAATGATGGTGAGTGTCTCTGGCCCACCTGTGCCATGTGCTGGAGAGCAAATCTGTAGGTGGCATGGTTGCCCAGGGTCTCTATCTGTCTGCCTTCTCCATTAATTACTGCACTGTATGGATTTGATTTGATTTGATTTTTATGAGTCCTAGGCATAAGATAGCTTTGGCCATCAAGCCATGTGTCAAGCTAGGATGAACCAAGGACTGCTGTCTGCTCTGCCCATGACTGATATAAGAACACCACTACCAAGATGCCTCTTTGACCATTGCTGGGGGGAGTGTATCTCCCTCATTTTTACTATTACTCTTTCCATGTATCATTTTAGAATAAATGTCAAAATTCAAAGTTATTCATTAATATGTCATAATTTGTACAAGATGTTGAAATAAACACAATATTATGCTTATATCAATAAAGGTTTTAGTATTGCTATTTAAAAAATGAAGGAGAGTATGAAGGGTTATAGGGAAAGGTTTGGAAGAAGGAAAGGAAGGAAAAATGTTGTGTTTAAATGTCAATAACAAAATAAACAAAAAGGAAGTCTGAGAAATATTAACATGCAGGAGTAGAGGCACTCACCAATTAGTAGCATCCCCTGGGGCTAGAACTAGGATGGCTCCAGAGAAACCACCATTCCATATGTGTGATAGTGAGCAGACACTGAAATTGTAGTATATAGAAGGCAAAATCCTAGTTTGAAATTTTGAGTGCAGAACAAGAAGGGGCATTCCAGCACTTCGAATGTGCCATGATGGCACAGAAGAGGATGGGAGTTGAAGCCAAGGGAATAAAAATAGAGCAAGACTAGAAAGCATGTACTAAAGTTGTAGTCTTGAATAGAATCATACAAGAGAAGAAACTGGTGAGTGGTATTGTAGGAGAGGGAGAGTGCACCAGAGTTTTGAAAGGATAGTGATTACATGCAGAAGGCAGGGTTGGGATGAAAAATAGAATGAGACCAAGAAAAAAATCAATTGACATTGATGTATTAGTTACATTTCTGTCAGTGTGATCAAAATCCTGACTAAAACAATCCAAGGGGAGAAAGGTTTGTTCTGGCTCATGCTTCAGAGATACTTTAGTCTATATTGGAGTAAAGGTAAGGCAGAATGCTTCTGTACTTGGTGCAGTAGTGGGAGCTCAAGGTTAGAGCTTGTATACATGGTGACATACAGGAAGCCCTCCTCCCTAAAGTCTCCAAAGCAGTCAAAATAAAACTGGTACCAAGCCAAAACACTATGAATGTAACATTTATATAATTCCTGATTGTTTTGTGGTTCTTCTTGCTGTAGTTTAGCAGTTGTGTGTGTGTGTGTGTGTGTGTGTGTGTGTGTGTAAAATAATATAAATGTATATGTAAAAAACTTTAATGAAAATAGTAAAAAAAAAAAAAAAAAGAGGAAAAAAACTGGGACCAAATATTCAGAACAAGACAGTGTGAAACATTTTGAGATTTAAATAATAAAACCCAATTACAACACTGCATACAATAATAGTCTAAGCAGGCAGCAACAGCCCTGCAGTCTTCACAGCATATAGCCCTGGGAAAGTTCTCTTTCTCTGACATTTGGTCCTGGAAAGCCGTTTTGAAGAGAGCCTACCTGAATCTGCTGCTTAGAAATTAAAGTTCTTTGCTATCATCAACTGTGGAATTCCCTGGGATGGCCACGTACTGATTGTCTTTATGTTGTTGAAGTTTTAAATCAGTTTTTGGTTTTTTATAGAGAATCTTTTGACGAGAAAGGTTTATTTAAATGCATGCATGTATGTTTTACTTTATTTTAATTTTATTTTTTTTCAGTTTTCTTTTATAATTTGCTCTACTTTTTCCCTTAACTGTTTAGTATACTTGTCTTTTTGTTGCACTTTTTTTGTTGTTGTTGTTCAAGATGGGCTTTCACAGTAAGGAACGGGCTACCCTCAGGTTCTTCTGGTCTGCCTGTCTAAGTTGTCTGAGTGCTTTGACTCCAGTGCGAATCATTATACCATCTTTTAGTATTTAATCTTTAACCATCACTTCTTCCTTATAAATTGTCCTTTCCTCTATATTTTTTTAATCTTTCTTCACTTAGATCACCTTTGTTTCTTTCTTTCATTTTTGTTACTTTTCACTTTTCCTATCATTTTTTTTTCCTTCAAAATTCTTTTTGGTTGTGTTATAGTTTCTTTCTTAGAAAATTGCGAATGGTGCTACCTCAAGACCCAGCTATACCACTCCTAGGCATAAATTCAAAAAGATGCTCCACCATACAATGAGTACCTTTTACTTAATTATGTTCTTAGGAGGTTTATTCTTAATATCCAGAATCTGGAAACAACCTCGATGTCACTCATCTGAAGAATGGATGAAAAAAAAAAAACCCTACGCTCCATTTACATAGTGGAATACTACCCAGCTATTAAAAACAAGAAAATCTTGAAATTTGCAGGAAAATGGATGGAACCAGAAAAGATCATCTTGAATGAGCTAACCCAGACACAGAAAGACAAGCATGGTATATACTCACTTATAAGTGGATATTAGCTACATAATACAGGATAACCACACTACAATACACATACATAAAGAAGCTAAATAGCAAGGAGGACCCTAAGGAGAATATTTAATTCTCATTCATAAGGGCAAATAGAATAGACACTGGAAGTGGAAGAGGAGAAGGAACAGGACAGGAGCCTACCATAGAGGTCCTTTGAAAGACTTCACCCAGGAGAAGATCTAAGCAGATGCTGAGATTCACAGTCAGACTTTGGGGCACAGCACAGGGAGTCTTATGGAAGAGTTGGGGAATAGAAGGACTTGGAAGGGACAAGAGCCCCATAAGGAGACCAATGGAGTCAAAAAAATCTGGGCCCAGGGGGGACTGCAGAGACTGATGCACCAATCAAGGACCATGCATGGTGAGGGCTTAGACCCCCTCCTCAGATGTAGGCCATAGGCACTACAGACTCCTTGTGGGTTCCCTAATATGGGGAGCTGGGGCTGTCTCTGACATGGACTCGGTTGCCAGATTATTGATCATTTCCCCCTGGTGGGTGGCCTTGCCAGACTATGGAAGAAAAGGCAGTCCAGATGAGACTTGATAGGCTGGAGTCTAATGATAGGGAAGGCAGGCTCCCCCTTTCTGAGATTAAGGAAAGGGACTTGGAGGGAAGAGGATGGGTTGGTGAGACCAGGAGGAGATGAGGGATGGAGCTACAGTTGGGTTGTAAATCACACGACCTATAATTATTCACCAACTATCTACTCTCAACAACCAGTGAAGGACACCAGAAGCTACCTCCCAACATCAGAGACACCAAAGTGAATAAAATTGTAAAAATAAATTATAAACAAAGAAAAGTCAGAAGATACACATATGAAGTCTTAGCAACATGGTTACCTAAATAGGACCTAAACAAGGATGACAGCAATAAACATGCTAATGTACAAGGATAAAACTAATAGTCATGCAAATGTGGGGAGGGGGAAGTTCTGGAGGCCTCAACCCTAGACAATAGTCTTTCCCAGAGAAGATCATACCAGTTGGTTATCCAATACCAAATGGTCAAAGCTAAAAATATACACAATTTGTTTTAATTCCAAAATTGATATTCAAAGATTGTTTTCAGTTATTTTCAGATGTGTATGCACAAGTTAAACCTTTAGATAACCCAGGCATGTTACTTCATTCATCATATTTTTAGCTACATTTATTTTCTTCCATATTTTATTTTTCTTTTTCTGATAAGATTTACATTAAATATATTAACTACATTTTGCTTCCATTAATCACCTGATGCACATATAGGCTGCTTCCATTCCTAGCTATTTTAAATAGAAAAGCAGCAAACATGGAATGTTTAGGTATTTCTGTTATTGAAATATAGGGTTCTTTGCATATATGTCCAGGACATGTATAGCTGACTCATATGATAGTTCTATTTTTAATATTTTGATGGGCCACCACACTCATTTCCATAGTGACTATATCAGTTTACTTTTCCCACACAGTAAATCTTTTACCACATCCTAATAGTTTGTCGTTTGTTTTCTTGAATATATATATATATATATATATATATATATATATATATATATATTATTCACTTTATGTTGGATATGAAAACATACAAACATGAAACATTATACAGAATGAGATGATTGTACTAATGAATTTATGTTGACATATGTGAACAATTAAAGAAAAAGCTGCTATGAGCTTGAAAGACAGCAAGTGTGTGCATGGAAGGGTCTGGAGAGAAGAAAGGGAAAGGAAAAATTATAAAATTAATTATAATTTCAAAAACATTTAAAAATAAATAAATTATTGTAAGTTTACACATTCCCAGACTTGGAATCCACAAGCATTGGAGTTCAACTCTCCTCTCAGCAGGACTAAGGCGCTATAACTTCTGAGGTTAAACCATTAACTCCAATGACATCTTCATAAATTCTGACCAAACTCCAGAATGACCATAATTTATTGCAGGAAACCTCTGGCAGCTAGGAGTCATCATAATGAAATAGGTTTGGGGGCCTCTTTCTTCAGAATTTCAGAGTACCCTACCCACTTTGCAGCACTGGCAGCTGCTTTCAGTACTGACTTGGTGGACCTGCCCGCCTCCATTCTATTTATTCTTGACAGAAGAAATACAGCCCACATGTTTCCTAAATATACTTCCCATCCTTTTGGCTCAATTATACATTTTATTGCCTGTAATCAACCATTTTTAGTGTCTAAATAAAGAGGATTATGCTTGTGTGTATCATTAGGAAATGTATGGACTCATCAGAGTTTCTCTCTCTCTCTCTCTCTCTCTCTCTCTCTCTCTCTCTCTCCTAGTAAGTTTTACCCTATAATGGCTTCCAGCATCTTTTATCTTGTGAGATCCCTTAATAGGGTTAATGAATAGTTCTGATTTTGCAGTCTGCCTCTTAAGAAAGGTCACTTTGAGAATTTCTTTTTGATATTTCCTAGATATGGCATTCATCAGTCATGTAACATTAGATTTTTCCAGGCTTATGCTATGCATAACACTGTGAAGAGACCCAGGCTATCATGAAAATAGAACTGTGCACCTTGTTAAAATCAGGTCAAATAAGTAAAATCCATTGTTGAAAGAGTACAAGAAGCAAAGGCCAGAGAGGGCAGCCTTCATACTATTTTTTGCTGGTTTTGAGAAAAATTGTCCAGAGGGCCATGGTGGGGGGTTTATCTTTAAAAAAAAAATAACATTTGAGTTTGCCTCTTCTCAGGCCAAAGAAAATAAACTGTGGAGCACATTATTTAAAGGTACCTTGTATCCTTAGCTTGAGATTGTTGTATCTACAGTTTAAGCCCCCCAGACAGCCAGAATCTAGAGGCTCACCATACTGAACAAGAGCAGTGCAAGGAAGTGAGTGCAAGAGCAGTGAGGAAAAACAGGAAATACTACTTTTTGATTGTACATTTCTGTCTGAAATGCACAATGATTATAATAATATATTTTGGATATCAACACGATATACCATTGAGTTTTTTTTCTATCTCATCGTCATTGGATAAAGGGTCTATTAGATTTATAATTATTTTTCTTCTTTCTCATTTACATTTAATATTAATAAGATAACTGAATTTTTATACTGAAATTGGCTTTTAGGTTTACTCTTCGATCTCTTGGTGTTCATGAATGACTTTTATTTACTGTGAATTTTTTTAATTTGACTAAAAATTATGTTTTGTCCATAACAGGATGATGCTCTCTTGTTCTTACCTTATCTGACAGTGTCCTGGCTCACACATTTGCCTGTCTCACCAGTGTTTCCTGAATTCATACTCTCTCTGTTTTCTTCTCAGGAAAGGGCATATGCGTCAAGATTGTATTCACCTGTTCCCTTAGAATGCTTTAGCTCATCCCTTCCTAGCCTTGACTTTGTTCTGAAACATTTTAGGCTCTCTCCTTTACCATTGTCAACAGCTCATCACTGGCATTTCCCCCTTTTCCTGTAAACAACCTCAGTATTCCAGGTCCTTTGAAATTCCAATTGTTCAACAAGAACTAACTCATAATTGATCTTAGCTTAGCCATTCTTAGCAACTGTCCGGAAACTGTCTTCCTTTTACTACCAGATTCTCCAGAAACAATAGTGCCCTCTTGTTACTGCGACTTCCTTTTCCTCTAGTCTACCTTTTGATCCTACTACCCTCAAGCAATTATTCTAGTCAAGGCTCTGGAGATTTTAAAACAATCAAATATAGTTGGTCTTAGGGCTCCCTTCCTCATTTAAACAAACTTTCTTGGTGGTTGTTTAGACAAGTGTAAAGTAAAACGAAAAAGGAGCTCAAACTTATTCTGGATTACACCAGATTCCTAAGGAGTAATAACTGAAAGAGTTGATTGGGTGGCCTTCCAAGAATGTGTGTGCATCTTTTCTGGTTCCACTCTCAGCCTCAGACATACACATACTTCCGTAATGCTTTGAGAGAAACAGGAAGAAGTGACTGACTCCGATTTTTTAAAAATAAAGTCATTACATGTGCTTTGTCCTATAGATTGCTTTCTCCATGTGAAAATGTCTTTTATGGTATATTTAATGTAAGTATATAGATATTTTCATTATTGAAATGAATGAATCCACTTGTATGGATGAATTCAAGTTTATTGAAGTGGTCTCTTATGAATTAACATTTTGCTCTACCCTAACTATTGCTATCACAGTGTTGCAGCTAACATTTTAAGCACTCAAATGCACTTGCATTTTATTGCTTAAGTGATTGTATATCTAGAGTATGAATTTTGTGGTTTGGACATGCTACCAGGCCTTTTCTCTTTCTACAAACTTTGGCAACATAGTAAATATCTGTATACTCACTACAAGTTTAAGAAACAAGTGTATATTTCCTTACACCTTTCTTCTTGCCTATTTCCAACTAATCACTAATCTAAAATTTATATTATCTTTCATTCTCAAAAAAGCATTTATGTAAGCTTATATGCCTTTCTCCACAATAGTGTTATGTGTTCTGCTTTTCATTAATCTGCACGTATATAGAATCATGCCTCATGACTTGCGTCTGTGTTATGTTTATTTGACTCATTCCCTGTGATAGACCCAACATTCCTATCTTATAAAACATTTCTCCACTGGTCTTCTATAATTCCATACCTCATTTTATTCACCACTTTTGTTTTCTTCCCCAGTATCTTCCTTGCTATTCAGTGTAGCTATTTTCTGAGTTTTAGGACATTGCTATCTATTCTTCTCAATCACTTCCCTGGTATTTTTGTTATATTTTATTTTTATTTTCTGCTATTCCCTTTCTGTATGACATTCAGACCTATATTTCTCCACCCAGACTCTTTCACAATCCCTAGTCTACTATCTTCAAAAATTTTGCTATAGCACTTAGCTTACGTTGAACTCAAATATCATTTAGTAAGTACATATTCTATCCTAAATCTGGTGAAGATTCAGAGAAGAGTGGCATGCTTGTGCATTTTATCCTGAAAAATACATTTGAAGACCTGCATAAGAGTTGACATGAACCTATGTCAGTCTCCTAACTCTTAACTGTTGAATGTTCTTGGTACTGTCATTGTCTTCTGCAGTTAGGACAGGCAGTATGTCAGCCTTCCCTGTTGCTCACCTTTTCCCTGTGGTGTCTGAACTTTCCCCCTTGCTCAACATGAGGGATGAGTTACTAATCATGTCAGTTTTTACTGTCAAATACAATTCTTCCTCTTTTAACTTTTAATATTTGTCTTTTTTATTTTCCTACTGATACTACCACAAAATCTCCAGTTTATTTTGTAAGCTGGATTATGTTGAACCGTTCTCATCACACTCTGTGTTGTGATCATTCACCAATTCAAACAACTCTAGTAGCTCTCTGACCTCTGTTAAATAATGTCTAAGTTCCATACAATTACATGTAGAACCATCTTCAGTCTGACCAAAACCTCTCCAACTTTCTCTCCACTCAGTAACTTCCTATAAGAGGCTTCACAAACTCAAATAGGCCTTAGGTATATAATGTAAATTTTTCTTGCAGTTGGGTGAGAGCTCTGGTGATTAGGAAGAAGATTTTTCAGTGTAAAGGATATAGTTGGTGGCTAAATTTAAGTTGATTGTTGCTGTGTGGGACTTGCAATCTAATGGTTGCCAGCTTTCTCTTTTCATATTTTGAGAGAAGATAAAAACACAATTTTTATATGAAGTCATTGAATTTTTAGATGTTGGCAACTACTAAAGACAACAGTTTAGTTAAAGGAACACATGCATAAGGGTTGCAAGTTTATGAACTCTGTCTCATATAAATCCTAGTAAGGCTGATGCGGCATTTGGGTTTTTATTTCTATTCTGCATAAGATAACTTGATTAATTCTCTCTGCTTTAAAATAAATGTCCTCATTAATTAATTTATTTAATCACTTTACAGTCTGATTGCAGACCCTTGCCTTCTCTCCTCCCCTTACCACTCTTAAATCCCCCTCCCTCCATCTTCCCTCTTCATCACCTCAGAGAAGGGTACCAACCCACCCTGGCACATCAAGTCACAACAGGACTAAGTGCAACTGATCCCACTGAGGACAGACAAGGCAGCCAACTATGGGAAAGGGATCCAAAGGCAGACAACAGAGTCAGAGGCAGCACCCACTCCAATTGTTAGGGGACCTGCATGAAGACCAAACTGCACATCTGCTGCATATGAATAGAGGGCCTAGGTCCAGCCCATGCATGCTCTGTGGTTAGTGGTTTAGTCTCTGTGGTTCCTATGGACTTAGGGTTGTTTCTTCTGTAGGTCTTCTCATGGTGTCTTTACTCTTCCAGCTCCCTCAATCCTTCCTCCCACTCTTCCACAAGACTCCCTGAGCTCCGTCTATTGTTTGGCTGTGAGTCTTTGCATCTGTTCACATCAGCTGTTGGATAAAGCATCTCAGAAGACAGTTATGCTATGCTATTATCTGCAAGCATAGCAGAGTATCATTAACAGTGTCAGGGGTTGGCTCTCTCCTATAGTGTGAGTCTTAAGACACAGATTCAATGCAATTTCCATCAAAATCCCATCACAATTATTTAAAGACCTTGAAAAAGCAATTCTCAACTTCATATGGAAAAACAAAACCACCTGAATAACCAAGGCAATACTATACAATAAAAGATCTTCTGCAGGTATCTCCATCTTTTATCTCAAGCTGTATTCTAGAGCAATAGTAACAAAAAATGCATGGTACTGGCATAAAAACAGATTGGCCTATCAATGGAATCAAATAGAAGACCTGAAATAAACTTACATACCTAAGGACCTAAGGATTTTTGAAAAAGAAACAAAACCCATAAAAAGGAAACAAAAAAAAGGCAGCATCTTCAACAAATGGTGTTGGTCTAACTGGATTTCTGCATGTAAAAAATGAAAATAGAGCCATTTTTATCATCCTGCACAAAACACTTTGCTGTTTTGAATCTACTACAGCCTAGGTGTTGAGTTTTCTTTCTCAGAGAACCTTATTTTCTAAGGCACTAGTGTCTATTTCAGTGTCTTGGATTTTTAAAAATCATCCCAATGTTATGCTTATTCCTGCTTCTGTTTCTTTGCATATGTCATCACTTTACAGACAAAACATTAACTGTATAACCTTTAAAACCTACAAGGAACTATATTGAATGAGGTGCTCCAGACCCAAAAAGACAAATGGCCCTTGTTCTCCCTTGTTGTGGATCCTAGCTCCAAACCTTCAGATGTGAATATATAACCTGGTGTAACCATAGAAACTGGGAAATCATAAAAATGGACCAAAGGGCTGAGGAAGGAGCTCTAAAGAGAGGAAGAGCAGCATACAGGTGCTATGAAGGGGAAAATGGGATGTGGATGTTAATTGAGAGAGGTGAGGGGGCCAATACAGAAGGAGGGTAAAGTAGGTGGGATAAATAATACTAAAATGTTTGAAATAGCCATAAGGAATCGTATCTTTACATTTACTTAAAATTACATATATCACATATACGTGCATATAGTTTTTAAAAAGTAATCCAACTAAGAGAAAAAAAGTGTTCCACCTGGTCTAACAGGACCCCCGTACTAGGTCTGTGAAACCTCTTTTTCAGTTAGTTAAGGGAGTCCAACAGACTACCTAAATAATAAAGACTATCTGCTCTTATTATTGGTTGCTCTAAGGACTTGAAGGTAAGTCTATACTGCTGAAAACATTACACATGCATACACAGGGCTCAGTGAAACCAATGTCAGTGTGAATCAAAAGCACCCTCCCTGTAGACTAACTATAAGAGGAACATAAGATAAAGGAAGCAATCACTAGTCCTACTCAACTGTGATGCCTAGGAACTGCAACAATGATCTCCATGGATATGAGTATACTAGGTGACTGTCTATTCACATACTCATCCAAACAACACTGAAGGAGCTCAGCAAGTTGCATTTATACACTTATTACACACACACACACACACACACACACACACACACACACACACACACACACACACATCACCAGCAGCAGCAGCAGCAGCAGCAGCAGCAGCAGCAGCAGCAGCAGCAGCAGCAGCAATAGTTAAAGAAAAAGAGTCATGAACTGGAGAAGGAGGAGGTGAGAATGATATGGAAAAGATTGGTAGTAGAAATGGGAAGGGATGAAATTCTGTAATTATATTTTGATTAAAAATTTAAAAAGTAAAATAAGAAAGCATATAATTTAAACAGTAAAAATTATTTTCCTTCTTTACAGGTAACACTATTTTGTGTCAAGCTGACAAAAAGTAACCACCACAATATAGAACAATTTTTCAAAAAATAATTCTATAAGGAAAAAATATTCCTGAAAATTATTTTCACTTTTCTGTGACTATTCACTTTATATAACTGGTATTTATATGTAACTTTGTATTACCCAGTCTTTGCTCCTTTTGTCTTCAAGGAAGACTTCATTAAGTCACACTTTTTTTTTGTTGTGCACATCTTTATTTTTTTATTAATTTATTCTTGTTACATCTCAATGGGTATCCCATCCCTTGTATCCTCCCATTCCTCCCTCCCTCCCATTTTCCCCTTACTCCCCTCCCCTATGACTGTGCCTGAGGGGGACTTCCACCCCCTTTATATGCTCATAGAGTATCAAGTCTCTTTTTGGTAGCCTGCTATCCGTCCTCTGAGTGCCACCAGGTCTCCCCCTCCGGGGGACATGGTCAAATATGAGGCACCAGAGTATGTGTGAAAGTCATACCCCACTCTCCACTCAACTGTGGAGAATATCCTGTACATTGACTAGATCTGGGTAGGGGTTTGAAGTTTACTGCCTGTATTGTCCTAGGCTGATGCCATAGTTTGAGCGGGACCCCTGGGCCCAAATCTGCCTATCATAATGTTCTTCTAGTAGGTTTCTAGGACCCTCTGGATTCTTGTACTTTGCTATTCTCCCATGCTTCTCTCATCTAGAGTCCCACTAGGATGTCCTCCCCTCTGTCCCAGTTTCCTGGTAAGTAAAGACTTTCATGGGACATGCCCCTTGGGCTAGTATGCAGATATAAGTGAGTATATACCATTTGATTCTTTCTGCTTCTGGGTTAACTCACTCATTATGATCATTTCTAGCTCAATCCATTTATCCACAAATTTCGGGAATTCCTTGTTTTAATAGCTGAGTAGTATTCCATAGTGTATATGTACCACAGTTTCTTTATCCACTCTTCTACTGAGGGACACTTAGGCTGTTTCCATGTTCTGGCTATTATGAATAAGGCTGCTATGAACATGGTTGAGCAAAGTTTCTTGTTGTGTGCTTGAGCATCTTCTGGGTATATTCCAAGGAGTGGAATAGCTGGGTCTTGAGGAAGCCCTATTCCCAGTTTTCTGAGATAGCACCAGATAGATTTCCAAAGTGGCTGTACTAGTTTGCATTCCCACCAGCAATGAAGGAGTGTTCTTCTCTTTCCACATCCTCGCTAGCATGTGGTGTCATTTGAATTTTTGATCTTAGCCATTCTGATGGGTGTAAGATTGAATCTCAGAGTTGTTTTGATTTGCATTTCCCTGATGACTAAGGAGGCTGAGCATTTCTTTAAGTGTTTCTCAGCCATTTGATACTCCTCTGTTGAGAATTCTCTGTTTAGTTCCAAGCCCCATTTCTCAATTGGGTTATTTGGTTTGGTGGTGTTAAATTTCTTGAGATCTTTATATAATTTGGATATTAGACCTTTGTCAGATGTAGGGTTGGTGAAGATCTTTTCCCAGTCTGTAGGCTGTTGCTTTGTTCTACTGACAGTGTCTCCTGCCTTACAGAAGCTTCTCAGCCTCATGAGGTCCCATTTATTAATTGTTGACCTTAAGGCCTGGGCTGTTGGTGTTCTGTTCAGGAAGTTGTCTCCTGTGCCAATATGATCCAGGCTTTTCCCCACTTTTTCTAAGAAGTCACACTTTTTATATGTTTGTATGATATATAATTTTCTGTTTGTGCAGAGTCTCATCCATCTGTACTTATGTATATACTGTGTTCATAAAGAGTCTAGGCCATTTATTTTCATCTCCACACTGATTTGTACAGGTTGTACAGAATATGGTAATACTAAAATGTGTCCTAAGATAGCCTGTTTTTAAATATGTCTTCTTTATTTCCAGTGTGGACTTCAAGTTCAAGTTCCTCTTCTAAGTCTAGATCAATCACCCTAACCAATATTTATAACAACTTTCGGTTTGTTGAGGAGTGTAAAGTGGCAGTTCCCTCCCACCATATGTAATTAGTTTGTGTTGAATGAATTGTAGCTTGTGAGAATTTTTTATAGTCTGGAATAAATATCTATCATAATTTCCATTTTTTTTATTAATTTATTCTTGTTACATCTCAATGTTTATCCTATCCCTTGTATCCTCCCATTGCCCCCCCCCCCCATATTCCCATTATTCCCCTCCCCTATGACTGTTCCTGAGGGGGATCACCTCCCCCTATATATTCTCATAGGGTATCAAGTCTCTTCTTGGCTACCTGCTGTCCTTCCTCTGAGTGCCACCAGGTCTCCCCCTCCAGGGGACATGGTCAAATGTGAGGCACCAGAGTATGTGAGAAAGTCATATCACACTCTCCACTCAACTGTGGAGAATATTCTGACCATTGGCTAGATCTGGGAAGGGGTTTAAAGTTTACCTCTTGTGTTGTCCTTGGCTGGTGCCTTAGTTTGAGCGGGACCCCTGGGCCCAAATCTGCCTATCATATTGTTCTACATGTAGATTTCTAGGAGCCTCTGTATCCTTTTATTTTTCTATTCTCCCATGCGTCTCTCATTTAGAGTCCCAATAGGATGCCTTCCCCTCTGTCCCAGTTTCCTGGTAAGTGAAGGCTTTCGTGGGACATGCCCCTTGGGCTAGTATGCAGATATAAGGGAGTATATACCATTTGATTCTTTCTGCTTCTGGGTTAACTCACTCATTATGATCATTTCTAGCTCAATCCATTTATCCACAAATTTCGGGAATTCCTTGTTTTTAATAGCTGAGTAGTATTCCATAGTGTATATGTACCACAGTTTCTTTATCCACTCTTCTACTGAGGGACACTTAGGCTGTTTCCATGTTCTGGCTATTATGAATGGGCTGCTATGAACATGGTTGAGCAAAGTTTCTTGTTGTGTGCTTGAGCATCTTCTGGGTATATTCCAAGGAGTGGAATAGCTGGGTCTTGAGGAAGCCCTATTCCCAGTTTTCTGAGATAGCACCAGATAGATTTCCAAAGTGGCTGTACTAGTTTGCATTCCCACCAGCAATGAAGGAGTGTTCTTCACTTTCCACATTCTCGCCAGCATGTGGTGTCACTTGAGTTTTTGATCTTAGCCATTCTGATGGGTGTAAGATGGAATCTCAGAGTTGTTTTGATTTGCATTTCCCTGATGACTAAGGAGGTTGAGCATTTCTTTAAGTGTTTCTCAGCCATTTGATACTCCTCTGTTGAGAATTCTCTGTTTAGTTTCAAGCCCCATTTCTCAATTGGGTTATTCGGTTTGGTGGTGTTTAATTTCTTGAGTTCTTTATATATTTTGGATATTAGACCTTTGTCAGATGTAGGGTTGGTGAAGATTTTTTCCCAGTCTGTAGGCTGTCACTTTGTTCTCTTGACAGTGTCTCCTGCCTTACAGAAGCTTCTCAGCCTCATGAGGTCCCATTTATTAATGGTTGACATTAAGGCCTGGGCCGTTGGTGTTCTGTTCAGGAAGTTGTCTCCTGTGCCAATATGTTCCAGGCTCTTTCCCACTTTTTCTTCTAAGTGGCTTAGTGTCTCTGGTTTTATGTTGAGATATTTAATCCACTTGGATTTGAGTTTTGTGCAAGGCGACAAATATGGGTCCAATTTCATTTTTTTACACATAGACCTCCAGTTAGACCAGCACCATTTGTTGAAGATTCTATCCTTTTTCCATTGAATGGATTTGGATTCTTTGTCAAAAATCAAGTGACCATATGTGTGTGGATTCATATCTGGGTCTTCGATTCAATTCCACTGATCAACCAGCCTGTTGCTGTGCCAGTACCATGCTGTTTTAATTACTATTGCTTTATAGTACAGTTTGAGATCAGGTATGGAGATTCCTCCAGAGCACCTTTTATTGTACAAGAATGTTTTAGCTATTCTGGGTTTTTTGTTTTTCCATATGAAGTTCAGAATTGAACTTTCAATGTCTTTAAAAAATTATGTAGGTATTTTGATAGGGATTGCATTGAATCTGTAGATTGCTTTTGGTAGGATGGCCATTTTTACTATGTTAATTCTCCCAATCCATGAGCAAGGAAGATCATGCCATCTTCTCAGGTCATCTTCAATCTCCTTCTTCAGAGTTTTGAAATTTTTTTCATACAAGTCCTTCACTTGCTTAGTTAGGGTAACTCCTAGATATTTTATATTGCTTGTGGCTAATGTGAAGGGTGTAGTTTTCCTAATTTCTTCCTCTGCAAGCTTGTCATTTGTGTATAGGAAGGCTACAGACTTTTTTGAGTTAATTTTTTATCCAGCCAATTTGCTGAAGGTGTTTATAAGCTTTAGGAGTTCTCTGGTGGAATTTTGAGGTTCACTTATGTACACTATCATATCATCTGGAAATAGGGATAATTTGACTTCCTCCTTTCCCATTTGGATACCCTTGATCTCCTTTTGTTGTCTTATTGCTCTGGCTAGAACTTCGAGTACTATATTGAAGAGATATGGAGAGAGTGGGGCCTTGCCTTGTTCCCAGTTTTAGAGGAATTTCCTTGAGTATCTCACCATTTACTTTGATTTTGGCTATTGGCTTGCTGTATATAGCCTTTATTATGTTGAGGAAAGTGCCTTGTATCCCCGATCTCTCTAAAACTTTAAACATGAATGGGTGTTGAATTTTATCAAATGCTTTCTCTGCATCCAAGGAGATGATCACGTGGTTTTTTATTTTCAGTTTGTTTATATGGTGGATTACATTGATGGATTTCCGTATATTAAACCATCCCTGCATGCCTGGAATGAAGCCTACTTGGTCATGGTGAAGGATATCTTTGATGTGTTCCTGTATTCATTTTGCAAGTATTTTATTTAGTATTTTTGCATGTATGTTCAGAAGAGAAATTGGTCTGAAATTCTCTTTCTTTGTTGAGTCTTTGTGAGGTTTAGGTATCAATGAGACTATGGCCTCACAGAATGAATTTGGTAATTTTCCATCCATTTCTATCTTTTGGAGTAGCTTGAAGAGTATCGGTATTAGCTCGCCCTTAAAGGTCTGGTAGAATTCTGCACTGAAACCATCTGGCCCTGGGCTTTTTTTGGTTGGGAGATCATCGATGATTGCTTCTATTTCTGTAGGGGAAATGGGACTATTTAGCTTGTTTATCTGTTCTTCACTCAACTTTGGCAAGTGAAATTGTTCATGAAAATCGTCCATTTCCCTTAGATTTTCAAATTTTGTGGCGTATATGCCTTCAAAGTAGGATCTTATGATTCTTTGAATTTCTTCAGTGTCTGTTGTTATGTCTCCATTTTCATTTCTGATTTTGTTGAATTCAATACTGTCTCTCTGCCTTTTAGTTAGTTTGGCTAATGGACTGTCTATCTTGTTGATTTTCTCAAAGAACCAGCTTTTGGTTTTGTTGATTCTTTGCACTGTTTTCTTAGTTTCTAATTTGTTAATTTCAGCCCTGAGTTTGATTATTTCCATGCGTCTACTCCTCTTGGGTGTTTCTGCTTCTTTTTTTTCTAGGGCTTCCAGTTGTGTTGTTAAGATGCTTATGTGCGATATTTCCAATTTCTTTTTAAAGGCACTGAGTGCTATGAATTTTCCTCTTAGCACTGCTTTCAATGTAACCCACAAATTTGGGTATGTAGTTTCTTCATTTTCATTGAATTTCAGAAACTCCTTGATTTCTTTCTTTATTTCTTCCCTGATCCAGGTGTCATTTAGCAGAGAGTTGTTTAGTTTCCACGTACATGTAGGCTTTTTGTTATTTCTGTTGTTGAATTGCAGCCTAAGAGCATGGTGATCTGATAGGATACAAGGTATTATTTCAATCCTCTTGTATCTATTGAGGCTTGCTTTGTGACCTACGATGTGATCAATTTTGGAGAAGGTTCCATGGGGTGCAGAGAAGAAGGTGTATTCTTTCTTGTTTGGGTGAAAGGTTCTATAGATATCTGTTAGATCCATTTGGCCCATGGTATTGGTTAATGATGTTATTTCTCGGCTTAGTTTCTGTTTCAATGACTTATCCTTCAGTGAGAGTGGGGTGTTGAAGTCTCCCACTATTATTGTGTGGGGATCGATGTGTGGTTTAAGCTTTTTTAGGAGATCTTTTCCAAATGTGGGTGCCCTTGTATTGGGAGCATAGATGTTCAGAATTGTGATGTCCTCTTGGTTGACTTTACCTTTGATGAGTATGAAGTGTCCTTCCTCATCCCTTTTTATTAATTTTGGTTGAAAGTCTATTTTGTTCGATACTAAAATGGCTACACCTGCTTGCTTCTTGTGACCATTTGCTTGGAATATTTTTTTCCAACCTTTTACCCTGAGGTAATGCCTTTCATTATGGGTGAGATGTGTTTCTTGAATGCAGAAGAATGTTGGATCTTGTTTATGTACCCATTCAGTTAGTCTGTGTCTTTTTATTGGAGAATTGAGGCCACTGATGTTGAGAGATATTAATGACCAGTGACTGTTAAGACTCTTAATTTTGATGTTGTTTCCAGTCAAGCATTTGTGTAGTTGTGTTTTTGCCATGGGATAGTTATCTATTTCCTGGGTAGTTTTGGTTGTAGCTTGACCCTTTGGGATGGAGTTTTCCTTCTAGTACCTTCTGTAAAGCTGGATTTGTGGATAGGTACTGTTTGAATTTGTTTTTGTCATGGAATATTTTGTTTTCTCCATCAATGGTCATTGATAATTTTGCTGGGTAAAGTAGTCTGGCCTGGCATCTGTGGTCTCTTAGGGTTTGCAGGATCTCTGTCCAGGCCCTACTGGCTTTTATGGTCTCTGCTGAGAAGTAGGGTGTAATTCTGATAGGTTTACCATTAAATGTTATTTGGCCC
This sequence comes from Acomys russatus, assembly GCF_903995435.1. Classification (NCBI taxonomy): domain Eukaryota; kingdom Metazoa; phylum Chordata; class Mammalia; order Rodentia; family Muridae; genus Acomys; species Acomys russatus. Next base: position 75,970,716 of record NC_067169.1, on the reverse strand, counting down.
TTTTCCCTTGCAGCTTTTAATATTTTTCTTTGTTCTGCATGTTTTGTGTTTTGATTATTATGTGGCGGGCAGTTTTTCTTTTCTGGTCAATTCTATTTGGTGTTCTGTAGGCCTCTTGTATGTTTATAGGCATCTCTTTCTTTAGATTGGGGAAATTTTCTTCTATGATTTTGGTGAGAATAGTTTCTGGGCTCTGGAGTCTGATGTCTTCTCTTTCTTTAATGCCTATTATCCTCAGATTTCTTCTTTTCATGGTGTTTTTAATTTCTTGGATGTTTTGTGTCAGGAATTTTCCAGATTTGGCATTTTCTTTAATGGTTGATTCAATATCTGTGATTGTATCTTCTAGCCCTGAGATTCGTTCTTCCATCTCTTGGATTCTGTTAGAAAAGCTCACCTCTGTGTTGCTCGCCTTCTTCTCTGAGGTCTCCCGTTCTCATTTTTCTTCTGTCTGTGTGTTTATCATTGAATCCATTTTCATTTTCAGATCTTGAACTGATTTTTTGATTTCTTTCATCTGATTTTTTGTATATTCCTGAGTTTCTTCCATTGCCTCTTTATAGGTCTTCAGAGCTTGAACCGTTTTATTTATTTCTTTCATCTGGTTGTTTGCATTTTCCTGCAATTTTTCCAGTTCCACTCTATGTGCTTCTTCTATGTCTCTCACCTGTTTGTCTGCGTCTTCCTGCATTTGATTATGAATTTTATTTGTTTCCTCCATTATCATCCTCATTACTAAGGATTTGAGGTCATTTTCTTGTATTTCTGTTGTATTTGAGTTCTCTGGGTTGTTTTCTTTGGGATAGCTGGAAACTGGAGACGCCATGTTGTTTTGGGGTTTTTTGCGTATGCTTTTTCGTTGTCCTTTAGACATCTTGCTATCTTTGTTTTTATTGGGTAGCTTCCAGAGGTGGATTGAGGGTCTCTGATGATAGATTCACTTGCTTTCTCACGATTTCCCTAGGCTGCGAGCTCAAAGATTCACTGGTGTGGATGTTAGGAGGTTAGCCCTTTTGTTCTGGTCTCTCACAGCCAGTGATCTTCAGCCCCCCTGTGTTGTGGATCCTGCAATTGTTCTGGGTCTCTGAATGAGCATTGGGTCAGGCCAAGGTATCCACAGCCTTCTGTGTTCCCTGCCAAATCCAGCCAGGAATACTGGGCCCGAACCACGGGCTGAACTCAGCTAGATTCTCAGGGTGTGAACCGTCTGCCAAGCTCAGCTAGGGAATCTGGGCCCAAAATGCACACAGGCTCCAGCCAGAATTTTTGGGCTGGGACTACGCACCAAGCTCTGCTAGGGCCTTTTGGTCCAAAGTGCATGCTGTGGTCAGTTATTGAGTCAGGGCCCGACCTGACCACCAATCTCAGCCAGGAATTCTGGATTCAAACTGCACACTGTGTCCAACCAGAGTCTTAGAGCTGGTGGAACCGAGCGCTCTGTCCAGCCTACGCCACAGCAGGAGAGCTGCGGCTGCTCTGAGTTAGCGCCAGTGGTGGAACCAAGTGCTCCGCCTAGACTGTGTCACCAAAGGGGAGCTGCCACTGAGCTGAGGTGCCGCCTAGGATGGAACTGAGTGCTCAGCCAAGCCTGCACCACAGCAGGAGAACTGCGGCTGCTCTGAGTTAGCGCCTGTGTTGGAACCAAGTGCTCCACCCAGCCTGTGTCACTGCAGGGGAGCTGCCGCTGAGCTGAGGTGGCACCTAGGGTGGAACTGAGTGCTCGGCCAAGCCTGCGCCACAGCAGGAGAACTGCGGCTGCCCTGAATTAGCGCCTGTGTTGGAAGCAAGTGCTCCGCCCAGACTGTGTCACTGCAGGGGAGCTGCCTCTGAGCTGAGGTGCTGTCTAGTGTGGAGCTGCGGGCTCAACTAAGCCTGTGCCACAGCACGGGAGCTGTGGCCGAAGCTGAGTTAGTGCCTCGGGTAGAATTGCTTGCTGGACTGGGCCAGTACGTGGGACTCTGGGGCCGAACTCTCTGCCGAGTCTAGTCTGGGTCCGAAGGCTCCACGCGACCCAAATCCTGCCCCGAGTCCCCTCTCCCGCAGCAACTCCCACCAGCCACCACACCAATCGCCTCCACCGGAAGGCTATGAGCTGCAAACCTCAGTAATGGCTGCTGGTGCCGCTGGTGCTGCTGCCTCTGCTGCTGCCGCTCCGATCAGAGAAAATCCATGCTCCTCCTGTGTGCAGGGGCACGCAGGTCCTCCGCACCCTGGTCCCTCCGAACCGTGGAGCACTCCCGCTGCCGTGATGTTCGGACCTTGGTGTTCCTGGCTCAGAAATCTGTGCAAATCCCTGAATTGTTCACTGGAGCCTCCAAACGTGTTCCACACTGTTCGCCGCCATCTTGGATCCTCCTCCATTTTTTCAAAAAGTTGATTTCTTTTATCCTTGAAAGTATCCTCAGATGTTTAACATTTTTATTTTTTTGTAAATCACACACACACACACACACACACACACACACACACACACACACACACACTTCAGTACTAGGGACCGAATTTAGGATTTCATTCATATTTGGCAAGGACTTCACCACTGAATTATAGCTTAAGTACTCTATTTATGATTTTTGCTACTGTTTTAAGTGTTATTTGATATCTACCAAATCAATGCCAAATTGAGTATCGCAAGGAACTGTCCAAAGTGTGGGTCTTTAAAAAACTTGTGTAATTTTTTTTCATAAAATATATTTTGATCATACTCTTTTCTTTTTCCTATTCTCAGATGCTCCTTACCTCCACACCGACCTAACTTCATGTTCTCTTCCTCTCTCTCTCTCTCAAAAAAAAAAAAAAAAGCCAAAATTAAAAACTGAAAATCAAAGCAAACTAAAAATAAAAATAAGAAAAAAAAAATAAATAAAACCAAAGCAAAACATAAAGTGTACAAACAAGGAGTCCATTTTGTGTTGGCCAACTACTCGGGCATGGGACCTATCCTGGAGTGTTGTTGATGTGAGAAGTGACAGTCCTTTGGAGAAAACTGATTTTCCTTTTTCTTGTAGACATCAGTTTCAAATAGCTTCTTGGTTAGGGTTGGCACTTTGTTTCCACTTATCCTTCTCAGTGCTAAGACTGTGTGTTTTGAACCTGTGCAGGTCTTGTGCACACAGTCACTATCTCTGTGAGTTTATATGTGTATCAGTCTTGTCATGTCTGGATGAAGTTATTTCTTTGGAATCATTCACTACCTCTGCTTTTACAATTTTTCCACAGCCTCATTCACATAGCTTCCTGAGGCTTGAGGTGAATGGCTTGATAATGACATCCCATTTAAGGGGAAATGCTCCAAATCTCTCACTTTTTGTACATTGTCCAGTTGTGGGTTTTTAAATTGTTACCATGTACTGCCAAGAGAATCTTTTTGTATGCGAGTTGAGTAGTAGTGTTTTGATCTATAGATATCACATTTTATTACTATCCTACATTAGCTGAATAACAGTAGATTTTGCCTAGCACCCTAGACATATCTACTGTCAGATTCCTGGCTACTTTAGCAGTGTCAGATAAGGGTTCTAACTCAGACAACGGACCTTAAATCTCATAAAAATCAGTTACTGAGCATAATATTTCTCTATTATTGCAACAAGTTGTTGCATGAAAGTTGTTGTAGGTTACAGGGATTGTAGTTAGATAATATTAAGGATTATTTTTCTCCTCCAGCAGCATGCACAGTATATCCCAGTACCATAAAACATTAGTCATTTTCAGTTTGGCACCAGCTCTATTTCTTCATGTTTGAAGAAGCAAGTGTTGTCTTTAGCAATAAGGCCTTACCATAATGTTATGAAGAGAAACCAATAGCTTTGACACTTTCTGTGTTTGTCTATTAGAATAAAAAAGGACGCTCAATCCCTAGTAAGGCTCACATAGAAAGATGACTGAGTGTTGGTCTGTTTGGATCCTGACATGTTTACTGACAGAATGAGATGGTATTTCTATCTGATACAACCAGAGCTTCTAAAATATTGCTCATATCCTTTTAATTTTTGTAACTTTGACACATTTACAAAAATGGCCTCAATAGTCATATATTTCTTCTAAGGAGGAAGAATGTACAGATTGTTGGCTGATCTGTGCATTTCTAAGGTGCCTGTCACTAAAGATTTTGACAGATGTCAGAGTGAAAAACTTAAAGTGACCTTGATATTTCAGTAACAAAAATATCTTACTGGAAAAAAGAAAAAGAAAACAGGCATGAACTGTCAGAGGGAGACCTAAAGAACAGATATTAAGAATTCAGTGTGTGTTGGCAAATGCTTATATTCTTAGTATTCAGGAGGCAAGAGGCAGCAGTATTGTCATCAGTTTGAGGCCAGTCTGGGCTACATAGTGACTTCAAGGATGTCCTGGGCTACAGAGTGAGACACTGTATAAACAAGCAAACCAACAAACAAAGCAGCAAAACTGAGTTGAAAAGATTGGTATTATAAAACATATCAAAAACAAAAAGACCTCTGAGTCAGGGAATCAGAAACTAAATGTGGTATACTAGTGTTTTCCAATGGTGAATCTTACCAACCTATGTTAAATATGTGACCAAATTCTCCTCCTAAACTTGGCAAATAGAGTTTTAAGAAAAATGCATATAAAATCCATTATTATCATAATTAATATTTACTTTCTTTTGACCAAATACATTCATACAGATTTAGTTTTAACACTACAAATTATTTTTATTATATATTTATTATATATATATTATTATATATATATTATATTATATCTCAACAGGAGAACAAAAAATTGGAAACATTAGTAAGATACCTGAGCACATGCAATAAGTCCAAATTTTTAAACTCAAATTATTTTTTTGTGCTTTACTTTAAATTTCAGGAGGTTCCTAACTGTATTGTCCTTAAAGCAACAAAGACAGGAGGTTACTTGTGTAAAACACTTTAAAATAATTGTTAAAATTTGTTTGGACCATTTTCCAAATAATTTTCTACTCTAGCGAATGCAATAGAGACAGATTTTTAATAATTCAATTAATCACTAACATTTTAATTTGAATTTGATTGTGCATGTGTGGCATAGTGCTTTCCAACTTGATTACTCCATGGAAATAGATCTGGCTCTATGATAGTCAAGGAAATTGTGGCCTAGACTTTTGAGAAGTAGAGTCAACAGACAAGGGAGTTTGGAGATTTATTAATCAGCAAGAGAGAAAAAAAAGATAGAAAGAGCTCATTCAGCCAGACTTGGTGAGCATGGCTGTAATCCCAGCACTCAGGAGGCAGAGGCACATGGATCTCTGTGAGTTCAAGCCCAGCCTGGTCTACAGAGTGTGTTCCAGGACAGCCAAGGCTACACAGAGAAACCCAGTTTGATAAGGAGAGAGAAAGAGAGAGAGAGACAGAGAGAGAGAGACAGAGAGAGAGAAAGAGAGAGAGAGAGAGAGGGACAGACAGAGGAAGAGAGAGATAGAGTCAGAGAGAGAGAGAGAGAGAGAGAGAGAGAGAGAGAGAGAGAGAGAGAGAACACATTCATTCATTTTTAAAAAGTGCTAGTCACCATGACACCTATAGAAGACACGATGACAAACTTTTTTGCTAAAGTAGTGGCAAGTGTAGAAACTACTAATCTATAAATATAGCTATAAAGGGTATGGATGTCAGGGATGCTAAAGGGTTAAGGAGATAAGCTATGGATGTCAGAGAAAGTGTTTTTTATTTTTTATTTGTTTTTTTTTAATTCTTTACTGTTTTGAAACTTGAATGGCATCTTACACGTTTAAAATGAAGCAAGGCAGATTTCTGTTAAACTTCAGGGAAGAGTTTTTACATCTTAGCTTAAGAACTATAATGCCCCATTAAAAGAGATAGGATAGTTTTTAACCTCTGGGGAATTTAAAGGTAAAAGATAATCTTTCCAAAGGCAAGATGTAATACGTGGTCTGTTAAGTAAGGCATTTTGTGGCTCTGTTTTTTTTTTCCTGATAAATTGAGAGCTGATACTGCATGCCTGGAGATTTGCAGAATCAGGCTGCAGACATTATGAAAATCATGCAGTGTACCTAAAAGCAATTCAATAAAAATGTTCCTGTTCCCTTTATGCCTGGTTTTTATGCGAATCTGTGTTTGAGGAGAAATTAAGTGTGTTTGTTGTAAGCAGATGTTCATGAGCTCTCAGCTAAGTAATAATGGGAAACTGGAGAAGGAGGTGGGGCTTGGAATGAGGCAGTGGGACTGAGCAGTAAGGATGGTGCCAAGGCATTTTATAGAAGAAAAGGAGGATTGTTGCCTCCTGGTGAATTTCTTTTGAAAAATATGTGATTGTGTTAGAACAACTGAGATAACAAATCGGAGAGAACGCATCAAAGCAGAGGCTTAGAGGGATCACTCTCAGCTGAGGATCCTGAGTCTTTTTCACAGTGTCTCAGTCTCAAGGCTCAGCTTGCTCCAGAGGGAGTGGATTTCCTAGACTTATTAAAGATCTAAGAGGCAACATAGCACAACGTTTAGGAATATTGAACCTGGAACAGACAGCCAGGGTTTCAGTGTTTATTCTTATGGAACCATTGTGCATCTTGGACAAGACTTTTTAACTGCTTGATTCTTATTTCTTTCATCTTGGAATTGGAAATAATGACGATATAGCTACGTGTACTGGTAGGGTTATATGAGTTCTCATAGAAAAAAAAACCCACTACCATGAACATGATAGGTATCATTTTGGGATAAGTCTGGCCCTTTGTAGCTTTCAAAGTCCTTCCTTAGACCCTGCTGAAATGGACCAGGCCACTTAAATTAACAGATTTGACAAATGAGACTATAGGATCTAAAGGACTGAGTAGCTTGCTCCAGGTCATGCAGGGCCAAGACCTGAACCAAGCTTTCATGCCTCATTGAGCATTCTTTCCACTTGATCACAGCTGTCATTTGTTCTACATTGCTTCTTAGTGCTTCCTTAGAAAATAGGAAAACAAATGTGTTTGCCTATAATCATTTCCTGTTGCTGAGCCAAAGTTTCTCCCATCTCAGTAGTTTAAACCAGTGCACATTTAATATGTTAACGTTCCTTTGATTCTTAAACCTAAGCACAGATTAGCAGATTCTTACTCAAGGTGCCAGGTAGGTGGAGTTCTCATATGCAGACTCCACTAGGAGAGGGCCTGCTTCTTAGTGTCTTCAAATTCTTGGCATATTGTATTTATTACCTTGTGGCTGTATGTTTCCTGATGGCTTTCTTCTTCAGAGGCTGTAAAGGAGAGAATTAAGGTCAGTCCTAGCCCTTCTTTTGAAATGCTCACCATTTTCAGTCAGGTCTTACTCAGAAAATCTTCCTTTGATTAATTACAATTCAATTAGTTCGTTAATAGCATGTTAAATTGCCTTTTGCTTTTGTCCTGTACTATAGTAGAATCACAAGACTGGCATCTCATAAATTCTGCATGCAAGTTTACCTCATCTAGAGGAAAAGATGCTTTGCAGGGGTTCGACTCTGGGAAACATCCAGGATTTGCCCTCCACAAGGCTATTTTGCTTAGTTTTGTATTGTTTTTGAAGCCGTGACTTGTAATACAGTTTGAAGGTAGTCAGGTGATTATAAAATTCAGAGTCAAGACTTGAGTAAGAGCTGGTAAGAACAAACAATTCTGTCTTTAGGAAAACAGAAAAAGGACAGTTCCACTTAATGTATTTATGCAATTATTTACTTTTCTTCTTCCTATAGACACACTCCTACTTAGAATGGATTATCCTCTACTCCACTATTAAATGTATAAATAACCCTCTTGACACTTGGTACCCAGGCTTTTTGTTATTTCTGTTGTTTATGGTGATCTGATAGGATTCAAGGTATTATTTTAATCTTATTAATGAAATGAATGAATAAATAAATATATGAACAGAAGTGTTAACACTTCCTTTAGACATGCTAGTCAAGGATGTGGTTTCTTAGTTGACTTCCAAATAAACAGAGTTAAAGTATAAATATGCGGTTTTTCATAGGCTTAAACCTCAAATATTCTTTTACACTCCATCACTTAGCAATGCTTTCCATCACCAACTCCATGATAAATATGTCTCTCTTGTTATCTTGATATTTCATCTGCTGGTAACATTTCCCTGTATCTTGCATTTATTTCAATTTTTTGTTTGTGTCCACAAGCTCCTTATTTCATGTTTCTCTTACCTCACACATTCACATGCATGCATACATACATATGTTCATATATACATACATACATATCTTGGTGGATGGAACAAACTCCAAAGAGCAACTTTCAACAACCTCCTTATTTCTCCCATAACTTATATATCCTAGAAAGATCTTTCAAGCAGTACAAAAATCACAATACAGTTACATCCTGTTTCTCTATAAATAAATGATTAAAATGGATATACATAAGAAAATCATGTTCCCCAATACATTCACATGATCAAATGTTTTATGTATTATGGGTGAGATTATCTCAAAGTTTTAAAATGTCTTAATTATGAACACATGTGGTGCTTGATAAAATAATAAAGAACATATGGCATAGACAACATTATAATCTTTGAAAAGCTGCTTTAAGAACATCAAGATTAAGCTGTGGTGGATATTCCCCCTTTTCCCCCTTTGCCTACCTGCAGATATTTCTCATGTATCAGGTCTATACCTAGTGTCTTGAATGAGTGTAGTCTTCCAGATCATGGAGGTTGACTATGGAGATCATTCCCAAACTTGGGCTAGATAGTTAATAAAAATAAAAGACGGGCCAACCTAAATTTCCACATATGGTTTAGAGAAAAAGTTAATCTTTCAATTATTTTCCCCAATACTAGCTGCTTCTCAGGAGATTAAATGGACTGTTAGTAGCTGCTATGTGAACTAAACAATGTCATCTTAAAAATACTAAATTGTTTCTTGTGCATATTTCACAGGTCTATTTGAATCTAAAAACACACAAAAAGTTAAAAACCTCAGTATATATTGTAATAAAAGGCACCGTGGCCCTGTTAAAGCTATTGCTTATATATTGCATTAGTGAGTCTTGTTGATTCACCCATGTATCTTTGTGCCTGAAATGGGCCTTTGAAATATGTGAAAGAAAAACAATGAATGCTGCAAGGCCTGAGCATAGAGTCTTGATGTAATATGTCTCTCCCACGGGCTTGGCTCATCTCTAACCATTGTCTTTCTATCCATAGGCTTTCATGCAATATATTTCAAGCCAGCTCTTCAACACTACATATTTACTGACTATGGATTCATGACTATGGATGGAATCAGACCATATATGAATATATTGCTGCTTTCAAAGTCAATAAAATGTACTTTGCATCTCCATGAAATATTTCACAAAGCTAGTAAATATTGCAACTATGAATGAAACATAAGCTTATTTATAAGAGTTGCTGAATTTATTTTAGCTTCTTTTTATGCATTTAAAAATCATATTCTAAATAGATGACTCATTTGTGTGTGTGTGTGTGTGTGTGTGTGTGAGAGAGAGAGAGAGAGAGAGAGAGAGAGAGAGAGAGAGAGAGAGAGAGAGAGAGACACAGAGAGAGAGAGAGAGACAGAGAGAGACAGAGAGAGAGACAGAGAGAGAGACAGAGAGAGAGATCTTTTTTTTCAAAATTTGCCACATATTTTAAAAGACGGGGATCCAGTGCTCTAAGCACCTGTTTTAGAAAGAATTCAGCTTTTGTCTATCTACCACGCCCTCTCAGCAACTTCAAAGAGACTGTAAATAATTGTCTTTTCCCTTCCTTTAGTGAATAAAGCATATTTTCCCTAGATGCGATGTGAAAGACATAATAGTGCTTCTAATAGTAATAATATTGCCCCATAAATAACACCTTTTATCTGATGATTTCTAAATTCTATATGGTAGTATTGCTTTGTTGCTGGGAAGAGAAATGTCCAGCTCAGGGATGGTGCAACCAGGGATAGAATCCAGGTGTCTGGTCTCACAAACATAACTTCTCCCCCTTAAGACACAAATGAATATTTATGTGACATGATATGGCTAATAAATTTCTAATTTTGTCCTACAGTTTTTTAAATTAAAAAAATTAAAATATAATTATATCATTTTCCCTTCCTTTTCTTCTCTCCATTCCCTCCCAAGACCGCCAACTCCCTCTCAAATTCATGGCATACATTTCTTCAATTGTTACTGCTTTACACACACACACACACACACACACACACACACACACACATACACACACACACACACAATATATATATATATATATATATCCATCCTGTGGATTCTGTTCAGAGTTTTGGGCTAATCACTTGGCAATGGATAAAAAATTGAAGGGCTCATTCTTGGAAAATACTACTTCTACTCTTAGCATTCCTTGGCTCCCATTATTCATTTGTCTTCGTATGGAGTCCAGAGAGAGTTATCCCCTTCCTTGTTAGCACATCTATTGGTATTGCTTTCTTCGGGTCTTTTTGGGCAGCCATATTGTTGAGATATTGTGTGTGGGTCTAGCTTCCCTGTCATTTGTAGGAGACACAGTCTCACAGTAGATTTTCTGGTCCTCTGGCTCTTAAAATCCTCTGTCCCTTTCTCCACAATGTGTCCTGAGCTTTAGGAGCAGGAGTCGTATTGTAGATGTATCCCCTGGGGATACCCCACAATCAGTTGTTTTCCTCATTTTGAACAATTGTGGCTTTCTATAATGATCTCTGTCTGATGCAAAAAGAAGCTTCTTTGATGAGGGGCAAGAACTTCACTTCTCTAGTTTTGAAAGAAGACTTGGCAGTGCTGACTCATGACTTGCCAGACTGTCATGCATTTGAATACCTAGTAAATTCTTCTATGTCCAGAATAGCTGAGGAAGTAGGTTATCATTCAACTTATAAAATCCTGTGGTTTTATAATCAGGAATTAGAGTATCACAAAATACAATAAGCATGAAAGATAATATAAAGAAAATGCCTTTCTGAAATTTCAGGAGGTGTTTTGAAGCCAACACAAGGCTGAGAACTCAACACTATGAACACTATATTGCATGTGATTGGCTATGCTGAGGCACTTAGGTGAAGAAAACACAAGATGCACTGCAGGTTTCACACATTTACATTTCAGAGGTGGAGGGTAGTAACTTAAAATAACTCAGACAGAGGCGGTGAGAGTCAAGCCTGAGGGAGCCCAGGGTAGTTTCCTTGCTTTGAACCTCTTGAGATATAAAAAATTTAGGAAAGTCTCAAGATGCGGTAAAAATGTTCACTCTTAGGCTCATGTTGGCATTTAGTTGCCGCTTTTGCTAGAAATAGGAGGTAAGGCATTTAAAAGGTGAGTTAGTCACATGGGCTGCACTCATTAATATATCAATATCCTTGTTATTATTAGGAGTATGCTAATTATTGTGGGAGTTGCTTTTTCATTAAAGTGCATTGTATCATGCACATGTTCTTGTGTTACTGCCTCTCTGTTGCAGTATCCCTCCCTCCAAGAAAGCTCTTTTCAGATGTAGTCCTTTGGTCTTAGGTTTCACAGACCACAGAACTCTGAGCTGAATAAGCTGTTACTTCTTATAATTTACTTGGGATGAGATATCCTGTTATAACAGTCAGACATTTTCTAAGACAGGAAGATTACATTAATAAGCAATGCTTGTCAACTTGTTTAAAAATCTGCAATTTAGTAGAACAGTGTCCTTTGAGACCTCTCTGTTTCCCTTTCCCCCTCTGTTTCCAAAAGCTTAATACATATTATTCAGCAAAAGCCAAACACATTCTCTACTGTCTTTTTCCCATCTCTATCAGAGTTGGGATTAGATCTCCTAAAGGTTGAGAAACAAAAATCTGTTAAATTTATATAGACATTGAGCAATTTAGGCCACAAATGTAACACTTAAAGTAATTTGGTTCAGACAGAAAACACCTGCCCATGCTGTGAATCCTGATGGGGGAAGATGGCAATCTCAGGAGAGCCATAGAAATGCCCCACCATAAGGGTAAAGAAGACCAATTATTTCAGAAGATGAATTTTCTGAAATAAATTATCTGAAGAACCAACCTTGGAGTAAGTTTCAAGATCTACCTTGTTTTGCTTTAAAATGTTTCACACTGGATACTTCAGTATCTCATTTCCATTTTTGTTACTCTGTCCAGCTCTCTCTTGCTTGAATGGAAATAAAAGAGATATATTTATCACATCGAAAATATTAAAATTTTAACCTCAGAAAGTAAATCCATTTCAAGTGTGTTTTCCCAAATGGCTGTAGCTGTTTGAGAGACACACCAAAAGGAGGCTGAGCCATTAGAAAGACAAACTGCAGAATGAATGAAGCCCTAACCAAAAGCAGGGCCCAGCCTTTCCAAGCAACCAGAAATTGCAGAGGTTCCCTTCATAGTCCAGTGGGTTTTTGGGCTACACTCATTAATAATGTGGGTGATCAGAGATTGGGTGCCAGATTTGAAGAAAGGAGCAAAGTGGAATGTTAAAGGGGGTGGGAATTCTCATTTATTTGTGCTGGTTTTTAATCACTGTGCAATTTTTCTGAGAACAAGAACATTGAAATGTAAAACATTGCTCAATATCACTTCATAATGACTTATTTTTGTGTGCATTGTATTCACATAAAGTTTTAAGTATAATAATGCTGCTTTGATGTGTTTTCGTTGCCATGTGACACATTATTCTTAAACAGTTGTTTATTTAGCTCCTCATAACAACTTATAGTGGCCACACAATATTCCTTGTTAGTCTATTATGGCTCATTTAAGTTGTTTTTATTTTTGCTATTATAAATAATGTTGTTGCATATAGTTTATAACCTTTTGAACTAGTTTCTCAGCATAAATTTCTGGCAATGTGATTTCTGGGTGAAAATGTATAAACATTTTAGCTTTTCTTGAAAAACACTATGAACCTATTTTCAATAACATTGTATAATTGGCTAATATTACCACAATTTTGCCCAAAAAAACTAGAAGGAATCTAAATTAGATTGGTAAAAATGGCATTTCATTACATTTTTATGTTAACTATTTCTGATTATTTCCACACATAAAAATGTTTGTTATGTTCATGGTCTCTTATATAGATGACCTCCTTGGTGCTCCCCATTTTCTGTTTAGTTATGATTGCTTACAAGTTTTTTTTTTCAGGTTTCAATAGGTATTACTGAGCTATAGTAGCAAAAATAATATGGCACTGGCACAAAAATGAAAATGTAAAGTAATAAGATAAAATAGAAGACCACTGCATAAGTGCACATGACTACAGCCATCCGATATTTTAAAAAGATATGCATACAGCTGGAGAAAGGACAGCATCAATAAATGGTGAATGGAAAACTGGATGACCAGAGGTATGGGAAAGGACTTTCTAACAGGACTCCATCTGCCCAGAAATGAAGGTCAACAATTGACAAGTGCAACTTCAGAAAACTAAAAGCCTTCTATACAGCTAAGGAGACAGTCTAGAGAAGAAGAAGCTGGCAGAGCAGGAGAGAATCTTTGCACCTATACATCTGTCAAATGTTAATATTCAGAATATACAAATAACTAAAATAATGATTCAAGGAAACAAATGATCCAAATTGAAAAAATGGCCTTGAAATTTGGATTTCCATGATGTTGCATGTATTTGCATATCAACATGTTTTTCCTTTTCCAAAGCAAGTGTCACCAGGGAGGGGAAAGGCCTGTCTCACTTTTCTTATGGTTTATAAATTTCTAAGTGTGGACACTGGAGAGGATGACACAGTCAGGGTAGATGGTAATTTTTTTAATTTTAATTTTTTGATGTTTTTATTATTGTTTCTTTTTAACATATACATTTATTTATATTATTACACATGAATAAAATAAGCTACATACAGCAGGAAAAACCATGAGACTATAAGGAATTATATAAATGTTACATTGATAGTGATTTGGCTATTTGTATTTGGCAAACTTGAAGCAAACACCTTTCCTATCTTGTTCGGTCTAAATTTCTGAATGAAGATGAATATCTATCATATCTCCTCTCTATTAACTTAAAACATCTATTTTGATCTAAAAACATCTTAACCCCCTAACCTACTAAGATTAATTGAAAGACTAAACTATCTGGTCTTCAAACCCTTCAGAGACTTAAGAAGGGATAAAACTTAAATACCTGCGTGAACAGGAAGTGCAGGTTAGCAGCTTCCAAAATGAAAAAAAAAAATGACTGATACAGTTTACTGCCTAAACAGTCACCCAACACTCTCTATAACATTGGAGTATCATCTTCAGCCTTCTGACCCAATATATCCAACAGATATATTTGTGAGGCAGGAACTATTGAGGACTTGCTTACCCTGTCTTGGCAGTTTGGCTGTTGACTTTGCCTGCATCTAAATTTGCCTATTTTTAGGCAGAATTCTGTCTGTGGTAGAAATGAGGACATTTTGCCTAGTGACTTGTTTGCCACATTTGAAACCATCTCTATAAGGAGGTTCTTTGATGCTCATCATCTTCTTTGAGGCAGAGGGTGTTGCCAGGAGTTAACTTGTCTTGTTGTCAAAGAATCTTTAGAATACCATTTGTGGTCCAGTTTCTAAATGTTGCAAAATTCCAGGCTTAATAGCAGTCCTGTGTGGGACAGTCTGAAATGCTGGATCAATTGGGACCAGAAGCTTTCTACAATGCTGTCCTGGAAGCTGTTCTATTCTGATGGGCTGGAACATGGAGGATGCAGGATGCTAGCATCCAGCATATGGAGAGGAATGAATCCTGTCAGGTCTGTTGCAGTGTTAGTGTCCAGTTCTTTTGTTCTGAAAACATAATTTCTTGCAAGTATTATACCGTTCTAACATTATGATTTGTATGAGGTATGTAGGCTGCACAGAGCAATTAAGACTGGTTTTCTGTTCATTGTATGAGTAGAAGTAAAACATCTGCAAATCTTCCTTCATGCCATACTAAGAATGGCCTCTAATTATAAGTCACAGAGAATCTGTGACCAACATGAAGCATCATCTATGCATAGACCTTCATATCTTAGCCAGTCTTAGAGCTATTCCCATGTAATGGGGTTAGCAATATTAGTTACCTGCTTGTTCTGCAGTTTGAATTCTTTACATACCAAAAGAATCCCCCTCCCTGATCACCTCCTGATGGCACACCCTCCCTCATCCCGTTTCCCTCCTTCCCCTAGTCCTTAGAAAGGGGAGCTCTCCTCCCCCAACTTCTGGCCTCACCTTATTCAGTGTCCTCTTCACTACCTGTAACCTTTTTCTTTGTGGCCTGGCAAGGCCATCATGCCAGGGTGGAAGTGAACAACATTAGGAGGCTTGAGTCCATGTCAGAAGTAGTCCCTACTCCCCATATTGTGGGACCCACAAGGAGACCCTGCTGCCTATATACGGCATCTGAGCAGGTGGTCTAGGTTCACATCCTACATGGAATTGCTTGGCACATCAATCTCTGTATTTTAATGTGGTTAATCTGAATTAAGTGGCTAACATCCACTTATGAGTGAGAATATGCCTTGTGTATCTTTCTGGGTCTGGTTACCTCACCCAGGATGTTCTTTTCTAGTTCCATACATTTGCCTGCAAATTTCAAATTTTCTTTGTTTTTGACAGCTGAATAGTATTCCATTGTGTAAATGAACCATAGTTTCTTTATCCATTCTTCAGTGGCGGGACATCTAGGTTGTTTCACGATTCTGGTTATTATGAACAAGGCTGCTATGAACATAGTTGAGCAAATGTCCTTGCTGCATGGTGGAACCTCTTTAGGTTATATGCCCAGGAGTGGTATGGCTGGGTCTTGAGGTAGACTTATTTCCAATTTCCTGAGATAGCACCAGATTGATTTCCAAAGTGGTTGTACAAGTTTTCAATGGAGGAGTGTCCCCTTTCTCCACATCCTCACCGGCAGGTGCCATCACTTGAATTTTTGATCTTAGCCATTCAGATAGGTGTAAGATGAAATCTCAGAGTCATTTTGACTTGCATTTCTCTGATGACTAGGAATGTTGAGCATTTCTTTAAGTGTTTCTCAGCCATTCAATATTCTTCTGTTGAGAATTCTCTATTCAGCTCTGTACCCCATTTTTAATTGGGGTATTTAGCTAGGTGGTGTTTAATTTCTTGAGTTCTTTATATACTTTGGATATTAGCCTTTTGTCAGATGTAGGGTTGATGAAGATCTTTTCCCAGTCTGTAGGAAGACATTTTGTTCTGTTGACTGTTTCCTTTGCCTTACAGAAGCTTTTCAGTTTCATGATGTCCCATTTATTAATTGTTGATCTTAGGGCCTGAGCTGTTGGTATTCTGTTCAGGAAGTTGTCTTCTATGCCAATGGGTTCAAGGGTCTTCCCCCACATTTTCTCCTAACATATTTAGGGTGTCTGGTTTTAAGTTGAGGTCTTTAATGCATTTAGACTTTAGTTTTGTGCATGGTGATAAATATGGGTCTATTTGCATTTTTCTACTTGTAGCCATCCAGTTAGACCAGGACCATTTGTTGAAGATGCTATATTTTCTCCATTGTATGGATTTGGCTTCTTTGTCAAAAATCAAATGCCCAACGATGTGTGGTTTTATTTCTGGGGCTTCTATTCAATTCCACTGATCAATCAGCCTATTTCCATGCCAGTACCATGCTGTTTTTTATTACTGTTGCTCTATAGAAAAGCTTGAGATCTGGGATGGAGATTCCTCCAGGGGATCATTTATTATACAGGATTGTTTTAGTTATTCTGGGTTTTTTGTTTTTCCATATGAAGTCGAGAATTGATCCTTCAAGGTTTGTAAAGAATTGTCTTGGAATTTTATTGGGAGTTGCATTGAATCTATAAATTGCCTTTGGTAAGATAGACATCTTTACTCTATTGATTTTCCCTATCCATAAACATGGGAGGTCTTTCCAACTTCTGATATCTTCTTATATTTCCTTCTTTAGAGACTTGAAGTTTTTTAAATGCAAGTCTTTCACTTGTTTGGTTAAAGTTACACCAAGATACTTTATACCCTTTGTGGCTATTGTGAAGGGTGTAGTTTCTCTAATTTCTTTCTCAGCCTGCTTGTCATTTGTATAGAGCAGGGATACTGTGTTTTGTTTTGTTTTGATTTTTAAGTTTCTTTGTATCCAGATACTTTACTGAAGGTGTGTATTAGCTACAGATGTTCCTTGGTGGAATTTTTAGGGTCACTTATGTATACTAGCTTGTCATCCGCAAATACAGATAGTCTGACTTCTTCCTTTACTATTTGTATCCCCTTGATCTCCTTTAGTTGTCTTATTGCTCTGGCTAGAACTTCAAGTACTATGTTAAAGAGATATGGAGAGAGTGGACAGACTTGTCTTGTCCCTGATTTCAGTGGATTTTATTTAAGTTTTTCTCCATTAAGTTTGAAGTTGGCTATAGGCTTTCTGTATATTGCCTTTATTATGTTGAGGCATGTGCCTTGTATTAGGAATGGGTGTTGGATCTTCTCAAATTCTTTTTCAGCAGCTAAGGAAATGATCATAGTTTTTTTCCTTCAGTTTACTTATATGATGGATTACATTGATAGATTTCTGTATATTGAACCATTCCTGCATCACTGATATGAAGTCTACTTGGTCGTGGTGAATAATATTTTTGATCTGTTACTGGTTTTGTGAGTATTTTATTGAGTATTTTTGCATCAATGTTCATAAGAGAAATTAGTCTCAAATTCTCTTTCTTTGTATAGTCTTTTTGTGGTTTTGGTATCAAGGTGACTGTGGCCTCATAGAATGAGTTTGGTAATGGTCCATCAATTTCTATCTTTTGGACTAGTTTGAAGAGTAATGGTATTAGCCCTTCTTTGAAAGTCTGGTAGAATTATGAGCAGAAACCAACTGACCTTGGAATTTTTTTGGTTGGGAGACTATTAATGACTTCTATTTCTGTAAAGGAAATAGGACTGTTTAGTTTGTTTATCTGATCTTGATTCAATTTTGGCAAGTGGAATCGATCAAGAAAATTGTCCATTTCCCTTAGATTTTCAAATTTTGTGGCATATATGCCTTCAAAGTGGGATCTTATGATTCTTCGTATTTCTTCAGTAACTTTGTTATGTCGTGGATAGTGTCTCTCTGCCTTTTTGTTAGTATGGCTATCTATCTTGTTGATTTTCTCAAAGAACCAATTTGTGGTTTTGTTGATTTTTTGAATTGTTTTCTTTGTTTCTAATTTATTAATTTCAGCTATCGGTTTGATTATTTCCAGATGTCTACTCCTCTTGGGTGTTTCTGCTTCTTTTTTCTAGGGCTTCCAGATATGTCATAAAGTTACTTATGTGGGATGCTTCCAATTTCTTTATGAAAGCACTTAATGCTATCAATTTTCCTCTTAGCACTGCTTTCGATGTGTCCCACAAATTTGGGTATGTTGTTCCTTTATTTTCACTGAATTTCAGAAAGTTCTTAACTTCTTCTTTATTTCTTCCTTGACTCAGGTGTCATTAAGTAGGGAGTTGTTTAGTTTTTATGTGTGTGTAGGCTTTTTGTTATTTCTGTTGTTGTTGAAGTCCAGCCTTACACCATGGTGATCTGATAGGATACAAGGTATTATTTCAATCTTCTTGTGTCTGTTGAGGCTTGCTTTGTGACCTACTCTATGATCAATTTTAGAGAAGGTTCCATAGGGGGTGAGAAGAAGGTATAATCCTTTGTGTTTGGGTGAAAAGTTCTGTAGAGATCTGTTAGATCCATTTGATTCATGACATTGGTTAGTGTAATTATTTCTCGGTTAGTTTCTGTTTCAATGCCCTATCCTTTGGTGAAAGTGGGGTGTTGAAGTCTCCCACTATTAATGTGTGGGGATTGATGTGTGGTTTAAGCTTCATTAATAGATCTTTTACAAATGTTGGTGTCCTTGTATTGGGAGTATAGATCTTCAAAATTGTGATATCATCTTGGGTGACTTTATCTTTGATGGGTATGAAATGTCCTTCCTCATCCATTTTGATTAATTTTGGTTGAAAGTGTATTTTCTTTATATTAAATTGAATACACCAGCTTGTTTCTTGTGTCTGTTTGCTTGGAATATCTTTTTCCAGCCTTTTACCCTGAGAGAATGTCTATCCTTGTGGCTGAGATGTGTTTCTTGAAAGTAGAAGAATGTTGGGTCTTGTTTATGCATCCATTAAGTTAGTCTGTCTTTTTATTGGAGAATTGAGACCACTGATATTGAGAGATATTAATGATCAGTGACTATTAAGTCCCTTGATTTTGATGTTGGTTGCAGTAGAGAGTTTGTGCGGTTGTGTTTTTGCGATGATATAGTTGTCTATTTCCCATGTAGTTTTGGTTGTAGCTTGTCCATTTGGGGTGGAGTTTTTCTTCTAATAACTTCTGTAAAGCTGGATTTGTGTACAGGTGGTGTTTGAATTTGTTTTTGTAATTGAATATCTTGCTTTCTCTGTCAATGGTTATTTTGATAGTTTTGCTGGGTTCAGTAGTCTGGCCTGGCATCTGTGATGTCTTAGGGTTTGCAGGACCTCTGTCCAAGTCCTTCTGGATTTTATGGTCTCTGCTGAGAATTAATGTGTAATTCTGATAGATTTGCCATTATATATTACTTGGCCCTTTTACCTTGCCACTTTTAATATTTTTTGTTTGTATATTTTGTGTTTTGATTATTATGTGGTCAGAAGTTTTTTCTTGTCTATTCTATTTGGTGTTCTGTAGTTCTCTTATATGATTATATGCATCTCCTTCTTTAAATTGGGGAAATCTTCTTCTATAATTCTTTTGAAAATATTTTCTGTGCCTTGGGCATCTTCTCTTTCCTTAATGCCTATTATACCCAGGTTTTGTCTTTTCATGGTGTCCTTGATTTCTTGGATGTTTTGTGTCAGGAATTTTTCAGATTTAGCATTTTATTTGATGGTTGCTTCAGGATCTACAATTGTATCTTCTTGTCCTGAGATTCGTTCCTCCATCTGGATTCCATTAGAGAAGCTTGCCTCTGTGTTGTTTCCTTTCTTGCTCCTTCCCATTTTTCTTCTGTCTGTGCCTTTATCATTGCTTCCATTTTCATCTTCAGATCTTGAATTCTTTTTATTGATTTTCTTCATCTTATTGTTTATATTTTCCGGAATTTCTTAAAATGCCTCTCTATAGACCTTTTTTTTATGTCTTCCTCCTGTTTGGCTGCATCTTCCTGCATTTGTTTACAAATTTTATTCATTTCCTCCATCATTATCTTCATTACTTAGAATTTGGGGTCATTTTCTTTTATTTCAATTGTGTTTGAGTTCTCTGGGTTGTTTTCTTTGGGATAGCTGGGATTTAGAGATGCTGTATTGTTTTAGTTTTTGATGTTTAAATTTTTTTTGCTAGCCTTTAGTCATCTTGCTGTCTCTGATTTTGTATGGTAGTTTCTGGAGTCCTTCACTGATCATTGAGAGCAATTTGTTGGTGAGTGATTATAGGTGGAGGGTCTTTGGCTGTGGTGATCAGGGAACTCTTCCCTGACATAGGCAGGTGACCTGGTTTCAGCTCCTAGAGACTTTGGTCCATACCCTGGGCTCTACTGGTCAGTCAAGGTAGGTGCTGGTGCTCTGCAGCTCCAGTATCAGTTTAAGGTAGTGTATGTAGAGCCAGTTATCCTGTCTTTGGCTAGGCTTTGAATACCCTGCCCTCAAGCTCTGGGGCTTTGGTCCTAGGCTCAGATCACCATAGAGTGCCTGAACCCTTTCTGGCTTCTAGTAGTTGTTTAGGTTTCTGCCTGCTCTAACCAGGTAGTGGTGTCTAGGTTCTGCCTGCTAGAGAGAGAGCAGCTACTGCCTTCTGATTGTTGTTGCTTGCCTATATTTCTGCCCTATCCCATCTGACCTGCCTAGGCTCTCCCAAGAGCATGTGAGTCCCTGCTAGGCTGTGGAGCCTGGCTAGACTGGGTCTGTTATGACCAATTGTGTCAGGACAGTCCTCTGGGGCTGGCAGTTAGGCTCATGCCCAGCCCCGCTCAGACAGATGCTGCGGTCTGTGACTCTGAAGTGTCTCTGGTCTCAGACCATGCTGCTGTGGCTGGGCAACATGCCTACAGCCATCTGAGCCCCCTATTGGCACCTAGGCTTTTTGTGGACTGGCGCCGGGCAGGTGGGGGGGGGTGTCTGAGGACAGATTCCTCTGTTTCCCTGAGATTTCCCTAGGTCAGGAGCTCTGATGCTTCACTCCTGGGGTTTCAGTCCCAAATACAGAGTTTGTGCTGCTGAGCAAGGTCACAGTTGGCAGCTCGCAGGCAGATTCTGATCCAGGCTCTGGGGACTGGGCTGCCATCCTCTTTGGGCCACTGGGTGACCAGAGACCAGACTCACCCGTGGTCCACACTGTGCGGATCTCTTTCACCCATTAATCCCCAGTTCTCATGGTCTGTGGCTCCCAGTAGCATCTGTGGTCTCCTCTCCGCAGATCAGACACAGTGCATCTTAGTTGCCGCCATCTTGAAATCTCCCATTCTTTTACTACCATAAGATTGTTAGATTTGTGGACTTTCGTTTTATGAACAATGAAGCAGCAGTGTTGAAAAACTATAGTTTCTGTGCAATTGATCTTCCATGCACTAAACCACTTGAGTCAGACATATTGTGTAAGATAAACCATGCAAGATGATTGTCAAGTCTACTTCTCTTTCCAGCCAATTCGTGAAGAGACCAGATCCTTGCAGTTTGTGTTGCATTTCTAACACTGTCATGTTTGTATCAGAGCTTGAACTATCTATTACTAAAAAGGAAGGGTACAAAATGTTCTAGCTGCAATGTGCTGGTCATGTCCCATAACCCTTGGAAGTATAGTTGCTGAGGGTGTTTGCCAAAGTTTCCCATTGTTGGGACTTGTCATTCATTCTGTTAGCTCTTAGCACTCATGCCTTTCCCATTTTTACTTGTGGAACACATTTTAGGCATGAAGAAAATAAATTAATAATGATTTCTGAGGTGAGGAACTGCTATAGGCAGATGATGAAAATAACTGTGTCAGATTTAAGAGCAATTCATTAGAAAAATCCTAGACTTGATAATTACCATTACGAGACCACTGGCACGTTTTACTTTACTATCAAACTTTTAAAAAACAGAATGGGCTTATATAAAACACATATTTACTATTTCTTATTCAGCCTACAGAAGAGTTGTAATTTCTACCTACACAGGCTTATTATGTTCTATAAATTCTATATACAAAATGATAATTGTTTTCTTGACACATTGATCTTACCATGAACTTTTCTATAACTTATATTTTAGTCTGTTAAAATGCTCAAATACCCCACCATTCTGCTCTTAAATCTCTTGATTCAGACTTGTCCATCTAGCTTAGTCACTCCTCGAATATATATATACACACACACACACAATCACACACACATATGTGTATATTGTCACCTTTTGTTTTTTCCTCAAATGTTTCAAGGCACTTTAAACTCATCCTATTCTTCACCAAGTTCATAATATTCTTCAGATTTTGACCTCTTTCAGAGTTTTCCATTTCACTCTATGCAAACTAGGAAAAACCAGAAACTATAACAGCATCTCCTAATTCTCCCCAACTCTGGCATGCTGGAGTCAACTACTGAGTTTTACTAATTCCTTTTTCAATACTGTTCAAATGTAGTAACTTTAAAACCACTTTTGCTGTCACTTTACTAACCTATATCTTCCTAATTTCTTACCCATCCTTTCCTTTCCTCTTTTGAGTATAAATAAGCATGGATTTTCTAAAAATGCAAGTTTGATTTTCGCATTCTCCATGTGGGGAAGTGTGTGTGTGTGTGTGTGTGTGTGTGTGTGTGTGTGTGTGTGGTAGCAGGGACTGCCTCTGATATGAACTCTGGTGCTGGCGATTTGATCACTGCCCCATGGTGGTGAGGCCCAGTGGGAACACAGAGGAAGGCTAAATAGGCTATCCATATGAGACCTGACAGACTGGGCCAGGTGGTGGGAGGAGGACCCCACCTTTCAGAGGTCTAGGGGAGAGGAATGGGGTATAAGAGGGAGAGGTGGGAACAGGAAGATAAGAGTGGGGAATTACAATTGGAATGTAATGAGAATTAATTATAATAAAATAAAATAAACTGTATCAGTAATTTTTCATTTTGGAAGCTGCTAACCTGCACTCCCGGTTCACTCAAGTATTTAAGTTTTAACTCTTCTCAAGTCTCTGATGGGTTTGAAGACCAGATAGTTTAGTCTTTCAATTAAGCTTAGTAGGTTAGGGGTTAAGATGATTTTAGATCAAGATAGATGTTTCAAGTTAATAGAGATGAGATATGACAGATATTAATCTCCATTCAGAAAATTTGACCCAACAAAATAGGAAAGATGTTTATTTCAAGTATGCCAAATCACTATGAATGTAACATTTATATAATTCCTGATTGTCTTGTGGTTCTTCCTGCTGTATGTAGTTTATTTTACCCCTGTGTAATAATATAAATGCATATGTTAAAAAAGAAACATGATGAAAAATAAAATAAAATAAACCTTTTTGTAGGATCTTTATTATCTTTGGTATGCTTTACAGATCTGACTTCTGATTTTTAATTCATATTCTGTTAAACCCTCCTACATTCTCCCTGAAACAGTTAAAATTACTTTATTTACTCCAAGTTCACCTTCTATTCTCATATTTCCATGTCTTATATCTCTTCTGGACTAGTTGTCTGACATCCAAGTAGCCTTTACATTTAGGTCAAATGTCACTTGCTCTGCCAAACAGTTTTTCTTAAATTTCTCCCAATCAGTTTTCTGACAACAAAGCTAGCATTTTCCTCACACTGTTACAGAAGGTGTGTACATACATACTTTATTATAGCTTGTGTCCCAATGTACCAAATTTTAAAAATTACTTCTGGGGTATCTCTAGCTCTCTCTGTGTCTCTCTTACACTTTCTGTCTTTCTTTGTATCTCATTCTCTCTGTCTCCCTCTCCCTCCCTCCACCTTCTCCCCCCTCTCTGTGTATGAAATGATGTACCTTCAAAGGCCAGAGGAAGAGGACAATGTGCAAAGTCTATCTTTTTTTTTTATTCCACCATGTGGGTCCCAGGAATTGAACTCAGGTTGTCAGTTTTGTAAGCAAGCTTCTTATGCAGGGTGTGATATCACTAGCTCTAGTATTTTTTTTTTCATACAGCAAATGGGACATCTTTGATGGCAGAGGCTAGCATTCTTTCCCAGTGTATGTGGCAGCCCCATACAGGTTAGTTGAATGGATGATGAATGAGTGAGTCCTGGGCTTTATCCTTTCAACCACTTTTCCCAGTATTCTTAATTAATTACAATTTCCATTGCCAGCTAGAGGGACTTAATCCCTAAGACCATGATTATTTTACATTTTAATCCCTTTCCTTTTAACAAGAAGGTGTGAAATATTTCAAATTTATGATTTCACTACTTTCTACATATAAGACTTGACTAACAGACTCCCAAAGTGTTTTATGATGACAGTTTAACATATTCAGAGACCAAGAATTGCTGTGTTTTCTTCTGCACAGGCTAACATTGTGGTAGAGTTCATTTCTGCTGCTATAGAATTTCAACTGCCTGGTTGCTTTTAGATTATTCCATAAGATGATTTCACCCCTCTACTATTGTATTTTGTGCTATATCTTAACTATTTTAATGCCCAGAAAAGTCAATCATGTGTTTTTTAAACATATTGAACATATATTTTCTTTGATAAAACTTTTGTGCCTCTCTCTCACTCATACACACACACATACATACACACACACACATGCACACACTACACACTACACACATACTACATACAGTGTGTGTATGTGTGTATCTTGACTGCTAGTTTCCAAAAGTCTTTTTCTTCACTATGTCTTTTAGTATTTTATGCTTTTATTTCTGTGTCTTTGACCTGTTTCAAATATTCAGTTACTTCCCTCCTCTCCTTCTGAGATCTCTTCCTCCTCTAGTCTTTTTTTTAGGGGAGGAGGCTGTCAGGTTTCATACTAACTGAAGTCTATTATTCTCTTTCACTTTGGTCTTTCTTTGTGCCCCATCCCACACACCCCATCCCACATACCCCTAAATATAGCTTTCTTGAAGTATTTCTTCATTTTCTCTTTGGTGTAACTTTACACAGTTTCTTGTAAGTAATAGGAACTCATCACATCTCCTCTGATGTCTAAGTTGTTTCTCTCTGGTCATTATTTCCTTGATTCCTTTATTTCTTACTTCATTTATTTAAAAAAATGTACCTCCTTATCCTGAGGCCATTGGCTCTTCAGTACCAGATTATCCCTTATTCCAAACCCTTAAAACTCTATTATATATTTTATAGAATATAAAGTCATAAGAAGTAAATGGGTAGATAATTATATTATTTTGCAATGTTGAAAATTTTGCTGGATATTTTGGGAATAAAAGCTTCACATCATTAATTGGATTAACTCCATATTAACTTATAAATTCTAGAATACAGTGTATGTGAGGAATTACAAGCCTGCATCCAAACAAAAATAAACATCAAATATCTTATTTCATAAAGGAAATGTATAATTCTGCTTGTTTGCCTTTTATTGACAAACTTTTAAGTGGTTGCTAGTGCTTCGGAATTAGTAGAGTATTACATATTTTCTTTTATTGAAATGGATATTTTCATACAACCTATTCTTATTACAACTTCCCCATCTCCAATTCCTCTCAGTTCTTCCTCACTTCTCCAGTCTAGATCAAGACCCTTTTTGTCCCTCATTAGAAAACACATAATCACCCTTGCCCTGAGGACACAGGAGCGGCTGAGCCAGCTCTGCCCTGAGGACATGGGATCAGGCCCTGATCCAGGGCTCTGAGTGGACCTCACCCCAACATCTACCCCATGTATTACCTGCTGGAACACATAAAGGGGCTGGGCTTTCAGATTCAAAAATTAAGAATCTCCTTGACACATGGCAATAACGGGATATCCAAAAGCCGTCCCAGTGAAGATTCGGTAATGATAGTGTAGGCCTCAATCGGACCCATGACTCGTAGCAGTGAACATTTGAAAGTAAACATATGTGGACAAAAGGCTAGACTGCGTGATACACTACAGCTTCTGTGACAAGATTTTTTGTTCGTCTGTTTGTTTTATTTTACTGGAGGGAGGAGAGGGATTTTGGTGCATGATGTATAAATCATAGACATTCAATAAAAGTAAAAAAAAACATAAACATCAAAAGAATAATTAAAATAAAATAGGATAAAACAAAAAAACTAAGAAGTTTGAATGTGAAATAACAAACAGAGTTAAAGAGCCAAAGAGAAAGCACTAGAAACATAAAGATGCAGACACACACACATTTGTATGCATAGGAGTCACATAAAAGCATAAAACCAGAAACCATAATATACATGCAAAGGACCGGCAATGTAAACAAACAAAAAACCCTGATATAATATTATGAGACAATGGTCCTCCAAAGATGCCACTGAGTTTTTGTTGGCCATCTATTTACTGCTGGGCACAGGGATCGCCATTAAGAGTGGTTTGTTTCCCCAGTGAGACTTTCTTGGAGAAAAACAAATTTTCATTTGGAAATGGTTATCAACTGCAGATTGCTTATGGGTTAGGAGTGGGAACACGTGTCCTCTTCTTTTTTTAGCTTTAGGACCCCCTGTGGTGCAGATCTGTGCATCTCTTGTTCATTTTGCCTTAGTCTCTATGTGTACTACCACTCTTCTGTCTAGAAGATCTTGATTCCTTCATTCCCTCTGGCCCTTACACTTTTTCCATTTCCTCTTCTGCAGAGTTTCCTGTGCCTAGAAGGGAGGCATTTGATAGAGACATGACATTTTAAACTGGGTGTTCCATGGTCTCTCACTCTCTGCCATTGTCTGTGTGTGGCTCTCTTTATTTATTCCCCTATGCTTCATGAAGAAGTTTTTATTAAGGCTGAGTCAGGCACTGACAATGAATATAGCAAAACGTCATCAGTCTTTCCTTTAGCAGAACAGCAGTATTTGGTTTTCCTTAGGTTCCTGGCCTATCAAGTTTCATGTTCTTGGCCACCCTGTATCGGATATAGGTTACATGTCATGGAATAGAACTTAAATCAATTTAGATTTTGGTTGGTTACTCCCACAGGCTTTGTGCCACTACTGCAAAAACACCTTGGACATTTATAGTTGGGTTAGTGCTTACTTTTTCTTTGGTAACATGCAAAGTACATTCTAGTTCTATAAACACAAATTCATAGTGTTGAAGGCTCTATGAAGGCTCATCCTTTCCATGGTCACTAAGTTGTGTCAGTGTGTGTCTTCAGCAATAGGGCCTTGACCTCATTTTGTAGAAAGCAACCAATAGCCTTGACAACAAACTGGATTGTTTGGAGATTCCCATTGGGTCCCTTGTGCCAACACATTAGCTATTAGATGTAAACCATTCTTAGTACTGAGATCTTCATTTAGTGATGAGCTATATCAAATTTGGGCTATGCTTCTCCTGTTATTTGGAAGTTTCATCTAGATAGACTTAACATATGTATATATTTAGGAAGCTTCTACTACATTAAGTTTTCATTAAAAGAACTTAAAAATACCTTCTACTTTTATTTTATTTTATTTTATTTTATTTTATTTTATTAACTTATTCATATTTCCCGTTTCTTTCTTTAGTGGTCTTTTCTTCCTCGACCCTGTGATCCTTACAAGGACAGAGATTTGATTTACCTCATTTTGAGTTCCCTAGATCATAGTACAATGCTCAACACAGGGAAAGTTCTTTTTTTTAAATTTATTTATTTAATGTATATGGATACTTTGTCTACGTTACATCTACACACCAGAAAACTGCATCAGACAGATGTGAGCTGCCATGTGGGTGCTGGGAATTGAACTCAGGACCTTCAGAAGAGCAGTCGGTGCTCTTAACCACTGAGCCATCTCTCCAGCCCTACCTTCTACTTTTTTTAGCTGTAGTTTTATGTTTCCCAATTTCTTGTAAGGATCTAGCTCCTTTATCCCTGACATATTCTCCAAAGTCCAGTGTCTTCGCTGATTGAAGCTCATTTTTTGCTCAATTAAATATCTGAGTTCTACAAGTGTATTTTTGGAAACATTCCAATTAAAACATTATTGGGATACATGTTACCAATTTTTTCATAACTAGTATTTTTAGATCACAAAAAGTATTTAGTTGGACAAGACTTTTCTATTTTCTTTATCTTCTTTTGTCCATTCTCTCTTCCCCACTGCCCTTCCTTGGTTTTATTTTTATTCCTTTCCCCTTTCCTGCATTTTCTGTTTTCCCTGGCTTTTCTTGCCAACTATCTTTACTTTGTTTTCTTCACTTATTCTTTTCATTTAATCATTGTTTTATGCCCATTTTATTTTGATTTCTTAGTAACCTCATGTACCCTGCTTGTCTATAAATCCTTTAGGTTGATACCCTGGATACAATGACATGCTATGGACTGGCATAACCTTCACTCTTTCTTCTGCGAAGGAAAAATCCATTTTATGACTTGATAGGCATTTGTCTTTGACAGTCATGTTGCTAATACATGTTCATTTTACTCTATACTATAACCCTTACACCCTCTTGTGATTACATTTTACATTGGTGCATTTGATTATTCTTTCTTTTGTGAATCACATTACATTTATAAATGCTTTATTGAATCTTATTTTATTGATTTCTGGCCATTTAAAAATTCATCCTGCTCACACTCTACTTTATGCCTATTCTGCAATGTGCAGGAACACCTGAAAATTTCATTAGCATCTTTTCTCTTATACTTTCAATGTAGTAAATGAAAATATTGAATTGTATTGAACTCAAAGTAGACCTCTAAGGGACATACTTGACACCTCTACCCAATCCAATATTTAACTATTAGTAAGATATCTTTGTATTCAACTTGTTTTTGCTAGTTTTATTTCTAACAATTTCACCTATGGCACTTTTACCTAATTCACCCTTAAAATTCTTTTCCTAAGCCAAATCTTTACTGACTTTCTTTTCATTCCATAAACTTACCCTTTTTAAAAGAAGGATTCAGACATAGCTTCATGCTTTGTTTTTGACAAGTACATGCTAGCTATTACTCGTTTCCTATTTCTTTGGCTCCAAAAATGATCATTATTAACAGCTTCACACATCACGTTAGGTGTTCATTGAACTGATTCAGTAGTGATGTTACTGATTTGTCACTCTTTGGAGTCCTGTTTTTCTTTCCATGCAATTTTCCATAGTTTCTGAAGGCCTAGATTTTCTAACAGCCTACCAAAAAAAGATGTCTCTCAACCTGTCTAATTCATCATTTAGCTCTTCCATCTTCAATTACCTCCTGGCCTTACTGTGTGTTGAAAGCAAAGGCATCTTACATTCTTTCTAGTGACATTAAAAATACTCAATTTGGGTCAAGTTCTTCTCCACCTGTGAGTGATCTCCTCTCAGCTACTCTGTCGCTGGTCCACAGCTGTCACTTCTTCACCATGGATGACAGTATTGCTGCACTCATTGTTGACAATGGCTTGGGCATTTGCAAGGTTGACTTCGCGGGCGACTATGCTCCCTGGGCCATCTTCCCCTCCACTGTGGGCCACCCTAGGCACCAGGGTGTGATGGTGGGTATGAGTCAGAAGGAAGCCTAAGTGGGCCGACGAAGCCCAGAGCAAAAGAGGCACCTTGACTCTGAAGTACCCCATTGAACACCAACTGGAACGATATGGAGAAGATCCGGCACCACAATTTCTACAACGAGTTGCGTGTGGCCCCTGAGGAGCACCTTGTGCTGCACACCAAGGCCCCCTGAACCCTAAGGCCAACCGTGAAAAGATGACCCAGATCACGTTTGAGACCTTCAACACCCCAGCCATGTACGCAGCCATGCAGGCTGTGCTGTCCCTGTATACCTCTGGTCATACCACTGGCATTGTGATGCATTCCGGAGACGGGGTCACCCACACTGTGCCCATCTATGAGGGCTCTGCTCTCCCTCATGCCATCCTGAGAGTGGACCTGGCTGGCTGGGACCTGACAGGCTACCTCATGAAGATCCTGACCGAGCATGGCTATAGCTTCACCACTCTAGCGGAGAGAGAAATCGTGCGTGACATCAAAGAGAAGCTGTGCTAGGCTGCCTTGGACTTTGAGCAAGAGATAGCCACTACTGCATCCTCTTCCTCCCTGGAAAAGAGGTATGAGGGACTTGACAGGCAGGTCATCACAATTGGCAATGAGTGGTTCCAATGACCCAAGGCTCTTTTCCAGCTTTCCTTCCTGGGTATGGAATCCTGTGGCATCCATGAAACTGCATTCAATTCCATCATGAAGTGTGATGCTGATATCCGCAAAGACCTCTATGCCAACACAGTGCTGTCTGGTGGCACCACAATATACCCAGGCATTGTTGACCGGATGTAGAAAGAGATTACTGCTCTGGTTTGTAGCACCGTGAAGATCAAGATCATTGTTCCTCCTGAGCGCAAGTACTCTGTGTGGATCAGTGGCTCCATCTTGGCCTCACTGTCTACCTTCCAGCAGATGTGGATCAGCAAGCAGGAGTACGATGAGTCTGGCCCCTCCATCATTAACAGTAAATGGTTCTAGGTAGACTGTTACTAAGCTGCATTTTACACTATTTCTTTTGAGAAAACCTAACTTGAGCAGGAAAAAAAAAAAACCAAAACAAGCAAACAACAACAAAAAAACATGAAACAACATTGCCATGGCTTTATTTGTTTTTGTTTTTTTAATTTTTTCTAAATTTTTTTTTGTATTGGCACTTTTGACTCAGGATTTAAAAACTGGACTGGAGAAGGCAACAGCAGTCGGCTGGAGCAAGCATCCCCCAAAGTTCTACAATGTGGCTGAGGACTTTGATTGCACATCAAGTCCCTGACCCTCCCAAAAGCCACCCCTACTCCCAAGAGGAGGATGGCCAAGTCCACGCCCTGAGTCCACACTAGGGAGATGACAGCATTGCTTCTATGTAAATTATCTACTGCAAAAAAACTTTTAAAAATCTTCCACTTTAATGTTACTTTACTTTTGTTTTTTTTTTTTTTTAATTTTTGAATGCTCAGCCATCCATGGCCCCCTTTATTTTTGGTCCCCTCAACTTGATATATGAAGGCTTTCATCTCCCTGGGAGTGGGCTGAGGTGTTGAGGCAGCCAGGCCTTGCCTGTACACTGACTTGAGACTATTTAATAAAAGTACACACCTTACAAAAATATTCAATTTGTTTCCTTATTGAATAGAGTCAGTCCTTTTGATTTTGTTTAATATTTGATTTATAAGGGCAGATATTTACAGTTAACTATTATTTCCAGACCAAAATACACACCAAATGAAACTCTCAAAACCTTTCTTATTATGCACAGAGATTCATTGATATCTTGGGTGTGTTTAAGGCATTTTGAACTGGGATTTATAATGTGAGGAATTATATATTATATTGAGTGTTCTGACTTCTTTTTTTTTCTTTTCTTTTTTTTAAAAATTTTTATTATTAATTTATTCTTGTTACATCTCAATTGTTATCCCATCCCTTGTGTACTCCCATTCTTCCCTCCCTCCCCTATTCCCCTTATTCCCCTCCCCTATGACTGTTCCTGAGGGGGATTACCTCCCCCTGTATGTGCTCATAGGGTATCAAGTCTCTTCTTGGCTACCTGCTGTCCTTCCTCTGAGTGCCACCAGGTCTCCCCCTCCAGGGGACATGATCAAATGTGAGGGACCAGAGTACGTGAGAAAATCATATCCCACTCTCCACTCAACTGTGGAGACTGTTCTGACCATTGGCTAGATCTGGGTAGGGGTTTAAAGTTTACCTCCTGTATTGTCCTTGGCTGGTGTCTTAGTTTGAGCGGGACCCCTGGGCCCAAATCTGCCTATCATATTGTTCTACTTGTAGGTTTCTAGGACCCTCTGGATCCTTCTAATTTGCCATTCTTCCATGCTTCTCTCATGTAGAGTCCCAATAGGATGCCCTCTCCTCTGTCCCAGTTTCCTGGTAAGTGAAGGCTTTCGTGGGACATGCCCCTTGGGCTAGTATGCAGATATGTGAGTATATACCATTTGAGTCTTTCTGCTTCTGGGTTAACTCACTCATTATGATCATTTCTAGCTCAATCCATTTATCCACAAATTTTGGGAATTCCTTGTTTTTAATAGCTGAGTAGTATTCCATAGTGTATATGTACCACAGTTTCTTTATCTATTCTTCTACTGAGGGACACTTAGGCTGTTTCCATGTTTTGGCTATTATGAATAAGGCTGCTATGAACATGGTTGAGCAAAGTTTCTTGTTGTGTGCTTGAGCATCTTCTGGGTATATTCCAAGGAGTGGAATAGCTGGGTCTTGAGGAAGCCCTATTCCCAGTTTTCTGAGATAGCACCAGATAGATTTCCAAAGTGGCTGTACTAGTTTGCATTCCCACCAGCAATGAAGGAGTGTTTCTCTCTCCCCACATCCTCGCCAGCATGTGGTGTCGCTTGAGTTTTTGATCTTAGCCATTCTGATGGGTGTAAGATGGAATCTCAGAGTTGTTTTGATTTGCATTTCCCTGATGACTAAGGAGGTTGAGCATTTCTTTAAGTGTTTCTCAAGCATTTGATATTCCTCTGTTGAGGATTCTCTGTTTAGTTCCAAGCCCCATTTCTCAATTGGATTATTTGGTTTGGTGGTGTTTAGCTTCTTGAGTTCTTTATATATTTTGGATATTAGACCTTTGTCAGATGTAGGGTTGGTGAAGATTTTTTCCCAGTCTGTAGGCTGTCGCTTTGTTTTCTTGACAGTGTCTCCAGCCTTACAGAAGCTTCTCAGCCTCATGAGGTCCCATTTAATAATTGTTGACATTAAGGCCTGGGCTGTTGGTGTTCTGTTCAGAAAGTTGTCTCCTGTGCCAATATGTTCCAGGCTCTTCCCCACTTTTTCTTCTAAGTGAATTAGTGTCTCTGGTTTTTTTTTTTTTTTTTTTTTTTTTTTTTTAGGATAAGATTTTTTTTTATTAATTTATTCTTGTTACATCTCAATGTTTATCCCATCCCTTGTATCCTCCCATTCCTCCCCCCCCATTTTCCCATTATTCCCCTCCCCTATGACTGCTCCTGAGGGGGATCACCTCCCCCTATATATTCTCATAGGGTATCAAGTCTCTTCTTGGCTACCTGCTGTCCTTCCTCTGAGTGCCACCAGGTCTCCCCCTCCAGGGGACATGGTCAAATGTGAGGCACCATAGTACGTGAGAAAGTCATATCACACTCTCCACTCAACTGTGGAGAATATTCTGACCATTGGCTAGAACTGGGAAGGGGTTTAAAGTTTACCTCCTGTATTGTCCTTGGCTGGTGCCTTAGTTTGAGCGGGACCCCTGGGCCCAAATCTGCCTATCATATTGTTCTACTTGTAGGTTTCTAGGACCCTCTGGATCCTTTTATTTTGCTGTTCTCCCATGCATCTCTCATTTAGAGTCCCAGTAGGATGCCTTCCCCTCTGTCCCAGTTTCCTGGTAAGTGAAGGCTTTCGTGGGACATGCCCCTTGGGCAAGTATGCAGATATAAGTGAGTATATACCATTTGAGTCTTTCTGCTTCTGGGTTAACTCACTCATTATGATCATTTCTAGCTCAATCCATTTATCCACAAATTTCGGGAATTCCTTGTTTTTAATAGCTGAGTAGTATTCCATAGTGTATATGTACCACAGTTTCTTTATCCACTCTTCTACTGAGGGACACTTAGGCTGTTTCCATGATCTGGCTATTATGAATAAGGCTGCTATGAACATGGTTGAGCAAATTTTCTTGTTGTGTGCTGGAGCATCTTCTGGGTATATTCCAAGGAGTGGAATAGCTGGGTCTTGAGGAAGCCCTATTCCCAGTTTTCTGAGATAGCACCAGATAGATTTCCAAAGTGGCTGTACTAGTTTGCATTCCCACCAGCAATGAAGGAGTGTTCCTCTCTCCCCACATCCTCGCCAGCATGTGGTGTTGCTTGAGTTTTTGATCTTAGCCATTCTGATGGGTGTAAGATGGAATCTCAGAGTTGTTTTGATTTGCATTTCCCTGATGACTAAGGAGGTTGAGCATTTCTTTAAGTGTTTCTCAGCCATTTGATACTCCTCTGTTGAGAATTCTCTGTTTAGTTCCAAGCCCCATTTTTCAATTGGGTTATTCGGTTTGGTGGTGTTTAATTTCTTGAGTGTCTCTGGTTTTATGTTTAGGTCTTTAATCCACTTGGATTTGAGTTTTGTGCAAGGTGACAAATATGGGTCTAGTTGCATTTTTTTACACATAGACCTCCAGTTAGACCAGCACCATTTGTTGAAGACGCTGAGTGTTCTGACTTTTTAAAAGTGAAAACCAAACATGGAAAAATGAATGAAATGAAACTAAGGATAAATTATAAGCAGGAAAAATTTATGTGGGGTTTATATTTATGATATGCTACATCTATAAGACTGGCCAAAAGAAATAGACAAAATCTTAAGCATATGAGAAAATGCTCATTCCCATATCAAATAATTTGACCTTTTTGGCTAACATGAAATAATATTTCACAACATTCTTCTGGTAAAGTTGTGAATGAAGAGATATACTTATTTCATTATCAGTTGAATGTAATTGATTATAGTCCTTGTGAGGATAGTAAATCCAAAGAACAATGAATTGAACTTTTCACCTAGCAATGTCTTTTCTGTGAAATTATTCCATCAATGAGCTCTCAGGTATACTGTACTTATGTGACATGACATAGTGTGGTTATCCTTGTAATGCAAATGTTTTGGCAAATCTACCTCTCCCCCTCCTTGAAATAGTGTATTCCCATTTTTTCCTCAGAGCTGACTTTCAATACTTGAGCTCTGAGGATTCTCCTGCCTCAGCTTCCTGAGTAGTTAGTGCTACATGTATACATCTTGGGGCTTTGCTCTGAATAAATCTGAAATTTACACAGTTATGAGGCTGGTGGGGGGAAATATTGATACAATAGAATGGCATGAAGTTATAACATTGTCAAAATGTGGGGATATACTTTAAGTAATATTTAAACATTTGTGAGTGTTACATAAAAGCTGCAAAGGGCAGATAGTGATAAACTGGTTATTAGAAGAAAACCTTTATTAACCGAGAAAGGAATAACAAACTTTTGAAGAAAAAATAATGAAAACTAAGAATCGTTTCTGCCATTTGAGAACATGTAAAATGGAGCTAAAATACCAATGTTGTGAAAGAGACGTTTTTACTTTTTAACATTTTATGGATATGTATGTACTGACTATTTAACTGCTCAATTTTATAATTATACCACTCTGTAAGCAAAATTCTTAGAATACCCTATTGATACCAATATAAATGAATGAGATTAACTGTGTTAGATTTAAAAATAAACTCTGGCCTTTTGATTTGAATGATTTACTATAGATCATGAGCATATGGCTTCCAACATTGCTAATTACCACACAAATCAAGTTCACTTGGACTTAATTTTCTTGACAATAAAATAGGAAAAATTTTGACTGATACTTTAATGTGTTCAAAGTATTTTAAAAAGATTAATCACTACTGATGATTTTAGAAATAACAAACATTTTTGATGGTTTTAAATAACAGAATTCAACAAATTAAATGTTATATTATTTAAATATAGTTCATGGCAAAAGATCTTATTGCAGTTATAATTTCTGTTTTCCTAAACTAAACTAAAAATGAACTGAAATTTTAGTTAGGCAGAGCTGAAAATGCAGTGATTTACCTAGATAAATTTCAAGTTGGGTAGAAACAAGATATTTTTAATTTCGAAAGATTTGCCTGGCTCTTATTTAATTGACAAATACTATATTTAACAATGGGAAAATTCATTATTTCTGTTAAAGCACATAAGAAAGACATGCTAGCTTGTTGTGAATGTTGATATGTTTGCATGGGAGGGTATGACTAAATGCAGCTATTTGTCTTAAATTAATTATAGTAGCATTGATTCTCAAAAAGGATGACTGGGAGCCTTATCATGGCATGCTAATTATTTTTCAAGATTGATGGTCATAATTCCAGTTGTTTTTTTCTAGGGTCCAACACTGCCCTTTATCTCTCATTAGCATAAAGTAAATCAAGTTTTCCATTCTCCATGGGAGCAGTAGGAATGAGGACAGATAATTTCACTCTGTTCACATGTTTTCAGCTCATGAGCTGATGAAATGTGGAAACACTGCCCCCATTTAAATGTTTCTTATTGGAAGGAGAAGAAAGAAAAGTTTCTTCTGGTGAAATTTGCTGTAAAATGTTTCTTGATATCTCATGGAGAGGTTATTCTAAATTGCTATGATGAGAGTCCAGCACCGGACAGTAAGGCATGTGGGGTTCAGATTTACTTGTTGTTTCTACAAGGTATCTCCTAGTTACATTGATTATATTAACAGATTATCTGATGATTAAGGCCATTAACAATCCATTCTTGAGTAGTCAACATAACAGTGTTTAGTTGCCTTGCAGTAACAATTAAGGACTGAAGCTATTTACCATAATTAGGTACTATCAGAAAAAAAAGTATCCACATTAAGGGAAGTTAAAAAGACTTCTTTTTATGGTTAGGGATGACTGTTAACAGAGCATTTTTTTCTGAATTACAAAGAAAATTATTGCACTTTTAATTTGCTCATTATTGAAAACACAGAAACAACAAATGGTTCTTCTTCTGTTTTTCCCATGTAGCTGTCGGCAAGTTTCTTAACCTTTCTCTGTTCTTGTTTCATCATCCAGGAGGCAATGATAATAGTATATTCTGGTGGGTAATTAATGTTTGTAATACACATTGAAATCCTGGGAAAGATAAAATAAAAATACAGGATTTACATAAAACATATTTTAAGCTACTGCAATAGACGCAAGGCCTTCTACCCTCAGGTTCCTTTTATCAATTTTCTTTTTCTTTGGGGACTTCTAGTGTTGTTCAGTCATCTCGGAAATCTACCCTAACCAGCTCGGTTGACCTACTTTAAAGATAGGTTTTGTTTGGTTTTAGAAATTTTGTACAGTTTTGATCATACTCACATTCCCTCCTCCAAGTCTTCTCAGATCTCCCCCTTTAACTTCTCACCTAACATTTTATCTTCTTCCCCTATCAAGGTCAGTTTGTGCTTCTCAAATATTCATGGGTGGCATGGGCTGCCACTGGAGCTTGGCTGACTTATCTGGGCCTACACACATAAAAGAAAACTCACTCTTCCTTTCCTAACAGCTAACATTTGCCAGTAACTCCTGGGACTTTGTGCCCAGCTCCCCTTTCTTTACTGAGATCTGGTATGGTTTTGGCTTGCACAGGTCTTATCTCGTACATGCTGTCACAACTGCTATAAGTTCGCTTGTGCAGTTGCCCTGCAGTATCTAAAAGAGACCATTTCCCTGTAGTCCTCCACCACCTCCGGTTCTCACACTTTTTCCAATGATCCCTGAGTCTTGCAGGAGGAATTGCAGTATATATATATTATTTTAAGGGCTGGATATTCTGTAGTCTGTTACTTTCGGCACTTTGGCCAGTTGTTGATCTCTGTGTTGATCAACATCTACTATAAACAGAAGCTTCCCTGATGAAGGTTGAGAGTTGCATTAATCTATGAGTATAATGATGAGTCATTAGGAGTTTGTTTAAGTGTTAGGCCCATTTAGCAGTACAACAGTAGTAGGTTTTTTCCTACAGTCCATGATTCTTGGCATGATAATGGTGTGAGGTATAGGTTTCATCTCTGGAGGGATCCCTGAAATCCAATAAGATAGTGGCTGGTTATGTTCATTCAGTTTGTGCCCTTTTCTTCCTAGGCCAGTCATTATTGCAGGTTGCGTGATTCACATCTGTGTATGGCTGATGTTTACTTTCCTCCTGTGGTAGCATACGATACATTTTCCAGCACTACAAAAACCAGACTGTAGGGCTGACATTTCCAGGTCAGCACCAGTTTAATTTTTTTGTCTTTTGACTCAAGTATGTGCTTTCAGCAATAGGGTCTTACTGTCAAATTTTGGGAAGAAATAAGAATATCTTATTTAGGCATTGTTTCATACGTTCAGAGTAGCAGCTTGGTTATTTTTGCCCTTTGGGGAAAGCTAGGGAAGGAAGTTGCACGAACTTTCAGGTGAATTGTTTGTGATGTTCTAGAGGTATGCAGTCTAGCTGGTAGAGTATTACTATAAAAATTTAGGTGTTAAGTAGGTCAGTGCCCAGCTCAACATATTTCATCTTTAGGTCAGCCTATACCCAGAAGGAGAATGAGATATTATTAAGTTATGAAACCCAGTAGGTGACAGTAGAAACAGTAATTAAAGAAGAAGATTGAGGGTCCGTATTACAATGGCAGTGAGGGTACAATTGCAGGATGAAAAGAAGACATGCAAACCAAAGAGGAAGAAGGGAAACATATCCATGAAGGAATGTATCCCAGACATTTAACAGACATGAACATAGTACTTAGAGGCTGAGGACTAGCTACTTTACAAGCCTTCTCATCTTTAATCTTCAGCAGAAATTTATGAGTTAGATGCTATTATTATCTCCATTTTATAGATGAAACCAAGGAGTACAGAAGTCACAAGCTAGTAATTTATATAGCTGTAGTATAGACCCAGGCACTGGAGCTCCAGATTTTAGGCAATGTATCTTTAGTAAGGATTTTTATTGTTTCTTGGTACCAAGATGCTTAGCTTTAGAGATCTTTAATGAGCCACTAGATTGAAAGGATTTTCTAAAGGCAAACTAAATTGAGTGATAAGACTGACTTTTCCCAATACACACTTTAATTTGATTTTGGTCAGACCCTAAGGATGGATTGAGTTCTTTATCGGTGGTACTACTGAACTCAACTTTGGGGAATTATGGAAGGAAAAAAGCAGAGAAGTACAAACAGGATAAACATTTTATCATGAATACAGGAACTACTTTTCAGTATTCTGCCATCTTGAAGTACTTTGTACACAGGCTTACTGAGTGAAATTGGGTCTATGACTTGTAGGTAAGGTGGAGGATGTAGAAAGACTCATAGACCCATACTAGGGTAATAACTTATCCCAACTCCAAGTGAAAGTTGTGGCCTTCCAGCTCAATAAGTCTTGATTATTCACTCTGATCTAAAGCCAGGCACTGAATAATACTAATCCTCTTTAGTTAATAAGGCAAGGTAAAATCACAACCTTAGTTTGCATGGGAAATTTTTATAGAACATTAAAAAATTTACCTTTTAAACTTCAGCAATCTTGATGACTGAGCTGGATTTCTTGAGCTAAAATGTAATTTAGCAACTGAAACTCTCACCCCTCCCAAATAGTTAAACATGTGTGTGGGGACACACACACACACACACACACACACACACACACACACACACACATGTGCACATGCTCTTGAGCATGTATTTTATTTAAGTAAGTTTTCAATTGAATATATAAATACAAATTACAAACAGAGAAATCCCTTAGGTCATTGTAACATTTGGAAGTAAAAAGGAGGAAAAAAAACCCTAAGTGGAAACTGTTTCTACTAGGTATGTAATGCAGGGCAAAGATAGGGAACTACTTTTTAGTGTATGCCTAATTTTATATTGTGTTTATGCCAAATGGCTTCAATACAGTATTATCTGATAAACTCTGTGAAGAAATATTATTTTTCTCATTTTCTAGTCAAGAAAATGTAAGCAGTAGGGTGAATAATTTTCTTGAGTTGTGTATTCAGTGCTGTTGATTGTGAATCTAGCCCCACAGTGGCTCCTGCCCATACTTTTCATGGTCCTTCTTATATACTGAGCTAATGTATATCTGAAATTTTCAAAGAATACATTACGATGTTATTTAAAAGTATAACTTATTTAGAAGTGTCTTCTTTCATATCATCTATGTCACAATAGCTAGAGTCTATTTTCAAGACTCGCTATATGCGGGAATAATTTTAATAGTAACACAATCATTCAGTAAGCTGTACAAGATGCCAGAGAGCACAAGCACCTTGAATGGGGTCTTTCATTTGCTTTTTCCATATGTCCCCAACACTGTGACCTGGGTGTAGAGATCATGCTTATTGAGGATATAAGCTCCGAAAGTTGACTGCCTTTTTCAGGATCACACAGCTGGGGAGTATCAAAGGCAGAAATGAAACTTCAGATCTGACTACAAAGCTCAAGTTCTTTGCTACCACCTCCTCAGGATCTGGCAAAATATGTTTGCCTGAACTTTACAACAGTGAAAAAAAAATCTGTGCTTCAAGTAGTTCTATGCAGCCATATTGCCTCCTCTAGTGGCTTTTAACCTGTGCACTACTGAATTAGAAACAATTTCTTAGTCTATAAATTGGTCCTGGGTGGAAGCCCATAAAGAAGCAGGATGAGTCTTGTGGGTAGTCTTTTTCCTTTCTAAGTCCTTAAGTATGCTTCACTCCCACTGGAAAGTTCTGATAGCCTCAGCTCTAAGTTCAATACTTGTATATCTAGGTCACTTAAGGCCTATTTACTGGTCACAAGAGCTCTAGAATAGTACTCCAGGAACAGAATTGAGAGGGGAAGATGGTCATGGTGATTTGTTTTAACCACCTCTTAATGCGGAGGTCAGACAAAGTATCTTTAAGAAACCTTGAAGTAGACAGAGGAGACAAGGAGCATTTGCCATAAGTTCCTTAAGATTATTGCAAAAGGGGAAAAGACCCTCATTTGGCCCTGCAAACCTTGTAGTCTTGAATACACACGTGAAGCTTCAAGGTTTCCATTTCACATGACATTTCAGACTGTTCACTATTCATACAGGCTTTTGAGTGCTTCTCCTTGCAAAGTGCAAATCCTCTAAATGCTGAGCTTCTCTTTGCTAGTTCAAAGCCACCATTTTGGAAATCTGAACTGTTGCAACTAGCCATGCTGAGGAAACCAGAAGTGGAGAAGAATCTAGTGGGGGAAGCCATCTAGTCACCCATAAAGCTGCAGCCAGGTAAAGGCATTGCAAATGTTTCTTTTAGAAGGTTTGATAACTAGTTACTGAGTTCCAAAAATTAGAATAATTGGTGCAGTCTCTTCTGTTACTTATGTAAGAAATTCTGGTTCAGAGGACTTGTGCCCTGAAAGATACAGGTAACATCAAGGGAAGGTTGCAAGTCTAGCTAACAAAACAAACTTGGTAAGAGAACTGTCAATAATAGGCACAGGCAAATATGTTACAGCTTGAGTCAGGCTGGAGCCAGCCTGCCTGCATGCTGTTCCTTTCTACAGATGGGGCAGCACTTGGCAAAACTGACTTGGATTTGGAATTTGAAGCTACGCGGTGATTTCAGTATTTCATTTCCTGCGAATCAATAAGGATGATTCAAAACCAAACCAGATGGTCACGCAGCTACTGTGGAATATCAGCTACAGGCCAACCTTTTATTTTTCTTCAGAACATTACGTCTCACAACAACCTTCATTTCCAACGTGTCTTAAATGCAGTAAAACACACTTCATTGCAAAGAGCCCATGGCATCACTCTCCCTACCTGCTTACTATTCGGATCCAGAAGATCTATTGCGTGTCAGAGCTCAAAAAGCCAGGAAGCACTTGCAAAGATTGGAGGCCACGGAGCAGTTGATAATCGTCACAAGGAGGTTAAGAGGATATGGATTGTTGAAGCTGCACTCCATCATCAGCTTTTAAGAATGAGGGTTTCTTTTCTTTCTATTTTAAACTACAATGCTGGAGAAGGAAGTAGCATGAAGAGAATCGCAAAGTTAGGACAAGGCGTGCTAACAGGCCCAGCAGGTGCTAAAAGATACTAGCCTAGAAATATAGTATCAGCTGTGCGTGCCGTTGGCGTGCTATTTATGTAGTATTTCTTGTCTTTTACAGACCTCCATGTTTCTTTCCTAAATGCCAGATCCTTCCTACTCCCTTTTCCCTTCAATTTCTGTTTTAGTATTTCACTTTAACATACTTAGATATCACAGACGAGTGACAAAAATAGAGGAAGTTCTCATCTACACCCCCAGCTTTCCTTCTTATTAGCACCTTGTGTAACCATGGTGAATGTATCAAAACAAAGAAATTAACGTAGGTACATTTTTATTAAGTAAATTACAAACTGTAATTATGTTTCATCAGTCTTCCCACTAACTTTCTTTTTTGGTTAAGGATGGTACCCAGAAAGTCATGGTTTATTTCACCTAATGTCTGCTTGTTTTCCTTCAGTCTACGGCTTTTGAGGGGGAGTTCCCTTGTTTCAGAGTACTTTAACAATTTTGGAGGGTACTGAGTGTAGTATTTTGTAAAGAACTATTCAGAGTGAGCTTGTTTCTTGTTATCTCATGATTTGATATTTTAAAGGAAGGATGTAGAGGTCCCATTTTAATTTACATTGTATCATGGTATATACAATGTCAAAATTCCCAAGAGCCTTTAATTTAATTCCTGATCAGATCTTCTTAATTAAAAAATGATATTCCTGCTCAAATATGGGGCACCAGAGTGATCACGTCCCCTGGATGGGGAGGCCTGGTGGCACTCAGAGGAAGGATAACAGGCTACCAAGAAAAGACTTGATATCCTATGAGCATATAGAGGGGAGGGAGATCCTCCTCAGTCACAGTCATAGGGGAGGGGAGTAAGGGGAAATGGGAGGGAGGGAGGAATGGGAGGATACAAGGGAGGGGATAACCATTGGGATGTAATATGAATAAATTAATAAAATATATTAAAAAATAATATACCTGCAGAGGAAGATGATTTAGTAAGTTGCTAAGTTGTTAAATGACTGTAGGCTAAGTAACCTTTATTTCAGTGGTTCTCAACCTGTGGGTCATGACTCCCTTGACAAACCTCTATCTCCAAATTATTTACATTATGATTCATTGCAGTAGCATGTTCACAGTTATAAAGTAGCAATGAAAATAATTTTATGGGTAAGGGTTTACCACAACATAAGAAACTGTATGAAAGTGTCACAGCATAAGGAAAGTTGAGAACCACTGCTTTGCTGAAATACTTGAGGAAGAGAAGTGTTTTTGCTTTCAGAATACATACATTCATTCATACATACATACATACATAAAAACATATATACACACATACTGATGTAAGTACATGTGTGCATGCATGCCTGTGTGTGTTTGAAGTTATTTTCATATATCTTAGTCTGAAAATCTGAAATCCAAAAAGCTCTACATCCTATAAATGTTGAGAATGAACATGAGATTCTAGAAGTTCAGGGCTTTTGAGAGTTTTAGATTTCAACTTTTTAAAGCAGAGCTATTCAGTATTATACCTGTCTCCACGCCTTATCCTCAGGAAATGGTTATTTATTCATTAATCCAGCAGCAACTATTGGATCTGCCCTTACTATAAGACTGTTCAAGATGTTGATGATTTATATATTCAACAAACATTTATATATCTATCTATCTGTCTGTCTGTCTATCTATCTATCTATCTATCTATCTATCTATCTATCTATCTATCTACCTACCTATCTGTCTCCAAAGATTGAATTACAGTGAGGCAAGTTTGTAACTTGTTTTGATACACAGTTTAAGTATAGCAGTAAAAAAAAGTATTTGTCAAAAATGAGACTGTAATAATATTAGTACATCAATAATAATGACAAATAAGTGTCTTCTGTGAGGAACCATGTGCATGTGTGCATGTATGAATGTGTATTCTGAAAAGGAGAGAAAACAAATATTGTTTTATTATTTCCCCTTTTATTAATCTCTTTTAACCTCCCCCTTCTCCCTTTAGAACACTTGCTTCTCCCTCATTGTCTTATTTCTACTTTAATGTTTAATACATACACTTTGTACATCATAATTTTAAATCCACCTATTGATCGATAGTTAGGTGGGTTCCACATTTGTGGTTAATGTGAATAGTGAACTTAAATCATGACTGTTC
Organism: Acomys russatus; assembly: GCF_903995435.1. NCBI lineage: Eukaryota > Metazoa > Chordata > Mammalia > Rodentia > Muridae > Acomys > Acomys russatus. The sequence continues at coordinate 75,926,983 of NC_067169.1, read as the reverse complement.
AGTGTCACTGTACAACAATGCTTTAGAATTGTACACAGACAAATGTACATACACACACACACACACACACACACAGAGTGAGAGAGAGAGAGAGAGAGAGAGAGAGAGAGAGAGAGAGAGAGAGAGAGAGAGAGAGAGAGAGAGAGAGAGAGAGGTGTGGAAGGAGAGAAATTCAGGAGTGTCACAGTTGTATCATACTATAGTTCTATTTTCATTTTCTTGAGGAGTGCCCATTCTGATTTTTGTATTGGCTAAACTAATTTGTAGTTCCACTAGCAAGGAATAAGGATTCTGTTTTCACACATACTACCAGTTTTTCCTTTTCCCTTTCTCTCTTTTATTAATTTGCTTTTCTTTCCTTTTGAGGCAGAATATCTCTATATAGCCCTGGCTGTCCAAAAGTTCATTAAATTGACTAGGCTCACTTTGAACTCACACAAATCTTCCTGCCAAGTGCTGGCTGCCATTGCATAAGGTTGGCTGTTATTTTCTTGGGGTGAGATAGAACCACTATGCATTTTTAATTTGCATTTTCCTGTACACTTAAAATTTTAGTCATTTATATTTCTTTTAAATATTTTGTTTTTGTTTTTGTTTATTAATTTATTCTTGTTACATCTCAATGTTTATCCCATCCCTTGTATCCTCCCATTCCTCCCCCTCCCCATTTTCCCATTATTCCCCTCCCCTATGACTGTTCCTGAGGGGGATCACCTCCCCCTATATATTCTCATAGGGTATCAAGTCTCTTCTTGGCTACCTGCTGTCCTTCCTCTGAGTGCCACCAGGTCTCCCCCTCCAGGGGACATGGTCAAATGTGAGGCACCATAGTACGTGAGAAAGTCATATCACACTCTCCACTCAACTGTAGAGAATATTCTGACCATTGGCTAGATCTGGGAAGGGGTTTAAAGTTTACCTCCTGTATTGTCCTTGGCTGGTGCCTTAGTTTGAGCGGGACCCCTGGGCCCAAATCTGCCTATCATATTGTTCTACTTGTAGGTTTCTAGGACCCTCTGGATCCTTTTATTTTGCTATTCTCCCATGCAGCTCTCATTTAGAGTCCCAATAGGATGCCTTCCCCTCTGTCCCAGTTTCCTGGTAAGTGAAGGCTTTCGTGGGACATGCCCCTTGGGCAAGTATGCAGATATAAGTGAGTATATACCATTTGAGTCTTTCTGCTTCTGGGTTAACTCACTCATTATGATCATTTCTAGCTCAATCCATTTATCCACAAATTTCGGGAATTCCTTGTTTTTAATAGCTGAGTAGTATTCCATAGTGTCTATGTACCACAGTTTCTTTATCCATTCTTCTACTGAGGGACACTTAGGCTGTTTCCATGTTCTGGCTATTATGAATAAGGCTGCTATGAACATGGTTGAGCAAAGTTTCTTGTTGTGTGCTGGAGCATCTTCTGGGTATATTCCAAGGAGTGGAATAGCTGGGTCTTGAGGAAGCCCTATTCCCATTTTTCTGAGATAGCACCAGATAGATTTCCAAAGTGGCTGTACTAGTTTGCATTCCCACCAGCAATGAAGGAGTGTTCCTCTCTCCACACATCCTCGCCAGCATGTGGTGTCGCTTGAGTTTTTGATCTTAGCCATTCTGATGGGTGTAAGATGGAATCTCAGAGTTGTTTTGATTTGCATTTCCCTGATGACTAAGGAGGTTGAGTATTTCTTTAAGTGTTTCTCAGCCATTTGATACTCCTCTGTTGAGAATTCTCTGTTTAGTTCCAAGCCCCATTTCTCAATTGGGTTATTCGGTTTGGTGGTGTTTAATTTCTTGAGTTCTTTATATATTTTGGATATTAGACCTTTGTCAGATGTAGGGTTGGTGAAGATCTTTTCCCAGTCTATAGGCTGTCGTTTTGTTCTCTTGACAGTAAATCCAGCCTTACAGAAGATTCTCAGTCTCATGAGGTCCCACTTATTAATGGTTGACATTAAGGCCTGGGCCGTTGGTGTTCTGTTCAGGAAGTTGTCTCCTATGCCAATATGTTCCAGGCTCTTTCCCACTTTTTCCTCTAAGTGGCTTAGTGTCTCTGGTTTTATGTTGAGGTCTTTAATCCACTTGGATTTGAGTTTTGTGCAAGGTGACAAATATGGGTCCAGTTTCATTTTTTTACACATAGACCTCCAGTTAGACCAGCACCATTTTTTGAAGATGCTATCCTTTTTCCATTGAATGGATTTGGATTCTTTGTCAAAAATCAAGTGACCATATGTGTGTGGATTCATATCTGGGTCTTCGATTCGATTCCACTGATCAACCAGCCTGTTGCTGTGCCAGTACCATGCTGTTTTAATTATTATTACTTTATAGTACAGTTTGAGATCAAGTATGGTGATTCCTCCAGAGCACCTTTTATTCTACAAGATTGTTTTAGCTATTCTGGGTTTTTTGTTTTTCCATATGAAGTTCAGAATTGAACTTTCAATGTCTTTAAAAAATTGTGTAGGTATTTTGATAGGGATTGCATTGAATCTGTAGACTGCTTTTGGTAGGATGGCCATTTTTACTATGTTAATTCTCCCGATCCATGAGCAAGGAAGATCATGCCATCTTCTCAGGTCATCTTCAATCTCTTTCTTCAGAATTTTGTAATTTTTTTCATACAAGTCCTTCACTTGCTTAGTTAGGGTAACTCCTAGATATTTTATATTGCTTGTGGCTAATGTGAAGGGTGTGGTTTTCCTAATTTCTTCCTCTGCAAGCTTGTCATTTGTGTATAGGAAGGCTACAGACTTTTTTGAGTTAATTTTGTATCCAGCCAATTTGCTGAAGGTGTTTATCAGCTTTAGGAGTTCTCTGGTGGAATTTTGAGGGTCACTTATGTACACTATCATATCATCTGGAAATAGGGATAATTTGACTTCCTCCTTTCCCATTTGGATACCCTTGATCTCCTTTTGTTGTCTTATTGCTCTGGCTAGGACTTCGAGTACTATATTGAAGAGATATGGACAGAGTGGCATGTCTTGCCTTGTTCCCAATTTTAGAGGAATTTCCTTGAGTATCTCACCATTTACTTTGATTTTGGCTATTGGCTTGCTGTATATAGCCTTTATTATGTTGAGGAAAGTGCCTTGTATCCCCGATCTCTCTAAAACTTTAAACATGAATGGGTGTTGAATTTTATCAAATGCTTTCTCTGCATCCAAGGAGATGATCATGTGGTTTTTTATTTTCAGTTTGTTTATATGGTGGATTACATTGATGGATTTCCGTATATTAAACCATCCCTGCATGCCTGGAATGGAGCCTACTTGGTCATGGTGAATGATATCTTTGATGTGTTCCTGTATTCATTTTGAAAGTATTTTATTTAGTATTTTTGCATCGATGTTCATAAGAGAAATTGGTCTGAAATTCTCTTTCTTTGTTGAATCTTTGTGAGGTTTAGGTATCAATGAGACTATGGCCTCATAGAATGAATTTGGTGATTTTCCATCCATTTCTATCTTTTGGAGTAGCTTGAAGAGTATCGGTATTAGCTCGCCCTTGAAGGTCTGGTAGAATTCTGCACTGAAACCATCTGGCCCTGGGCTTTTTTTGGTTGGGAGACCATTGATGATTGCTTCTATTTCTGTAGGGGAAATGGGACAATTTAGCTTGTTTATCTGTTCTTCATTCAACTTTGGCAAGTGAAATTGATCAAGAAATTCGACCATTTCCCTTAGATTTTCAAATTTTGTGGCGTATATGCCTTCAAAGTAGGATCTTATGATTCTTTGAATTTCTTCAGTGTCTGTTGTTATGTCTCCATTTTCATTTCTGATTTTGTTGGTTTCAATACTGTCTCTCTGCCTTTTAGTTAGTTAGCTAATAGTCTGTCTATCTTGTTGATTTTCTCAAAGAACCAGCTTTTGGTTTTGTTGATTCTTTGCACTGTTTTCTTAGTTTCTAATTTGTTAATTTCAGCCCTGAGTTTGATTATTTCCAGGCATCTACTCCTCTTGGGTGTTTCTGCTTCTTTTTTTTCTAGGGCTTCCAGTTGTGTTGTTAAGATGCTTATGTGCGATGTTTCCAATTTCTTTTTAAAGGCAATTAGTGCTATGAATTTTCCTCTTAGCACTGCTTTCAATGTATCCCACAAATTTGGGTATGTTGTTTCTTAATTTTCATTGAATTTCAGAAACTCCTTGATTTCTTTTTTATTTCTTCCCTGACCCAGGTGTCATTTAGCAGAGAGTTGTTTAGTTTCCACGTACGTGTAGGCTTTTTGTTATTTCTGTTGTTGTTGAATTGCAGCCTAAGAGCATGGTGATCTGATAGGATACAAGGTATTATTTCAATCCTCTTGTATCTATTGAGGCTTGCTTTGTGACCTACGATGTGATCAATTTTGGAGAAGGTTCCATGGGTTGCAGAGAAGAAGGTGTATTCTTTCTTGTTTGGGTGAAAGGTTCTATAGATATCTGTTAGATCCATTTGGCCCATGGTATTTGTTAATGATGTTATTTCTCGGCTTAGTTTCTGTTTCAATGACTTATCCTTCAGTGAGAGTGGGGTGTTGAAGTCTCCCAGGATTATTGTGTGGGGATCGATGTGTGGTTTAAGCTTTTTTAGGAGATCTTTTACAAATGTGGGTGCCCTTGTATTGGGAGCATAGATGTTCAGAATTGTGATGTCCTCTTGGTTGGCTTTACCTTTGATGAGTATGAAGTGTCCTTCCTCATCCCTTTTGATTAATTTTGGTTGAAAGTCTATTTTGTTCGATACTAAAATGGCTATGCCTGCTTGCTTCTTGTGACCATTTGCTTGGAATATTTTTTTCCAACCTTTTACCCTGAGGTAATGCCTTTCATTATGGGTGAGATGTGTTTCTTGGATGCAGAAGAATGTTGGATCTTGTTTATGTACCCATTCAGTTAGTCTTTGTCTTTTTATTGGAGAATTGAGGCCATTGATGTTGAGAGATATTAATGACCAGTGACTGTTAAGAGTCTTAATTTTGATGTTGTTTCCAGTCGAGCGTTTGTGTAGTTGTGTTTTTGCCATGGGATAGTTATCTATTTCCTGGGTAGTTTTGGTTGTAGCTTGACCCTTTGGGATGGAGTTTTCCTTCTTTTTTTTTTTTTTTTTTTTTTTTTTTTTTTTTTTTTATTTATTTTTTTTTATTAATTTATTCTTGTTACATCTCAATGTTTATCCCATCCCTTGTATCCTCCCATTCCTCCCCCCCCCCCATTTTCCCATTATTCCCCTCCCCTATGACTGTTCCTGAGGGGGATTACGTCCCCCTATATATTCTCATAGGGTATCAAGTCTCTTCTTGGCTACTTGCTGTCCTTCCTCTGAGTGCCACCAGGTCTCCCCCTCCAGGGGACATGGTCAAAAGTGAGGCACCAGAGTACGTGAGAAAGTCGTATCACTCTCTCCACTCAACTGTGGAGAATATTCTGACCATTGGCTAGATCTGGGAAGGGGTTTAAAGTTTACCTCCTGTATTGTCCTTGGCTGGTGCCTTAGTTTGAGTGGGACCCCTGGGCCCAAATCTGCCTATCATATTGTTCTACTTGTAGATTTCTAGGACCCTCTGGATCCTTTTATTTTGCTGTTCTCCCATGCGTCTCTCATTTAGAGTCCCAATAGGATGCCTTCCCCTCTGTCCCAGTTTCCTGGTAAGTGAAGGCTTTCGTGGGACATGCCCCTTGGGCTAGTATGCAGATATAAGTGAGTATATACCATTTGATTCTTTCTGCTTCTGGGTTAACTCACTCATTATGATCATTTCTAGCTCAATCCATTTATCCACAAATTTCGGGAATTCCTTGTTTTTAATAGCTGAGTAGTATTCCATAGTGTATATGTACCACAGTTTCTTTATCCACTCTTCTACTGAGGGACACTTAGGCTGTTTCCATGTTCTGGCTATTATGAATAAGGCTGCTATGAACATGGTTGAGCAAATTTTCTTGTTGTGTGCTGGAGCATCTTCTGGGTATATTCCAAGGAGTGGAATAGCTGGGTCTTGAGGAAGCCCTATTCCCATTTTTCTGAGATAGCACCAGATAGATTTCCAAAGTGGCTGTACTAGTTTGCATTCCCACCAGCAATGAAGGAGTGTTCCTCTCTCCCCACATCCTCGCCAGCATGTGGTGTCGCTTGAATTTTTGATCTTAGCCATTCTGATGGGTGTAAGATGGAATCTCAGAGTTGTTTTGATTTGCATTTCCCTGATGACTAAGGAGGTGGAGCATTTCTTTAAGTGTTTCTCAGCCATTTGATACTCCTCTGTTGAGAATTCTCTGTTTAGTTCCAAGCCCCATTTCTCAATTGGGTTATTCGGTTTGGTGGTGTTTAATTTCTTGAGTTCTTTATATATTTTGGATATTAGACCTTTGTCAGATGTAGGGTTGGTGAAGATTTTTTCCCAGTCTGTAGGCTGTCGCTTTGTTCTCTTGACAGTGTCTCCTGCCTTACAGAAGCTTCTCAGCCTCATGAGGTCCCATTTATTAATGGTTGACATTAAGGCCTGGGCCGTTGGTGTTCTGTTCAGGAAGTTGTCTCCTGTGCCAATATGTTCCAGGCTCTTTCCCACTTTTTCTTCTAAGTGGCTTAGTGTCTCTGGTTTTATGTTGAGGTCTTTAATCCACTTGGATTTGAGTTTTGTGCAAGGTGACAAATATGGGTCCAGTTTCATTTTTTTACACATAGACCTCCAGTTAGACCAGCACCATTTGTTGAAGATGCTATCCTTTTTCCATTGAATGGATTTGGCTTCTTTGTCAAAAATCAAGTGACCATATGTGTGTGGATTCATATCTGGGTCTTCGATTCGATTCCACTGATCAACCAGCCTGTTGCTGTGCCAGTACCATGCTGTTTTAAGTACTATTGCTTTATAGTACAGTTTGAGATCAGGTATGGAGATTCCTCCGGAGCATCTTTTATTGTACAAGATTGTTTTAGCTATTCTGGGTTTTTTGTTTTTCCATATGAAGTTCAGAATTGAACTTTCAATGTCTTTAAAAAATTGTGTAGTTATTTTGATAGGGATTGCATTGAATCTGTAGATTGCTTTTGGTAGGATGGCCATTTTTACTATGTTAATTCTCCCGATCCATGAGCAAGGGAGATCACGCCATCTTCTCAGGTCATCTTCAATCTCCTTCTTCAGAGTTTTGAAATTTTTTTCATACAAGTCCTTCACTTGCTTAGTTAGGGTAACTCCTAGATATTTTATATTGCTTGTGGCTAATGTGAAGGGTGTGGTTTTCCTAATTTCTTCCTCTGCAAGCTTGTCATTTGTGTATAGGAAGGCTACAGACTTTTTTGAGTTAATTTTGTATCCAGCCAATTTGCTGAAGGTGTTTATCAGCTTTAGGAGTTCTCTGGTGGAGTTTTGAGGGTCACTTATGTACACTATCATATCGTCTGCAAAGAGGGATAATTTGACTTCCTCCTTTCCCATTTGGATACCCTTGATCTCCTTTTGTTGTCTTATTGCTCTGGCTAGAACTTCGAGTACTATATTGAAGAGATATGGAGAGAGTGGGCAGCCTTGCCTTGTTCCCGATTTGAGAGGAATTTCCTTGAGTATCTCACCATTTACTTTGATTTTGGCTATTGGCTTGCTGTATATAGCCTTTATTATGTTGAGGAAAGTGCCTTGTATCCCCGATCTCTCTAAAACTTTAAACATGAATGGGTGTTGAATTTTATCAAATGCTTTCTCTGCATCCAAGGAGATGATCATGTGGTTTTTTATTTTCAGTTTGTTTATATGGTGGATTACATTGATGGATTTCCGTATATTAAACCATCCCTGCATGCCTGGAATGAAGCCTACTTGGTCATGATGAATGATATCTTTGATGTGCTCCTGTATTCGTTTTGCAAGTATTTTATTTAGTATTTTTGCATCTATGTTCATAAGAGAAATTGGTCTGAAATTCTCTTTCTTTGTTGAGTCTTTGTGAGATTTAGGTATCAATGAGACTATGGCCTCATAGAATGAATTTGGTAATTTTCCATCCATTTCTATCTTTTGGAGTAGCTTGAAGAGTATCGGTATTAGCTCGCCCTTAAAGGTCTGGTAGAATTCTGCACTGAAACCATCTGGCCCTGGGCTTTTTTTGGTTGGGAGACCATCGATGATTGCTTCTATTTCTGTAGGGGAAATGGGACTATTTAACTTGTTTATCTGTTCTTCATTCAACTTTGGCAAGTGAACTTGATCAAGAAAATCGTCCATTTCCCTTAGATTTTCAAATTTTGTGGCGTATATGCCTTCAAAGTAGGATCTTATGATTCTTTGAATTTCTTCAGTGTCTGTTGTTATGTCTCCATTTTCATTTCTGATTTTGTTGATTTCAATACTGTCTCTCTGCCTTTTAGTTAGTTTGGCTAATGGTCTGTCTATCTTGTTGATTTTCTCAAAGAACCAGCTTTTGGTTTTGTTGATTCTTTGGACTGTTTTCTTAGTTTCTAATTTGTTAATTTCAGCCCTGAGTTTGATTATTTCCAGGCGTCTACTCCTCTTGGGTGTTTCTGCTTCTTTTTTTTCTAGGGCTTCCAGTTGTGTTGTTAAGATGCTTATGTGCAATGTTTCCAATTTCTTTTTGAAGGCACTTAGTGCTATGAATTTTCCTCTTAGCACTGCTTTCAATGTATCCCACAAATTTGGGTATGTTGTTTCTTCATTTTCATTGAATTTCAGAAACTCCTTGATTTCTTTCTTTATTTCTTCCCTGACCCAGGTGTCATTTAGCAGAGAGTTGTTTAGTTTCCACAAACGTGTAGGCTTTTTGTTATTTCTGTTGTTGTTGAATTGCAGCCTAAGAGCATGGTGATCTGATAGGATACAAGGTATTATTTCAATCCTCTTGTATCTGTTGAGGCTTGCTTTGTGACCTACGATGTGATCAATTTTGGAGAAGGTTCCATGGGGTGCAGAGAAGAAGGTGTATTCTTTCTTGTTTGGGTGAAAGGTTCTATAGATATCTGTTAGATCCATTTGACCCATGGCATTGGTTAATGATGTTATTTCTTGGCTTAGTTTCTGTTTCAATGACTTATCCTTCAGTGAGAGTGGGGTGTTGAAGTCTCCCACTATTATTGTGTGGGGATCGATGTGTGGTTTAAGCTTTTTTAGGAGATCTTTTACATATGTGGGTGCCCTTGTATTGGGAGCATAGATGTTCAGAATTGTGATGTCATCTTGGTTGACTTTACCTTTGATGAGTATGAAGTGTCCTTCCTCATCCCTTTTGATTAATTTTGGTTGAAAGTCTATTTTGTTCGATACTAAAATGGCTACACCTGCTTGCTTCTTGTGACCATTTGCTTGGAATATTTTTTTCCAACCTTTTACCCTGAGGTAATGCCTTTCATTATGGGTGAGATGTGTTTCTTGGATGCAGAAGAATGTTGGGTCTTGTTTATGTACCCATTCAGTTAGTCTGTGTCTTTTTATTGGAGAATTGAGGCCATTGATGTTGAGAGATATTAATGACCAGTGACTGTTAAGAGTCTTAATTTTGATGTTGTTTCCAGTCGAGCGTTTGTGTAGTTGTGTTTTTGCCATGGGATAGTTATCTATTTCCTGGGTAGTTTTGGTTGTAGCTTGACCCTTTGGGATGGAGTTTTCCTTCTAGTACCTTCTGTAAAGCTGGGTTTGTGGATAGGTACTGTTTGAATTTGTTTTTGTCATGGAATATTTTGTTTTCTCCATCAATGGTTATTGATAATTTTGCTGGGTAAAGTAGTCTGGCCTGGCATCTGTGTTCTCTTAGGGTTTGCAGGATCTCTGTCCAGGCCCTTCTGGCTTTTATGGTCTCTGCTGAGAAGTCAGGTGTAATTCTGATAGGTTTACCATTAAATGTTATTTGGCCCTTTTCCCTTGCAGCTTTTAATATTTTTTCTTTGTTCTGCATGTTTTGTGTTTTGATTATTATGTGGCGGGCAGTTTTTCTTTTCTGGTCAATTCTATTTGGTGTTCTGTAGGCCTCTTGTATGTTTATAGGCATCTCTTTCTTTAGATTGGGGAAATTTTCTTCTATGATTTTGTTGAGAATAGTTTCTGGGCCCTGGAGTCTGATGTCTTCTCTTTCTTCAATGCCTATTATCCTCAGATTTCTTCTTTTCATGGTTGTCCTTAATTTCTTGGATGTTTTGTGTCAGGAGTTTTCCAGATTTGGCATTTTCTTTAATGGTTGATTCAATATCTGTGATTGTATCTTCTAGCCCTGAGATTCGTTCTTCCATCTCTTGGATTCTGTTAGAAAAGCTCACCTCTGTGTTGCTCGCCTTCTTCTCTGAGGTCTCACGTTCTCGTTTTTCTTCTGTCTGTGTGTTTATCATTGAATCCATTTTCATTTTCAGATCTTGAACTGATTTTTTGATTTCTTTCATCTGATTTTTTGTATATTCCTGAGTTTCTTCCATTGCCTCTTATAGGTCTTCAGAGCTTGAACCGTTTTACTTATTTCTTTCATCTGGTTGTTTGCATTTTCCTGCAATTTTTCCAGTTCCACTCTATGTGCTTCTTTTATGTCTCTCACCTGTTTGTCTGCGTCTTCCTGCATTTGATTACGAATTTTATTTGTTTCCTCCATTATCATCCTCATTACTAAGGATTGAGGTCATTTTCTTGTATTTCCGTTGTATTTGAGTTCTCTGGGTGGTTTTCTTTGGGATAGCTGGAAACTGGAGACGCCATGTTGTTTTGGGGTTTTTTGCGTATGCTTTTTCGTTGTCCTTTAGACATCTTGCCGTCTTTGTTTTTGTTGGGTAGCTTCCAGAGTTGAATGGAGGGTGTCTGACGATAGATTCACTTGTTTTCTTACGATTTCCCTAGGCTGCGAGCTCAAAGCTTCACTGGTGTGGATGTTAGGAGGTTAGCCCTGTTGTTCTGGTCTCTCACAGCCAGTGATCCTCAGTCCCCCTCTGCTGTGGATCCTGCACTTGTTCTGGGTCTCTGAATGAGCGTTGGGTCAGGCCAAGGTATCCACAGCCTTCTGTGTTCCCTGCCAAGTCCAGCCAGGAGCACTGGGACCGAACCACGGGCAGAACTCAGCTAGATTCTCAGGGCCTGAACCGTCTGCCGAGCTCAGCTAGGGATTTTGGGCCCAAAATGCACACAGGGTCCAGCCAGAATTTTTGGGCTGGGACTACGCACCAAGCTCCACTAGGGCCTTTTGGCCCAAAGTGCGTGCTGTGGTCAGTTATTGACTCAGGGCCCGAACTGACCACCAATCTCAGCCAGGAATTCTGGATTCAAACTGCACACTGTGTCCAACCAGAGTCTTAGAGCTGGTGGAACCGAGAGCTCTGTCCAGCCTGCGCCACAGCAGGAGAACTGCGGCTGCTCTGAGTTAGTACCAGTGGTGGAACAAGTGCTCCGCCCGGACTGTGTCACCGCAGGGGAGCTGCCGCTGAGCTGAGGTGGTGCCTAGGATGGAACCGAGCACGTCACCAAGCCTGCGCCACAGCAGGAGAACTGCCGCTGCTCTGAGTTAGCGCCTGTGGTGAAACCAAGTGCTCCGCCCAGACTGTGTTACCGCTGGGGAGCTGCCGCTGAGCTGAGGTGGTGCCTAGTGTGGAGCAGCGTGCTCAACTAAGCCTGCGCCAAAGCAGGGGAGCTATGGCCACGCTGAGTTAGTGCCTCAGGCAGAATTGTTTGCTGGGCCGGGCCAATACCCGGGACTCTGGGGCCGAACTGTCCGCCGAGTCCAATCTGGGTCCAAAGGCTCCACGCGACCCAAATCCTGCCCCGAGTCCCCTCTCCCGCAGCAATTCCCACCAGCCACCACACCAATCGCCTCCACCGGAAGGCTATGAGCTGCAAACCTCAGCCGCCGCTGCTGGTGCCGCTGGTGCTGCTGCCTCTGCCGCTGCTGCTCCGATCAGAGAAAAACCACACTCCTCCCGTGTGCAGGGGCACGCAGGTCCTCCGCACCCTGGTCCCTCCGAACCGTGGAGCACTCCCGCTGCCGTGATGTTTGGACCTCGGTGTTCCTGGCTCAGAAATCTGTGCAATTCCCTGAATTGTTCACTGGAGCCTCCAAACGCGGTCCACACTGCTCGCCGCCATCTTGGATCCTCCCGAGTTTTCCTTCTAGTACCTTCTGTAAAGCTGGATTTGTGGATAGGTACTGTTTGAATTTGTTTTTGTCATGGAATATTTTGTTTTCTCCGTCAATGGTTATTGATAATTTTGCTGGGTAAAGTGGTCTGGCCTGGCATCTGTGGTCTCTTAGGGTTTGCAGGATCTCTGTCCAGGCCCTTCTGGCTTTTATGGTCTCTGCTGAGAAGTCGGGTGTAATTCTGATAGGTTTACCATTAAATGTTATTTGGCCCTTTTCCCTTGCAGCTTTTAATATTTTTTCTTTTTCTGCATGTTTTGTGTTTTGATTATTATGTGGCGGGCAGTTTTTCTTTTCTGGTCAATTCTATTTGGTGTTCTGTAGGCCTCTTGTATGTTTATTGGCATTTCTTTCTTTAGATTGGGGAAATTTTCTTCTATGATTTTGTTGAGAATAGTTTCTGGGCCCTGGAGTCTGATGTCTTCTCTTTCTTCAATGCCTATTATCCTCAGATTTCTTCTTTTCATGGTGTCCTTAATTTCTTGGATGTTTTGTGTCAGGAGTTTTCCAGATTTGGCATTTTCTTTAATGGTTGATTCAATACTTGTGATTGTATCTTCAAGACCTGAGATTCGTTCTTCCATCTCTTGGATTCTGTTAGAAAAGCTCACCTCTGTGTTGCTCGCCTTCTTCTCTGAGGTCTCACGTTCTCGTTTTTCTTCTGTCTGTGTGTTTATCATTGAATCCATTTTCATTTTCAGATCTTGAACTGATTTTTTGATTTCTTTCATCTGATTTTTTGTATATTCCTGAGTTTCTTCCATTGCCTCTTTATAGGTCTTCAGACCTTGAACCGTTTTATTTATTTCTTTCATCTGGTTGTTTGCATTTTCCTGCAATTTTTCCAGTTCCACTCTATGTGCTTCTTTTATGTCTCTCACCTGTTTGTCTGCGTCTTCCTGCATTTGATTACGAATTTTATTTGTTTCCTCCATTATCATCCTCATTACTAAGGATTTGAGGTCATTTTCTTGTATTTCCGTTGTATTTGAGTTCTCTGGGTTGTTTTCTTTTGGATAGCTGGAGACTGGAGATGCCATGTTGTTTTGGGTTTTTTTGCGTATGCTTTTTCGTCATCCTTTAGACATCTTGCCGTCTTTGTTTTTATTGGGTAGCTTCCAGAGTTGGATGGAGGGTGTCTAATGATAAATTCACTTGTTTTCTCACGATTTCCCTAGGCTGCGAGCTCAAAGCTTTCCTAGTGTGGATGTTAGGAGGTTAGCCCTTTTGTTCTGGTCTCTCACAGCCAGTGATCTTCAGCCCCCCTGTGCTGTGGATCCTGCAATGGTTCTGGGTCTCTGAATGAGTGTTGGGTCAGGCCAAGGTATCCACAGCCTTCTATGTTCCCTGCCAAATCCAGCCAGGAACACTGGGCCCAAACCACGGGCTGAACTCAGGTAGATTCTCAGGGCCTGAACCATCTGCCAGGCTCAGCTAGGGATTCTGGGCCCAAAATGCACACAGGGTCCAGCCAGAATTTTTGGGCTGGGACTACACACCAAGCTCCGCTAGGGCCTTTTGGCCCAAAGTGCGTGCTGTGGTCAGTTATTGAGTCAGGGCCCGACCTGATCACCAATCTCAACCAGGAATTCTGGATTCAAACTGCACACTGTGTCCAACCAGAGTCTTAGAGCTGGTGGAACCGAACGCTCTGTCTAGCCTGCGCCACAGCAGGAGAGCTGCGGCTGCTCTGAGTTAGCGCCTATGTTGGAACCAAGTGCTCCGCCCAGACTGTGTCACCGCAGGGGAGCTGCCACTGAGCTGAGGTGGTGCCTAGGATGAAACTGAGCACGCCACCAAGCCTGCACCACAGCAGGAGAACTGCGGCTGTTCTGAGTTAGCTCCAATGGTGGAACCAAGTGCTCCACCCAGACTGTGTCACTGCAGGGGAGCTACCACTAAGCTGAGGTGGCGCCTAGGGTGGAACTGAGTGCTCCGCCAAGCCTGCGCCACAGCAGGAGAACTGCAGCTTCTCTGAGTTAGCGCCTGTGTTGGAACCAAGTGCTCCGCTCAGACTGTGTCACCGCAGGGGAGCTGCCGCTGAGCTGAGGTGCTGCCTAGTGTGGAGCTCCGAGCTCACCTAAGCCTGTGCCACAGCAGGGGAGCTGTGGCTAAAGCTGAGTTAGTGCCTCGGGTAGAATTGCTTGCTGGACTGGGCCAGTACCTGGGACTCTGGGGCTGAACTGTCCGCCGAGTCTAGTCTGGGTCCGAAGGCTTCACGCGGGCTTCACGGGGACCCAAATCCTGCCCCAAGTCCCCTCTCCCTCAGCAACTCCCACTAGTCACCACACCAATCACCTCCACCGGAAGGTTATGAGCTGCAAACCTCAGCCACCGCTGCTGGTGCCGCTGGTGCAGCTGCCTCTGCTGCTGCCGCTCCGATCAGAGAAAATCCACACTCCTTCTGTGTACAAGGGCACGCAGGTCCTCCGCACCCTGGTCCCTCCGAACCGTGGAGCACTCCCGCTGCCGTGATGTTCGGACCTCGGTGTTCCTGGCTCAGAAATCTGTGCAAATCCCTGAATTGTTCACTGGAGCCTCCAAACACCGTCCACACTGCTCGCCGCCATCTTGGATCCAGAAAAAATTTTTTTATTAATTTATTCTTGTTATATCTCAATTTTTATCACATCCCTTGTATCCTCCCATTCTTCCCTCCCTCCCATTTTCCCATTATTCCCCTCCCCTATGACTGTTCCTGAGGGGGATCACCTCCCACTGTATATTCTCATAGGGTATCAAGTCTCTTCTTGGTAACCTGCTGTCCTTCCTCTGAGTGCCACCAGGTCTCCCCCTCCAGGGGACATGGTCAAATGTGAGGCACCAGAGTACGTGAGAAAGTCATATCCCACTCTCCACTCAACTGTGGAGACTGTTCTGACCATTGGCTAGATCTGGGTAGGGGCTTAAAGTTTACCACCTGTATTGTCCTTGGCTGGTGCCTTAGTTTGAGTGGGACCCCTGGGCCCAAATCTGCCTATCATAATGTTCTACTTGTAGGTTTCTAGGACCCTCTGTATCCTTTTATTTTGCTATTCTCCCATGCTTTTCTCATTTAGAGTCCCAATAGGATGTCCTCCCCTCTGTCCCAGTTTTCTGGTAAGTGAAGGCTTTTGTGGGACATGCCCCTTGTGCTAGTGTGCAGATATAAGTGAGTATATACCATTTGAGTCTTTCTGCTTCTGGGTTAACTCACTCATTATGATCATTTCTAGCTCAATCCATTTATCCACAAATTTCGGGAATTCCTTGTTTTTAATAGCTGAGTAGTATTCCATAGTGTATATGTACCACAGTTTCTTTATCCATTCTTCTACTGAGGGACACTTAGGCTGTTTCCATGATCTGGCTATTATGAATAAGGCTGCTATGAACATGGTTGAGCAAAGTTTCTTGTTGTGTGCTGGAGCATCTTCTGGGTATATTCCAAGGAGTGGAATATGATAGGCAGATTTGGGCCCACAAGTTCCGCTCAAACTATGGCACCAGCCAAGGACAATACAGGCCATAAACTTCAAACTCCCACCCAGATCTAACCAATGGACAGGACATTCTCTACAGTTGAGTGGAGAGTGCGGTCCGACTTTCACACATACTCTGGTGCCTCATATTTGACCACATCCCCTGAATGTGGAGACCTGGTGGCACTCAGAGGAAGGATAGCAGGCTATGAAGAAGAGACTTGACACACTATGAGCATATACAGGGGGAGGAAGTCCCCCTCCGGAACAGTCATAGGGGAGGGGAACAATGGGAAATTGGGAAGGAGGGAGGAATGGTAGGATATAAGGTAGGGGATAACCATTGAGATGTAATATGAATAAATTAATAAAATAAAAAAGAATTTCCTATGTTGAGAATTCTCTGTTTAGGTGAGTACCCCAATTTTTAATTGTGTTATTTTGTTTGTTCGCATTTCATATTTTCAGTTCTTTATATATTTTAGATATTAGCCCTCTGTAGGATGTAGGGTTGTTGAAGATCTTTTCCCATTCTGTAGTCTGTCATTTTGTCCTATTGATGGTGTCCTTGCCTTACAGAAGCTTTTCAGTTTCATGAGGTCCCATTTATTAATTATTGATCTTACTGTCTGAGCTGTTGGTATTTGTCTCCTGTACCAATGCATTTAAACTGTTCTACACTTTCTAGTCTATTAGATTTAGTGTATCTGGTTTTATGTTGAGATCTTCGATCCACTTGAACTTGTGTTTTGTGCAGGGTCATAAATATGAATCTATTTGCCAGATATTGGGCCAGAATGTTGGAGATGATGCTCCAATGTTATAGAGAGTTTTGCTTGACTGTTCAGGCAACAAATTGTCTTTGTCATCTTCTCATTTTGGAATCTGCTAACCTGCACTCCAAATTTAAGAACATATTAAGAGGACCATATCATATACTGTTGTAGCAACATACCTGCTCCTATTTATGCCGATGCAATTTGATGTTGGAGATAATATTCTGCTCCTGCTGCTTTGGTTATTCTAATCCATGTTCTCCATATTCATCATAATTTATCTATGTTGTTATATTTGCTCTTTCTGTGAACTGTCTAAAATAATATTTATAGGCATTATAAGTGCGAAAAATAAATTCAATTGGATGAGAAAAAAGACTATACAATTGCCATATAGGTAGTATTTCAAACATGCAAGGATGGCTAGACATAAATAATTTAGCTAATGAAATTAATTATTCACATAGATTTAATGATAAAGTTCAGCCAGATGGTGGTGATGAACACCCTTAATGTCTTAATGCCAGCTTGGGAGGCAGGTGGGTCTCTGTGATTTTGAGGCCAGCCTGGTCTACAGAATGATTCCAGAACAGCTAGCCCTACAAAGAGAAACTCTGTCTTGAAAAACCAAAGATAAAGAAGAAGATATAGGTAACATGATTATCTAAAGAGAGGCAAGATGCCTTTAATAAAGTTTAGTACCCCTTCATAGTAATGACTATTTTTAATCTTAATTTCTAAATATAGTTAATTTGAACTGGTGATAACTATAATTCTGTTTCTTCCTTATCAGCTTCAGAGTCAATGAGATAAACAATTTTATCAAATAAAAAAAAAAACATGCAACAACCACCACTATCAAAAATACAAGCAATAAGAAATCATGTAATAAAAGTCTTGAAAAATAGTATTATATTATTGGATTATTATAGTTGTTGTTAAAATTATGTCTTAACTTCTCATGCTAGAATATATTCCATAAAAAACCATCTTTACTTTGAATATAGATGGAAAATCTTCTGTGTTTTTCTTCTTTTTTAAATTTTTACGTATTCTAGGATTTCACTATGTAGTCCTGGATGCCCTGGAACTCACTATGCAATCCAGGCTAGCCTCAAACTCATAGAGCTCGACTTGTTTCTGCCTCACGAGTATTGGGACAAAATTTTCCATTTTTGATGAAACTGTTTTCTCCTTGGATTCTCTTGTCTTAAGTGATTTTTTTCTGTCTTTTTCGGTTTGTGGAATTGGTATGTTCCTTATAGTATAATACATTGTCTTCAGTTTGACCTCAGATTTTTTCTCTAGATTAATGTCTTCTTTTTCAAATGCTTGTGTTTCAGGTTAGATGTGACATTGTACATATGTACATACATACATATATGCAGCCAAATATTTTGTTTATTTGTAGTACTGCCACAACAGACCTATAGAGATTTCTTTAATTGAATTGTCATTTTGAATATAAAAATATATGCAGTTTTAATTGAACTGGTTATAGATATATATCATGAGCTACAGGGTTCACAAGCCAAAGTGTTAGAGCTGCCATTTATGAAAGCTGTTCCATTTTCTCACCTCTATTCATTCTCGGCCAAGTAACAAATTTTTATTTTGGCTTAAACTTAATAGCTCTTTGTCATGGCCCAGAGGCTAAATCCCACTGAAACTTAGAATTAAATCTATGTGCTTGTTTCTGAGTTACACAGAGGGGAAAAGAATATCATGCTTTGAGTGAATTTTCCCAATGGAGATATCTTTGAAGATGCACTATCTGTCTGTAGTGTGGAAACAGTGAGCCTGAGCCAGTGATGTTCAGGATAAAAATAGGCCAAAGATATGTCGTCCTCTTTTCAGAAATAAGAGTAAATATGATGAAAGTGACTTCTCTTCCCTTATTTCATTGAAGAAGGTCAACGAGTATCTTTTAAATAGTGGACACAGACACTTTCTGTCTAGTATACATGATAGAATGAAGCTACCATTAGAGATTCTTGATTCTATCTTTTAAAACTGGAAAGGCTACTATATCTCATTAGATACAGCCTCCTATATTTCCAGAAGATAGAGGTCAGAGAAATGGAAGAGGTCACAAAAGTAAACAATTTTGTTTTGCTGTTTATCATAATTGATTTATTTAAAAAATTCCAGGGAGCAATTTCCAGCATATTTTATAAAAGTACTGCCATATCAAACATTTTGTATCACTTAATTCCAATGAAGAGCTGCCCCCCTTTTTTTTCTTTTAAGGTACCAATTCCAACTGATTGGACATGTGTCCTTAAAATAGAAAGTTTCCATCATTTATTCAAATGTCAAAATTAAGATTTTTGAGAAGTTTATTGCTTTATGGGTGGGCAAGATGCTACTAGCACATTTTAGGTAAATAGACTTTATTAAAAAATATGAGGTTGTTTCTGTTTAAAACTTTCAGGATAATTCACAGAAAATAGAAATATTTATTCAATTTTTAAACACTGATGACCATGCTAAAGTGGATAGAGAAATGCCCATGAGGCCTCAACTCTATACAAAGAACTATAGGCAACTAAGGAGTGCTGAAAACAAGCGGAGTTGTTTTCCCCAAGGAAGAGCACACCATTTGTTATCCAGTAATAAATGATCATGCCTGAAAATAAACATACAAGTAACATATAGACTGAGCAGGTTGCATTTAGGGAAAATATATATGTATCTATTTATATAACAACAAGTAATGAAATTGTGTCCATGAATTTGAAAGAGAGAAAAGTGGGGTATATGGATGATACGAGAGAAGTAATGAAATGGGGAAATGATGTGAGTATATTAAAATGTCAAAAAAATAAAAATATAATTCAATAATATTAAAGGTCATCTTGGATGTGAAGGTTAACATAAATTTTGTGGACACATAGTAAATAATACACAATTTCCAATGTGACTTATAAACGGAGAAGTCTGTACAATTGAGGAAAATTATTTCTGTGAAACATGTTATATGGCTTTGAATTTTACAAAATGATACTGTAAGATTAAAATGCAAATATATATACATGTGTGTGTCTGTGAATGATGATTTACTACTCAAGTTGCATAGTATAAGTGACTTCAGAGTGCTCACTTCTAAATGGCATATCTATATCATATCACCTACTCTTAAGGCTCAGGAAAAAAGGAATAAATTCTAGTGCTTAAATAGATTTCTCTTTTCTACCTTTTAAAATTCAGGACGTCATTCTTTGATAAAGTCAGTAATAATTTATTTTAATTCACATATTTAACCTTTCACCTGCTTTTCATTCTTTCTTCAATTTTTGTGTATCATCTGGGATCATGACCTTCTGCTAAAAGAACTCTCTATGGGGTTCCTTTTGTGTGTGTGATGTGAATCTATGTATAAGAAGATTTGTTGGGATTGGATCTAAGATGGTGGCGAGCAGTGTGGACCATGTTTGGAGGCTCCAATGAACAATTCAGGGAATTGCACAGATTTCTGAGCCAGGAACACCAAGGTCCCCATACCACGGCAGCAGGAGTGCTCCACGGTTCGGAGGGACCAGTGTGTGGAGGACCTGCATACCCCTGCACATGGGAGGAGCACGGATTTTCTCGGATCAGAGCGGCAGCGGCAGAGGCAGCAGCAGCAGTGGCACCAGCGGCGGTGGTTGAGGTTTGCAGCTCATAGCCTTCCGGTGGAGGCGATTGGTGTGGTTCCACCACCGGCACTGGCTCAGCGCAGCCACAGTTCTCCTTCTGTGACACAGGCGGGGCTGAGCACTCAGTTCCACCACTGACGCTGGCTGAGGGCAGCCCCAGTTCTCCTGCTATGACGCAGACTGGGTGGAGCGCTCAGTTCCACCGGCTCTAAGACTCTGGTTGGACACAGTGTGCAGTTTGAATACAGAATTCATGGCTGAGATTGGCGGACAGTTCAGGCCCTGACTCAATAACTGAACATAGCACGCACTTTGGGCCAAAAGCCCCAAGCTGAGCTTGGTGCGTAGTCCAAGCCCAAAAATTCTGACTGGACCTTTGTGCATTTTTGGGCCCAGAATCTCTAGCTGAGCTCGGCAGACAGTTCAGGCCCTGAGAATCTAGCTGAGTTCAGTACATATACACTATGGAATACTACTCAGCTATTAAAAACAAGGAATTTCCGAAATTTGTGGATAAATGGATTGAGCTAGAAATGATCATAATGAGTGAGTTAACCCAGAAGCAGAAAGACTCAAATGGTATATACTCACTTATATCTGCATACCAGCCCAAGGGGCATGTCCCACGAAAGCCTTCACTTACCAGGAAACTGGGACAGAGGGGAGGACATCCTATTGGAAATCTAAACGAGAGAAGCATGGGAGAATAGCAAAGTAGAAGGATCCAGAGGGTCCTAGAAACCTACAAGTAGAACATTATGATAGGCAGATTTGGGCCCAGGGGTCCCACTCAAACTAAGGCACCAGCCAAGGACAATACAGGTGGTAAACTTTAAGCCCCTACCCAGATCTAGCCAATGGTCAGAACAGTCTCCACAGTTGAGTGGAGAGTGGGATATGACTTTCTCATGTATTCTGGTGCCTCACATTTGACCATGTCTCCTGGAGGGGGAGACCTGGTGGCACTCAGAGGAAGGACAGCAGGTTACCAAGAAGAGACTTGATACCCTATGAGCATATACAGGGGGAGGTAATCCCCCTCAGGAACAGTCATAGGGGAGGGGAATAATGGGCAAAGGGGCGGGGAGGGAAGAATGGGAGGATACAAGGGATGGGATAAACATTGAGATGTAACAAGAATAAATTAATAATAAAAAAGAAAATTTATTGTCATTGTCTAGGAATGTCATTTTTATTTTGTTTTAAATGTTGAATATTACTTATAATTTTCTGGATATAGAGTGATTGTTGCTTGAGTCAAGATACTGAAGACATTATGTCTGCATTTTCTGGTTTATAATATTTAGTGGAGAAGTTGACTTCTAAATTTAAAAAGAACAATGAATGTATTTTGATTTCTTCTTCATTACTTTTAAGATTCTTCTTTCTAAGGGTGGTGAGATGACTCAGTGTGTAAAGCTGCTTACTACTAAGCCTGATGACTTCATTTCTAATTTTAGTCTCTGGAATGTGGATGGTAGGAGAAACCCAACTCGTGCATGTTGACTTCAAAAATGCACACACACACACACACACACACACACACAGACACACACACACACAGATACACAAATTTAACATAATTTATTAAAGACTTTATTTTCTTTTGAGTTTTTCATTTTATTATTATATCCTTGGATATATGTATTTCTCTGTATGTTATTCCCTTAGTGTTTATAATGCATCTTTTGGCTTGATACTTTAACCAACCTCAGAAGAATTGGCTTTTTTCTTTTCATATATTTGTTCTGGCCAATTCTCTTTATCCTCCTTCTTTGCAGCAAAACTTAGAAACTTTTTTTGGGTACACTTCTGGTGGTTAAGCAAAGAAGTTCTCAAAAGGAAAATTCAGATATATTCTTTATTTTTTTCTCACTAATCATAGTTATGCTTGGATATCATTCGAACTAATTTATCTAATAGTGCAGTAATTCCCTTTACTTTCTGCTGGGTCCATTTTTTTAGATACTAGATATTCCACATGGAAGGCTATCAAGCAAATGGTTCCCAGCCTTCTTAGTACTGCAACCCTTGATACAGTTCCTTAAGTTGTGATGATCCCCAATCATAACATTACTTTTGTTGCTACTTCATATCTGTAATTTTGCTACTCTTATGAATCCTAGTGTAAATCTCTGTGATTTTTCATGGTCTTAGGCCATGCCTGTTTTCCACAGGCAAAAAATCTTAATTTTTAAATACTTTCATTTTTTCACACATGTATAAAACAAACTACATACAGCAGGGAGAACAACATGACAATCATGAGAATAATGAGTTCTATACATGTTACATTCATAGTGAATTGACCATTTGCATTCTCCTCATTTGAAGCAAATGTCTTCCCTATCTTGTTGGGTCTAAATTTCCGATGAAATTCAGGATCTATCCTATCTCAACTCTAATAGCTTAACTTCTTTAAGTTAATGTAAGACGATCTTGTCCCCTAATCAACTAAGCTTGGTTGTAAAACTATACCATCTTGCCTTCAGTGCCCCTCAGAGACATGAGAAGGAATAAAACTTAAATTCCTGAGTGAACCAGCAGTGTGGGTTAGCAGATTCCAAAATGTACAAATTGACTTAAGATAGTTTACTGCCTGATCAGTCACCCAAAACACTTTATAATGTTGGAGCCTAATCTTCAGCTTTCTGGCCTAATATCTCTGCCAGACTTGTTAGCAGGGCAGGAACTATTGATGACATGCTTACCCTGACTGCAGGGTGTGGCCTTTGCCTCTGTCTGCATCTAAGTTGTCCGTTTTAGGCAGATTCTGTTTGTGGCAGGAACAAGGACATTTTGCCCAATGGTTGGTTAGCCACCTTTGAAGCCATCTCCATAAGGAGGTTCTTTGATGCTCATCATCTTTGAGGTTAGCTGGACGTTGTCAGGAGTTAACTTGTCTAGTTGTCGAAGATATTTGGGATTGTAAGAGCAACTTTAAATGCCATATTCTGTGTGCCTCTGAGGCTTTTGAAGACCTTATTCAACTAATTTACCACATATATCGATAGAGTCATATCTATCTGTTAGACTTAGGATATATATTCTTGTGTTAAAATCTGCCAAGTATTTGACATGCTCATGTTTTGTATCAGTATACTAAATTCTATGGCAATGACTTAGATATAACCTTCAGTATAAGTAACAATTAAGGCCTTGAGTTAAAGAGTAGGTTCAATCATCTAGTTTTTGTTTTATCCTCCCTCTGTATTCCTAAATCTCTCTTTTTTTCCTTTCAGCTACCATCTACTTGCCTATGTATGCAAAATAAAGGTAAAGAGAGACATTCCTGCATTTCCCCTAATTTTTTCTCTGTATAAGACCAATAATGACTTATGACTACCTCCCGATGAGAATAACCATTTGTAGACCAAGCAAGTAAACAGCAACCTATACAACCTGCCCCCTGCTTTGAGAGAATGGGGCATCATTCTCTTGAGGTTTCTTCAGGTTCAATTGGGGCAAATAATACTTTGGAATGGGCCCCCCAAAATTGGAGAGAATAGTTAAGCAATCTAGTGATTGCATTTGTGGTTCAATTTCTGAATGTTGAGAGATTCCAGGCTTAGTAGGAGATTGCAATGGTGGTCCAAATTGGATCAGAAGTTTTCTACAATGTTATCTAGGAAATTGTCCAAATCTGATGGGTAAAAGCAACAGACTCATCCAGGGCTGGAACTAGGAGGATGCAAGATGTCAGTGTCAATCGTGCTAGGAGGAATGATTCCTGTCAGTTCTGATCCAGCTAGTTATTTTGTTTTGAAAACATAATTTCTCACAAGCATTATACAGTTCTGACATTATAATTGTACGAGGTATGTGGGATGCACAGAAAAATTAAAGCTAGTTTTCTGTGCATTGTATGGGTCAATGTAAGGCGTTTGCAAATCTTCCTTCATGCCTAACTATTAGTGGCCTCTAATAGTAAGTCACAGAGAATCTGTGGTCAACATGAGGCCTCGCTATGTTTATACATTTATATCTCTGCCAGTCTCAGAACTATTCCCATGTAGTGGGATTAGGAATATAAATTACCTGTTTGTTCTGTAGTTTGAGTTCTTTACATCTCAATTGTAGCTCTCTCTTTCCTCCCCTTCTGATTCCACCCCTCCTTCATCTACCCCCATCCCCTCCCCTCCCCTCTCTCATCCCCTTTCCCTCCCTCCCCTAGTCCTTAGATAGGGGAGCTCTCCTCCCCTAACCTCTGGCTTTAGTTTATCTAGTATACCCTGTACTACATATGACCTTTTCCTCTGTGGACTGACAGGGCCACCCTACAATCTCGGGACTCTGTCCAGTGTCCAGCTTTAAGTCTCTGTAACTGTCCCTATACCCTGCTGGGTGGAGTCTCTCCTAAGTTGTCTATGTTGGTTTAAAATGCACATATGAATGAGTATATACCATGCGTGTCTGGGTTATCTCGCCTAGGATGATCATTTCTAATTCCATCCATTTGCCAGCAAAACTCAAGATTTCCTTGTTCTTAATAGCTGAATAGTATTCCATTGTGTAGACGTACCAGTTTTTTTTTTAATCCATTCTTTGATTGAGAAACATCTCAGTTATTTCCAGGTTCTGGCTATTATGAATAAGGCTGCTATGAACATAGTTGCACAAATGTCTTTTTTGCATGGTGGGGCATCTTTTAGGTATATGCCCAGGAGTGGTCTAGCTGGGTCTTGGGGTAGAGTTATTCCCAATGTTCTGAGAAAGCGCCATATTCCTTTCCAGAGTGGTTGAACAAGTTTGCACTCACACCAGCAGTAGAGAAGTGTTCCCCTTTCACCACATCCTTGCCAGCATGTGTTTTCATTCGAGTTATTGACCTTCGCTAATGGGATAGGTATAAGATGGAATCTCAAAGTCATTTTGATTTGCATTTTCCTGATGAGTAGGGATGTTGAGCATTTCTTTAAGTGTTTCTCAGCCATTTGATATTCCTCTTTTGAGAATTCTCTGTTTAGCGCTGTACCCCATTTTTAATTGGGTTATTTGGTTTGGTGGTATTTAATTTTTTTGAGTTCTTTACATATTTTAGATATCAACCCTTTGTCAGATGTAGGGTTGGTAAAGATATTTTCCCAATCTGTGGGATGTCACTTTATTCTGCTGACTGTGTCTTCTACCTTACTGAAGCTTCTCAGCCTCATAAGGTCCCATTTATTAATTGTTGTTCTTAGAACCTGAGCTGTTGGTGTTCTGTTCAGGAATTTGTCTCCTGTGCCAATGAGTTCTAGGGTCTTACCCATTTTTTCTTCTAACAAATTTAGTGTGTCTAGTTTTATGTTGAGGTCTTTAATCCACTTGGACTTTAGTTTCATACAGGGTGATAAATATGGATCTAGTTACATTTTTTTTTACATGTAGATGTCCAGTTGGACCAGCACCATTTGTTGAAGATGTTTGCTTTTTTTCATTGTATCGTTTTGGCTTCTTTGTCAAAAATCAAATGGCCATATGTATGTGGATGTAGATCTGGGTCCTCAGTTCGATTCCATTGGTCAATTGGCCTATTTCTATGCCAGTACCATGCTGTTTTTTATTAATGTTGTTCTATAGTACAGCTTGAGATCAGGGATGGAGATTCCTCTGGTAGATCTTTTATTGTGTAAGATTGATTTAGGTACCTTGGGTTTTTTGTTTTTCCATATGAAGCTGAGGATTGATCTTTCCAGTTCTGTAAAATATTGTATTGGTATTTTGAAAGAGATTGCATTAAGTTTGTAGATTACTTTTGGTAGGATGGCCATTTTTACTATGTTGATTCTCCCAATCCATGAGGGTGGAAGACCTTTCCATTTTCTGATATCCTCTTCAATTTCTTTCTGTAGCGACTTGAAGTTTTTTTCATAAAGATCTTTCACTTGCTTGGTTACATTTACACCCAGATATTTTATATTGTTTAAGGCTATTGTGAAGGGAGTGGTTTCCCTGATTTCTTTCTCCGCCCTTTTGTCATCTGTGTACAGGAGGGCTACTGACTTTTTCGTGTTAATTTTATATCCTGCCACTTTGCTGAAGCTGTTCATCGGTTGTAGGAGTTCTTTGGTTGACTTTTGGGGATCGCTGATGTATATTTTCATATCATCTGCAAATAGTGAAACTTTAACTTCTTCCTTTCCTATATGTATCCCCTTGATCTCCTTTAGCCATCGTATTGCTCTAGCTAGGACTTCAAGTACTATATTAAAGAGCAATGGAAAGAGTGGACAGCCTTGTCGTGTCCTTGAGTTCAGTGGGATTGACTTAAGTTTCTCTCCATTTAGCTTGATGTTGGCTATAGGTTTGCTGTATATTGCCTTTACTATGTTTAGGTATGTGCCTTGTATTCCCGATCTCTCTAAGACTTTTAACATGAAAGGGTGTTAGATTTTGTCGAATGCTTTTTCTGCATCTAAAGAGATGATCATGTGATTCTTTTCTTTCAGTTTGTTTATATGATTAATTACATTGATGGATTTCCTTATATTGAACCACCCCTGCATGCCTAGTATGAAACCTATTTGGTCATGATGGATGAGATGTGACCTTGTATTTGGTTTGCCAGAATTTTATTGAGTATTTTTGAATCTATATTCATAAGGGAGATTGTTCTAAAATTCTCTTTCTTTATTGGGTCTTTGTGTAGCTTAGGTATTAAGGTGATTGTGGCTTCATAGAATGAGTTTGGCAGTGTTCCTTCTGCTTCTACTTCGTGGAATAGTTTGAGGAGTATTGGTATTAGTTCTTCTTTGAAGGTTTGGTAGAATTCTTTGTTGAATCCGTCTGGCCCAGGGCTCTTTTTGGTTGGGAGACTTTTGATGACTACGTCAATTTCCTTAGGGGATATAGGAGTGTTTAAAATTGTTTGCCTGATCTTGATTCAACTTTTGAAAGTGGAGTTTATCAAGGAAATTGTTCATATCCTTTAGAATTTCAAATTTTGTGGCATATAGGCTTTTGAAGTAAGACCTAATCTTTCTTTGGATTTCCTCAGTATCCATTGTTATTTCTCCTTTTTCCTTTCTGATTTTGTTAATTTGTGCACTCTCCCTTTGCCTTTTAGTGAGTTTGGCTAAGGGTTTGTCTATCCTGTTGATTCTCTCAAAGAGCCAGTTATGGGTTTCCTTGATCTTTGAATTGATTTCTTTGTTTCTAACTTAGTGATTTCAGCTCTGAGTTTGATTATTTCCAGCCATCTACTCCTCTTGTGTGTGTCTGCTTCTTTTTTCCTAGAGTTTTCAGGTGTTCCATAAAGTTGCTTATATGTGATGTCTCCAGTTTCTTATGAAGGCACCTAGTGCTATGAATTTTCCTCTTAGCACTGCTTTCATTGTGTCTCAAAGGTTTGAATATGTTGTGCCTTCATTGTCATTGAACTGTAGGAAGTTTTTTATTTCTTTCTTTATTTCATCCCTGACCCAGTTGTCATTGAGTAGAAGATTGTTCAGTTTCCATGTGTTTGTAGGCTTTTTGTTATTTCTATTTTTGTTGATGCTCAGCTTTAGGCCATGGTGGTCTGATAGGATGCAGAGGATTATTTGAAGTTTTTTGTATCTATTGAGGCTTGTTTTGTGATCAATTATACGGTCTATTTTGGAGGAGGTTCCATGTGGCACCGAGAAGAAAGTATATTCTTTTTCATTTGGGTAAAAAGTTCTGTGAATGTCTGTTAGGTCCATTTGATTCATGACCTCTGTTAGTTTGAATATTTCTCTATTTAATTTCTTCCTTGAGGATCTGTCCATTGGTGATAGTGGGGTGTTGAGGTTTCCCAGTATTATTGTCTTGGAATCAATGAGTGATTTAAACTTTAAAAGTATTTCTTTTACAAATGCAGGTGCCCTAATATCTGGGGCATAGATATTTAATATGGCAATGTCCACTTGGTGGATTTTTCCTTTGATTAGGACAAAGTGTCCTTCTTGATCTTTCTTGATCAATTTTAATTGAAAGTCTATTTTGTCAAATATTAAAATGGCTACTTCTGCTTGCTTCCTGAGACCATTTGCTTGAATACTTTTTTCTAGCCCTTTATTCTCAGGTAATGTCTATCTTTACTGATGAGATATGTTTGTTGAATTCAAGATATTGAAGAATCTTGTTTTTGCATCCATTTTGTTAGCCTGTGCCTCTTTTACTGGGGAGTTGAGGCCATTGACCTTGAGAGATATTATTGACCATTCGTTATTGGATCCTTTTATTGTGGAGTTAGTGGCGATTATGTGTGGCAGTGTCTGTTTTGTTTTTGCTGATGTGTGATTATCTGTATGCTGCATTTTCTTAGGTGTGGCTGATCTCGTTGTGATGACGTTTTCCTTTTATTATTTTCTGTTAAGCGGGGTTGGTGTTTAGATACTGTTTAAATTTGATTATGTCATGGAATATCTTGTTTTCTCCATCTATGTTGATTGTGAGTTTTGCTCTATATAGTAACCTGGGTTTGCATCTGTGGTCTCTTAGGGTCTGCATTACCTCAGTCCAAGCTCTTCTGGCTTTCATGGTCTCTGTTTAAAAGTCAGGTGTAATTCTGATGGGTCTACCATTATATGTTATTTTACCTTTTTCTCTTGCAGCCTTTAATATCTTTTCTTTATTCCGCAGATTTAGTGTTTTGATTATTATGTGCTGAGAGGAATTTCTTTTCTGGTCTAGTGTATTTGGTGTTCTGTATGCCTCTTGTATGTTCAAGGGTATCTCTTTCTGTAGATTGGGAAAGTTTTCTTCTATGATTTTCTTGAAGACATTTTCTGGTCCTTGGGACTTTGCATCTTCCTTTTCATCTACTCCTATAATCCTGAGATTACGCCTTCTCATGGTGTCCTTGATTTCTTGGATGTTTTTGTCACCATTTTTTCTGTTTTAAGATTTTCTTTGAGAGATGTATCAATTTCTTCTATTGTATCTTCAGCACCTGAGATTCTCTCTTCCATGTGTTGAATTCTGTTAGTTATACTTGCCTGTTGGATTCTTGCTTCCTTTTTAAATTGTTTCATTTCACTGTTTTTCTTGATTTGTGATTTTTTAATATTGTCTAATCCTGTTTTCATGTCTTGAGTTGTTTTTGTTAATTCCTTCACCTGTTTGCTTGTGGTTTCTTGTTTCTCCTGGATGGCTTCTATTCGTTTGTTTTTGTTATCCTGGAATTCTTGGAAGGATCTATTCAGTTCCCCTTTATAGTTCTCAAATAGCTATATGAGCATGGTTTTGAAGTCATTTTCCTGTGACTCTGCTATAATAGGGTATCTGTTGGTTTCTGGGCTTTCTTGTGAGCCATAATGTCTTGATTTTTGTTATTAGACCTCTTATTCTTTCCTTTAGGCATCTGCTTAGAGGGCTTGGGCTTTCTGAGCTGGTGGTCTCATGGATGAGTACCTTTGATAGGGAGATGCTTTTTATACCAGCTTTTCAGACTCTGCCTTCCTGTATCTATATTTGTTTGAGCTCTTCCACCTAGACTGCATGGTTTTATAGGGCTCCTCTGGCTGTTAAATCTCCTCTGAGGGATTTACCACACAGTGGATCTGTGATTTGGATGTCAGATGCTGTGTGACTTCTGTTTTGTTAATCTTTTGCTCTGTAGGCAGGCAACTCTGCTTTGGTGCTCTGATCCATCTACCAGTCTGACCTTCTCTTTCTCCTTGCTGGTTGCAGCCTGCCACTGAGACAACGCGCTGGGCCACTCTCTGTCACCCACCGCCACTCACAGTCCTTTGTAGCCTCTGATGCTTGAAACTTCCCGCGGCTATTCTCTCGGATTTCCCCCTCCCCCCATCACATCTGCGGGTGTTTTGTTTCCCGTAGCCGGCCTACCTCAGCTAGTGCAGCTGTGTTTGCTGGTGCCACAGCCGCCACAGTTGTCACTGCAGCTGCCTCCGCAGAACCCCCAGGGGTCTGTGCTTTTTTCCCATGTTCGGGTACACAAGATTGTCCCTAGTTTGTTCCTTGCACACTATGGTTTCTCCCACTGTAGTGAGGGTAGGGAGCTTGGTGTTCCTGTGAAGAGTTCTGAAGCCAATGCCACAGATGCTGAGTAAGGGCTAAATATTTAATAGTCACACGCCACTCTGAAATTCAAATGGTGGTTTCTTACATAAGTTAAAATGTAATTTCTCATTGGAAACTAATGATTTGATTAAAAGCTTCAGTGTGTCTTAGCTTTTATAGATAGAAAGTAGGTAGATGTTTACTGGTTTTTACTAATGTTCTTCATCTGGACCAGATTCTCCATCCACGCTGGCCATCTGTTTCTTCTCCAGCTAAGCCATGGCAGTCTTCCTTTCTTCTCCTAGGAACCCTCTTCATTTCCAAAAATCTTAATCTTATGACAACTGCTTGATGTTGAGTCAAGTTTTGATTTTCAACTTTGCTAACTTTTATCTGGCTTTACTTCTGGGACAATTCTCTCAAGGGAGAAGTCTGGAGAGATTATCTTGTGTCCTCCTCCATTTAGGATCTTGAACTCCAAATTTTTCTGCCAAGACCCATTAAGTAAATGATACTGTCACTGACTTTTCCTGTTGATTTCTGATTAGCTTTGTTTCTAGCACTGGCAATCTAAAAACCTGCAGATGCTTCCAGGCACACAGGATACTGGGCTCACTTCCGATAACTGAACTTTTCTCTAGGATACTGGCCTCTTCAATTCTTGCATGTGTTAGAAGTCTCTTGAAAGCTTTCGGTTTTGTTTTTATTTTATTTAACTTGTCTATTTTTCAGAAAAACTTGGTTTACTACATGCTGATATGTCATTGTTAGAAACAGAAGTAAAAACTAAGTGACATTTTAATTGCTTAAAGTGTGCAATGTTCTTGTGTTCCTTGAGAAGTAGTAATTGAATAATTGTTTAGTGAGTAATTGGGATGGTCTGGCTTGAGAGTTTGTTATTTTTTGATGATATTTTACCAAATACAAGCTATGCCAAATACGGATGTCATACTAATGCAGCCCAAGTTTCATAATTAGACAATTAAAATTTACATAATATACAATCTCTTGTCTTCTCTAACATTGTCATATTAAATTTATGATGGCAAATCTTTGCTTAAATGGTACTGTAAATAGGGTCCCATTATAACCTCATTTTGACACATGAGCATAATTGTTCTCACTGAACCCTTTACCATTATCTGGATTTGGATATTTGCAATCATTTTACTTCTTAAGAATTTAAATGTTCACATTTCAGAATATTCACTTCCTTACAAATGATAATATTAAAGAATGTAAACAAGTTGGTAGAAGCAATCACTGTGATTGCAAACTGTAGCCTAACACAAAGGCTTACTTACTCTTTCTTCAAAGTAAGGGTTTACTATTGTCAGGGAGGAATTTAAATTTGAAGTATAGTAAGTAATCCTTTCATTGTTAGTAATTAAAATTCAGTACAAAGTGAATTTAAAACAGAAGAATTTAATTTCCTCATGTCTTTGTCAGCTCAGGTTACTGTAACAAATTATCATAATCTAAGGAGCTGAAACAATAATATTTAGATCTGATAGTGGTGGAGGATGAGAACCTAAATCAAATAGCCAGCATATTCAGTGTTTGTAGATGTCCTGCTTTCTGGTTTGTAGAAGCCCATTGTTTCTTTGGGTTTTTACAAGGCAGAAAGAGTTCATTGGATCTTTCTTTATAGAGATAATGATCTCACTCATGAGAGCTTCACATATATGGTCTAATTATCTCCCACAGGCCACATATGGTGTGGAATCTTACCATATGAAATCTAATAGTGGACTCTCACTTGAGGTCTTTCAGGGTCAAGGAATTTTTAATATGTTGTTGAATCGCCTGATTTTCTTCCACTTTTCAAATAAGTTTCCCTTTTTATAATTGTTCCTTGACTTTTTTAGTCGTGGTTTTTCTATCAGCTAGAAATGTAGCCCCAATCCTACTTCAGTTTGTTGGGTAACTGAAACAACAACAAATTATTTTTATTTTATTTTTGTATCATATATTATGGAAAGATGCTTGGTAATCCAAACAGGACAGAAATCTTCTTCTGTTTGCATCAGGTAGCAGTTAAAACTGACCAGAATACTGGGAATAAGTGACTTGAAGTACTCATTCAGTCTGAAGTCAGATGTCTTTATTAATCCCCATGCCAAGGCTCAGAAAACATTAAGGGAGAGAAGGTAGAAAGCTTTAGGGAGGGAAGACTGCTGTGAAATGATATATACTCAACATGATAGAGATTGTGGCACTCTGAGGAACTGCAGCTACCTGCACATGTCAAGCCAGCCAATATTTTAACATAGATACATAGATGGGTAAGAGCTCTTGAGACCCACACTTTTACTGAGGAGATATTTTCAGGAGATCGTTGCCTTGGAAGGAAGTATCATTTTTACTGGCATTAAGGCCTCTGGTAGGTTTCCCATTCTCCAGTGGATAGCCCATTACTCATATGTGTGTGTGTGTGTGTGTGTGTGTGTGTGTGTGTGTGTGTGTGTGTAATATTAATTGGACCTAACAGATCATTTTTTTTAAGAGATGACATTTGTCACATCTGCCAGCAATTGGAGGGAGGAAATATTTGGTGAATATAATCCT
This sequence comes from Acomys russatus, assembly GCF_903995435.1. Lineage (NCBI taxonomy): Eukaryota > Metazoa > Chordata > Mammalia > Rodentia > Muridae > Acomys > Acomys russatus. The sequence continues at coordinate 75,894,473 of NC_067169.1, read as the reverse complement.
TTTTCATTGTATATATGCATGTGATTCTTAAAGAATGAGTCTTTAAAGAAAAGGAAGCTTTATTCTTTTACTTGCATGCAACATATTATAGAAATACTCTAGAACAATATGAATCATGGCTAAATATAGAACAATGCTCAATAAAGACATGGTATTTTAATTGACTGAGTTTTGGTCCCATTGTCATCTCTGTGGTGACAGAGTCATATTGTTGTGATTGAGACCCTCAGCATGACTATCTAGGAATGGGAGAGTATTAGGAAATTTTGTTGCCTATATCTTATTGAAGAATATGTCTTGAAAAACTAGGATTTGTGTATGAGTCATATGGCTGTGTTGTCAATCTGAAGAGGTATTCAGAAATCTCATGTTTTATCATTGCAGTTCCTTACATGTCTGCATTTTAGTGGTTCTTAATGTGCTTCAACTTTGAAGTCACTTCCTGTCCATTATACAGGTAAGCTATAACAATTTCAGTTTTAATATATTTTAGAAATTAAACTAAGTGAGAGAAAGTAGGCTACAGCCCAGTTCACTCAGATTCACTTGGTATCAAGATTTTGACTTTGACATTGTCATACATTTTCTCTATCCTTTCATTTTTAGCTCTTTACTTCATTGTTCCTGCTCATAGTTTAATTTACCCTCTCTAAGGTAATGCCTGTTTGGGTATTTCCTATTGCTTGGGTCATAAAGACAGTAAATAAAACTTTGGATCAGGCGACACATTCCTTAACTTGTCAATATTTGTTCCTTGCAATTTTGCCTTTAGGTATTCATGGAAGGTTAGTTTAAGAATCTCAGAATTCTCTCTGCCTAAAAAAGGGTAAACTTGGATGCAGGCAGAGTCAATGGCCAGACTCTGTGAAGACAAGATAAGCAAGTCCTCAATAGTTCCTGCCTCACAAATTTGTCTGTCAGATATATTGGCCAGAAGGCTGAAGAAGATGCTCCAACTTTATAGAGAATTTCTGGTGACTATTCAGGCAGCAAACCATCTCTGTCATCTTTTCATTTTGGAAGCTGCTAACCTGCATTCCTGGTATATTCAGGTAATTAATTTTATTCCCTCTCAAGTCTCTGATGGGGTTGAAGAACAGATATTTTAGTTTCCCAATTAAGCTTAGTTCTTTAGGGGTTAAGATGTTTTTAGGTCTAGATAGATGTCTTAAATTGATAATGATGAGATATGATAGATATTGATTCACAATCAGAATTTTAGAAGCACCAAGATAGAAAAAATCTTTTCTTCAAGGCTGTCAAATACAAATAGCCAAAACATTATGAATGTAACATTTATACAATTCCTGATTATGTCATGGTTCTTCTTGTTGTAGGTAGTTCATTGTATATATATATATATATGTAATAATATAAATGTTTATGCAAAAAATAAAAAATTTAATAAAAATTAAAAAAAGAAAACAGGCTGAGAAAGCCTTGATGAGAAAGCCAGTGAGCAGCCTCACTCCATGGCCTCCACCTCACCTCTTGCCTCCAGTTTCCTGCCCTGCTTCAATTCCTGCTCTCACTGCGTTTGATGATGAATTGTTATATGAAACGGTGAGTAAAATAAACCCTTTCATCTACCCCAAAAATAAAATTACAAATAATTTTTAAAAAGGATTCCCATGTTCATCCTAAAAGGAAAAAAAAATATCGAATGGCTGAGAAACACTTAAATAAATGCTCAACATCCCTAGTTATCAGGTAAATGCAACTCAAAATGACTCTGAGATTTCGTCTTACACCTGTCTGAATGGCAAAGATAAAAAACTCAGGTGACAGCACATGCTGGCGAGGATGTGGAGAAAGGGAAACACTCCTTCATTGTTGGTGGGTGTGCAAACTTGTACAACCACTTTGGAAATCAATCTGGTGCTTTCTCAGAAAATTTGGAATAACTCTACCTCAGGATCCAGCCATACCACTCCTGAACATATACCTGAAGGATGCTCTACCATACAACAAGGACATTTGTTCAACTATGTTCACAGCAGCTTTATTCGTAATAGCCAGAATCTGAAAACAACCTAGATGTCTCTCAATGGAAAAATGGATAAAGAAACTGTGGTACATTTACACAATGGAATACTATTCAGCTATTCAAAATGTGGAAATCTTGAAATTTGTAGGCAAATGGATGGAATTAGAAAATATCATCCTGAGTAAGGTAACCCAGACCCAGAAAGACACACATAGTATAAACTTACTCATAAGCCAATATTAGCCACATAATGCAGGGACTCTATATGACCATGGACTCTGTATGACCATGGAGGTAATCTGAATAAATTATTTAAAAAATAAAAAGTTTAAAAAAGATCAGAACCTGTTCTTAAGCACTGAACAATGTTTCCAACTTTACCTCACATTTAAAATTTGTATAATATTCTTTTTATGTTCCTTGTAAAACACAATAAATAACTGGATCTGTGGGCACAGAACACACATATGTGCAGGGATAAATATACTTGCTGTGTTCTGAACACTTTTCTTTCTTTCTTTCTTTCATTTTCTTTTTGCAGCTGGTTAACATTTTAAAAAAGTTTATACAAGGCTAAGCATTAGAAAGAAAAGATCTGACACTGTTACTGCACCTCCATTTTTTAGAATTTGTATTTCAGTGACGTAACTTTCTGAAACTAGTATGGACAGCTTTCCACATGAATATGCCCTTTTCTTTGAGTACTATAATTATTACTCTTGTAGCCTCAAGTTTATTTCTGCAGTGATTTTCTCTTTTCTCTTTTGATTTTTTCCAATATTCTCCATCAACGAGATCACTTGTAACCAGCAATGGCATATGCAGTTTGCCTACCATTTTACAGTCAAACTACCTCAATTTCACTTTACCTTCTAGTTTTCAGTCATTTCTCTTCTAACTATAAAGTAACTATGTAGTAGCTCAATCTTTATGCACTTACATTTTTCCCTTGAACAAACTTCTAAATTTTTCTATTCTTCAATCCAATCTTATTTTATTATAAATTAAGATTCATACATCTCTACATCCAATGGTCACTTCTTAGATTCTTCCCTTTTGATTTTATCAAAAGCAATACTCCCCTTACTAGGGACCCACATGAAGCCGGAGTTGCCCATAGGCTATATCTATGTAGGGGGCATACATCCAGTCTATGCATGGTCCTTGCTTGGTGCTTCAGTCTTAGTAAGCCCCTTCGGGCCCTGGTTAGTTGGCTCTGTTGACCTTCTTGTGGAGCTCCTTTTACTTCCAGGTATTTTTCCTTCCCTTTTCCATAAGAGTTCTGAAGCATTTCCTCAGCCTCTGCTGTATCTTTATCCCTCTACATCTTGTAGTCAGGGTAAATTTGGGGATGGAAGTTTTTGTGGGTGGGTTGGTGTTCCACTCCCTGTATTGGGAGTCCTGTCTAGTTAAAGGGTGGCCTCTTCAGTTTCTATGACCCCTGATACTAGGAATCTCTGCTAGAATCCCTCTCATATTCTCCCAGAATCCTACCCTGATTTAGGTCTCCAGCTTGTCACTGAGATGTCGCTGCCCACACTTTCTTTTTTCTCTACAGGCCTTCTGTCTTCCTGCCCCTGCTCTCCCCAGGTCTGATTTCCACTCTCATATCTCTATGTGCTCCCTCTCCTATCTTGTTCCTTCTCTTCAACCACTACCTCTGTCTATTCTATTTCCCATTCTGAGTGAGATTTAATCATCCTTCCTTGACTCCTCCTTGTTATTTGTGTTCTTTTGGTCTGTGCATTGTAGTGTGTTTGTCCTGTACCACATGGCTAAAATCCACTTTAAGTGACTACATACCTTGTGTTTCTTTCTGTGTCTGGGTTTCCTCACTCAGGATGATCTTTTCTACTTTTCTTCATTTGCCTGCAACTTTCATGATTCCTTTGTTCTTAATAGCTGAGTAGTATTACATTGTGTAAATGTACCATAGTTTCTTTATCCATTCTTCAGTTGAGGGACATATAGGCTGTTTCCCGTTTCTGGCTATTATGAATAAAGCTTCTATGAACACTTTTTCTTGATTTTCTTAGTTTCTAAAAATTTTAGCTTTTGATTGGCAATTGCTGGTAAGATGGAAAGGTTGTGCCTAGGAAGGAAAAAATCTTAAAATCATACACATTCTGGATGTGGGAAAGATGATTAAGTCAGAAAAGATCATGAAAAGTAGATATTGTGTGCCATCAACAAAACAATTTACAAATATGAGTTGCAGTTTTTTCTCTATATATTTCCAGCTTCTTTAGATGAGCTCTGATATCATCCAGGTTGGCTTTGAACTCACTAGCCAAAGAGAGTAATCTGAAAATCCTAATAATTTTGTCTCCATCTCCCAAGTATTAGTAGTATAGGCATGCACCAACATTCTTGGCTGAACTATATTTTGACAAAAGAGAATCAAAACCTCTTCTAAGAATCTAAGGCACAAAGAGTTAAAGTAACTGGCAAAAGATTTGCAATTTTTTGATGCTAGAATTGGTATTCAAACTTTTATGTAGCTTTGACTCCCAAACCTCTGTTCTTTTCAAGGAAATATACAATAGGACAAAGTTGAGTTGTAGAGGTGGGAGACTATTGTGTTACCTATGCTCATGCCTTCTACCTTCAGAGAAAGTAAATCCTCAGAGTATTTGAGGATCACTGTGATCATCCAAAGGCCAAAATCTGTTCTGGTTCAGTTCTCAAATTCAATCTGCAGTAGGAACAGTTACTGTATAAGGCAGTGGTACCAGGAAACAGATGATTCTACTAGGGAAAGCAAGCCTTATTAGTTACGGAGTTAAAATGCCAACATTTGAGGCCAAATATAAATCAAGAGAAAGTTCAAAATTAGGCAAACATAGAATGAGTGGGTAGGTCTTCAGACTGAGTCTGGGAGACAGCAAATTCAAAAATTACTGCTCCCTGTTTTGTTCCTAAACATTAGGCAATATGATTTATACATAGGCATTACACATTTACAGGACAAGAGCAAATAGTAACTAAAAGAACCAAGAACTTCCCTTATATTTAGCAAGGGAAAAGTCCTGAAAAACATACCAAATGTAACAGGTGAATGTTCTGGAAAGTAGTGATTAAGGCTGTGGGTGCCCAAAGACTCTCAGGGCACTAATTAAAAGCTGCCAAGTATCCTATTCCCCAGGTCAAACCTTATGAATGGGAGATGAGAAAGCAGCTCAGCCAAGGCTTTGAACTCACTAGGAATCAAAGACTAAAGAGTAACAAGTAAGTCTAGTCCCTAAAATAGCAGTTGATGCCAGTAGTCAATGAACAGTTTTCCAGTTTGCCCAATGTAAATGGGATTGTTAATCCCCTTATTGTCTTTTTAGCCACACCCACAGATCAACATTGCCATCAGTCTCCTTACCCACCAAGCTCTGGCAACTTATTAAAGGAATTTTCCAAGTACTTTCCTTTAGTGCTTTATCTGTCACAGTGCAGGAGCCATGCCCTGGTTCCCTCTGCACCTGGAAGCTATGGGTGGGAGTTGGATTTTGACTAGACCTCAATGACTAATGCACACCTGCACATTCTTTTGTTCCTATTTGCAGGAGCAGCATTTGAGAAAACAGCTTGAAAAGAGTGTTGTCAAGAAGTTTGGGCAACGATTCCTACAAGGGCTTGGCTTTCTTCTAGACTGAAATTAGTGACATGTTGTAGGACTTTAGAATGGGCATCTTTTTGTATAACTTGATTTTTGCATTCTATTTAGTAGTCTTTACTGGGAGAATCAAACAACATTTTGAATTTAAATTTTTTAAAATGAGAATAGAGACAAGGATGCATATCTATATTTTTTTCTTTAGCTCTCACGTTAAGTTGGGGAACTTGTATCCCATTCTAGATTATAATGCTGTTTACCAAGAAGTGCTAATCCAAGCTAATATTTACCAATCTCTAGGTATTCAAAAGGAAGCAAACTCAGTTATAACCATGAGGTGAATTTTAAGGCCAGAGGAATCCCAGATCTGTGGAATGGAGTGAGTGGAAAGAGAAACCTAGGAATTAAAAAGGAAAATGGTCACACGCCTAGCCACACTGTCAGGAAACAGTCTTGGTGCACAGAAGGTTTCCAATACACTTTCTACTTTGCTTATCTTGTACATTGTGGATGGCAGTCAAGCAGCTAGAGTTGGAGAAAGTTGCTTTTAAGGAAGGTTTTGGGACATGGACTGTCATAAGGTACCAGATAAAAGAATCCAGGCAGCAAGTCAATCTGAAGACAACCAATGGTCAGGACAAATGTTTGGTTAATATCCAGGTTATCAGAAGAGATCAAGTATAGAGTTCATGTAGAAACAGGTGTTCAATGCTCTTGCTATTTACAAGGCAATGTGGAGCAAAAGAATTTTAAAGGCATAGATCCCAGGTATACTTTCTGTATAATACAGAGATAAATAAGGGAGAAATGAAAAGATAAAACAGAGCAAAATGTCCACCCCAGAGGTAGCAGTATGGCAGTTGTAAATTAATGATGGGATTAAATCCATGGTCAGCTTTTGCTTGGTCTGCAGAGTGTTTTGAAAGCAGTGTCACCAGGCAGATGGCATAGCTGGTTGCAGTACAAGGTTCTTTGCACCTATTGTCCTGTATCAGAACAGCTTCACACATTTGTTATTCTTGTCTGGTTCCCATTAGACATTTAAGTTTGCCATTCCTGGTGGAAGCCATCTGCTTGGCAATCTATCTCTACATTCTTTTAGTTCCTATGGCCACTTAGTCCCAAACATCAGAAATGCTTTAGCCCTAGCCCCTGTGATTACTAAAACTATTTGATCTCAAAAGAGATATAGAGAACTTTGATCTAATTCTTCTATATTTCAGCATCACAATGTTCTGTACATCTCATTTCTGGTTTTGTTTCACTAAGATTTTTTTCTCTTTCCTTGTAATTAAATCTATTCTTTATATATAACTTTATGTACCTGTATCCTTAGCTTACTCATTGGCATAAAAATCCTGTATTGGCATTATGCCTTACATCACATTCTGTTTAGAGATATGTAAAAGAAAAAATTTTCTTATGTAATAAATTTACTTGAGTTTGTGTAGGACCTCTGGTCATGTTAAAGCTCTTTTTAGCCAACTTCCAATATTAACCTATCTGACCTAAGAAAATGTATAATGTGTTAATTTATGAATATTATTCACAGTTATTAATACATACTACCAACGTTTTAAAAACACAATGAACAGCCTAAAATGTGGGGAACTATGGGAAGATGAAGTGAAGGAGAGAGGAAAATGGTAAATTACATGTAAATATGTAAAAAAAAATTCTCCTGTTCTATGCATACATATATACAAAACATCATTAGAAAATTGTGATTGAGGGTTGGAGAGATGGCTTTATGGTTGAGAGCTCTGGATTCTCTTTTAGAGGACCTGTGTTCAATTCCCAGTACCCACATGGCAGCTTACAACTGTCTGTAACTCCTGTTCCAGGAATCTGACACCCTCACACAGACATACATGCAGGTAAAACACCAATGTATATAAAATAAAAATAAATTAAATATAGAAAATTAAAATTTAAATGATTGAAAACATGTTTATATGAGGGTCATTGATAAATTTTTTTCTGACAGTCCTTTATTTCACTTTCTGGATCCATTGCAGGATTGTACTTACTGGCTTTCCTTGTGGTTTAGTAGAGACATTTAATTAAGGTTGGCATATGGGCTTCTGTACAGAAATGACAATGTATCATTTTGGGCCCAGAAGACCAGAACATTCACTAGCCTGAATGAGATGCTTCCTGGTTTTCTTTTCCTCAGCCGCCGAGGCCAGACATGTTTCAAGTGGTGAGTGATGTCTTAATCTGAATCCTAGGGGGTTTTCTGGATAACTATAGTGAGAGCACTCTTACACCACCAACCTCATCCCCATCAGCATAAGACATCGTCAACAGCAAATACACATCTGTTTGTTTTAAGCCATTGACATGGCATTCTAGTATTTTCTTTGTTACTCCCATCACAACATAACTTTACCTACCTTAATTGTTATGCCTAGCTTGGATATCATGGTTTCCCTTCAGGTTTCTCAAAGGAGATTTCTTATTTGTCTTAATGATGGATAAGAGTCTGACCAGTGAGAACCCCTAGCTTAAAACAAAGGAGAGCAGTGGCTGTATTATGTCATCTGTGGTTGTCCTCTGACTTCTATGTGCATATGCTCCCATGCATACTCATGCACTCACACAGAGCAAACCCACACACACCAATACACACACACACAACACATACACACTTAAAAGGGAACTGTTTTAAAAACCCTAGTGAGGACTGCTGATTTAGAAGCATAAATATGACTAGCTATTTCCAAGTGCTCACTCAGAAGTTTTCTGAAACATTACTGACCAACGTGATGCATTTGAGTTTGACATGCCCATGGAAGCAAGCACAAGTCAAGGGTTACCTGTAGATGAAGAGTAAAACTTATAGTTAGGGATTTGGAAGGTTGATATATTCTATAAAAATAGCCTTTAAATGCTAATGGATAGGACAGAAACATTATGGTCATTTAAAAAATTGTTAAGAAGAAATATTTGAGATTAGATAAGAAATCTAGCTAAACAAAGCAAGATAGAAAGCTTTAGTGTTGCAGCCTGGCATGGTGGTACATGCCATAAATCCCCGCACTCTGGGAGGCAGAGGCAGGTGGATCTCTGTGAGTTTGAGTCAAGTCTGGCCTGCAAAATGAGTCCTGGGCAGCCAGTTCACACAGAGAAACACTGTTTGGAAAAACAAAACAAAACAACAACAAAAACCCACCAAAAGATAGACAAACAAAAACCAGGAAACCAAAACCAAACCAAACCAAACCAAAACAAAAAACACTCCCAAAAGTCATTCTGTGAGCCTCAACAAAAATGCAAACTTTACTTTTAAAGATAATATTTCATCCAGGTATGGTGGTGCACACCTATAATCCCAGCAGTGGAAGACACAAGCAGATCTCTGTGAGTTCAAGGCCAGCCTGGTCTACAAAGGGAGTCCAAAACAACCAAGGCTGCGCAGAGAAACTCTGTCTCGGACCCTCCACTGAAAGATAATGTTTCATCCTAACCATAAACTAATACATTATTATTATAGAAGATATAGATAAAATTGCTATTGAATGAATCACCAAAACAAACCACTATTAAAGTTTTATATACTTTTGTAAAAGTAAGACCATATACACTTGGTAGCATTTTTTTCACTTAATACACCATAAACTATATAGAACATACTTCAGATATTGTGCATATTTTCCATCTCTTTGAATAAACACTTCTGACATAGTACATTTTAGAGCCTTTCTCTATCATGTGGCTATTCATATATTTATTTAGCTCATCCCCTTTGACTGCATTGGTAGGCTCTGTCTAAATTTTTTTTTATAATATCAAGCACTGTAATCAACAGCTTTATAGTTAATCTATTTCCCATGTTGCACTTTCATATTTCCTTGGGACATATTTCTAGAAGACATATTTCTGGAACCAAGAGCATATACATTGTTGAGGCATTTGATACATTTTAGATGGTTATAACATTCCTTTCTGGCAGTTTACATTTCCTCCAGCTGTGAATAACAGTTCTTATTTATCTGCACTTTTATATATACTAGCTATAATAATTTAAAAATATGTGCCAATTTGAAAGGCAAAAGTCACAGATTTTATACTTTAATGGTAAGTCTCCTTGAAAAAAAGAATAAGATTAGTTGTGAAGCATGTACTTAAATAAAGCTATATTTTAGGGTCTAGAAGTGGTTAATTTCTCACCTAACTCTTCATTTTAAGTTTCCTACAGAGCTTTGTTTTATGTAATACCATCTATCACAACTAGAGATGTGCTACATACAGCAACTCACCAATCATTCAAGTCCTGGTAAATCTGTAATATTTGCAATTTGTGTCTATTGCACATATTTATCTATTTACGCTATTGTCATCATCTGTAGGGAAACAGCTATATTTGCCTCAGTAGCATCATTACAAAGAGAGTTAAGTTAGCAGGTTTCACCTGTTTGTATTTCTTCGTCTGATTTACTGCATAATATGAACGTTTGATTTGTGAAGTAACGATGCTGAATGAGGAATCTGAAATGTGGAAAGGAAAATATTTTTTTAATGGGAAGCCGTTTTTATTGTTTCACCACATTGAAAGGTAAAGTATTCAGGAGGGAAGAGTATGTCATCATAAAACTGAGTTAGATAATAGGCAATAAGGCATAACAGCATTTCCTAACCTCTTGGATAAAACTTGCAAAAATCTTCAAGAACCAATTACACAGAACAATATATCACTAGGGTGTGCATTCTCTTTAGTTGCTTTGTGATTTTCCATTACTGGCAAGCATATTGCTTGGTGGAATTAAAAATACACAGGAGCTCTTTCTAGCTTGGCATTCTCTGGCTCGGTTGTTGGCTCTTGGCTTTAGTGCTGTTACAGATCATTTCTCAGAAAGAGGGAAAGGAAAAAGAAAGTCAACTTGTTTTCACACCCTACCTCTAATAACAGCCCCTAAGAAAATACTGGTGTGTGAAGCTACCATTCTGTTTCTGTGGCAAGTGTAGGTTTAGAAGAATCACTAATACTTTTAGCAATAGACTAGTGCCTTTATTTTCTCCCATAATGTCATGATGAATGCGTGATATTTTGGTTGTATACTCATCTATAGTGTATTTACCTTATGTTTAATTATGGACTTTCAAAGAGAAAACACCTACTAAGGAAAGCACCTACTTTACAAGGAAATTTGAATTAAAAAAATAATAATTTACTATCATATTTTATCATGCTAGACTGTTGAAAACACATCAAGAATCATATATGCAATGACAGCTCATGTCATCTTTCATTTGGACTCTTATTTACATTTTGAAATTATATGGTATGTGAATTAATTCAACTTTGGTATGGTTATAATAATTAGTCACTCTTTGGTGGTATTCATTTTCTTCTTTAAATAACATTTGTATACCTTTCAGAGATATAATGATATGAAATGATTTGTGTTTCCAACTTTTGGTTTCTAGCTTTGAGTCATATTTTGATCTTTTGTTTGTAGTTAATTTTGTGTGTCAACCTGATATATCACAGAGTATCAAGATATTTTGTCAAAAATTTTGATGTGTCAGAGAAGACATTTTTGGATGAGCTTATTTCTTGAGTTGATAGAATATGTAAAGCACATTGTTCTTCCTAATGTGGTAGGCCTCTTAGAATGAGTTGGAGACATAAATATAACAATAAAAGCCAATCCTTCCACAAATAAGAATAAATTACTCCTGACTGTCTCACCAAAGAAATGAAATATGTTCCTCATTTCAGACTCAAATTTAAAGACAGGCTCTTGTTGGTATCTAGTCTGCCATCATTAGCACATTAATTGTACTACTAACTCTTCTGTGTCTCTAGCCTGCCAACTACGAAGGTTGGATGGCTCCACCTACATGATGGTCTGAGCCAATTCTTTGAAATAAATCTCTCTTTTAGAGTACTGATACTGAAGGATCACAAATACTGGCCTATATACCAATATAATGTCTCAAAGTGCTCTGTTTATATATACAAACACATACATCTTATTGGTTCATTTTTTCTGGAAAACCCTGAAGTAAGTGCATTCTCCACCAAGATATCTATCATTTGTTCTTGACTGAAATTCAAATGCTTAGTAATGACTGTGACAACTTCATGTCTATATGTCACTGTTATCATGTTAGCAATTTATACATATTGGAGTAAAGAAAACTTTTGGGTGATAATGCTAGCCACACTGTTTCGTCACTCTCCCTTTAACAAAAACAAGCAAACACACACACACACACACACACACACACACACACACAAACCATGGGAAATCACAGCTTTTGAGGCATTGAACATTGAATATTAGTTTTTCTTATGGTTTAGTAAATAGGACATAGATTACATATTATTGATTTAAATTCTTTAAGAATTACATATAGGTAATAACACAAAGCAAGCTAACTTTATAGATAGCATCTGATACACATTATGTTTGTAAGTTGTTTCATGTCTTTTAGTTATGGTTCCTTTTCTGTAGTTTGGGGGATGTTTGCTTTTTGTGATATATGTATATACATATATATATACACACATACACACACATGGCCTTCTGGGTATAACTTTTTATTTGAGTGTTCTGGTGCTAGTGAAAGATCACTGATAGTTGTCCGAGATTCAATAAGGTATCAGTCATTCATTGACATTTAATAAAATCTACGTTTCTGCTTGAGGTTTATAGAAGATACAGCTACCATTTTAAAGATTTTGAAAGTTTATTGCAAAATACAGAAGTGTATATGACAATAATAAAGAAAAAGTGTCCATAAACTTGAAAGTGGTAGGGACTTAAGAGGGCCTGGAAGGGGGAAGGAATGAGGAAAGTGATGTAATGCTATTTCAATATAATAAAAATGTATTTAAAAAAAGAAATAGACATCTTGATACTCTTTTCAACAGACTTGATACTGTTTTCAACAGACATGGTAAACATTCTCACTGCCTGAGAAGCCCTATTGGGTCCAGTTTAATTATGGGGAGTGACTATCTTGTATTTACCACTTCCTTTATTAAGTAGCTCTTGTTTGTAATGGATAATATTTATACAAATATACACATTTTGTAGTAAAAATACACAAAGTATGTCTACTGAAAAAACAGAGAAATTGAGAAAGTTATCAAAACAGAGTATTTATTGTTTTGAGAGTGAGGAGAAGTTATATAGAGATCAAAATTGTAGGACTGTAAAGTATAAAATGTATTTACCATTATATTCTTTGGTTTGAGTGCTGGCAATTGGATCAGGATCTTACTCATGGCAGGCAAAGGCTCTACCACTATGCTCTATTCTCAGTGCCACTATTTTCCTTTCCATCTGAGTATCTTATCTTACAAATTTTCTCAAATTCTGCTGTGAAATTCTGTAAGGAAAAGAAAATGAAATGCCTTACAGAATGACAGCAAGGAGAAATGAACTGGGTCAGGGGACTTTAGCTCTAGCCTGATAATTTCAATCTGACCCAAGTCAGTAATGAAAGTTGTTTGATGCACTATGGGAAACTTGATGGTAGTCTAGGGCCGAGCTTAATGGGCAAGTGCATCTATCAGCACAACACATCACCACTGAGCAATCACATTTATGATCTCAAAAGAATTAAAGAGGCAATGAAGGCAAAGTGCTTCTCAAGGAAAACAGGTAGACTCTCCTCGGTCATGATGGAGATTAAAATCCTCTGAGCTAATGTTCTATTTGCCACCTCTAGTGCTAGTGCTGCAGAAGTCAAGTCATGGACTTTTAATTTGATTAAAAACATAACTGCCTCAATTTTACTGCTTTAGGTTTACCTCATGCACCATTGAGTCCTAAGATGGGAAACATCTGTTTGAATTTGCAAGAAAGTATCAAACAGAGACTGAACCCAGACCATCAAGCCCCAGAAAAACTAGAGGAAATAGCAGGTCAAATGGGCAACACTATTGCCATCCCCAGATTCAGGAAATACAAGTGATAGCATAATCATATTAATTATTGCGGTGCAATCTCCAAAGTCTTGGGATAGGCACTGAAATAAATAGTGTGAATGAAAGTCTGTATTGTAGATGTAATTAATGGGTGGATATTAATTATAAATAAGGTTTAATAAGTGTCCAAGCAAATGAAGTGAAGATAACAGAGGACTGTTGGTTACCAACAAATATTTGAACAATTATTACAGCAGTATTTTTATTGTAAAAAGTAATGATGTGGACAAGAATGAATTGATCAGAATGCCTTTTTTTCCGAAATTCTAATAAATCTAAGAAAAGTAGCCATTAATTTCCCATTTCAATCGTAATAATAAGGACAAGATTCAAGGTGACATCCTGCTCACACTTTCAAAAGCTCCACAGCAATGGTTTCTAAATTTGCCAGTACAGCAAAAAAGTCACCCGGGGAACGTTCAAAAACAAAACCCATATCCCACTCTCCACTCAACTGTCGAGAATGTTCTGACCCTTGGTTAGATCTGGGTAGGGGTTTAAAGTTTACCACCTGTATTGTCCTTGGCTGGTGCCTTAGTTTGAGCAGGACCCCTGGGCCCAAATCTGCCTATCATAATGTTCTACTTGTAGGTCTCTAGGACCCTCTGGATCCTTCTACTTTGCTATTCTCCCATGCTTCTCTCATCTAGAGTCCCAATAGGATGTCCTCCCCTCTGTCCCAGTTTCCTGGTAAGTGAAGGCTTTCGTGGGACATGCCCCTTGGGCTGGTATGCAGATATAAGTGAGTATGTACCATTTGAGTGCCTCACATTTGACCATGTCCCCTGGAGGGGGAGACCTGGTGGCACTCAGAGGTAGGACAGCAGGTTACCAAGAAGAGACTTGATACCCTATGAGCATATACAGGGGGAGGTAATCCCCCTCAGGAACAGTCATAGGGGAGGGGAATAAGGGGAAAATGGGAGGGAGGGAAGAATGGGAGGATACAAGGGATGGGATAACCATTGAGATGTAACAAGAATAAATTAATAAAAAAACCCCATTGGCTAATAATCTCCTTGTACTCTAAAAGATTTGATAATGGCTCCAGTGTGAGGTGCAGACACACACACACACACACACACACACACACACACACACACACACAAACACAAACACACACATTGGTTGTTTTACTTTTTTAAGTCATCTGTTTTAAATGAAAATATAATGCTACATTGTGGAGAATGTCCTGTCCATTTGCTAGGTCTGGGTAGGGGTTTGAAGTTTACGGCCTGTATTGTCCTTGAGTGGAGAGTGGGATATGACTTTCACACGTACTCTGGTGCCCCATATTTGACCATGTCCCCTGGAAGGGGAGATCTGGTGGCACTCAGAGGAAGGACAGCATGCTACCAAGAAGAGACTTGATACCCTATGAGCATATACAGGGGGAGGAAGTCCCCCTCAGGAACAGTCATAGGGGAAGGGAGTAAGGGGAAAATGGGAGGGAGGGAGGAATGGGAGGATACAAGGGATGGGATAACCATTGAGATGTAATATGAATACATTAATTAAAAAAAAGAAGTAAAAGAAAAAATATAATGCTACAAAATCCAAGTAGCTCCACCCATATGTCAAATAGATGTCACAGAAGTAGTGGGATTTCAACTCCTTAGTCCCTTGTATAGTCCTTCTCTGGCCTCCCAGACTGCCTTCAATACCCATGTTTGGGTTTGTATAATGTTAAATAACTGCAAACATTTGAAGGGCAGGCTAACATTTTGTATTTTTACTTTCATTTCTTTATCAGGTTAAGAAGAAGAAGAAACTATATAAGAGTATTACCTATGGAGGGAGGTAATACTCAGGAGTATCTGTTCATTCATTAAGTGAACAAGGTTAACAGTGAGCCTCAGACTCAGAGGAAGCAACTTTGGATGGGGTAATACAACAATCATGGGTAAAGTATCTAGAAATATGGGGGCATTGGGGGTACCTGTGTAGGAGTTAAGAATGCTAAAGGAGGAAATAGAGAAGAAAGACAATGGATACACTCATTTTACCTACTTTCCAATAGGCTAGCATTGAGGCTACATCTATATAAGAATTCAATCAAGGGAAAATATTAAGACTCCTGGAATCAGGTAAGGGTTTGCTGAGGAATGTATTTTGAAATACAAAATCTTTCAAGAAGAAATTTGCCTGCAATGGCTATGTAATTGAGCATCCGGAATTTGGGGACTTAATTTAGCTACATACTGACCAGAACAAGAATATATGCTAGTTCCTGATAGAGACTAGATTGGCGTAGAGTGGCCTGTAGAAGATGGCTGGATTTTAATTGCTTGTGGCTCACTGAAGCTTAAGTGACAATCCCCTTACAATAAGTAGAATTCCAGTTTTTCTCTTGCCATTTGGAGTCTACTTTAAACTTGGGCTAGTATAACTCCTTCATGCAAAGATCTGAAAATGTGTTCATAATTTTCACACTATCCTTTAGTGTAAAAAGAAACCCTAAAATTGGTAAGAGGTTATGGCTTGGGTTATTTAAAAATTGGGATAATAATGATGATGGTGATGATGATGATGATGATGATGATGATGGTGATGATGATGATGATGTGTGTTGTGTTCTGTGTATGTGCTTATATAGAAAAGTAGGTGGTGTACATAGGGATGCTAAATCTGAGGTTTATTATTTACAAATATTAGTAAGTGCAGCATTAAAAGTTCTGACATCTCCTATTTGAAATGATAAGTTTTGCTCATTCATTAATGTTCTGCTCTATGCAAGGGGTTGTCCAATAATAGAAACAACTTATTTTCTACTGAAATATTAAGATAGAGGCTCAGAGTTAAATTCAAATAAATTTATACAATATATTTCTGATATATACAAATCTTAGGAGAAAAAAGTAATATCAACTTCTTTTGTAATCGAGAACTTACTAACTATATGGACCTTTATTATGCATTATTTATGCTTGCAACATATGAGGCATGAATAAACATATGCATTCATATATAGCATATATAGCTTTATATATGCATATATATTTTGTAATACATACACCCCTATAATATGTTCATTTTGCAAATTAGAACCATAGAGGTAAAGGTGACTCACCACTCTACCCTGATAGTGGCAGTGCAGAATTAGGAATTTTACTTAGTTACAAACTGTGTGCATTCACTGTTCATCATCTATTTCTATAGTGGTTAGGCAGAATACTTTAAAAATGAAAAACCATGATAATTCTCCTACTGCTTGTTTTCTTTCTCCAAAAGAAAAAGTTTAGGAACAGATTGAAGGGGCAAATGTGTTGACATATTCTGTAGGGTTGGCCTCACTCACTTCCTTCAATGACACTATTTTCAAATCCTGAGGACGGAACTTAGTCTCTGTGAGAAGCAGATCTGTAACGAAGTTATTTGGTGCAGCTCTATTGGGTTATGTTGGTGTATCTACCTGGAATGAGCTCAACTTTATCTCTAGTCACTCTTCCATCTGCTTCTTATGGCTTTTGACTATAGTTCATCACCAAATGCCTCTTTCTCTTATCTAGTTTACACCTATCATTCAGCTACAGTAAGAGAAGGAGAGCAACTCTGGATAGTGGCAATTATTTTACATTTAAATTCTAATTGTGAATGATTTTCAGGTATGGCGCCTCTTTTTAGCTTCCTATGGTTACTCATAGAATCCCAGTAATATTTGAGAATAAAATCCACAGTGGGTATGGGGTTAATTCTAACTCTTTTGCCTGCTCTTGGGATCCGTATCCTCCTACTGGGTTGCCTCATCTAGCCTTGATACGAGGGTTTGTGCCTGGTCTTGTTGCAACTTGTTATGCTGTATTCAGTTACTATCCCTGGGAGGCATGATCTTTTCTGTAGAAAAATGGAGGAGCAGTGGATCTGGGGGAGGGGAGAGATGGGGATGGGACTTGGAGGAGTAGAGCAAGGGGAAACTGTTGTTGGGATATAGTATATGGGAGAAGAATAAATAAAGTAAAGTTCATAGATAAATGAACAAATAAATAAAATTCCTAAAACCTGCATTTAGGCATTTCACTGACACTGCTTAATAAAATTTCTTTGGGAGTATTGCATAAACAGAGTGTCTAAAATTCAAAAATACTATTAAAAGTAATATATTTCTGATAATTACTTGAAAATAAGCTGAATATAACAAGACAACTTCTTTCTTCTAGGACCTGGGTTTGGTTTAGTTTATATTGTCAAACCCTATTTAACTTTCAATCCTATAATTTTTTGGTTCTGTTGAAATTATAAATTACTTCAATCAAAATATGTTCAACATCTAATGTATACTAAGGATTAGTGATATTCAGCATTGAATGAATTACATAAGTTTTCCTGAAGATAAGTTCAAATTTTGTAATCACGCAGTAGCATGATTCAGTAGCAAAAGATAGTTTCAGTGGATGTGATCATGTTTACTTTCTGAAAAATATATGAATGGCCAAGGTAAACTTTGATATTTCATTCAATATCTCAGTTTTTACTTTCTTGATATGAAGCTGATATATGAATGCTTGCAATCTTTACCAGCTAGCAAATCAGTGTCAGTAGCTGTGACCAACAATGACTGTCAGATTGAGGAAGGATTAAATTCTCTTTAGTAGCTCTAAAGAATCAAAGTACAATAGATGAATGAGAATAAAAGAGGCAGATTTGGGGCTTGGGTATAAAAAATGAAGCTAGTTGAAACTTGAATGGACTCCTCAGGTCTAGAAATGTTTAAACAAATACTGAATGACCAGAACTCCGGGTGGTTGTAGAGTTCATGCCCATGTTTAGTAGGAAAATGACCTGGAGGATACTTTTTTCTTTCACTCCCGAGGCTGGTAAAACAGCATAAAGAAATTCTGCCCTGAGTTAAATTTCCATGCTATTAATGAGAATCATATTTAACAATTCTCTGTTTGCAATGTAAACTATATTTGTATACACAGCTTGGTGACTATTTTAATTTGAAAACCATATCATTCCAACCTTGCAAGGTATGTCATAGTTTTAAAATCCTGTTATACATTAATTTGTGGGGATCATAAGATTCTTTTTATCATCCAAAGGCAACTTGATTCACAGAAAAAAGAGATTAAGGAGTGCCTTTTATGACATGCAAAGAACTTTCTCTTACCAAAGGGCACATCCTCTATCTAAGTTCTTACCAAACAAACTTTATTCCTTGTGCCTTCTTGAATTTTCTGAGTGTGGCTTTGTGAATTACTCATCTGAGTGCTCAGCTTTGTTTTAGTTTTCAAATCAGTCTCCTTTCATGTTTATGATCTTTTGATCCTCCCTGCATTTCTGACTCAGAAGAAAATGTCCTAGCACTGATCTCTGGCCTCCCACATTATTCTTTAGTCACTCTAGTTCAGTCTGTATTGTGTAGCCCAATAGCCTATATAACCTATGGTATGCCATTCTAATGCTGACCACTATTCTTCGGTGTTGATTCCTGAGTTCCAAGCCTTTCTATGCTCTTTTTTTCTTTTTCTTTATTTTTGTCCTCACATATTACAGATAGACTGTAGCACCCTCATCCCCCTCCCCAGACTCTTTTCCCCACCTCCCTTCCCCCAATCCATGCCCCTTTCACCTTCCCTCAGAAAAGAATAGGCCTGCCAGGGACCTCATCCCAATACTGCATAACAAGTTCCATAAGACCAGGCACATATTCTCACACCAAGACTGGACAAGGCAACCCAGTAGAAAGAAAATGGCAAAAAAAATAAATAAATAAATAAATAAATAAATAAAAATAAAGCAGGCAAAGGAGTCAGAGACAGTTCCCGTTCCGACTGTTAGGAGTCCCACACGAAAACCAAGTTACACAACCATAACATATATACAGAGGACCTATGTCAGATCCAAACAAGCTCGCTGATCTCTGTGAGCTCACTTGAGTCCCAGTCAGATGATTCTGTGGGCCATGTTCTTGTGGTACCCTTGATCCCTTTGTCTTCTCCAATTTTTCTTCCACTTGTTCCTTGGATTCCCAGAGCTCCCCCTAATATTTGCCTGGGGCACTATACATCTACTTCCATCAGCTGTTGGATGGAATCTCTCTGGTCTCTCTGGTAACAATTATGCTACCTCCTGTCCCAGCACATCCTACAAGCACGGCAAACTTTCAGACAGAGGTTTTGTGGCTGGGTTGGTGTCCCAATCCCTCCACTTGTGGCCTTGGCTGGTTACAGAACATAGTTTGCTCAGGCTCAAGATTCCCCATTGCTAGGAGTCTTAGCTAGTTTTGCCCTTATAGATTACATATAATTTCCACTGCACTAGGTTTCTATCTCGCTCCTGAAATTTCCACTAGCAGTCTCTTCAAGTGTTCTCTCCCTCTATCACCCCACCTGATTCCTACTGCTTACATGCCCATCTGCACCCAATCCACCCACGAAATCTACTGTACTGTTTCCCTTCCCAGGAACATCTCTATATCCACCCTTAAGCCCTTCTGGTTATTTAGCCCCTCTGAATCTGTGGATTTTAGCATGATTATTCTTTGCAGCTCATATCCACTTGTAAGTGAGTACATACCATCTTTGTCTTTCTGAGTCTGGGTTATCTAACTCAGGATGGTTTTTATGTAGTTTTATCCATTTACCAGCAAATTGCATGGTGTCTTTGTTTTTAATAGCTGAGTAGTATTCCATTGTGTAAATGTACCACAGTTTCTCTATCCACTCTTCAGTTGATGGACATCATTGTTGTTTCATGTTTCTTGCTGTTATGAATAATGCTGCTATGAACATAGCTGAGAAAGGGTCCTAGTGAATGTGGTACAGGTACACAGTCCTTGTCTACTAGTTTGGTCATCCTGTGGGTGCTTGTCAAGTCAATGACCTCTTCCAGATCCCACTACTCCAACCCTATAATAAACAAGATCAAGGACTTTCTCATACCTGGGACCCTCTAACTGTCCCATACAGTGTGAAGGTAACCTACGTGAGCTTTTCTGCACAGACCCTCTTTCTTTAGTTGCCCTAAAACCGTTTATGCCAGACCCATAGTCAAAGCTCAGCATGCACATCCTGAGCACCAGCCCCGCCTGTTGAGTCCATGTGAAACCACCTTTCATTCACCCACTCCAGCTTCCAGACCTATTCTGAATCCCAGAATCAGGGCCCTACCTACACTTTTCTAATTCCCAAGGTCTGGCTGTATGGCACTTCTTGTAGTTCAGACCTCCTGCTGTGTGTGTATCAGACACACAACCAATAAAAAGTATACATACCAAGGTCTAACTGGAAAAGCAATATGAAAACTCAAGACAGTATGTCCCATCCCAAAATCCATCAATTTTTATAGAAATGATCTTCAATAAGAATTACCTAGAGGAACCCCAGGACATAGATTGTCAAAAGAAGAGAAATAAATTTAATCAAATAATTCAAGGAGCTTGAAGAAAAAACTAACAGACATCTCAGTGAACTGAAAGGGAATAGCACAAATATATAAAACTATAAAAGTCCAATCCATATAAACACAATATAATATGTAATATAATTAATACATTATATTATATAATACATAATAATAAATATATAATGCTTATCTCAAAAATCACCGGCTGTCAAATAAAAAGCCTAGTGCCAGATATGGGAAATTTATGCCAAAACTGTTGGTCAGGAGTATCTTGGAGACATTCAAAACAATGTAAGATAATGATGTTGTTCCTGACTGCCAAAAACAACTTGACGGCAAAGATCCAATTGCTGAAGATAGCTCACTCTTTGGCTACAGGACTTTGAGAAATAAAACTGGTACTGACTGGGAAGCTTCTTCTCTAATGGCTAACTTTCACAGTAACAAAATTTTGATGTAAATATTAGAAGAAAAAAGTTATCATCAACCATCTAGATCAATACCTTGGTGCAACTGTGGCACAAATACTATGGAGGTAACTAATTGTATACTAATTAGACTTAAAGACTGCTCCACTGTAAAAAGCACATGCCTGGTGCTGGCCAAGAACCCATGGCTGAGAAGCTTGGATGCTCCAGGAATGGATTTATTAGTACTACTTTGCTGAATGGGCATGGTATCAAGCTGTCCTATAAATTCATATGTCTATATCCATAGAATAGTGCAGCTCTCAGATTTTTAAGAACTGAATAATATTTAATGTAGAAGTTTCATAAACTAGTCAGAGTGCAGAGACTAAGTGACTATGGAGTGTTCTGCTACAGATGGGACATATATATTATTCCCCTCAATGTTCATGGGCCAGTATGTAAGAGGTGGCCAGAATGATTTTAAGAGCCAGAGGTCAAGGAAGACCCCAGAAAAACCTTGACATCTGGACATGACAGGCCCCCAGCACTCATGAACTCACAACAGCTGTGGTTGCCTTCAGAAGGACTGTCAAGATTAACTCAGTCAACTCATTCAGCGTGGAATGGGGAGTTCAAAAGCCTGCCCCACCTCATCTTAGAAGTTATTGATAGTTAAATGCCTCTGAAGAGTGAGATGAGGCCCCTGGTAGGTTAACCATGCTTCAGTGATGGATTTCCCATGTTGATGCATATATGGCAAATACTTAGTGAGGTATTTATAAAGGGAGGACCTGAAGTTTAGAGTGAGATGGGAGGTAGATATGGGAAGATAAGTGGGAGAAGAGGGAAGTTAATGTGATCACAATGCACGTTATGCATGTATGAGATTTTGAATGAGTTAATACAAATATATTTTTAAAACTATGAAGCACAAAGTTATCAAATATAACAGAGTGTAAACACTGTGTAGACATAGATAGATGGATAGGATGTAAACATGGGCTGATATTGTTAAAAATAAAGTATTTTTCAGGGCTGAACATTTGGTATTGGGCAGAAAATTGGTGTGCTGTTCTCTACAGAGGGACACTGCTTCTGCTTCCAGCTTTCTTCATTTGTCTATAATTCTTTGTTTTAGGCTGGGGCCTCATGGGCTTTTCCTCATTCACTTTGGCATGTCCATTGGCATTGCCCTTGTTCAGATCATGGTTTGAAATTCGATTTGGTGAGACTTTAGTCAGCTCTGAAAACATACATATATGGATCATTTACAGAATAAACAGGTTATATTCGATAATATATAATACATACACACATGTATACATACATATATATATATAATATGTGTGCACATACGTATACATATATGCTTGCAATTATAGTGAATACAAGAGGCCATGGATTTGAAAGAGAATGGGGAGGGGTGTCTGGGAAGGTTTGGAGGGAGAAAAGGAAAGAGAGGATGTAATTATATTTTCAAAAAAATGGAAAAAGAAAAATACTATGCCAATTTATTACAAGAGAAAATAAGCTGTCTGGTACTAGAATCTTTTGTATTTAGCTGACTGAAGGCAGGAAGATTGACCATCTTTAGTATCCACTTAGCTCAACTTTTATTCTCTGAAGATTGAGGAATGAAAGAAAGCTGATTTAGATGAGGTAGAAAACATTTGCTTAGTCTGGTCACTGTCAGAATTAAAAAATACTGATTTTCCATAATCTTTGTGATGAATAGGCACTTATACATTTTGATATATGTCTTTTAATGACCATAATTAAATATGATTCATCATTTTGGTTTTGCTAATAAATCAAAGTAGATCACTAGATAGAAATAATCTGTTCTATACATCCATCCAAAACACTTAAAAAGAGGAAATAAAAAAGTTATTTAAGAGAAAAGGCAAAGTTTAGAATCCAGTGTCATAACTCTATTTTTCAAGACTACTGTAGGCATGTCTCAATGTCCAGGAAATATCCACTTAGGAAAGATTTGAAATAAGTTGGTGGTATTTCTTTCATTGCAAAATTATAGTAAATATATCATCTGTAGCATAGGCTACTAGGAGATGTGCTGGGTAGTTTTTGTAGATTTGACACAGAGAGAAAATGCTTGCTCCAGATTGGCCTCTAGGCAAGTCTGTAGGGCATTTTCTTGGTTGATGATTGACTTGGGAGGGCTCACTCAGATCATTGTTGCTTGTGCCAACCCTGACCGAGTGGTTCTCAGTGCTATAAAGAAGTAGGCTAAGTAAGGTGTGAAGAGCAAGCCAGTAAGCAGCACCTCTCCATGTCTTCTGCTCTAGTTCCTCACTCAAGGTTTCTTTTCTAAAAATTAATTATTTTTAAAAATATACCTTTGTATTATTATACACACATACATATACATATATACATACATATGTGTATACAGACACGTATAATAAACTATGTACACCAAGAAGAATCACTCAATAATAAGGAATTATATAAATGTTACCTTCATAGTGTTTTGGCTATTTGTATTTGGCAGTCTTGAAGAAAACATCTTTCCTATCTTGGTGAGTCTAAAATTCTTAAAGTAAATCAATATCTGTGATACCTCATCTCTATCCACTTAAAACATGTATCTAGACTTAAAAACATCAGACCAGATAGTTTAGTTCTGACTCAAGGTTTCTTGCTCTGAGTTCCTATGCTGGCTTCCTTCACTGAATGGATTTTCTCCTGTGAATTCTAAGTTGGAATAAACCCTTTCTTCTTTGGGTCAATGTTTTATCACAGCACTAAAAATCCTAATCAAGACAGGAGGATTAAAATAAGAATTTCTGATACATTTACTATGCTGTTCTGTACTTAGAAAAAAAGCCTCCCCCCAAAAAGCATTAGTTCTTTGTTTACTATATTATTTTTTTTCTGTAATTTTCTGGGTCATGTATGCAATGGTACTTGTCCTTAGCTCATAGTCAGTTATGAATTACCAATATTTCTTTACATTTGAGCTTGTTCCTAGGAGAGTTTTCTTCCTATTAGAACTATTGTTATTTTTTTTTAGCAGTATTCTTTTTTGCTGGTACATCAATATCATGTTGCATGTAATTTCTGTATCCTCAATCCTGCTTGTTTTATCACCATGTAGAAATTTGAGCAGTATATCATCACATTCTAATTTTTGTTGACTTGATCAAAAGTTGATTTTATTTAACTCTGCTATAATAAAAACCAAAGAAGGTAGAGCATATTAGTTTTTTTGTAATGTACCTTTTTATTGGGGCATCTTTGAGTGTGGGATACTTAGTTTTCAATGTTACTTCTATGGTTGAATTAGGTTGTTCACAGATGGGTGGTTTCTCAGCTACCCAACATTTACAATGGCAACTCCTAACAATGGTCCTCTAGAAGTGGCTGCTATAAGCACATAATTAAATCCTTTCATGTAAAACACAAAGTAAAACAGGATAAGATTTAGCTCCTCAATTTAATCTGCTAGCTGGAGAATACAATGAAATGATTTTGGAATGTATTGTAGTGACATTTCTGTGCACATATTTTAAAGTAACTATACATATACAAATTATTTTTATAGTGACACCTGAAGAAAATTAAGAATGAATCTTTAGATATAGCACAAGGCTGTCCAAAAGTTCATGGATTCATATTAGAAGAAGAAATTATCCAACTGAATGGCCATCATCTGGTTTAGTCTTCAGAATAATTCTTCCTCAGTCAATTATTTATACTAGGTAAAAATGAAGATAATAGCTTATGCTAATTGGGATATTTTGTTATCTTTTATATTTCATCTTAAAATTCACATAGATTAATTCTAAACTTTATTTTGTTCAGATCATTATGGTATAGAAAATGCATAGAACAGAGTATATCAAGATTTAGCTATTATGTGAATTAATTCAAGATGTATTTGATTTCTGTTAGAGGAAAATAAAATATTTCACTGGAGAATATGAAATAATGAGGAAGTTTGCTTAGGAAATATTATTTAGGGTTATTAGGGGCCACAGGCAAATAAGAGGTGGTGGCATCCCTGCCTTTCCCTTGTGTTAATGAGAAAATAATTGTTTGAGAATGTCTTTGGTTGCAAGTAAAATCCCAGAAGACAAGGCTTTGAAGATTTGTTCTTCATACCCTTTGAGGAAAAAGTGCTAAAAAGACCTTAGAAAGATGTTAATCAAAATTGTTAAAGTTCCAGTATTCTAAATCTTCTTCCCTAGAGGATAAAAAAAAGAAAAACAATTCAAATAAACTTCATTCTGTATTCGGAATGTGGCATTGTTTATTGAATTTGTCATTGTAGATGCAGAGTGAGCTCATTTAATGTGAATCACCATGAATAGTGATTTCTAATTCAGAGATCAGCTGTTTGATTTCTGTTTTACCATAGGAGAATGGTGTTAGTGTTATTCTCATAAGAGTGTCTTTTCAATCCACTTCCAGTGTCTATTGAAGAGTGTACATTCTCATACTATTCTTTTCCCCAATTAAGACAATCCCACCTGATTATTCCACAATCCCTAAAGAAGACTCTAAACTACAGGACTGATTTGTACTTGATTTATGTTTCTCAGTGTATTTATATTGTTTTATTTGTCATTCTTGGCTTTCTCTCTAAATCTTCTGAAGGGAAAACCAACTTACATTTAAAGATATATATATATGTGTGTGTGTGTGTATTTGTTTTTTTTTCTTTTTTTTCTTTTATTAATTTATTCTTGTTACATCTCAATGTTTATCCCATCCCTTGTATCCTCCCATTCCTCCCTCCCCCATTTTCCCATTATTCCCCTTCCCTATGACTGTTCCTGAGGGGGATTACGTCTCCCTATATATTCTCATAGGGTATCAAGTCTCTTCTTGGCTACTTGCTGTCCTTCCTCTGAGTGCCACCAGGTCTCCCCGTGTGTGTGTATTTGTACAGGCACAGTTCATCAACATCACTGACAGAAATTTTTTTGTCATTTTGACTCATGAGGAGGGATGAGAAGCAAGAAAACAAGTTTTCTAGTAAGTTCCTTGATGTGTCTTGAAGTCAGTATGAGTTCAATCTTCAAATTTATATTTCTTATTTTTATTTTTAATTTGTTCACTTTACATCCCAAGTGTAGCCTCCTGGTCCCACCCTCACTTCCTTATACCCACTTCCCCCCTCCTCTAGTCCTCAGAGAGGAGACACCCTTGTCCCCTATCATCTGACCTCAGCCTACCAAGTCTCATCTGTACTGCCTGTATCGTCTTCCTCTGTGGCCTGGCAAGGCCACCTTGCCAGGGAGGCCAGAATCCATGTGAGAGGTACTCTCTACTCCTCATATGATGAGACTGTGCTGCCTGCCTACTACATCTAAGCAGAGGGTCTAGGTCCTCACCAAGCATGGTCCTTGGTTAGTGAATAAGTCTCTGCAGCACCCCCGCTGCTCCTGAATTTGTTGGCTCCTGACCCTCCAGGTCCTTCTATTCCCCAACTCTTCCTCAAGAGTCCTCGTGTTCCACCCCAAAATTTGGCTGTGTGTCTCAGGATCTGCTTGGATCCCCTACTGGTTGGAGTCTTTCAGAGGACCTCTATGGTATGCTTCCTTCCTGTTTCTTCTCTTCAATTGCTTCATGTGTCTATTCCATTTGTCTTTCTGAATGAGAAGTAGGCATTCTCTCTAGGGTCCTCGTTGTTATTTAGTTTGTTTAGGTCTGTGGATTGTAGTGTGGTTATCCTGTATTATGTAGCTAATATCCTTTTATAAGTGAGTATATACCGTGCATGTCTTTCTAGGGCTGGGTTATCTCACTCAGAATGATCATTTCTAGTTCCAGTCATTTGCCGGCAAATTTTAAGATGCCCTTGTTTTTAATAGCTGAGTTGCATTGTGTACTTGTACCAGTTTCTTTATCCATCCTTCAGTTGAGGGACAACTATGTTATTTCCAGATTCTGGCTATTATGAATAAAGCTACTATGAACATAGTTGAGCAAATGCCCTTGTGGTATCTGCCCAGGGGTGGTATGGCTGGGTCTTGAGGTAGAACTATTCTTAGATATCTGAGAAAGCACAAGATTGATTTTCAAAGTGGTTGTACAGGTTTGCACTCTCACCAGCAAAGGAGGAGTGTTCCCTTTTCTCCATGTTCTAGCCAGCATGTGCTGTCACTTGACTTTTTGAACTTAGCCATTATGAGAGGTGTAAGATGAAATCTCAGAGTCATTCGTATTTGTGTTTCCCTGATGACAAGGGATGTCGAGCATTTCTTTGTGTTTTTTTGCCATTTGATATTCTTCTGTTGAGAATTCTGTACCCCACTTTTTAATTGGATTATTTGGTTTGGTGGTTTTTAATTTCTTGTGTTCTTTGCATATTTTGGATATTAGTCCTCAGTCAGATATAGAGTTGATAAAAATCTTTTCCCAGTCTATAGACTGTCATTTTGTTCTGTTCATGGTGTCCTTTGCCTCAGAGAAGCTTTTCAGTTTCATGAGGTCCCATTTAATAATCGTTATTATTGGTGTTCTGTTCAGGAAGTTATCTCCTGTGCCAATGAGTTCAAGGATTTCTCCACTTTTTCTTCTAACAGATTTAGTGTATTTGGTTTTATGTTGAAATTTTTAATCCACTAGACTTTTGTTTTGTACAAGATGGTAAATAAGGGTTTATTTGCATTTTTCTACATGTAGATTTCCAGTTAAACCAGCACCAAGTGTTGAAGTGCTATCTTTTTATCCATTGTATGGTTTTGGCTTCTTTGTAAAAAATCAGGTGTGTGGTTTTATTTCTTCATCTTTGATTTGATTCCATTGATCCAGCTGTCTGTTTCTATGCAAATACAAAGCCCTTTTTATTAATGCTGCTCTAGAGTATAGCTTGAGATCAGAGATGGAGATACTTCCAGAAGATCTTTGTCTAATATCCAACCAATACTCTTAATTAATGACCAGAATGCGGATTTGGAGGCTTGTAAGGTTGTCAATCAACAGATATTTATTTAGTCCATTCCAAAGCCACCAATTTTCAGTTATTTTCCAGATTATTTATTTACTATGTCACAAAAGGGATGAATGTATATTGTCAGGAGGAACAACACAAAATTCACAGTAATTTGTTTATTAATTTGGAGTAGTACATTTCCTTGAATAGGGTAAACTAGTGTTATTTAGTTTACTGTCTATTCTGCCTTAGATGTGTAGTGCTTTCCTCAAAAGGCTCATGTGTTGAATGCTTACTTTCTATCTACCGGAGCAAGTGAGAGGGGACTGGATAATGAGGGCACACAACTCAGATGAAATTGATGAGTTGATAATTGATAGGGTTAGTTATTAAGCAATGAGACCCAATGGAAGAAAAAGTATCAGTTTGAGTATGTAATTGAAGCATATACTTTGTTTTTGATGGCTCTCAGATTCTGTGCTTCCTGGTTATCAAGAAACAAGCAGTTTTCCTTCACTGGGCTCTTCTTTCAATATGTCTTTTCTTACCACATGCCTAAAAACAATGAAGACAGCTAAGTATTGACTAAACCTATGAAACCATGAGCCCAAATAAACCTTCACATTGGTTACTCAGATATTATTAGCCCAGTGAAAGGAAAGCTGACTAATTACTTAATGATAATGTTTCTTCTGAAAATACATAATCAATATGAACATTGAATTTTTGGGAAAGAATCTAACATCTGAAAAATTAGTTAAAATTCCGATTTTACAATTAATTAGCTGTGTGCCAAGTTAACAAATTTCCCAGTTTAACTTTGTCATCTGTATATCACAGATAAAAATACCCAAGATACAAGATGGCTCTATATGTTATTAAGATGAGGTGCAAGAAGTTATGCATTAAAGTGTAAATTGCAGAATATCTGGTTTACTTATTCATACAGTGGATGTATTAAAGGTTGGATAATTATAATCATGTTTCACTTTCCACAGTACCCAAAGCATCTTCATAAGTAATCCTTGTGTGACCCATCTACTAAAACTGTCATTAATTAGCAATACCAATTTCCACATGATTGATAAATATATAAGATTTTTTATGTAAGATACCAATGAACAAAAGCCTCCCACAAGTGCTTTATATACAGAAGTCCACAGAATAGCATATTTTGTGGTTTCTCATCTAGAATTCATAAATTACTTTTAATATCCAAAACCAGAGTCCTTAAATAGTTTTTACTTTTTTGTGTCCTCTAATGTGTCAGACCAGCCTGCTTCTGAATGACATCACTTTTATATATTGCACTGGCAAATGTATTTATCTGGTTCTCTTTTAATAAGTTCATCTGTGATTTCTAGGGGAAAGGGTTTGGTTTCCTGAGAAATAGAGAAACTCTCATGACTCCCACCTAACTGTCCCTCTTTAGGAGACCCAAGAATTTACATCTGAGAATTGGATAGTATAGCCCACTAGACAGCACAGTCTTCCAAAAGACATAATGATGGTATTTTTTTGTCCCAATAATTTTAAGCTTTGCAGAACCTGATACTGGAAAACATATTGCATTGAACAGTATCCAAGAAAAAATGATTTTTAAATGAACTTTTATTTGTTTCTTATTTGTACTTTTAAAATTGTTGCCTTAAAAGCTCACTTTTGGAGCAGGAGAGATAGATCCTCCTGAAAGCTGATCTTTCAGAGGATCTGGGTTTGATCCCTAACACACAGATGTTGGTTTAAAATCCTATGTAACTCCAATCCCAGGGGATCTGACAACCTCTTCTGACAAAAGAACAGAAAACATTCATGGACTGCAAAGTATATATGCAAGCAAAATGCACATACACATAAAATAAAATATAAACAAAATTGAAAGATTCACTTTTATTCTACTTATTTTCATCATTTACGAGCAACTTACTGTACTAGATT
Organism: Acomys russatus; assembly: GCF_903995435.1. Classification (NCBI taxonomy): domain Eukaryota; kingdom Metazoa; phylum Chordata; class Mammalia; order Rodentia; family Muridae; genus Acomys; species Acomys russatus. The sequence goes on along the minus strand of NC_067169.1, from coordinate 75,864,338 downwards.
GCCAGTTTCTTATAAGACTAGGCCAAACACATATGCTAGAAATCTACCATTTTGTCTGTTACATATACTTAGATGAAAAGGGTAGAGTTGTGACTAGCTAGCTAAAATATAGTGTTTGCACATTCCTTCTTTCTTTCTCACCCAGAATTTCAGATGTTAATGAACAAAAACATGCCAGAAAGCCAAGCAGTCAGGAAGAAGACAAGTGGAAGCCATAGATAATCTGGGAAATGAATAAACAATGCCTCAATAATGAGGTGTGATCATTTTCATGTTTATGCACAATTTTCTTTAAGTGGCAAAAACATTTTCTGTCTTACCCATTGCTTCATATAAATGAGTTTCCTGCTCTTTTTAGATGAGGAGCCAAGAGCTTAAATTGTGAACTCCACACCCATTTATTGCAAAACATGGAGCCATAGGATGATGAATGTAGAAAAGATATCATAGGTAACCAAGCAGTTACTTGCATTTTTCAGGTGAGCAATTAGAATGTGTAAAGAGAAATGACTCCTATGTCATGTAGCAGGCTGATAGGAGAGATTATGATTTGAACTCCTTGTCTAGAGTTACTTTTGTCACATCATACTTGTGTATCACAATATTATGTTGCTCTTGTAGGTACATGAATTTCAGTTCTGTTGATTTCAGCTTTTTGTTTTTCATTTTTTTCCCTCAAGGCTGGACAATTCTCGCTGCTCCCTACTTACTTTTTTTCTATACTCGGTTCCAATTATTCTCAATATTATTCCTGTTATTGGGGATTTTCATTATATAGTGTGAAGATTTTTGCATTTGTTTTACTACCTTCAATCACATTCTAATACTTGAACAACATTGCTATTAGAAGCAGTGTTTAAAAATAAAATGTGATTAAGTTCTGCTTCTGATTAAGTTAAACATTCAAAGACTAAACATCCCTTATTTCACTTATTATAGCTGGATCCTAAATGAGTTTTGTTATGATCTCTTTTTCTCATTAATTAATTTTGTCACTTTACATCCCAATCACAGCCCTCTTCTAGCCTTCTCCCTGCTTACCTCTGATCTCCACTCCTATCCTCTTCCCCCTTTCCTCCTTCTCCTAAAAAACGGGGAGGGCCCCAGCATACCAACCTGACCTGGCAATCCGGTCTCATCAGGACTAAGCATCTTCTCTCACTGATGCTAGACAAGACATCTGAGTGAAGGGAAAGTGATCTAAAGGTAGGCAACTGAGTTCATGTCAGAGACAGACTCCACTCCAATTGCTAGAGGACTCTCATGAAGACCAACCTGCCCATCAGTCACATTGTCAGGGATCTGTGTCCAGTCCATGCTTGCTTTTTGTTTGGTGGTTCAGGCTCTGTGAGCCCCTGAGGATCTAGGTTAGATGACTTCGTTGGTCATCTTGTGGAGGTCTTATCTCCTCCACATCCATCTATCCTCCCCCACTTCTTCCCAAGTCTTCCTGAGCTCTGCCTAATGTTTGGCTATGGGTCTCAGCATCTCTTTTGATCCACTGATGAGTGGAGCCTCTCAGAGGGCAATTATGTTAGGCTCCTGTCTTCAAGCATAGCAAAGTATCATCAATAGTGCTAAGTGTTGGCTCTCTCCTATGGGGTGAGTCTCAGTTTGGGCCAGTCATTGGTTGGCCACTCTTTCAATATCTGCTCCAACTTTATCCACATCTTGTAGGCAGGGCAAAATTTGGGTGAAAGGTTTTGTGGAAGGTTGGTGTCCACCTCCTTCCACTGGAAGTCTTGCCTGGCTATAGGAGGCATCCTCCTCAGTCTCCATCTCCCCAGCTGCTAGGAGTCCAAGCTATAGTCACTCTTCTCCCACATCCTCCCAGGAGCCTACCTCATCTCAGGTCTTCTGCTTGTCCTAGAGATTCCCGTCCTCTATCAGTTTCTTTTTTCTCTTCCACCCTTCTCACCTCCCATCCCTACTCTTCTCATTCTTGATCCCCACTCTTATTTTCCCCCCAAGGCCCTTCCCACAAGCTCTCTACTTTCATCTGCTTCTGATATCATTTTGGTCTTATTCATGGATGTCCAACCTGGGACCCAAAGGCTGGATGTGACCCAGAATAGGTATTAATGTGGCCCAACACAAAATTGTAAACTAACTTACCATATTATGAATTTAAGAGCAATTTTTGCAAGGCCCTGAGTATGAAATTTGTAGATGCCCATGTTAAAATGAAATGTCACACGAAATCAATATACACAAGTCATAATTTGTACACACGGATGGCTTCAATTTTAGGATGTTGTGCATCTTTTAAGGTGTCATCTTCTAAGCTCACAGAATTAAACTGACATGGCCAGATGTGACATATACTCAAGGTAACATGAGCAAGTCAGTATAAATAATCTTTTAACATACCATCACAAATGAGAGACATTTAATGTCATTATTGATTATTAAGGGTACTGCTACACCTCAGTCATGACTCTCATGTTATCTCACTAAACTTTCCTATCAGGGCTCCATTTTATGCCATATTAGCAGCAGCTGATATGTGAAATGACACAAAGTTTGTTTTCTATTTGCCTGCTGGTTACTTTTCATGATAAAAGAAAATCTTTCCTCTTACTTATTTTCATTATTTTAACCCCATTAGAGCTTTTTACAGCAACTCAAAAGAAAAGCACTAGATTAATTTCCAAAAGTGGTTTGCACTCCCACCAGCAATGCAGTAGTGTTCTCCTTTCTCTGTATCCTGGCTAGCATGTTCTGTCACTTGAGTTTTTGATCTTAACCATTCTGACAGGTATAAGATAAAATCTCAGAGTCATTTTGATTTGTATTTCTCTGATATATAAGGATGTTGAGCATTTCATTAGGTATTTCTTGGTACTTCGGTGTTCCTCTGTTGAGAATTCTGTTTAGCTCTGTACCTCAGTTTTAAAGTGAATTATTTGGTGTGGTTGTGTTTAATTTCCTGAGTTCTTTATATATTTTGGATATTAGCCCTTTGTTGGATGTAAGGTTGGTGAAGATCTTTTCCCAGTGTGTAGGCTGTTGTTTTGTTCTGTTAATAGTGACCTTTGCCTTCCAGAAGCTTTTCAGCTTCATGAGGTTTCATTTATTCATTATTGATCTTAGAGCCTGAGCTGTTGGAGTTCTATTCAGGAAGTTGTCTCCTGTGCCAATGAGTTCAAGGCTCTTCCCCACTTTTTCTTCCAGCAGATTTAGTGTGTCTGGTTTTATGCTTAGGTCTTTAATCCACTTGGACTTTAGTATTGTGCAGGGTGATAGATACAGATTTATTTTCATTTTTCTACATGTAGCCATTTAGTTAGACCAGCACTATTTGTTGAAGATGCTATCTTTTTTCCATTGTATGGATTTGGCTTTTTTGTAAAAAATCAAGTATCTATAGGTATGTGGATATTTTTTCTGGGTCTTCAATTTGATTCCATTGATCAACCAGTCTATTTCTATGCCAGTAGCATGCTATTTTTGTTACTGTTGCTCTAGAGTACAGCTTGAGATGAGGGATGGAGATTTCGCTGAAAGAGCTTTTACTGTACAGGATGGTTTTAGCTATTCTGGGTTTTTTGTTTGTTTGTTTTTCTATATGAAGTTGAAAATTGGTCTTTCAAGGTCTATAAAAATTGTTTTGAATTTTGATGGGAATTGCATTGAACCTGTTAGTCCTCCTGATTCATGAACATGGGAGATCTTTCCATCTTCTGTAATGTTCTTCAATTTCTTTCTTAAAGAATCATGATAGATGCTAGATTCTCTGCTAGACTCCAGGTGGAACTCTAAGAGTGTTATAGAAGAATGGGGGTAAGAAATGACCCAGAGGGTTCAGGAACCCTTCAAGGAAACCATCAAGGCTGGCTTACCTGGACCCAGGGGAGGCCTGTACAAACTGTTACACCAACCAAGCACAATGCATTCAGTAAACCTAGACCACTGTTCAGATCTAGCCAATAGACAGCTCATTCTCCATGGTTGTGTGTCAGGGGGAGTGGAAAATGCCTCTGACATGAACTCTAGTGCCCCCTGATTTGATCACTTCCCCTTGGTGGGGAGGCCAGGTGGTACACAGAGGAAGGGGAAGCAGGCTATCTGGATGAGACCTGATAGGCTGTGGTCATATGGTGGGGGAGGAGATCCCCTTCTGTCAAAGGTCTAGGGGAGGGGAAGAGGGTGGAAGAGGGAGGGAGGGTGGGATTAGGCAGATACAAGAGAGGGGATAACATTTGGGATGTAATCTGAATAAATTATAATAAATTAAAATTAAAGGAGTCAAAAGACAAGTGAGGGATATATGGGAGTATTTGGAGGTAGAAAAAGGAGAGGATAACATTGTAATTAAATTACAATCTCAAAAAAGACTAAAAATAAAATATAAGTAATTAGGAAAATTATATAAAACAAGAAAACATGTTAAAACTACCTTCTTTTCCTATTTTTGGCATATATGATAGAGTTACTGATGCTGCCCTAGTGATGGTAGGTAAAATAGAGGAACATATAAAAAAAACCAATAGAACTGATGCTTCACACAGATTTCATGAAGTATAATTTCACAATTCATCAAGATAATTTATACCCAGAAGCATTTGACATGAATAATGTCCTGCAAATGATCATCAAGTCTCTAAGTTTTGTAAGGGGCAAGATATTAATTAATACCAATTCCAAGAATTCCTCAAAGTATTAATGCTGACTATGGTGACAACATTCACTTTTTGGAAGTAAAATAGCTGAGCTGAGAATAAATGATGAATGGTTTTATGATTTACAATGTTATCAAGTTGTTTATGGCATCAAAACCAAAATATGTGCCAGAACTTGATGATGAAAACTTGCTTACTACTCAGCATTTTTAGTGATTAAACCATTTGTTTAAATGAGTTAATTATGCAGCTTCTAAGAAAGAACATTTTATCAATACAATGTTTCAAGTCATAACAGCATTCCAATGAAAGTGAAATTAAGCAAGGTCAAATTAAGGCAAACAATTTTAAGCATTTTGACACATTGACTAAACATAATCTTGTGAGCAGTGAAAAATATACAGCCTTGCTTTTCATATTGATTTAATAATTTGAAAACAGATTTCAAATTTTTCCTGAAAAATTATCAATATTTTGGCATATTTGTGACTCCATTTTTATTTGATACAGATATTTCACTTGAAAAATTTTAAGTGCAATTCCTGTGATTACAATCTGATATTCAACTCAAGAAAAATTGATAATGTCTTTCTTAGAATTCATAAGTCCTATCTTCTAAGAGACAAGTATTTGTCACTTCATAGTCACTCACTATGGATGTTATCACTTTAGCAAGCACTCATATTTGAGAGCAACTATTGTCAAAAACAAAGCACATAATAAAATTAGAAGAAAAATATCTGATGAGTCCAATCAGAACTCAATGAGAATCATAACGATGTCCACCAAGACAGATATTAATTCATGAGTCTCTCAAATAAAATGTCAAATATCTCACTAGTGTCCTTTCTTTTGCTTTTAAAAGAAATGATCAAAAATCAATCAATAAAGTTTTATTATTTATATATGATCATTTTCTTTATTGGTGATTACAAACACAATACCTGCTTACTGATTAAAAATATTAGATTTACTTATTTTGATTTTTGTGCATGAGTATTGGGCCTGTTGCACACATGTGTACCTGGTGCCCACAGAGTTTATAAGAAGGTGTCAAATTCCCTGGTAGTGGAGTTACTCATGGTTGTGAGCCACACTATAGGTGCTGGAAACTGAATCTTCATCCTGTGCAAGAACAAGTGTTTTTAAACTCTGAGCTGTATCTCTAGTTACCCTTATCACAAAATTTAAAATAACTTCTCTGAATAAGATACTTCATAGTTGGGATTAATTGTACTTTTTTCTCATCAGCCTTTTTAATTGATTAATTTTTATTAATTTTTAAAATTTAATCACTTTACAGCCTGATTGCAGACACTTCCCTTCTATCCCTCAGGTCCCACCCTCTCATCTCCCTCTCCTCACTCCCTGCTCCTCCTCAGAGAAGGGTACCAACCCACCCTGGAATATCAAGTCATAGCAAGACTAAGTGCTTCCTCTCTCACTGAGGCCAGACAAGTCAGCCCAGTTATAGGAAAGGCATCCAAAGGCATGCAATAGAGTCAAAGTCAGCCCCTGCTCCAATTGTTAGGGGACACATATGAAGACCAACCTGCACATCTGCTACACATGTGTAGGGTGCCTAGGATCAGTCAATGCATGCTGTTTCATTGGTGTTTCAGTCTCCGTGAGTCCCCATGGGCCTAGGTTAGTTTCTGTAGGTCTTCTTGTGGTATCCTTGGCCCCTCCAGCCTCCTTGGTCCTTACTCCCACTTTTCCACAAGACTCTCTAGGCTCTGCCAATTGTTTAGCTGTGAGTCTCTGCATCTACATAGATCAGCTGCCAGTTGAAACCTCTCAGAGTATCAGTAGTGTCAGGAGTTGGCTCTCTTCCATGGAGTGGGTCTCAAATTGGTCCAGTTACTGGTTGGTCATTTCTTCAATCTCTGTTTCATCTTTATCCCTACACTTCTTGGAGGCAGGCTAAATTTTGGGTCAAAGGTATTGTGGGTGGTTTTGTGTTCCCTGACACTACTGGAAGTTCTGCTTAGCTATAGGGGGTGGTCGCTTCAGGTTCCATATCCCTTGCTGCTAGGGGTCTCAGCTAAGGTTACTATCAAAGACTCATACAGCCTCCCCCCTTCTTTAACTTCTTTCTTCCTATCCTCTACCCCTTAATCTCCACTCTCCCTCCATCATAATTCCCTTCCCCACACACTATCCTACTCAGATCTGTCCATTCATCTACTTCAGATGTGTTTTATTTCACTTTCTGAGTGAGATTCAAGCATCTTCCCTTAGGCTCTCCTTGTTACTTTGTTTCTTTGGGTTTATGGATTGTAGCATGGTTATCCTGTAATTTATGGCTAATATCCACTTATAAATGAGTATATACCATGCATGCCTTTCTGAGTATGGGTTACTTCTCTCAGGATGATATTTTCCAGTTCCATCCATTTGCCTGCATATTTCAAGATGTCCTAGCTTTTAATAGCTGAGTAGTATTCCATTGTGTAAATGTACCACCGGGATTTTTTTCTAAAGAAAAAAAATCCACTCTTAGATTGAGGGACATCTGGGTTGTTTACAGACTCTGCTGTTACAAATAAAGCTGCAGTGAACATAGTTGAACAAATGTCCTTGTTGTATGGTAGAGCATCTTTTGGGTATATGCCTAGGAGTGGTACAGCTGGGTCTTAGGTAAACCTATTCCCAATTTTCTGAGAAACCTCCAGATTGATTTCCAAAGTGGTTGTACCAGTTTGTACTCCCACCAGCAATAGACGAGTGTCCTTCTTTTTCCACATCCTTGCCAGCATGTGCTGTCACTTGATGTTTTGATCTTAGCCATTTTGACTGGTGTTAAGATGGAATCTCAGAGTCATTTTGATATGCATTTCCCTAATGACTAAGGACATTGAGTATCTCTTTAAGTGCCTTTCCACCACTGGAGATTACTCTATTGAGAATTCTATGTTTAATTCTGTACCCCAAAGTTTAATTGGGTTATTTGGAATAATGTTGTTGAATTTTTTGAGTTATTTGTGTATTTTGGATTTTAGCCTTCTGTAGGATGTAAGGTTGGTGAAGATCTTCTACCAGTCTGTAGGCTGTCATTTTGTTCTGTTGACAGTGTGCTTTGCCTTACAGAAATTTTTTGGTTTTATGAGGTCCCATTTATTAACTGTTGATCTTAGAGTCTGAACAGTTGGTATTCTGCTAAAAAGGTTGTATCCTGTATCAATGAATTCACGTTTTGCAAGTGCTTATAAATTCACTCAATGTAACCTAAGAAAGCTAAAAGTTTGTATATACTCTGTATTTTGAAATACTTTTCTAGTTTATCTTTCTTTGTTTTTTTTCTTCTTGCCAATTAAGCATTATAATACCCATTTTTAAAAAAGGAATGTGCATATTCTTCTTTATAGTAATCTCTTTTGTGCATTTGTTATTCTAAATGCTGCTCGAAGATCCAGGTAATGTGTTGCCTTTCTTTGAACTCTTCTCTATTATTCAAGCAGCATAATGACTCTCATTTTGAAATATATGTACTAAATAATACGACACTATAGAATGGCGTGATAAACATTTTTACCTATCCCCTATACTGTATAGTGAACTTTATGAAGGAAAGGATCTTGCTTAATTCACACCTCCTTATTTCTGTACACAGTACACAAATGTGGACTTCAGTAATGTATGACCCAACCAATGTGCTTTGTAGGTCACAGCAATGACCTCAAATTTAAATTAATAAATATAGACTTAAGAGATCTGGTTTCTGTCATACTGCTTAATATAACCTTCATGTTTACTTAAAATGTCAATCAGTCATACCTCTGGAAATCTTGCATGTAATACAGAAGGTAATAAATTTGCTTGGAAAGCTTATTGATAAGTCCATTCACAATGGAAAACTGTCTATGTAACATATTGCTTTTTAATAATATAAATGCATAAAATTATATCTACCCATTTATCTCTGAGTGATTAACCTTTTTTATTTCTGTCAAGAAAAAATATAATTAGATATTTTGAATGTGAAAATTTCTAGTACATTAATACTGAGGTCCTCATTATACTGACTTTTTAGGGGAGACATAGTTGCCAATATTGAAGAAATACAGGCTTTTTGTATTAATAGTATGTCCTGCAAACAAACTCAGTGAAAGGGGACATTTAAACAGAATATTTAAAGCTCAGATAATAATTGGATATTTTTGTTTGTAAACTTCATACCCCTAGAGTTAGAAATCACTGTAAAATATTTACATAATATATCTATACAAAACTTTTGCCTCATGGCCTCTTCTGCTTCCCTCTCTGTTTTGTTTGTTTGTTTGTTTTTTTAAGCTTTCCCATGTTTGAAAACAATTTTTCAAGTTATAATAATTGACTAACTAGATGTACACCTTGTATCTTTTTAAAACAGAAACCCTTTCAACTGCTGTTACATATATTTAAAAGGTAAAGGGACACATTTCAAAATATGTGTGTATCAGTCATATAAGGGTAATTAGAACTTCTCTCTTATTATAATTTATATTTAGAGCTCCTTATATTGTATTTATTAGTTTTTATGGCCTATGTGATTAAGTTCTATGAAGGACTGTTACCCTACTTTATTATAGAATGTTAGATTACATTCTTTCCAACTGTGTGTGCTTTGGTACCATTCTCCAATCTCCCTTAATCTCTCTTCTTCCTTACTGTTCCTACCTATTAATAAGCACTACTCTTCTTGGGTTAATATTTTTAGAGCAATATATGAGTAAGACTTTGATAATTTTCAGAAATGAGACTGTGCACCCATTTTACTAGAATAACAGTAAAATACATCATTGAATAATCAGAAATCACTAAGGAAGCTGTTTTTTCTTATCTTTAAAAAATGTATTCCAACTAGTAATTTCATGAACTCCTTCTTGTTTTCATTTTTAACATGCCTTCCAACTATCAAAATTTGATACTGTTTTTTGGCTTTATGAAAGTTATATTTATTGATGTAATTAAGTGAAAATTGTAGAGTTTTATATACCACATCAGGGAGGAGATGACACTCAAACCTGGTCAGAGAAAACATTATTGAAGAAGCAACATTTAAATAGAAATTCTGCCCTTATGGGTACAAACTTTCCCACTCCACTGTGTGTTCTATAATGTAACATTCTACATTAGAAATTCATACATTATCTACATTTGATCAACTTCACTACTGCATCCTTATCCCTAATTACTTTCCTTTGTTGGTTTGTTTTATTTTTTGGCTTTGTTTATTAAATATTTTTATTTTTACATACACACATATTATCACACATATATACAATAAACTACCTACAGCAAGAAGAAACATCAAACAATCAGGAATTATATAAATGTTACATTCTTAGTGTTTTGGCTATTTGTATTTGACAGCCTTAAAGAAAACATCTTTCCTATCTTGGTGAGTCTAAATTTCTGAGTGTAAATAAATATCTATCATATCTCATCATTATCAATTTAAAACATCTATCTAGACCTAAAAACGTCTTAACTCCTAAACAACTAAGCTTCATTGTAAAACTAAACTATCTGGTCTTGAACCCCATCAGAGACTTGAGAAAGAATAAAATTAATTACTTAAGAATTCAGGGAGTGCAGGTTAGCTGCTTCCCAAATGAGAAGATGACAGAGACAGTTTACTGCCTGAACAGTCACCCAACCCTCTCTATAATGTTGGTGCAACTTCTTCAGCCTTCTGGCCCAATATATCTGACAGACATATTTGTGATGCAGGAACTATTGAGGACTTGCTTATCCTGTCTTGGTACAGTTTGGCCTTTAACTCTGCGTGCATCCAAGCTTGCCCTTTTTTTAGGCAGAACTCTGTCTGGTAGAAATGTAGACATTTTGCCCAGTGACTTGTTTGCCAAGTTTGAAGCCATCTCCATAAAGAGATTCTTTGATGCTCATCATACTCTTTGAGGTAGGCTGGGTGTTACCAGGAATTAACCTGTCTCATTGTCAGTGAATCTTTAAAATAATAAAAATGTCTTTAAATGTCATATTCTGTAGGACTCTGAGGATTTTGAAGACTAGTCTATTTTACCTTACCTGTCTATAGAATGATATCTATTTGTTACAGCTAAATGTATATTCTTGTGGTAAAAATAGACTAGTACTTGACATGACCATGATTTGACCAACTAATAATTAACTTGTATAACTTAATTATCATAAGTATCCTGCATTAGCACTTTAAAATTATTTGAAGTAAACCCTGTATTATAATTGAGTTGTATGGGTACAATACATCATATTAGAGTATATATATACCGTATGTGAAAAATAATCTTAAATTTGAATTTTATACCAATGTAACAAAAATTAAACTTATTTTGCAACTTATTATATCCAAAATTCTACATCAGGGAATTAAAAATAACCTTGTGAGTAATAAAGCATTAAGTTGAGGAGTAAATCCACTAATATGCCTTTTGTCCTATCATCCATATATATTTCTATAGTCCCCCTTCTTTTCAACCCATATCTACAAACCTAAGAATGAAAAGTAAAGGAAAAGAGAGACATCCATGAGTCCCACATTGTTTTCTCTCTAAATATGACCAATAATAACTTATAACCAACTCCTATTGAAAATAACCTTCTATAGACCAAGAAAGCAATCAAACACCCACCCGATCCCCCTTAAAACAAATGGGGCATCACTCTCTTAAGTTTTCTTCTGGCTGATTTGGGATGAATAATGCCTTTGTAGGGGCCCAAATAAAATTGAGGAAATGGTTAAATAAGTTAGGAATTGCATTTGTGTTCCAGTTTCTAAATGTTGAGAAATTTAGGCTTAATTAGAGTCCTGTCTGAAATGGTGGACCAATTGAGATTGGAAGCTTTCTTTGAAGCTCTCCTGGGAGAGGAAGAGGTTACAGGTAGTACAGATGAGACTTGATAGGCTGAGGTCTAATGTTAGGGGAGGAGAGCTTCCTTTTCAGTGACTAAGGGAGGGAGGTAGAGGGGATGAGGGAGGGGGATACAATCAGGATATGAAGAATTCCAACTGTAGAACATACAGGTATTTGCAAATCCTATTACATGGAAATAGCTCTGAGACATGAATATCTATGCATAGACAAATCTTCATGTTGGTCACAGAATCCCTGTGACTTATTAGATGCCATGCTTAGTATGTCATGAATGATGATTTACAGAGGTGTTTTTCTGCTCATAAAAGAGCAGAGAACCAGCCTTAATTGTTCTGTGAATCATCTACCCCTTATATATTTATAATTTTAGGACTGTATAATGTTTTCAGAACAAAAGAACTGGATACTTGTTAGTGTCTGTCTGAAGCTCTGAAGAGGTCCAGGATAGGGTCTCTGGGGCTGAATGCAGATGCCCTTCAAGTTTGCTTCATCTCTTAGGTCATCAGAGTTGATGGCTCAGGCAACTGAACAGGACTGAAAGAAGGAAGAGGAAAGGGATGCCAGGGTTCCTTCTCTAGGGACTGGCTATACTACAGTGGTGGAGGAGAACTTAAACTGACTACAATTTTTCTATGGCTGAGGCTGTAAAATCTGCTTGTGGCTAGAGACTGCAAGGGGGTCATAAAAGGAGGCTCTTTGATCTGTAGATAGGCCTCCTTGCAGAGATACCCAGCATGCTAATGTGAACTTAGGCTTGTTAGCTGTAGAAGGCTGATGGCCCTGAGTCTGCTAACTTATTTGTGAATCTACTGGGAAATAAAAAATAAGAAAGAGATAGAAAGTAAGCCGCGCACACACATACATTCAAGAGAAAAGGTAGATAAAATTAGGCATACTTAACTTCAGCTGAAGTTAAGTGTCCCCAATTTCCACACATACATTCAAGAGAAACGGGTGGATGAAGTCAGGCATCTTAACTTTGACTGAAGTTAAGCTTCCCAATTTCAACACCATTATTATAGATGACCATACTTATACATAGTCGAAAAAGGTAATTAATCACAAAAATAGATGAATTCTAAAATACAACAGCTTACATGTTTTAAATCTAAACATTTCTTATCTAAGTATCCATTACATGAGTTCACAGTGAGTTCAGAGTGACAAGGCCTAAAAGTTACAAGAATATATGACTTATGAATAGGGCAGAGCTAACTATACATTATCCAGCTATCTCTTAGTTCATAATGAGTACAGGACAATAATTTTATCTGTCTTTCATTCTATGAAACAGAGTAAATTCACACATCTCTAGGTAGACTCATTTCACTTAGGTTTATGGAGAGTTTAGACAAACTTGCCTATATTTATGGTGAAATACCAGGATACGTGGTACCATCTGTAGTGGAGGCTTATCTGAAGCCACAGATCTGCTCAAAGCTATCCTTAGTGAGTCATCTGGAGGTCAACAAAGGTATTTATTGTAGCCATAAACTAACTTTAACAGTACATCTTCAACAAAATCCTATAGGAAGTTTGTTCAATCACAGTTGGTCAATACCCAGAAAGTAATAGTTCACACCAGTGCCAGATGTCTTTTCTTTTTGGTTCTTCAAGATAGGGTTTCTCAGTGAATCTTGGCTGTCCTGGACTTTCTTTGTAGACCAGGCCGACCATGAGTGTAGTCCCGGTTGTCCTGGACTCACTTTGTAGATCAAGCTGGCCTTAGACTCATAGTGATCCACCTGCCTCTGCCTCCCTGGATGCTGGGACTAAAGGCATGTGCCACCATGGTGGGCTCTAATGCCAGATTTTAGAGATGCCAAAAAGCGCAATTGACAGCGTAGTCAGAGGTTGGAAGCAATTCTGGGGTATATCACGATACACACCTTGCAAATACCGGATTACCTCCAGAGATCTCTCATGCCTATTGGACTTCAATGGCTCTTGACAGCATGTCAGAGGCTGGAAGCAGTTTGGGGGGTACATCATGGTACAAGACCTTGCAAATACCTGATCACCTCCCAGTCAGCCCACATGTCTAGTGATCTCCTTTTACAGGATGGCTCTGGGCAGATACTGACATTGGATCAAATCTGAGAGGATTCATTCCTTTTAGTATGCTGGACACTGATATCCTGTATCCTTCATGTTACAGCACCAAGTGCTTCAGTTGCTGTTCCTCATCAGAACAGTTGATACTGTTATGGTGACAATTCTTTGCATTTTCACATATGTCTCTAACTTGTTAAAACACTATAGATATTAATGAAAAAAGTATTATCATATAAAAGGACAATATCTAATAGGTTTGTGGCTCTCATACTAAGAGTTATACTTTTTGTGTGTTCATACCTTGCGTGCTCTTCATTGTGTTCTTTTTTTTTCATCTTAGTACTCAAAGCATAGCTTGGAACATTTTAAATAAAGGTTAGGGGATAGCCTAATGTGGACAAGAAAGTCTGAATCCTCCAATTCCACAAGCCTAGTCTGCTTATTTGGGTTACTAAAAGGAGTTTACTTAGCATTTGATTCTATAAATGAATTAGAGTTAAAATAATAAATAGAGGCACACAATGATGATGATACACTTATATTATACCAGGCCCATGCAGCTGTGGCCATAACAGCTTGGGGTAAGGGGCCATCTAACATTAAAGACAATGAACAAATGATAAATAGATAGTTTCTGGAAAATAAAGTAGCACCTAGTTGTATTCAAGGCAAGCACAAAGCATGGCAGCAAAGTTGGTACCATTTGGCTTGAGTTTCTCCTTGATCATTTTAGACAATATTATTTTGTTGTTGTTGTTTTTTTAATTTATCTGTTTTGAGGAAGCTTATGCTTTCTCTAAAACTATGCATGTAGACAAATTATTGCAGCAACCAAAGATAATGCCTAGACCCCCCTCTTCAGATTTAGCCAATGGACAGCTTATTCTCCAAGGTTGTAGTGAGAGCCTGGACTCGCTCTGATATAAAGTCTGGTGCCCCCTATTTGATCACTTCCTCTTTGTGGGGAGGCCAGGCAGGCACACAGAGGAAAGAGAAACAGGCTATCTGGATGAGATCTGATAGGCTGTGATCATCTGGTGTGAAAGGAGGTCTCCTTGTATCAGCAGTCTAGGGGTGGGGAGTGGCATAAGAGTGAGGGAGGGTGGGAACGAGAAGATAAAAGTGAGGGGATAACCAATAAGAACGTAATCTGAATAAGTTATAATAAATAAAAAATTAAAAAGATGACAGAGACAGTGTGCTACCTGAATAGTCATGCAAAATTCTCTATAACATTGGAGCATCTTCTTCAGCCTTCTGGCCTACACAGAGTTTTGGGTGACTATTCAGATAGCAAATTGTCTCTGTCATCTTCTCATTTGGAAAGCTACTAACCTGCACTTCAGTCATACTCAGGTAATCAAGTTTATTCCTTCTCAAGTCTCTGATGGAGTTGAAGACCAGGTAGCTTAGTTTTACAATGAAGCTTAGTTGTTTAGGGGTTAAAATGTTTTTAGGTCTAGATAGATGTTTTAAGTTGATAATGACAGGATATGATGGAGATTGATTTACATTCAGAATTTTAGATGCACCAGCATAGGAAAAATGTTTTCTTCAAGACTGTCAAATACTAATAGCCAAAACACTAAGAATGTAGCATTTATATAATCCCTGAAACATTTTTATTTTTTACATATGCATTTATATTAGTACATGTATATACAATAAACTACGTATAGCAAGAAGAACCATGACACAATCAGGAATTATATAAGTGCTACATTCTTAGTGTTTTGCCTATTTGAATTTGACAGCCTTGAAGTTAAAGGCTAGTCTCACAAAAAAATTGTTTAATTAATAAAAAAGCATTATTCAACTTGAATGTTCTATGTTTTCTTTGCTAGAAAACTGATCAATAGAGTGAATTTCTTGGACAGTGCCTTAATTAATTATTTCCAGAAATAATAAATGGACATAATATTTTCATGTCAACTTTTCTTTAGTTTGATGGTCATTATATAACATTTATTTGACATGTTTAAATTCCTATGGAATAGGTTATTTAGTCATTTAGAAATATAATATGCAGGCATTTCATTTGGGGTATTCATCAGGGAGGTACATTTCATATGATTGTTCTATTAGTAGCCGTAAGCTAAACTTGTGCTCTAATAACACCTCTCTGGAAATTAGAACAATCTCATTTTTTTTCATTTATTCTTTGCTGATGTTTTCAGGCAATTCCTGAGCATGCTTGTTTTCCATGCAGCAATTTATTAATCTAAGGATATTAACTTCTAATCACATTTCAGAGGCACAGGTCAGTTATATGACTCTGCCAAACTTCAAGATGGCTAGGATGAAGAGTTTTTGCTTACTTAGAAGAAAAGGACATATGTCCAGAGAATGATATTTGTTGAACACATGTCCTAAAATTACAATTATGAAGTTGGTTTTCATTTTAAAGGGAGTATTGTTACATATATTTACTTCCTCCCCCTAAATAAAATTATTGTATCCTTGGTCTTTCATTTGTCTCATATGACAATGCCAACATTATTTTTTGGGTGGAGAGCAATACCTTTGCTCTGCTTATACTAACAGCTTGACATACCCCTAGGCAGACTTAGTGCTGTCTTATTTAGCATGCATCTTTTTACTAACTGGGCAATCATCAGAAAGAATAGTCTTGAAATCATCTATCCATCTTATAGCCCAAAAAGAAAAAGTTAATGAGATTTACAATGATATTCTGTGATACTCATAGATTGGTGCCTAGCCCAATTGTAATGAGAGAGACATCCCTCAGCAGCTGATGGAGCAGTTGCAGTGACCCCCCACAACCAAATATTAGGCATATCTTTCAGAAGAGCTCCCTGACCATGAGAGGGAGGAAGGATGTGATCATAGGGCCTCACAGATAGTGAAGCAGCAATCCCAGAGCTCTCTTCATATAGTCTGTTGGTTTTGTTTTAGCTTGAGGATTTAGGAGGACTCCTAAGAACGATAGAGAAAATGTTGCTAACTCTTTTGACTGCTCTTGGGAGCCTGTTGCTCCTACTGGGTTGCCTTGCCCAGCCTAGATGTGAGGGGTTGTGCCTTGTCTTATTGAATTTTGCTATGCAGTGTTTGGCTAATATCTTGGGAGGCTTCCTCATTTCTGAAGGGAAACAGAGGTTCAGTAGATCTGGGGCATGAGACGGGGGAGGACAGCAAGGAGGGGAAACTGAGATCAGGCTGTATTGTAGGAAAAGAAAAAAGAATAAATAAAATGAAACAAATGCTACAAAATACATAAAAAGACATTCTCATTTACTTGGACATTTAGAATGCTCTCAATAGTGGATCATCACACTCAGGCACTGAAACTCTGAGGCATTAACAGAAATAAACATTTTGTTGTCCAAGTCTAGCCAGATGCTTGAGTTCATTTGGCTCCTAAATCTCTAATTTTGAGGCTGTGACAAATGTTACTAGAAAGTACGGCTAGTTCCTCATTGAAACATGTCTGCTTTTCTTTGTTGTAAGTACTCTGATAAAAGTAAAAGCTATAAATACCGATATAAACATCTATGTACTGGTCTACCACCTACTTATAATTACTCAGTTCTTCTATAGATATTCAACTTTTGTTTAACATTGTTTTTCTTCTTCTTTGTTTTTACATGTTAGTACACTCCAACATATGTCATTTATTGGTAGCACTTTCTTCTGCTTATGTTCAGAATTGGTTTTGTTCTCAGTCTGGTTTCTCTGTCAGATTTATTTATTTTTCCTTTCTGTCAATTGAGGTTTTTTTTTTCTGCCTTCTCTGCTAGGCTTCATAGAATCACTGCATATGGCAAGCCTTCTAGCCCCACATCTACCCATTCCCTTTATCCTTTAGTGTGTTTTCTGCTAAATTAAAGGGGGTATAGAGCAATAGTGTTTTCAAAAGCATAGCCATTTGATGCACAGTCATGTATCATATGGATAGAAAGAGATATGGTGTCACTGTTCTCACTTGCAGTTTTTAAAAAGGAGTGATCTATTTGCTACACTCTCATGTACAGTGGAAAAAAGTAGTCTATGCTCTATGTGTTTTCCTTCTGATAGTAATTTAGAAGATGGTGTTAACATTGCTTCTTCTTACCATGGAAACAGACCAATTAAGAGAATCCATGCTTCTCCTCCACAAAGGCAGTTGCTGTGGACAGTCTTGTGACTTCTTATTTCTATGCCCTGCTATTCTCTTCAACACAGTATGTAAAACCATCTACATTCACAATAGTCTTTTAATTTTTTGGCTTTAAGAAAAATGTTATGCCTATCACAAATGAACAATATACTACTTTGTTAGATTTAGTGTCTTAGGAAAGTGGTCAGATTCTCTAATTTGTTGTCCCAAAGTAAGCAAGTTGTGTTTTTCTCAGCTCTGGTTGAATCTGATGAACTATGTAAGTGGCAACCTGGGGTCTTCCTGTCATAAAGCTTTTAACCAGTGGCTGCATGCCTGAGGAAATGAAAAGTAAAATTGCTTCCAGGAGCCTGGAATGGCAAAGCCCGCAGGTATCCAGTGGGATGGTGTATTGTCCTAGCTCATTTTGAATTATAACCACAGTTTTACCAACAAATTCACAGACAAATCATTTATGTGTTGGATTTTTTAAAAATTCAAGGATGAGATCCTTCCTTCACAGAACTCACAGCAGTATTTCTTGTTAAATCACCTGTGAAGTTCTTTAGGTTTTTTTCAAGAAAGTTTCTCTGTGTTGTAGTCTTGGCTGTCCTGGAATCTGTAGATGAGGTTGGTTTCATATTCAGATTCTCCTGTCTTTGATCCCCTGAGTGCTGCAATAAAATGTTGTGTTACCACTGCCTAGCTTCACCTGAGAAGATTTACCATGGAATAAAATCTGAATCTCATTTCTAACAATTCTCATTTAATTTGTATAAATGTGCAATAGATATTTTTAAAAAGTTCTGGAGATGGTTTTACTGTTCAGTCAAGGTTATTCTTTTCTATCCTAGGGAAATATGTTTAAAGGTGTCTCATGCCAAAAGCAAAATCAACATCACCTGAACATTTAGCAGATGTGTATAAACTTGATCCTTATTCTTAGTTTCCAAAATCAACAGCTCTAAGAGAGGGAGCTCAACTAACTTAGATTCACAGGATTGCAGGTCAATGGTTGGTATTTTTTTTCCCTGTAAAGGGCCAGACAGTAAATACTTCAAGTACTGTAGATATATGGTCCCTGCTGCAATGACTCAGTTTTTCTGTGGTAGCATGAAAGCAGAAATAGACAATACATAAATGATGAGTGTGACTGCTTCAGTAAAATGTTATTTGTAAAACAGGTGACTGTGCTGGATTTGGCAATTGAACAGTCATTTGTTGATCCCCAGTCTAGGTGATTCTGATACATACTGAAAGTTGAGAACTACTACTTCAGAAAGAATGATAAATGAATAGTCAGAAAAATACTATTAGGTATAATAAATTATTTCCTAGGGAAGGAAAAGATGTCATGAAATGACATTAGAATACACCTCATCTAGATTTGGTGGGAGGAAAAGGACTATAACAAAAAGTGTCAGCTAGTTAGAAATAAAACATCTAGAAGAGAACATTCTTGGCAGAGGGAGCTGTCATGCCAATTTTTCCTGAATATGCCTTCTCTGTTCCACTTAGACCTGCCTCTTTGCTGCCTGACTCAACTACCAAGTACATCATGCCTCCCGTGATTTTGCTCATGCTGTTTTCCCCTTTTCAAATGCATTTTCTCTTCTTTCCAACTTTTAATTCCACCTACCCTCAAAGCCCCGTTTAGATTACAAATCAAGTTTATAATTCTCTTTCCATACCTAAGCATTTGAGGTATGAGAAGTTAGATGTTCTGGTTTTAGATTAATGAACCACATAGATGATGAACCCAGCTACAGATTTACTTGTCATTAGAAAGAGGTGATGCCTCTGGCTGGAATTCGTGCATATACTTTAAATTTTGACAGGGCCCAACTGCTGACCTACAGTGAGCTGGGAGTATCCTGGCTGTCACTGGTAGAAAGAGAAGATACAGGGGATTCCTGCCAGCGGTCTGAATTGCCATTGTCACCAGCCGTCCACCCGGGCCGGCACTGACCCGGCACTCCCCAAACAAAAGAACCTAGCTGGATCCACTCTTGCGGGCACGACAGGACCTCCCATGATATAGGGAGCTGTGGGTCGTGCTTGCAGGGCCTAACTGCTGATCTAAAGCAATCTGGGAGTGTCCTGGCTTACAGGGGTGTGGAAATTGCTGCCTCCTTGGATAATGCCAGTGTCCTAAAACCATATTGTCTCAGGCCCACTAGGCACTCATCCTGTAATCTCCAATAGGCAGATCCCAGCTGGGTCAGCTCCTGCAGACCCAGCAAGAACTCCCAAATTCATGGGAGAGGCTGCACGCTCCTACAGAGTATAGAGGCAGAGCTAAAAGACAGCTGCAGCCCAGAAGATCTGATCCACCTGGGGTCTTGGCTACAAAAGCAACAGGAAGGACAGGCAGCTGGGATCAACCTACAAAACCAGAGAGCTTGTGTGCTGGCCTTATTCTAGAGCCCAAAACTGCTGTTCTGAATTACAGCAGTAAGGTGAAAAGGCCCAAACAGAAACCTACTTTGTCTGACTCAGCCTGGAGCCAAAGGTGTTGAGAAAAATCTCCAGGAGTAGAACCTGAATCACCTGCCTGGTCCAGGGAAATACTCCCTGACCCCCACAGGCGAGGGTACCCTACCTATAATCAGGCATCAACTATCCACTCTCAAACAGGGAAGGTCACTACAAACCACCTCCCAACACCAGAGTTACCAAAATGACAAGAGGACAGCGAAAGTACGCTAAGAAAAACCAAAACAGGTTGGCATCTCCAGATCCCAGCAACCCCAATGAAAACAACCTGGAGAAACCAACAACAATTGATATACAAGAAAATGACCACAAGTCCTTAGTAAGTAAGATGATAAGGGTAGAAACAAATAAAATCTGTAAACAAATGCAGGAGAAGGCAAACAAGAGGGCTGAGGATTTAAAAGAGTCATATAAAAAGGCATTTGAAGAATTTCAGAAAAATACAAATAACTAGATGAAGGAAATCATTAAAACAGTTCAAGATCTGAAGATAAGGATGGAAGCTATCATAAAGGAACACATGGAAGAAAAATGTGATCGAGAAGCATCAGAAAAGAAAGCAAGCATCTCAGAGGTGGCCTTATCTAACAGATTGCAAGAAATGGAAGAAAGAATATCGGGACTTGAAGATACAATCGCAGAACTGGAAACATCCATCAAGGGAAATTCTAAATCTGAAAAATGCCTGACACAGAGCATTCAAAAAATCAAGGACACCATGAAAAGACGAAACTTGAGAATAATAGGGAGAGAGGAAAGAGAAGGCAACCTATTCCACAACCCAGAAAATATCTTTAATAGAATAATAGAAGAAAATTCCCCCAATTTGAAGAAGGAGATGCATATGAGCATACAAGAGGCATACAGAACACCAAATAGAATAGACCTGAAAAGAAAAATCTTCCTGCCACATAATAATAACAACACAAAATATACAGAACAAAGAAAATATTAAAAGTGGCAAGAGAAAAAGTCCAAGTAACATATGAAGGCAAACCTAACTGGAATTACTCCGGACTTCTCAACAGAGACCATGAAAGCCAGAAGGGCCTGAACAGAGGTTCTGCAAACCCTAAGAGAACACAGATACCAGGCAAGATTACTATACCCAGCGAAATTATCAATAACCATTGACGGACAAAACAAGATATTTCATGACAAAACAAATTCAAACAGTATCTAGCCACAAATCCGGCTTTACAGAAGTTACTAGAAGGAAAACTCCACCCCAATGGGTCAAACTACAACCAAAACTACATAGGAAATAGGTAACTATACCATGGCAAAATCACAACCTCACAAAATCTTGAATATTACAAATGCCAAAAATGAAGGGACTTACCAATCACTGGTCATTAATATCTCTCAACGTCAATGGTCTCAATTATCCAATAAAGAGAGACAGACTAAAGGAGTGGCTGCATAAACATGACCCAACATTCTTCTGCATTCAAGAAACGCATCTCAACCACAAGGGCAGACACTGCCTCAGCGTAAAAAGCTGGGGAAAAATATTCCAAGCAAATGGTCACAAGAAACAAGCTGGAGTAGCCATTCTAATATCTAATAAAATAGACTTTCAACCAAAATTAATCAAAAGGGATGAGGATGGACACTTCGTACTCATCAAAGGTAATGTCAATCAAGAAAACATCATGATTTTGAACATCTGTGCTCCTAATACAAGGGCTCCCACATTTGTAAAAGAACTATTAACAAAGCTTGAACCACTCATCGATACCCACACATTAATAGTGGGAGACTTCAACACCCCACTTTCACTCAAAGATAGGTCTTTGAATAAAAAATTAAGCCGGGAAATAACTTCATTAACCAATGTCATGAATCATATGGATCTAACAGATATCTACAGAACTTTCCAACCAAATGCAAAGGATTATACCTTTTTCTCAGCTCCCCATGGAACGTTCTCTAAAATTGATCACATAGTTGGTTACGAAGCAAACCTCAACAGATACAAGAAGATTGAAATAATACCTTGTATCTTATCAGATCACCATGGTCGAAGGCTGGACTTCAACAACAACAGAAATAACAAAAAGCATACTAACACATGGAAACTAAACAACTTTCTACTCAATGACACATAGATCATGGAAGAAATAAGGGAAGAAATAAAAAATTCCTGAAATTGAATGAAAATGATAGAACAACATACCCAAATTTGTGGGACACATTGAAAGCAGTGCTAAGAGGAAAATTCATAACGCTAAGTGCCTTTAAAAAGAAAATGGAAACATCCCACCTAAACAACTTAACAACACATCTGGAAGCTTTAGAAAAAGAAGAAGCAGAAACACCCAAGAGGAGTAGACGCCTAGAAATAATCAAACTCAGGGCTGAAATCAATAAATTAGAAACAAAGAGAACAATCCAAAAAATCAACAAAACCAAGATGTGGTTCTTTGAGAAAATTAACAAGATAGACAAACCGCTAGCCAATCTAACTAAAAGACAGAGAAACACTATCCAAATTAACAAAATCAGAAATGAAAAGGGAGACATAACAAAAGACACCAAAGAAATACAAAGAATAGTAAGAACGTACTTTAAAGGCATTTATGCCACATAATTTGAAAATCTAAGTAAAATGGACAATTTCCTCAACTGATTCCATTTGCCAAAATTGAATCAAGACCAGATAAACAAATCAAATAGCCCTATCTTGCCCATAGAAATGGAAGCAACCATTGATAGTCTCCCAACAAAAAAAGCCCAGGGCCAGATGGTTTCAGTGCAGAATTCTACCAGTCCTTCAAAGAGGAGCTAATACCGATACTATTCAAGCTATTCCAAAAGATAGAAATGGATGGAATATTACCAAATTCATTCTATCAGGCCACAGTCACATTGATACCTAAACCCCACAAAGACCCAACAAAAAAAAAAAAGAGAATTTCAGACCAATTTCTCTTATGAACATTGATGCAAAAATACTCAACAAAATACTCACAAAGCGAATACAATAGCATATCAAAGACATCATTCACCATGACCTGGTAGGCTTCATTCCAGGCATGCAGGGATGGTTTAACATATGGAAATACATCAATGTAATCCACCATATAAACATACTGAAAGAGAAAAACCACATGATCATCTCTTTAGATGCAGAAGAAGCATTTGACAAAATCCAACACCCATTTATGTTTAAAGTTCTGGAGAGAGCGAGAATACAAGGCACTTATCTAAACATAATAAAGGCTGTATACAGCAAACCAATAGCCAACATTAAATTAAATGGAGAGATACTCAAGGAAATCCCTCTAAAATCGGGGACCAGAAAAGGCTGCCCACTTTTCCCATATCTCTTCAGTATAGTTCTTGAAGTTCTACCCAGAGCAATAAGACATCAAAAGGAGATCAAGGGGATCTAAATGGAAAAGGAAGAAGTCAAATTATCCCTATTTGCAGATGATATGATAGTGTATATAAGTGACCCCCAAAATTCCACCAGAGAACTCCTACAGCTGATAAACACCTTCAGAAAATTGGCAGGATACAAAATAAACTCAAAAAAGTCAGTAGCTTTCCTATATACAAATGACAAACAGGCAGAAGAAGAAATTAGGAAAATTACTCCCTTCACGATAGCCACAAGCAATATAAAATATCTGGGAATAACCCTAACCATGCAAGTGAAGGACCTATTTGAAAAAAAAACTTTAAATCTCTGAAGAAAGAGATTGCAAATGACATCAGAAGATGGTGGGATCTACCTTGTTAGTAAATCGGGAGAATTAACATAGTAAAAATGGCCATCTTACCAAAAGCATTTTACAGATTCAATGCAATGCCCATCAGAATACCTACAAAATATTTTGAAGATATTGAAAGAACAATTTTCATCTTCATATGGAGAAACAAAAAGCCCAGAATATCAAAAACAATCCTGTACAATAAAAGATCCTCGGGAGGAATCTCCATACCTGATCTCAAGCTGTGCTATAGAGCAACAATAATTAAAACTGCATGGTACTGGCACAGCAATAGGCTAGTGGATCAATGGAATAGATTAATCCACACACATTTGCTCACTTGATTTTTGACAAAGAAGGCAAATCCATTCAATGGAAAAACGACAGCATCTTCAACAAATGGTGCTGGTCTAACTGGATGTCTACATGTAGAAAAATGCAATTAGACCCCTATTTGTCACCATGCACAAAACTCAAGTCCAAGTGGATTAAAGACCTCAACCTAAAACCAGAGACATTAATCCAGTTAGAGGAAAAAGTGGGGAAGAGTCTGGAATACATAGGCACAGGAGACAACTTCCTGAACAGTACACCAACAGCCCAGGCCTTAAGGTCAACAATTAATAAATGGGACCTCATGAGACTGAGAAGTTTCTGTAAGGCAGGTGACACTGTCAAGAGAACAAAGTGACAGCCGACAGACTGGGAAAAGATCTTCACCAACCCTTCATCTGACAAAGGTCTAATATCCAAAATATATAAAGAACTCAAGAAATTAAACACCACCAAACCAAATAACCCAATAGAGAAATGGGGCTCAGACTAAACAGAGAATTCTCAACAGAGGAATATCAAATGGCTGAGAAACCCTTAAAAAAATGCTCAACCTCATTAGTCATCAGAGGAATGCAAATCAAAACCACACTGAGATTCCATCTTACACCCATCAGAATGGCTAAGATCAATAACTCAACTGACACCACATGCTGGCGAGGATGTGGAGAAAGAGAAACACTCCTTCATTGCTAGTGGGAATGCAAACTAGTACAACCACTTTGGAAAGCTATCTGGTGCTTTCTCAGAAAAATGGGAATAGGGCTTCCTCAAGACCCAGCTATTCCACTCCTTGGAATATACCCAGAAGATACACTACCACACAACAGGGACATATGCTCAACCATGTTCATAGCTGCTTTATACATAATAGCCAGAACATGGAAACAGCCTACGTGTCCCTCAGTAGAAGAATGGATAAAGAAACTGTGGTACATTTACACTATGGAATACTACTTAGCTATTAAAAACAAGGAATTCCCGAAACTTGTGGACAAATGGATTGAACTAGAAATTATCATAATGAGTGAGTTCACCCAGAAGCAAAAAGAGTTAAATGGTATATACTCACTTATATTGAGACACTAGTCCAAGGGGTACGTCCCCATGAAAAACTTTACCTATCGGGAAAGTGGGTCAGAGGGGAGGACATCCTATTGAGACTTTAGGTGTGAGAAACCTGGGAGAATGAGGAAATAGAAGGATCCAGAGGGTCCTGGAAAACTACAGGCGAGTCTGGGCCCTGGGGTCCTCCTCAAACTATGGCACCAGCCATGGAAAATATAGGCACTAAACTTCAAACCCCTACCCAGACTAGCCAATGGACAGGACATTCTCGACCGTTAAGTGGAGAAGGAGATCTGACTTTCACACAAACTCTGGTGCCCCATATTTGACCATGTCCCTTGGATGGGGAGGCTTGGTGGCACTCAGAGGAAGGACAATAGGTCATCAAGAAGAGACTCGATACCCTATGAGCATATATAGGGGAAGGAGGTCCCCCCCAGTTACAGACATAGGGAAGGGGAATGGGGGGAAGTGGGAGGGAGGGAGGAATGGGAAGATACAATGGATGGGCTAACAACTGAGATGTAATTTGAATAAATTAATAATAAAAAAGGAAAAAAGGAAAAAATTGAAACGGATGCAAGAAAGTAGCAAATGCACCCTATGATTTATAATTACAATTTAGTGTAAGAAAATATCCCCCAATGAAATTTTGTGTTGAGCAAGATTATTTGATGCACAGGCTTAACTGAAGTAGATACATTGTCTTAGTAATTTTGATGGTTACTATAGGAGTTTAACTTGACACGATTTAAAATCATCTAGGAAAGAAGGATGTGGCCATTCCTCTTAGGTATTATCTTTATTATATTAGTTAGGATAGAAAGACCCACCCTAAAAGTGGGCAATACTGTTCCCTGGGCTTGAATACAAAGGAAAAGCTAGCTGAGAACAAGAATTTATCATTCTTATTCCTGATGGCAGACGCCATGTGATCAGCTGCCTTAAACTGCTTCCTCTATGATGTTTCTATCATGATCTACTACACCCTCAAACCAAGTTTCAAAATGAATTCTTCTTTCTTTAAGCGGCTTTTGTTGATTATTTCATCACATCAACAGGAAACATAACTAAGAAAAAAGTGGCACCAAGTGCAGTTTTTTGTCCTGATAAACTGACTACTTGAGTCAGTTGTATTGTTGGAGTTTGGTGTTTTGGGCTGCAAAAGGAAAAGCCTGCTCCAAGCAGAATTTAATGAACCTTTTTGGTGGGAGCTGTGAGGGGAAAATGTAAAAAGTAGAAGCCTGACTAATGATGGTTCAAAAGGGAACAAGGAATCTATAGGGAACTGGCTTGAGGTCATTTAACTGATCATTTTCTTAAGAATCTGTATTTGTCGTATCTATGTCCTAAGAACTTGAACACAGTAGGTTTAATATGTTTTATATTAATTTTTCATATAAAATATTTTCATCATATATATTTTCTTCTCCTCTAATTCCTCCCAGATCACCTCTGTACCCACCTAACTTCATGTTCTCTCCATCCTTCCCTTCCTCTCTCTCTCTTTCTCTGATAAAAATTTAAACACAAGAAAATAAAATCAAAATAAATTAACAAAACCCTAATAAAATGATATGGACCAATTTGTTTTATGGAGCAAATTTTAAGGCAGAAGAACATTTAGGCTGTGGCATGGCTATTGTTTATTGTCCTTTTTTATATTTTATAAATTTATTCCTATTCCATCTCAATGGTTATCCCCTCCCTTGTATCCTCCCATTCCTCCCTCCCTCCTATTTTCCCTCACTCCCCTCCCCTATGACTGTGACTTAGGGGGAGTTCCTCCCCCTGTATATGCTCATAGGCTATCAAGTCTCTTTTTGGTAGCCTGCTATCCTTCCTCTGAGTGCCACCAGGCCTCCCCATCCAGGGAACGTGGTCAAATATGGGGCACCAGAGTTCGTGTGAAAGTCAGTCCTCACTCTCCACTCAACTGTGGAGAATGTCTTGTCCATTGGCTAGATCTGAGTAAGGGTTTGAAGTTTACTACACGTATTGTCCTTGGCTGGTTCCATAGTTTGAGCAGGACCCCTGGGCCCAAATCTGCCTATCATAATGTTCTTCTTGTAGATTTCTAGGACCCTCTGGAAACTTCTACTTTACCATTCTCCCATGCTTCTCTCATCTAGAGTCCCAATAGGATGTCTTCCCCTCTGTCCCTGTTTGTTTGTAAGTGAAGATTTTCATGGGAATATACCCAGAAGATGATCCAGCACACAAGAACATTTGCTCAACTATGTTCATAGCAGCCTTATTCATAATAGCCAGATCGTGGAAACAGCCTAATTGTCCCTCAGTAGAAGAATGGATAAAGAAACTGTGGTACATATACACTATGGAATACGACTCAGCTATAAAAAACAAGGAATTCCCGAAATTTGTGGACAAATGGATTGAGCTAGAAATGATCATAATGAGTGAGTTAACCCAGAAGCAGAAAGGGTCAAATAGTGTATACTCACATATCTGTTTATTGTTCTTATCCAGGTCTGCCCTAAAAAAGTCCAAAAATTTGGGGAGAAAGGTGGGGAGATTTAACCTAAAACTGAGCAACACTCTTCTGTGAATCCTAGATTGAGAAAAAGCATAGGTGAATTTGGACATTTATCACCCTCTTCTTGTCCACTAGAGATACAATGTGCCTAGTAGTGTAAGTCATCTGCTGTCTTGACTTCCTTGCCACTATGGACTAACCCATTCCTTCCAAAAGTTGCTTTTGTGAGATATGTTATTATAACAATAGGAACAGTAATTAAGACAAGGATTATTAAGATTTTTTTTTTTTACCAAGGAGAAACAGACTGCTGGTATCTAAATTACCTCTTTACCCTTTATAAATATTAGTATCCACGTACTTGGAGTGAATTGCCCTTAGTTTTCATTAGACATAGTGAACTGACATTTTCAGTAAGTACCTTTGCTAACAAAATAACCTGAAAGTTGCAAACTATTCTAGTCATTTTCAAATCAATATACCTATACCTGACTATCTGATTATTAAGGACTTGGTGGCTTAAATTAGACCTAATCAGGTGAGAATTTTCACTTGTAGAATTCTCTTATTGAGCATCAAATCAGTTGGAATGTACTATAAAACACCACAGAAGTGTGTGTGTGTGTGTGTGTGTGTGTGTGTGTGTGTGTGTGTGTGTGTGTGTGTGTGTACGAGAGAGAGAGAGAAAGGGATAGAGAGAGAGACAGACAGAGAGACAGAGAGAGAGAGAGACAGAGACAGAGACAGACAGAGACAGAGACAGACAGACAGACAGACAGACAGACACAGAGACAGAGAGAAGAGTTGTATAGCAGTTTTCTCCTAATGGAAACATTCTCTTCAGGAAAAATGTGGCAGGTACATGAAGCTCAGGATGTGAACAAACTTTATGGGTCTGAGAAATCTGAAACTGGAAAGATTTACAATGTGCCCCTGCTCAGAGTTGCAGAAGTAGTAACAATTGATGGAGAAGGCTTTGTAGTGATGCAGCTGCCTTTGAATCATTTGTCTTCCCATAAACAACTCCTTACCCATATTGCTGTTAATAATCCTAACAAAAGCACATTGGTTCACCAAGTTGGACTTTGACATGATCACTTCCTTGGTTGGTTACAGCTTCTGCTTAGAGTGAGCAGACATGTGCATGTGTCATCTCCTCAGGAACAGTCTATCAAACAAGAAAGACAGGACAGAAGTGCAGGACATGACTAGAATATGAGGCACAGGAAAATTGACAAAACAGTGGACAAAGGATTGTGTCACAAATAGATTCATATATGTTAACTTTAGGTTTTGACCTTAAGCCAGTTATTTATTTTAGAACATAGGAATGTCATAATTCAGCTTAAACTCTTTAAATATTTTTGAAAGTTCATGTAAAATAGAGTTAAAGGAGTTAATACTGGAAAGGGAGTACAAAGCAATGAGTAGAATATTGCGTATCAATGTAGAGTGAATACCATTTGCATATACTATATTGAGGTATCTTTGCAACTTATATCACTTTCTTCTCGGTGTCCTGAAGCTTCATACATCAAATTGTTACTTAGTGTTCTGTATTTACTGCTCAGTCCACCCTGAATTTGCAACTCACCCATTGAACTGAAAATTAATTCTTAGAAATCATATAGGAACATAGAATCAGAAAATACTTGAAATAGTAAAATAGAAAGCAACTTTAGAGATATAAACTATTCCGGTTTTCACTTTACAATGAAGAATCTGGGTCTTAGAAAAGATAAATGAGTAGTCTAGTATCACAAGTTAAAAAGTCAAATATGAGTATAAAAATGGTATTTGTGGGCCTAAGAAATGGCTCAGTGGTTAAGAGAACCAGCTGCCCTATCAGAGGCCTTGAGTTCGGCTCCTCGTGCTCACATGGCAGCCTCAACCACCTGTAACTCTAGTTACAAGGGATATGTCACACTCTTCTAGCCCTGCATGCACCAGGCATGTGATATACAGACACATATGCAGGGAAGACAAAGTATTCATAAAAAATGGAAAAAAGCGATGTTTTCTCTAGTTGACTTAAAAATCATTACACTATCATATTTTCTGAATACACGTATCAAAAGACACTGAGATAACTCAAAATATAATGTTTCATACAAAAATATTGCTAATGTTTAGGAAAGGTTAAATTCCAACCAGATGGCTCTTATATTTAACATAATCTGTATCTACAGATAATCTCCCTGGAGAAATTTTGAAGAGTTGTACATGCTATGAGTCACCCAATAAATTGGACTGACTTTTTCATAAAAGGGAAAGAATTGTTTCATGAGTTTCAAATTATACTAAGCATTATCTAGTCTTTATGCCTATCATCAGTTATTAATCAGCCACAGGATATTGTCTTCAGTATGTGGATATCTTTCAACAAATTACGTAGATAAATTAAAAGAGATTATGGGACATTGAAGACATTATGGTTTACAAATAAATGTCGCTTTACTGGAAATAAGTATTTAAAATAATTACATCAATATAAAGACAGAAACAACAAATTTGCCTTATATAAACAAGTAACTCTACAGACCTAGAAGCAGCTGATTTTTCATTTTTGTTTTTGTTTTTTAAAATATATTTTATTAATTTATTCATATTACCACTAAATTGTTATCCCATCCCTTGTATCCTCCCATTCCTCCCTCCCTCCCATTTTCCCCTTACTCCTCTCTCCTATGACTGTGACTGAGGGGGACCTCCTCCCCCTTTATATGCTCATAGGGTATCAAGTCTCTTCTTGGTAGCCTGCTATCCTTCCTCTGAGTGCCACCAGGCCTCCCCATCTAGGGGACGTGGTCAAATATGGGGCACCAGAGTACGTGTGACAGTCAGACCTTACTCTCCACTCAACTGTGGAGAATATCCTGTCCATTGGCTAGATCTGGGTAAGGGTTTGAAGTTTACTGCATGTATTGTCCTTGGCTGGTGCCATAGTTTGAGCAGGACCCAGAATCAGCTGATTTTTATTCATAAAAAGTTATTTTCAGATGTGTGCATAGAAATATAAGTATCTTTGTAAACATGACACAGAATATTCTATGGCTCAATGTGACTCGGTCATGCAGTACCTTCTTATGTTTTAAAGCATTACATCTGGGCAAATTTGTGATGGTTAGCAATTAAATCTACAGATTGAATAAAAGATTTCTCTCCTCAAGGTAGTTTGGTATCACCCACATCATGGAGGGCCAAAACAGAAAAATAAATGGCAGAGGAAAGGAAAATTTGCCCTTTTGATTGGCCAGCTTGAGTTGTAACATCAGCCTTCACCCACCCTTGAACTGAGAATTTCACTATTCTCTTCATTTTGGTTCTTGTGTCTGTAGACTTGCGCTAATCTATATCATTATTCATCTTGGTTCTCAGGCTTTAAGGTTTGGACTATAATTAGATCTCTAATGTTCCTGGATCCCAAATTTACAGAAGAATGCTAATAGGATTTCTAAACATCCATAATCACATAACTCATGCCCTTGTCAATCAGATATCTACCTATTCATCTTCTTTCTTTCTTTCTTTCTTTCTTTCTTTCTTTCTTTCTTTCTTTTTTTGTCTTTTTTCCCTTTTACTATTCTATTTTCTATCTGGCTGGCTACCTGTCTACCTATACATATATTCTTTTTTTTTTTATTAATTTATTCTTGTTACATCTCAATGTTTATCCCATCCCTTGTATCCTCCCATTCCTCCCTCCCACCCCCATTTTCCCATTATTCCCTTCCCCTATGACTGTTGCTGAGGGGGATTACGTCCCCCTATATATTCTCATAGGGTATCAAGTCTCTTCTTGGCTACTTGCTGTCCTTCCTCTGAGTGCTACCAGGTCTCCCACTCCAGGGGACATGGTCAAATGTGAGGCACCAGAACACGTGAGAAAGTCGTATCACACTCTCCACTCAACTGTGGAGAATATTCTGACCATTGGCTAGATCTGGGAAGGGGTTTAAAGTTTACCTCCTGTATTGTCCTTGGCTGGTGCCTTAGTTTGAGCGGGACCCCTGGGCCCAAATCTGCCTATCATATTGTCCTACTTGTAGATTTCTAGGACCCTCTGGATCCTTTTATTTTGCTGTTCTCCCATGCGTCTCTCATTTAGAGTCCCAATAGGATGCCTTCCCCTCTGTCCCAGTTTCCTGGTAAGTGAAGGCTTTTGTGGGACATGCCCCTTGGGCTAGTATGCAGATATAAGTGAGTATATACCATTTGATTCTTTCTGCTTCTGGGTTAACTCACTCATTATGATCATTTCTAGCTCAATCCATTTATCCACAAATTTCGGGAATTCCTTGTTTTTAATAGCTGAGTAGTATTCCATAGTGTATATGTACCACAGTTTCTTTATCCACTCTTCTACTGAGGGACACTTAGGCTGTTTCCATGTTCTGGCTATTATGAATAAGGCTGCTATGAACATGGTTGAGCAAATTTTCTTGTTGTGTGCTGGAGCATCTTCTGGGTATATTCCAAGGAGTGGAATAGCTGGGTCTTGAGGAAGCCCTATTCCCATTTTTCTGAGATAGCACCAGATAGATTTCCAAAGTGGCTGTACTAGTTTGCATTCCCACCAGCAATGAAGGAGTGTTCCTCTCTCCCCACATCCTCGCCAGCATGTGGCGTCTCTTGATTTTTTGATCTTAGCCATTCTGATGGGTGTAAGATGGAATCTCAGAGTTGTTTTGATTTGCATTTCCCTGATGACTAAGGAGGTTGAGCATTTCTTTAAGTGTTTCTCAGCCATTTGATACTCCTCTGTTGAGAATTCTCTGTTTAGTTCCAAGCCCCATTTCTCAATTGGGTTATTCGGTTTGGTGGTGTTTAATTTCTTGAGTTCTTTATATATTTTGGATATTAGACCTTTGTCAGATGTAGGGTTGGTGAAGATTTTTTCCCAGTCTGTAGGCTGTCGCTTTGTTCTCTTGACAGTGTCTCCTGCCTTACAGAAGCTTCTCAGCCTCATGAGGTCCCATTTATTAATGGTTGACATTAAGGCCTGGGCCGTTGGTGTTCTGTTCAGGAAGTTGTCTCCTGTGCCAATATGTTCCAGGCTCTTTCCCACTTTTTCTTCTAAGTGGCTTAGTGTCTCTGGTTTTATGTTGAGGTCTTTAATCCACTTGGATTTGAGTTTTGTGCAAGGTGACAAATATGGGTCCAGTTTCATTTTTTTACACATAGACCTCCAGTTAGACCAGCACCATTTTTTGAAGATGCTATCCTTTTTCCATTGAATGGATTTGGCTTCTTTGTCAAAAATCAAGTGACCATATGTGTGTGGATTCATATCTGGATCTTCGATTCAATTCCACTGATCAACCAGCCTGTTGCTGTGCCAGTACCATGCTGTTTTAAGTACTATTGCTTTATAGTACAGTTTGAGATCAGGTATGGAGATTCCTCCGGAGCACCTTTTATTGTACAAGATTGTTTTAGCTATTCTGGGATTTTTGTTTTTCCATATGAAGTTCAGAATTGAACTTTCAATGTCTTTAAAAAATTGTGTAGTTATTTTAATAGGGATTGCATTGAATCTGTAGATTGCTTTTGGTAGGATGGTCATTTTTACTATGTTAATTCTCCCGATCCATGAGCAAGGAAGATCACGCCATCTTCTCAGGTCATCTTCAATCTCTTTCTTCAGAGTTTTGAAAATTTTTTCATACAAGTCCTTCACTTGCTTAGTTAGGGTAACTCCTAGATATTTTATATTGCTTGTGGCTAATGTGAAGGGTGTGGTTTTCCTAATTTCTTCCTCTGCAAGCTTGTCATTTGTGTATAGGAAGGCTACAGACTTTTTTGAGTTAATTTTGTATCCAGCCAATTTACTGAAGGTGTTTATCAGCTTTAGGAGTTCTCTGGTGGAGTTTTGAGGGTCACTTATGTACACTATCATATCATCTGGAAATAGGGATAATTTGACTTCCTCCTTTCCCATTTGGATACCCTTGATCTCCTTTTGTTGTCTTATTGCTCTGGCTAGAACTTCGAGTACTATATTGAAGAGATATGGAGAGAGTGGGCAGCCTTGCCTCGTTCCCGATTTTAGAGGAATTTCCTTGAGTATCTCACCATTTACTTTGATTTTGGCTTTTGGCTTGCTGTATATAGCCTTTATTATGTTGAGGAAAGTGCCTTGTATCCCCGATCTCTCTAAAACTTTAAACATGAATGGGTGTTGAATTTTATCAAATGCTTTCTCTGCATCCAAGGAGATGATCATGTGGTTTTTTACTTTCAGTTTGTTTATATGGTGCTTTACATTGATGGATTTCCGTATATTATACCATCCCTGCATGCCTGGAATGAAGCCTACTTGGTCATGATGAATGATATCTTTGATGTGCTCCTGTATTCGTTTTGCAAGTATTTTATTTAGTATTTTTGCATCTATGTTCATAAGAGAAATTGGTCTGAAATTCTCTTTCTTTGTTGAGTCTTTGTGAGGTTTAGGTATCAATGAGACTATGGCCTCATAGAATGAATTTGGTAATTTTCCATCCATTTCTATCTTTTGGAGTAGCTTGAAGAGTATCGGTATTAGCTCGCCCTTAAAGGTCTGGTAGAATTCTGCACTGAAACCATCTGGCCCTGGGCTCTTTTTGGTTGGGAGACCATCGATGATTGCTTCTATTTCTGTAGGGGAAATGGGACTATTTAGCTTGTTTATCTGTTCTTCATTCAACTTTGGCAAGTGAAATTGTTCAAGAAAAACGTCCATTTCCCTTAGATTTTCAAATTTTGTGGCGTATATGCCTTCAAAGTAGGATCTTATGATTCTTTGAATTTCTTCAGTGTCTGTTGTTATGTCTCCCTTTTCATTTCTGATTTTGTTGATTTCAATCCTGTCTCTCTGCCTTTTAGTTAGTTTGGCTAATGGTCTGTCTATCTTGTTGATTTTCTCAAAGAACCAGCTTTTGGTTTTGTTGATTCTTTGGACTGTTTTCTTAGTTTCTAATTTGTTAATTTCAGCCCTGAGTTTGATTATTTCCAGGCGTCTACTCCTCTTGGGTGTTTCTGCTTATTTTTTTTCTAGGGCTTCCAGTTGTGTTGTTAAGGTGCTTATGTGCGATGTTCCCAATTTCTTTTTAAAGGCACTTAGTGCTATGAATTTTCCTCTTAGCACTACTTTCAATGTATCCCACAAATTTGGGTATGTTGTTTCTTCATTTTCATTGAATTTCAGAAACTCCTTGATTTCTTTCTTTATTTCTTCCCTGACCCAGGTGTCATTTAGCAGAGAGTTGTTTAGTTTACACGTACGTGTAGGCTTTTTGTTATTTCTGTTGTTGTTGAATTGCAGCCTAAGAGCATGGTGATCTGATAGGATACAAGGTATTATTTCAATCCTCTTGTATCTGTTGAGGCTTGCTTTGTGACCTACGATGTGATCAATTTTGGAGAAGGTTCCATGGGGTGCAGAGAAGAAGGTGTATTCTTTCTTGTTTGGGTGAAAGGTTCTATAGATATCTGTTAGATCCATTTGACCCATGGCATTGGTTAATGATGTTATTTCTCGGCTTAGTTTCTGTTTCAATGACTTATCCTTCAGTGAGAGTGGGGTGTTGAAGTCTCCCACTATTATTGAGTGGGGATCGATGTGTGGCTTAAGCTTTTTTAGGAGATCTTTTACAAATGTGGGTGCCCTTGTATTGGGAGCATAGATGTTCAGAATTGTGATGTCATCTTGGTTGACTTTACCTTTGATGAGTATGAAGTGTCCTTCCTCATCCATTTTGATTAATTTTGGTTGAAAGTCTATTTTGTTCGATACTAAAATGGCTACGCCTGCTTGCTTCTTGTGACCATTTGCTTGGAATATTTTTTTCCAACCTTTTACCCTGAGGTAAAGCCTTTCATTATGGGTGAGATGTGTTTCTTGAATGCAGAAGAATGTTGGATCTTGTTTATGTACCCATTCAGTTAGTCTGTGTCTTTTTATTGGAGAATTGAGGCCATTGATGTTGAGAGATATTAATGACCAGTGACTGTTAAGAGTCTTAATTTTGATGTTGTTTCCAGTCGAGTGTTTGTGTAGTTGTGTTTTTGCCATGGGATAGTTATCTATTTCCTGGGTAGTTTTGGTTGTAGCTTGACCCTTTGGGATGGAGTTTTCCTTCTAGTACCTTCTGTAAAGCTGGGTTTGTGGATAGGTACTGTTTGAATTTGTTTTTGTCATGAAATGTTTTGTTTTCTCCATCAATGGTTATTGATAATTTTGCTGGGTAAAGTAGTCTGGCCTGGCATCTGTGTTCTCTTAGGGTTTGCAGGATCTCTGTCCAGGCCCTTCTGGCTTTTATGGTCTCTGCTGAGAAGTCAGGTGTAATTCTGATAGGTTTACCATTAAATGTTATTTGGCCCTTTTCCCTTGCAGCTTTTAATATTTTTTCTTTGTTCTGCATGTTTTGTGTTTTGATTATTATGTGGCGGGCAGTTTTTCTTTTCTGGTCAATTCTATTTGGTGTTCTGTAGGCCTCTTGTATGTTTATAGGCATCTCTTTCTTTAGATTGGGGAAATTTTCTTCCATGATTTTGTTGAGAATAGTTTCTGGGCCCTGGAGTCTGATGTCTTCTCTTTCTTCAATGCCTATTATCCGCAAATTTCTTCTTTTCATGGTGTCCTTAATTTCTTGGATGTTTTGTGTCAGGAGTTTTCCAGATTTGGCATTTTCTTTAATGGTTGATTCAATATCTGTAATTGTATCTTCTAGCCCTGAGATTCGTTCTTCCATCTCTTGGATTCTGTTAGAAAAGCTCACCTCTGTGTTGCTCGCCTTCTTCTCTGAGGTCTCACGTTCTCGTTTTTCTTCTGTCTGTGTGTTTATCATTGAATCCATTTTCATTTTCAGATCATGAACTGATTTTTTGATTTCTTTCATCTGATTTTTTGTATATTCCTGAGTTTCTTCCATTGCCTCTTTATAGGTCTTCAGAGCTTGAACCGTTTTACTTATTTCTTTCATCTGGTTGTTTGCATTTTCCTGCAATTTTTCCAGTTCCACTCTATGTGCTTCTTTTATGTCTCTCACCTGTTTGTCTGCGTCTTCCTGCATTTGATTACGAATTTTATTTGTTTCCTCCATTATCATCCTCATTACTAAGGATTTGAGGTCATTTTCTTGTATTTCCGTTGTATTTGAGTTCTCTGGGTTGTTTTCTTTGGGATAGCTGGAAACTGGAGACGCCATGTTGTTTTGGGGTTTTTTGCGTATGCTTTTTCGTTGTCCTTTAGACATCTTGCCATCTTTGTTTTTGTTGGGGAGCTTCCAGAGTTGAATGGAGAGTGTCTGACGATAGATTCACTTGTTTTCTCACGATTTCCCTAGGCTGCGAGCTCAAAGCTTCACTGGTGTGGATGTTAGGAGGTTAGCCCTGTTGTTCTGGTCTCTCACAGCCATTGATCCTCAGTCCCCCTCTGCTGTGGATCCTGCAATTGTTCTGGGTCTCTGAATGAGCGTTGGGTCAGGCCAAGGTATCCACAGCCTTCTGTGTTCCCTGCCAAGTCCAGCCAGGAGCACTGGGACCGAACCACGGTCAGAACTCAGCTAGATTCTCAGGGCCTGAACCGTCTGCCAAGCTCAGCTAGGGATTTTGGGCCCAAAATGCACACAGGGTCCAGCCAGAATTTTTGGGCTGGGACTACGCACCAAGCTCCACTAGGGCCTTTTGGCCCAAAGTGCGTGCTGTGGTCAGTTATTGACTCAGGGCCCGAGCTGACCACCAATCTCAGCCAGGAATTCTGGATTCAAACTGCACACTGTGTCCAACCAGAGTCTTAGAGCTGGTGGTACCGAGAGCTCTGTCCAGCCTGTGCCACAGCAGGAGAACTGCGGCTGCTCTGAGTTAGCGCCAGTGGTGGAACAAGTGCTCCGCCCGCACTGTGTCACCGCAGGGGAGCTGCCGCTGAGCTGAGGTGGTGCCTAGGATGGAACTGAGCACGTCACCAAGCCTGCGCCACAGCAGGAGAACTGCGGCTGCTCTGAGTTAGCGCCAGTGGTGGAACAAGTGCTCCGCCCGCACTGTGTCACCGCAGGGGAGCTGCCGCTGAGCTGAGGTGGTGCCTAGGATGGAACCGAGCACGTCACTAAGCCTGCGCCACAGCAGGAGAACTGCGGCTGCTCTGAGTTAGCGCCAGTGGTGGAACAAGTGCTCCGCCCAGACTGTGTCACCGCAGGGGAGCTGCCGCTGAACTGAGGTGGTGCCTAGGATGGAACCGAGCACGTCACTAAGCCTGCGCCACAGCAGGAGAACTGCGGCTGTTCTGAGTTAGCGCCAGTGGTGGAACAAGTGCTCCGCCCGGACTGTGTCACTGCAGGGGAGCTGCCGCTGAGCTGAGGTGGTGCCTAGTGTGGAGCAGCGAGCTCAACTGAGCCTGCGCCACAGCAGGGGAGCTGTGGCCACGCTGAGTTAGTGCCTCAGGCAGAATTACTTGCTGGGCTGGGCCAATACCCAGGACTCTGGGGCCGAACTGTCCGCCGAGTCCAGTCTGGGTCCAAAGGCTCCACGCGACCCAAATCCTGCCCCGAGTCCCCTCTCCCGCAGCAATTCCCACCAGCCACCACACCAATCGCCTCCACCGGAAGGCTATGAGCTGCAAACCTCAGCCGCCGCTGCTGGTGCCGCTGGTGCTGCTGCCTCTGCCGCTGCCGCTCCGATCAGAGAAAAACCACGCTCCTCCCGTGTGCCGGGGCACGCAGGTCCTCCGCACCCTGGTCCCTCCGAACTGTGGAGCACTCCCGCTGCCGTGATGTTCGGACCTCGGTGTTCCTGGCTCAGAAATCTGTGCAATTCCCTGAATTGTTCACTGGAGCCTCCAAACGTGGTCCACACTGCTCGCCGCCATCTTGGATCTTCTATACATATATTCTTATCAATTAGTGGAAACTAAAATTATAAGAAAACATAATTTTTCAAAATCAGCAAGTTCAAACTATTTTTTCATGAAGTTTAAGGTTGGTAATTACAAAAGGAATGGAATAAAAAATCAAGACACTTTTGCAACATTCCTATAATGAATACAGGTTCATGTTCATGGCTACCAAGTACAATCAATATCTTACTCACCCAATAGTGGAAGGCTTTAAGATATCAGAATTGTGTAGATATAAATTCTGAGCAAGTGATGTATTCTGTCTATATTTGTTATTTTGCCTCCACATGCAGAATTTTAATCCAGGAACTTAGCTGCTCTGGCAAGAGATCATATCAAAAGACCTATGTCTGTATGATCCTTCTAGAATACAGACAGGCTCTTAGTACATACCTTTAATCCCTCTGGCTGGAATACAGACACACTTTTAGTACATACCTGTAATCCCAAACAATGACTTCTAATTAAGGGGCAGGCAAAGTGATGAATCAGAGAAAGATTGGACAGGATCACTAGAGGAAGGCTACTTAAGGAGCAGTGCATAACTCTCCTCTGAGAGGCCCTGTCCAGCTGCAGATCAAAACAGATGCTGAGACCCATAGCCAAACATTCGGCAGAGCTCTAGGAGCCCTGTAGAAGTGTGGGGATTGGGGTGAGGAGAAGGATAGAAGGACCAGAGGGAACAAGAACTCCACAAGAAGACTAACAGAGTCAATTAACCTAGGTCTATGGGGGCTTACAGAGACTGAAGCACCAGTCAAAGCACAGGCAATGAACTGAACTTAGGCACTCAAACACTTATGTAAATGATGGGCAGCTTGATTTTCATGAGGGTTCCCTAGCAAGTGGAGCCTCAGATGCCTCTGACATGGACTCAGTTGCCCAATTTTAGATCGCTTGTCCCTATCTGGGTTGCCTTGTTTGGCCTCAGCAGAAGAGGATATGCTTAGTCCTGATGTTATTTGATGCACAGGGGTGGGTTGATAAGGAGGTATTCCTCCTTTCTGAGGAGAAAGAGGAGGGGAAAGAGGATAGGAGGGTGAGACTGGGAGGAGAGGAAGGAAGGTGTGCATTTGGGATCTAAAGTGAATAAATAAATAAAATTTTAAAAAGAGAGTGAAAAAAAGGATTTTTTTTTTCAAAAAAGAAAGACTCAGAAAGGTCAAGGACACACACACACACAAGAGCAGTACAGAGAGAATAGGAGAATCTGTGGAGACAGCACAGTAGACTTCAGGAGTACAGTACAGTTCAGCAATGTTCAGTTTAGTTCAGTTAAGTCAAGTTCATGCAGTTCAGTTTGTGGAGTTCAGAGGCAGTTTTTCCAAGCAGAACAACTCAGTCAGAAGCTGAGAGAAACCAGGTGGAACCAGTCCTCTTAAAGAGGAGTTTTGAGCCACAACAGCTGAGTTGACCCAGCCAGTCAGAGTTCAGAAAGAACAAGAAGAGTGAGTTTTTTTAGCAGTAAGTCTCAGAAGCTGAAAATATTTTAGGCCTAGGTTAACAGACAGAGGCTAAAAGCTGATGCCTTCAAGGTCCAGGCTTACAGAAGATTAGATTCCATGGACTCTAGAAGCTTCCAAGCCAAGTCCTAGGGATGTTTAGATAGAAAGGCTCTGGGTTCAGCCTGAGCCATAAAGATTGGTATGGTTCTCTTCCCATGCCCTCATCTGAGGAAATAAAAACTATGTTTGCATCTAAGGCTTAGTTTTAGAAGAATGTCATGAGACAATATAAGAATTTCTAAACTATACAAAGAACAGTGAAAATGAGTGTAAAATTAGACTATCAACACTAGTGGAAATTGTAATGTGTGATATGTTACTGAATAATTTTAGGATCTACTATGAGAAGTCATAAGTAGAAGCTAGTTTTGTCCTTAAATATATCAGGTACTTTTCTTTATATTTTTGCTCTTTTTATTTATTGCATGCAGGAGTTACTATACTCCAAATTAAAGAGCCAGTGTTTCCATTACACTAGCTGTAAGACTTATTTTATTTGTTGTGGATAAGAGAGTTTATGTTTGCATAATTATGGAACTATTGTATATATACATACACATATATATCACAGTTGTATTTGTATCATCTCATATGATTACCTTAACAATTACTGTTAAGTTCTATGAGTTCTTATTGAAGAATATTAGGGTAAGTACTTGGAAGCAGATGTCACTTATCACTAACTTCATATCCAACTAATCTCACCCAGTTACAGGCCAGAGGCATTCTATATTTCCTCCCAATCATTTCAGCAGAATTTCTATACTTTTTTCCATAATTTTTGTATAATAGGTTCAAATTTATATTTCCTTTTTGCATTAGTTTATTTATTTAATCACCTTATGGCCTGATTGGAGCACCCTCATTCCTCTCCTTCCAGTCCCAAACTTACATCCTCCTCCCCTCATTCCCCTCCCCAATGTGTACCAACCCACCTAGGCTCCTCAAGTCACAGCAGGACTAAATGCATTCTCTCCCACTGAGGCCTGACAAGGCAGCCCAGCTAGGAGAAAGGGATCCAAAGACAGGCAACAGAGTCAGAGACAGCCCTATTACTACTGTTAGGAGACCCACATACTGATCAAGCTGCATATCTGCTGCATATGTGTAGGGGGCTTAGGTCCAGCCCATGCATGCTTTTTTGTTTGTGGCTCAGTCTCTGTGAGCCCCAACAGCCACAGGTTAATTTACTCTGTAGGTCTTCTTGTGGCATCCCTGAGTCCTTTGGCTCCCTCAATCTTTCCTCCCACTCTTTCACACAACTCCCTGGGTTCCATCTATTGTTTGACTGTAGGTCTCTGCATCTGTTTCCATCAGCTGCTGAGCAC
This sequence comes from Acomys russatus, assembly GCF_903995435.1. Classification (NCBI taxonomy): domain Eukaryota; kingdom Metazoa; phylum Chordata; class Mammalia; order Rodentia; family Muridae; genus Acomys; species Acomys russatus. Next base: position 75,822,886 of record NC_067169.1, on the reverse strand, counting down.
AGCCTCTGAGAAGACAGTTACGATAGACTTCTGTTTGCAATCATAGCAGAGTATCATTAGTAGTGTCAGAGGTTGGCTTTCTCCTATGAGGTGGATCTCATGTTGGGCCAGTCATTGGTTGGACATTCACTCAATCTCTGGTTTTATGGGTGAGTTGGTGTCCCCCTCCCTCTACTGGAAGTCCCACCAGTTAAAGAAGGTAGCCACTTCAGGGTCCATATTATTCCCTGCTTCTAGGAGTATGAGCTTGGGTTACCCTCATAGACTTCAGGGAGCCTCCCTTATCTCAGAGATGCCAGTTTTCCCCTCCCTCTGCTTTCCCCATACCTAATCCCTACTCCAGTTTTCCTACACATGCCCTGCCCTCTCTCACCCAGTTTCCTCTCTCCATCTACTTCAGATGTCTATTTTATTTCCCCTCCTGTGTGAGATTCAATCATCCTCCCTTGGACCCTCCTTGTAACTTAGCTTCTTTGGGTATTGTTGACAGTGTCATATCCAGGGATGCAGGAGTGGAAACTATGCAACTCGCTTGACAGGGATCCGAGCTTGAGGTATCCTCCAGATGACCCTGAATGGACAGGAGTTGAATCACCTGACAAAGACCTGATCCCGGAGCTCATGAGTTATTATTTTCCACCTGTTACTTTCATAATGGTGGTTTTCATTCTGCTCTTCTGTCTCCGTATCTTGGTGTACTTCCCTTTCCCTGTTCTTAGTTCTCCAAAAATCACTGAGCACAGAAAGCTAAATGTTCTGCCAAAATCAAGAAATACTGCCTGGCCAGCAATTCATGCCTAAGGATAAGAATGTTTCAGGCACAGTCATAAGGGAGGGGAGTAAGGGGAAAGTGGGAGGGAGGGAAGACTGGGAGGATACAAGGGAGGGGATAACCATTGAGATGTAATATAAATAAATTAATAAAATAAAATTTAAAAAAAGAATGTTTCAGGCAAGGAAGCAGCTCTAAATTGGAAAAAGATTAAGAATTGTTCCTTACTAAATGTTTTGATGGTTTATGATTTACAAATGGCATATGAAAAGCATGAGACACTGAGGAAAGAAATTTCCAGGGATGAACCTTTGATTATGCAAAAGGAAAAAATGCCTACTGGAACTTTTTTTTTACCTGCTTGACTTCTCTCTCTCTCTCTCTCTCTCTCTCTCTCTCTATATATATATATATATATATATATATATATATATATATATATATATATATATATATATATATATAATGTTGAGTAATTTATTCAGATTACACTGTATCGTTCCATTCCCCCTCTCTCCCTCTTTCACCTTATTTCCCTCCCTTAGGTCTGTGACAGAAGGGGACCTTCTCCTCAACCATATAATCACAGCCTATCAGATCTCATCCTGGTGTTCTGCTTACCCTTCCTCTGAGTGCCACCAGGCCTCCCCGCCAAGGGGAAGTAGTCAAATAGGGGGCACCAGAGATCATGTCAGTGTCAGTCCCTGCTCTTCACACAGCTCTGGAGAACGTGCTGTTCATTGGCTAGATTTACTGCATGCATTGTCCTTGGTTGGTACAGCAGTTTAGTCAGACCCTCTAGGTCTTATACCCGCCAGCCTTGATGGTCTTCTTGTAGGTTTTTAAGACCCTCTGGATCCTTCTGTTTCCCCATTCTCCAATACTTCTCTCACTTGAACTCTCTATAGGAAGTCCCAGCATCTATCCCAATCTCCCACTAAGTGCAGACTTTCAGGGGACATCCCTGTTGGGCTAGTGTCCAATTATAAGTGAGTATATACCATGTGTATCATTCCAGGTTTAGGTTAACTGACTCAGGATGATCATTTCTAGTTCCATCCATTTGTCTGCAAATTTCAAGATTTCCTTGTTTTTAATAGCTGATTATTCCATAATGTAAACGTACCACAATATTTTTATGCATTCTTCAACCAAGGGACATCTCGGTTGTTTCCAGATTCTAGCTATTACCAATAAGGCTCCTATGAACATGGTTGAACACATTTCCTTGTTGTGTGGTGGAGCATTTTTTGGGTATATTTCAATGAGTAGAATAGCTGGGTCTTGAGGTAGCCCTATTCCCAGTTTTCTGAGAAAGCACCGGCTAGATATCCAAAGTGGTTGTACAAGTTTGTACTCCCACCAGCAATGGATGATTGTTCCCCTTTCTCTACACCCTCACCAGTATGTGCTGTCACTTGGGGTATTGGTCTTAGCCATTCTGATGGGTGTAAGATGGAATCTCAGTGTCATTTTGGTTTGTATTTCTCTGATTACTAAGGATGTTGACCATTTCTTTAAGTGTTTCTCAGCCATTCCATATTGCTCTGTTGAGAATTCTGTTTAATTCTGAGCCCCATTTCTTAATTGGGTTATTTGGTTTGGTGGTGTTTAATTTCTTGAGATCTTTATATATTTTGGATATTAATTCTTTGTCAATGTAGGGTTGGTGAAGATCTTTTTTCCCAGTCTGTAGGCTGTCACTTTGTTCTGTTGACAGTGTCTTGTGCCCTACAGAAGCTTTTCAGTTTCATGAGGTCCTGACTTAGAACTTTAAAGAGAAGGTTTGAGTAGATTCTGAGGAAGGCATAAATCGAGAGTGGAATAGTAAGCAAAGCAGCTTGGGTTAATCATTTGACTTTTATGGAAGGGTTGGCTGCCACAGATAACAGACCTTGGGATTCTCATACTACCAATGAAAAGATTAGGATTCTTAAAGAATATATTAGAGCTGAAGCACTTAAAGATGCAGCTACACTTTGCTACACTCAAGGATTCTATAAAAGATGTCTAGCTGGGCATCAAGCTGAGCTTGAAAATTAACTGCAAGTTGAGGAGATGTCTAGTACTTCTATACAAAAAATAGCCTAAGAGTACTAATGTCTAGTTGAAAGGAAACCATAAAAGCTGTTTCCTTAGGGCAAAATCAAAACTGGCTGAAGAGGTCAAACATTGAAGTTAATAAGAAATAAAATGATGTGCTTGCTTTTGGGGTTAGTGGAGCATAGACAGGGTTTGCTTCTGTTTCCTGAAATTTAGATGTAGTTGAAATTCCGTAGTTTTATGTAACTATCATGTGAAATAGCTGACTTTACTTCTTTAAAACATTTTTGACTTCTGTTCCATAACAACAACAACAACCTAAATAAAGAACCGAGGTTTGTGTTCTGTGGTATGCTTGCTTGTCTGCTTGCATGCCTGCCTACTAGCAGGTATTGAGAAAAGAGCCTGCCATTTTGCATTAAACATATGACACAAAAACTGCATTTGTGCTGCTCCTGTTAAGTTCATCCCTGCTTCAAGGACCCTCAAAACATTTGGAAGTGCTAGGGCTGGTCCTCCACAGGGTCTGTGAATTACAATATGGTTATCCTGTAATTTATGGCTAATATCTACTTGTAAGTGAGTATATACCAAAAGTTTCTTTCTGGGTCTGGATTACCTCACTCAGGATGATCTTTTCTAGTTCCTTCCATTTGCCTGCAAATTTCAAGATTTTCTTGTTTTTAATAGCTGAATAGTATTCCATTGTGTAAATGTGCCACACTTTCTTTATTCATTCTTTTGTTGAGGGACATCTAGGGTCTTTACAGTTTCTGATTATTATGAATAAAGCTGCTAAGAACATAGTTGGGCAAGTGTCCATGTTGTATGGTGGAGCATAATTCAACTATATATGCCCAGGAGTGGTATAGTTGGGTCTTGAGGTAGAACTATTCCCAATTTTCTGAGAAAGCACCAGATTGATTTGCAAAGTGTTGTGTAAGTTTACTCTTCCACTGTCAATGAAGGAGTATTCCCCCTTCTCCATGTCCTTACCAGCATGTGCTATCACTTGAATTTTTTATTTCATCCATTGTTTTGGGTTTAAGATGGAGTCTCAGAGTTGTTTCTATTTGCTTTTCCCTCTCCCAAAGAGGTTGAACATTTCTTTAATTGTTTCTAGGCCATTTAAGATTCTTCTGGTTTTACCCTTTTCATTTAGTGCATGAAAGAGTTACAATAGTCCAAATTAAAGGCCCAAATGGTTCCAGTATACTAGATATGAGGTTTTTATACTTGTGATGAGGGAAATAAGAGAAATTCTGCTTATTATAGGAAAACTTTCACCTAAGATTCAGAGAGCTACAAGTATTTATAATGCATGAAACTTCAGTTGATTGTCCTTATCTAGTCCAGTCTCTATCAAGAACTGGCATATGCTACTGCCACTCTTTAGCTGAATTACTTATGCTTACTTGGGATTCTCAATGACATGTGTAGCCAAATCTCTTCTTAAACATTATCATAATTAGATTTCTATTGCTGTGATAAAATGCTAGGAACAAAAACAAACTTTCAAATCACTGTTTGTCCCTGAGCATAGTTATGGCAAGAACTCAGAGCAAGAACCCAGAGGAAGGAACCGACAGAGATCACATGAAAGCTGTTTACTGGATTGCTCCTCACGGCCTGTTCAGCCTGCTTCTTATATACCGTAGGACTACTAGGCCAAGTGTGGTCCCACCCACAATCAGCTGGCCCTTCCCATATGATCATCAATGAAGAAAACTAACTACAGACATGCCTACAGGAATTTGAGGGGAGGCATTTTCTTAACTGAGGTTCCTTTTCAAAGATAACCCTACCCTGTGTCAAGCTGACAGGAAACTATCCAGGATACCCACCTTCAGTGGTTTATTTTTATCATAATCATCAACCATTCCTTGTAAAGGTCTTCTTGCCATTTATCTGTTAAATTTTTATCTTTATATAATTCTCAGTTTAGTCAGGAAGCCAGCCATTACTCAAAAAAGTAGAAATGTGGAGTCAATTAAACTTTCTGTGAACTTATAAAAAGCAGATGATGTCTTGGGTGAATGTGTATTGTTGATACTCTTTTTGTATGTATGTCTGTGTGTCTGTCCTTTCTTTATGCCTGTACCACCCCAGTCAAGTTTCTGGGATTCAAACATTATGCGATGTCATATGTAAGGGTCTTAATAAATGGCATGTACAAGGCAGGTGCCATAGAAGACTAAGGAAGGTAGGAGGTAGTGTGTGTGTATGTGTGTGTGTGTATGTGTGTGGTGTGGGGCATGGGGGTGGGTGGTTGCATGCAAAGACAGATTATTAAAATAATGGAGCTATAGGGAAGTCATCTGAGTCCTTGGTGGAAGATCAGTGACTGTATCAGATTTTTAAAAAATATTTATAATATTATCTTTGTAATTAGTGTTCTCCCAAGTTGAAAAGGATTTGTAAAAATATTTCTTCTTTTTTTATTGTGGAGCTACTTGGAAAAGAAACTTAATGGTCTTTTCAAACTATAAGTCCTCTTGATCCCTGTTTTAAAGATTAATTTTATTTTTTATTTATGTGTATGTGTATGGGTCTGTCTCTTTGTGAGTATCTACATTTAAGCGCAGGTGCCTGACTGCTGGCCATTTTCTAACTTCTTTCCTTTTGATTCTCAAGCCATAGTTCTTAGTGTTCATTCTCCATCATGTGGAAAAATGTATCTTTTCTGCAACTAAGTTTATGCTTCTTCTTTTCTTTGCATTGCTGGGTATTCAACTAGGCAAGTGTAGTACCTCTCAACTTAGAGCCAAAGCCATGTTCCTTGTTCTCAGGAAGTTAACTTCTTCTCCATGGCTTTCCTGGATTCTTTTGTAATTTTAGTTATTAAGGTTTGCAAGATGTTTTCTCTCTAAAAAAATAATGATTTTGATCACTTTCCAGAGAGAAGATCTTGGTGAAAGCATGATTTTTTTGCATCTCAAACATTTTGGCTTGGATTATTTCAGTACATGCAATTTGAAACACATGCTGTGTTGTGTGCATCTGTTAAACATATTTTAAACAGAAAATAAGAAATTAACCTTTGACCTAATTTACATAAAGATAGTAGGAGTTTTCAAAAGTTCCCCTTATTTGTTTTTTCAAAAGTCTACAGTTTCCTCTCTGGTTCCTTCAAATGGGTACCTTTTCAGGTCTGGGCTTGTACTATAATATTTTAAGAAAAATTACTTTTGATTCAAGTCTATTTCTTCTGTAAGAAGACTGTTAGCGACAGTTTGATATCTTAAACAACTGTAAAATGTGAGTTCATAGATTCTTTAAATAAGAAGGTAATCTAATGGTATAGTCAGAGCCCCAATTGAACACTGGACTTTGGAGAAGTTAGGGGAAAAAAAAGACTAGGTCCTCATAAGAAATTGTGAGATAGAAACTCACAGATAAATGAGTAGAAGGTAGTTTTAAGTTTTTAAAAAATAGAAACCTAATATATTAGAAGCTTCATGTATGAAGTTGATCTAAATAAATTTGACAAACAATAGAGAAAACACAACTACAACTGGAAGTCTTTTGTCACCAAATGAAGCACCTAGTCCTGGCAATGGATTACATTTAGTTTAGTTGTTTGCTAAAGGGGTTCCATGGGAACCCCCAAACTACCCAAGCTGCTCTCCACAAATGGAAGGCAAGGTCCTATTGTTGAAGAGAACATCCATATAACTCATTGAAAATTTGTGCTGCTCTCACCTAGGGCCCTTACCCCCTCATTCTAGTGTCTTTGGTATAGAAAGGTACTCTGCATGCTACCTAAGGAGAAAGGTTAACACAAACCTTCCTGCAAATCCTTCAATTTTCAGTGGTGGCTTGCTTGTAAGATTTGCTAGAACAATAGTGGCACAAAGTTTGTGGAACTAACCATCCAATATCTGAGTATATTTAGAGCACACTCCATGATATAGAACCCATCACTAACATTGATTGGGTGGCCAAGAACCTGAGATTAAATGACCCAGGTACCAACCAAATACTATTGTTCTGCTAAAGGAACATAGCAATAAATGACTCCTAATGACATTCTGCTGTAGGATATTGATTGGTACTTGCTCAGCCATCACAAGAGAAGCCTCTTCCTGCAGTGAATGGGAACAAATACAGAGACAGTTCCATAGCCACACAATTATGCAGAACATTCAGTACTAAATGGGTTGTCTCTATCAAATGCGTCTTCCCAGGGCTCAGGGAATCCTGTGGAAGAGGAGGCAGAAAAAGTGTAAAAGCCAGAGTAGATGGGGGACACCAAGGAGACAAGTCACTCTAAATACAGCAGGGCCAAGACACATATAAACTCAGAGATTATGATGCACAGGGCTTGCATGGATCTGCACCAGATGGGATCTCAGTGTTGAGAAAAAAAGTGGACACAGCCCCTCCCATACCTAACACAGAAGCCACCTCCAATTGATAACCATTTATAAAAAAAAAAAAGTTTTCCCCAGGGAATTTTCACTGAGCATACAAACCTTTATAATGGCTATGTATCATGCTCAGCAGTAGATATCCAATTCAAAATAAACTCATTGGCATCTCTGGAGATTCCTTACTTCATTGTGTTTAGTTGAGGCATTTATTTATTATTTTTATATTTTATTTTCTTTTATCCTACAGGTCCTGGCTTCTGGTTTTGTGTTTTTATGTGACTCCTATGCATATGAATTGCATCACTGAGTCTATACATGTTCTTGTGCTTTTTCTTTTTCTCTTTTTTCTTTGTTTTGTCCTATTCTTATTTGTTTGTTTTTGATTTATCTTATTTCAGTTTATCATTATTATTTTTCAATGCCTATTTTCTAACAATAGACAGAAAGAATGTGGATTTGGGTGTGAGAAGTTGTGGGAGGCTCTCAGAAGAGTTGGGGGAGTGTAAACATTATCAAAATATATTGTATGAAAGCATCTATTCTCAATAAAAGAAAAAGAGAAAAATTTTAAAATCTTATAAGGATTAAAATAAAATAGTTTATCAAATTAACAAATTGTTAGTATTAACCACCTGCTAAAGAAATACAACAAAAGCTGTTTTCAGTTTTAAAAAGAAAAAGAAAGATGATTGTATGGATCAGAAATTGTGCTAGAAACAAGTTTGACTTTCTTTACATTTATACTTTCTATGGTTAAAACATGTGAAGATAAAGTTTTTGGGTTTACCAAGACACTTGACATAAATAAAACTTCAATTTTTCTTTTATACATGGTGCAAAATAATGAATAATGTTTACAAAATAGAGATCCTTTTGTTTAAAATTTAAGTTATATCCATAAAAGGATGTGATTTTTCCTATCCAAAGTATTCTTTTTTCATTAGCACAGGGTTTTCAGGTAGGATTTGGGTGAGTTTGTGGTTTCTCAAATTTATGGTAATAATATGTTGATAGTCCCATTCAACAGCCATGCTTGTTGAGGAGGTTGATCATAACAATTAATTTATGACAGAGATTTTGGAGCAGTGTCACCTAAGTTAAACATTCACAAACACAAATTACTGACCATTTGCTCTTTTGCAAATTATTATGGTCTCTTGAGGTTAGAAAAACAGGTTTAGCAAAAGATATTCTAAAAATGTTTCTGCCAATATATGAAAGTCTAAAATATTTCTGTTTATCACTTTTCACACTATATTATTTGAATAATTTAGTTGATATGAGCGTATGCTCATTCCTGAGATTTTGGTTTCTGTTCCTTTTTTTTCTTGGTGAGAAAGAATATTTCATGAGGTAATCAAAGTGCTTTCACAAAGAATGTACAATTCATTTCTGATCTTTTTTCTTTAACTCAGGAACATGACACATATCTACTTCCAGTGTTGTTTTGCTTTTAGACTTTATGTTGTTTGTTTTAGATAAAACAATGCTGAATAGATGATATGAACATTAAAGGTAAGCTTTTGTGTCATAATATTATTACAGGCTAAGGTAGAAACAACAGGAAATTTTATGCTTCAAAGTACCTAGATAAGTCCATGGTTGATGGTATATGAGGCAGGGAGTAGAGGTTTAGTGGAAATTTTTCTGATATTTAAAACCAAGATCTAGTAAAAAGAATCAGGGCGTCTTCAAGAAATGCTTTATTCTTAGGCCAAGTCATGGGGCACAAAATATAAGCTTATCACATTTTATAATGCCATATAAAGTTAATGTTCAAAACCAAAAATGTTCAGATATGTCAAGGCAGTAGAGGAGCCAACTTGAAAAAGTTCTTAGTTCCCAACACTGGAAATTTTGTGCACTAAAGTAAATACCAGTAACACAGTATTATAAATCTAAGGGTGAAATAAATAATGTCAGTTCATACTCACAAATTAATTATTAAATAAGTAAATACACAGGGGATATACATACGGGAAAATAAACACATTTTCTCTGTGTATTTTTTTGTTCTTTTAAAATTTATTATAATTTATTCAGGTTATACCCCAATTGTTATCCCCTCAATTGTATCTTTCCATTCCACACTCCCTCTCTCTTCTGCCTTATTTCCCTTCTCTAAGCCTAGGACAGAGGGGACCTCCTCCCCCACCATGTGACCATAGCCTATCAGGTCTCATCCAGATAGCCTGCTTACTCATCCTCATGTGCCTGAAGGGTCTTCCCACCAAGGAAATTATTCAAATTGGGGACAACAGAGTGTAATTTTTATAGTTACCTTTTCCTCCCAAAGGTAGAAGGTGACATTTTGACACAGAAACTTGCTCTCAAAGAACGTGTGAAAAAGAGAGAAAAGTTATGTTAAAGAGAAAAGTGGCACATACTAAATAAACTAGGAAATCAGGTCTAAAATTGTTAATAATCAAATATATTAATCAATGATTTTTTCATATTGTGAAATGAATATGATGTTTTCCCTTAATTTTCATGCTCCCTGAATACCTATAACTTCTTTTCAACATTGAGAAACTTTGAGAAGAAACTAAATTATGAAACAATGAGTATTTCTAAATACTCTCAGGATCATGAAGAAACCTACAAAACTTGAGAAACTATAACAGAACAACAAAATATAAAACTACACGATTACTTAAATTGCATTTTATCTTACTGATCGTGGCACTGGACAACTTTAAATTCCTTATCAATGGTCTCAGACAGCAAAATAACAATAAATAGTTAATGAATTGTGAATGAAGTCTTGAATTTGCTTAATAGTGTTCCAAAGTTATTTTCTTAGTTGTGACAAATGGACCATAGTTATATAATATGTTAGTAATAGAGAAAATTAGGTAAGAATTAAAAGACAGTTTTCTACCTGAATAGTCCCCCAAAACTCTACTTCAGTCTTCTGGCCCAATATATCTGACAGACATATTTGTGAGGCAGGAACTATGGAAGACTTGCTTACGCTGTCTTGGCAGAGTTTGGCTGTAGACTGTGCCTGCATCTAAACTTGCCCATTTTTTTTTTTTAGGTAGAATTCTGCCTGTGGTAGAATTGAGGACCTTTTGCTCAGTGGCTAGTTTGCCACATTTGAAGCCATCTCCATAAGGAGGTTCTTTCATGCTCATCATCTTCTTTGAGGTAGGCTGAGTGTTGCCAGGAGTTAACCTGTCTCATTGTCAATGAATCTTTAAAGTAATAAAAACTTCTTAAATGCCATATTCTGCATGTCTGTGGAGTTTTAAAGACCTTGTCTTTCTATAGAGTCATATCTATGTGTTATACCTAAGATGTATATTCTTGTGATAAAAGTAGGCTAGCAATCGAAGTAACCATGATTTAATCTACTAACATTTAATTTGTATAACTTATTTCTCTTAAAAGCTACTAACTTGCACTGTCGGCATACTCAGATAATCAGGTTTACTCCTTCTCAAGTCTCTGAGGGAGCTGAAGACCAGGTAGCTTAGTTCTACAATGAAGCTCAATTGTTTAGGGGTTAAGACTTTTTAGGTCTACATAGATGTTCTAAGTTGATAATGACAGTATTTTATGGAGATTGATTTACCTTCAGAAATTTAGATGCACCAAGATAGGAAAGATGTCTTCTTCAAAGCTGTCAAATACAAATAGCCAAAACACTAAGAGTGTAACATTTATATAATTCCTGATTGTGTCATGGTTCTTCTTGCCATAGGTAATCTATTGTATATATGTGTAATAATATAAAATGTATGTGTACAAAAATAAAATAATAAAAAACAAACCATGGAATATATATTTTATGTGTTACAAAATGTTACTTTGTCCTATATGTTTGCCATGTTTGTCTTATACGTTAATTTTTGTCACTATGTGGTAGAGTATGAATTAATATCATGTATCTTCAATCTAAGTCTCTTAAAGAAATGATGGCATTCATAGTATAGTGGGTGTCTATTTTGTTGTGGAAGTGAGCGTATTGTTTATGCTTGATTACATGTAGCACACAGGATAGTCCCAAGCTTAATGTGGTCCTGAATTTGTAGCTGAGTATTTGTACAGTTACACTCAAACTAAGATGATTTAGAGATTTTAAAAAATGTGGAGATATATAGAAAGTGGCATGAGTATGAAAATGAATGAATGTGGGTACATTGCCCCAAATAATTGATATTGATTTTTAAAATTATCTATGTAGGCTGAAGAGAATAAATAAGAGAAAGAAAAAAGGTGGATAAATTTGGGCCTTAGGAAAAAGGAAGAATACATTCACTTAACTAAGGTATAGTGGAAAAATCAATATATCAAGCTCCTAAATGAGACATTTAATCAAATTGCCACTTATTTACAGAGTTGAAATATTGACACATTTGGTATTATTTAAGGTATTTATGATTATTTAGTTACTACATCTGTAGGATATTGAAATATATTTATATATGTGGTAATTTATGAGGAGGGACAAAGTTAATGGAATAGACACAGTAATATAGAAAAACTTGTAATTGAAGTGACCCTGAATGACATTGTCAGATCTTTCAGATTTATGGAATAAAACTAGAGGAGAGAGTACAAGCAAAGGAAAACCAGATCTCGCCTTTGAAAATTGGAACCATTCAAATAATGGACCACTTTTTGTAGATTTACATGATTCACATATAGAATGTTTTATAGTCATTTTTCCAGGCATGAGAAACATCACCAAGAGGATGAAACTTGTTTTACTTGTTCAAAAAAAAGTACAATTTGGAGTATACAAATTGTTCAGTAACAACTGTAAAGTATAGCAAGTGCAGTGGGAAGGAAAGTGCTAATTGCTGAGATAGATTTTTGTCTAGAAGTTACCAATGAAAGACAATCTTACTTAACTTTCAATGCTGTATTGACTAGAGTTGTAGTTTGAATGTAAATGGCCCCTCGTAGGATAATGTGTTTAAATATTTGAGTCCAATCTGATGGAACTGTCTGGGAGGGTCCTGCAACCTTTACTGGGTAGAGCCTCATTAGGAAAAGTGAGTCAGTAGGGGTAGGATTTATTGTGGATTGTGGATTTGCTGTTCACTCTCTGTTTCCTGACTGTAGAAACAATGCAAGCAGCAGCATAGCAGTCCTGCCACCATATTGTTCTCACCAAGAAGGTTTGAGCGATAAATTGAAAAAATCCCTTCTTGCTTTAAATTGCCTTTTGTCAGATGTTTTCCCCCACAAGGCGAGAAAAGTAACTATGACAATTAGTTGTACCAGACTCATGACTAAACACAGAATACAACCAGCTTCATGATCATGCAGGCCTGTGATATCTTTCCACAGTTATTCGGTGCCTGCTAATACAAATGGACTCGTTAGGTAACTTTCTCTGAATTTTTCTGCCATCTTGAGGCAGTTTATATTGTTTGTGTTACCATATTTCTAAGTTTTACTTTTTTACACTTAAAAAATTTTCTATTATGTAGCAATGCATTAGAATATTCTCCTTTTGTCCTACTTGGAGCTTCTGGTTTTCCCAATTGAACCCAGTCAAAGCACTGCAGTTAATGATATCATGTTTGAATCAATTAGCAGAAATCTACTCAGGTGAAAATAATAAATTGTAAAATTAGCAAAACACAAAATTTTTATTAAAATTGAGTATGTGAATAAGAATCTTCAAATTCAGACCTTTAGAGGCTGAGGTAGAAGGATATTGAGTTATAGGCCATGCTTGACTATACAGTGAGAGTCAGAGAGAGAGAGAGAGAGAGAGAGAGAGAGAGAGAGAGAGAGAGAGAGAGAGAGAGAGAGAGAGAGAGAGAATTAATGATAAATAAAGGAAAGAAGGAAAGAAAGAGGAGCAATAAGTAGAGGCAGTGTATCAGTATATCATAAGAAGATAGAAACACGTTAAAGAGAGCTATAAATGCTATATAGGAATGAGTTTAATATTGGATGAAAGAGGCAGTAAGAAAAGATGAGAACAGAGATTAAAGAGATAGCAAGAGCTGTAGAAATGAAGAGCAGAATGTTTCCATGTAAAAATAAAGAGAAATCAGCTGATCTGCAGTTGGTGGAAGGCTGATGAAGATGTAACAACAAGAGAAAGGGCCCAGGTGAAGAAAGCCCAACCACACACCTCAATGAACACTCTAAGCCATTCCAGAAATATTTCTGAAACCTGCAGCCATTTTTTTTATTTGAATGTGTCTTTAGACTCGGTGTCATGGAAAATCCTTCAAATGTACAAACGTACAATTGAGCATAAATTTCAAAGCAGTTTGGAGGTTTTCACTGATGCTCCATCTGGTTGGCATGAGTGATTATCACAGTGCCGATCTTTCCTTACTGGTTTTTCAGATTCTCAACTTGCAAAACGGATTAACATACAGGAATTTAGATGTTAAAAGAATTGCAGTAGCTGGAGATTCCAGTATAGACTGTCAAGGCTTTTCTGTCTTCCAGTTTCACAAAGTATATGGACAAATGTGTGTAAGATTTGGAAATCAGTAAAATCAAATCAACCATAGTAGAGATGTTTGGAACTTGTATGGAGTTGACCAAAGCATCTTCTTTCAATCCTATAATGTTACATAGCACTTTTTGTAGGCACTGTTGTTGCTTTTGTAGGTAGATTCGTTTAAATTGATCCTGGTATACAAAATTCTTGGTATGGTGACTATTTATTTGCACAATATGGGCCCAAGACCCAAGTACTTAAATACTTACAGACAGCTGGAACACAATCTGTGCAAATGTAATCAAAGCCTCCAGGTCTACTCAGTACTAACTTAGAATGTCTAGTGAAAATTGGAAAAACCTTGATGAGTTATGAGTTCATAAATTTAGTAACCTGGCATCTTTCTCCTTATACATCCATGCTCATATACTTTAATCTGTAACATTAGCTTACTTGAAGAATTTTTCTTTGACAAACTGAATTGTATTTCCAAAACAATATGCCAATGTGGTTTTGTAAAGAACTGTATAGATGTGTATTTCCAGTAAGTGGAAGCCATGGAGAAGTCTTGCTTTTGATTGCCATTTCTTTGTTGCCAACACCAGATAGTACAGTTGAATATTGCAGTATCTAAATTGAATTAATTGTTTCATCTCTCTTTGTTAAAAAATTATCTCTCTGTCATAGTTAGGTTTTATATCACTATGAAGAGACACCATGACCACATAAACTCTTATATGGGAAATATTTAATTGGGGATAGCTTACAGTTTCAGAGGTTTAAGCCATTATCATCATGGCAGGAAACGTGGCTGAGTGCAGGCAGACACAGTGCTGGAGAAGGAGTTGAGAGTTTTACATCTTGATCTGCAGGCAGCAGAAAGAGAATTAACTTGAGCTTTGGAGATCTCAAACCCTGCCCCCAGTGACACGCCTTCTCCAACAATGCCATACCTACTTCAACAAGGCCACATCTCCTAATAGTGGCACTCCCTATGGGTCTATGAGGTCATCAAGCCACCACACCCTCTAAAAGTATAGAGGGAACAGCAGTATACAGTTCCATCATTTGCTTTCATGTGGTTCATATTTTATCATCATATAACAGTCATTCTATATGTGGCTAATGAAAGATGTTGAAAACAATAATTACACCATAACGGCACCAGGTACTATATGATAAGACTTTCTCAGGAACTGTGTCTTAGCTTTGAGGAAAGTCACAATGCTTTTTAATAGTTTGCATCATTGACCTGGTAAGGGGTGTGGAGAATTACTTTTTAAAAGTTATTTATTTATTCAGTATACATTCTGACTGAAGCCCGCCTCCTCTCTTCCCAGTCCCCCATACCCTTTTCCCATTCTCCCCTCTCCTTCTTCTCAGAGAAGTGGGAGTTTACTCTGTAGGTTTTCTTGTGGAATCCTTGACCCCTCTTGCTCCCTCTTTCCTTCCTCCCACTCTTCCTCAAAACTCCTTTAGCTCAGCCTCTTGTTTGGCCGAGGGTTTCTGTATCTGTTTCCATCAGCTGCTGGATGAATCCTCTCAGAAGTCTGTTATGCTAGACATCTATTTGCAAGCATAACAGAGTATCAATTGTGTCAGGGGTTGACTCTCTCCAATTTTTGTTGTTTGATACCTGTTTGGTTTCAGATAAAGACTAGTTTGCTTCAGCTAAATCTTCTTAACTGGTCTGTTATTGACATATTAGTTAAACTTTTAAAAAGGTATAGTAACAAGTTGGCATATAAAGAGGTTGGAGGTTAGAGAGAGTGGTTGTCAGAGAAAAAGGGTAAATAAATATCTTTAACCTCTAAACTTCCCACATAATTATCATCCACAGACTACCCAATATCTAGAAGCAAAAGAACGAATAAAGCACACCCACATGTTCTCGAGAATTAGGGGGGAAAGCCTTGATTTTACTCATGAGTCTGTCTAATTTCTTTGGGTTCATCAAAATAAAATATTGTAGAAGCAAGAGACCACACCATGAGCAAATGTAAAGTTTTCAAACACAATATTACAAGGATTTGGGGAGATAAAATGTTTTATTTGTAGCCCACCGTGACTTAGCAGTGACTTAATAGACATGCCATTCCGTCTCTCTAGTCTTCGAAGTCTTAATTTTACTTTTTAAATAAAACTACTTACCTTGAAGAAAACATTTTCCTGTCTTGGTGAGTCTAAAATTATGAATGCAACTCAATATCTATTGTATCTCATATCTATCACTTTAAAACATCCATCTAGACCTAAAATATCGTAACCCCTAATTAAAAATCAATACATTTATGGGAATTTGTGAAACAGGTGTAGAGACCTAATAAAGAAGTATACTTAAAAAAGCTAACCACAGTTTAAAGTGGGAAAATACCATCAAATTAAATTGATTGAACATATGCTACATCTGGGGAAGTTGCTCTTATTTTACTAACATTGGTTCACTCAATCTTTTTCTGTTTGATTATACACTATTATCTTACATTGTATCAAGATAAGATAAATAGATTAGTGTACATACTCACTACATATATAGAATATATATATTTAAATGTATACTTTCTGTGCTGCAAAAAATTAATTTTGTAATTTAATATATAATTTTAGGATTTTATATTATATAGTTAATGCAATGTGGCATTTTAATAATATTCAAACACAAATATGAATATTATGCATAGAGTCTACATAGCAAGCTTCAGTGTACACTGCTACACTGATGTCATAGAAACATCTTGCTGTGTTAAGTAAGGATGCTACTTGAGGTCTGGTGGTGATTTGTATAGTCAGCCACTGAGTCACTAGAGCCTTAGAATTGTTTATCAGCATGATGGATATACTTTTTCTCCTATGGTTTATCAGTCCAGTCAGCTTACTTTCTTGAATATAATATTTGGCAGATATAACAACACATATTATCTTTCATGTTTGCACTATGGCTGCAATGTTGAAACAACTCACAAATCTTATTAAGCTCAACATTTTAAGATGATGTTCAACATCATTTCTCTAATGCTTCACTATAATTCCTTTACATTTCTTAGCAATTCATAGTTAAGGGTGGCTTTTGTTTCCTATCAGGGTGCAATAAATATTTGCTTCTACTGCCTGATGCTGCTGAGAAGCAATATCTAAGCATTTTATAAAACCCAAGGATGATGTGAGTTGCAGGGCCGTGTTTGCTAAAGGTTTTCATGAACTACATACTTTGGTTAACTTTTGATTATTTATAGATAACCAGAGCAGGAAAAGACTAGAGTAGCCTTATAGTCTCCCGAGCAGCAATGGTAGCCCTGTCTTTGCCTAGAATTAATACCACAATGACTTTCAAATGATTTAGTTATTCTGTTTTTAAATGTCTGGTAAAGAATAAGTGTGATTGCAACGAACTACTCATTTCTCTAAATATCAGATGTTGTCAGATAGCTCTTCATGCAGAACAAGATGGTAAATTGATTGTTAGGAGCAGTTCTTTTTAATTTTCTATTAGTGGAGATGGAGAAATATTACTTTGCTGAAAGAAAAAAAAAACAAAATAAATCAAAGACTGAGAGAAATAATTATGAATTACCTTCATATCTTTGCATCTTTTTTCTTTAGATGGAATAATTTTCATGCTTTGTTAGACATTATTTGAATATGCTTTATTCATATTGACTACTCTTTTCTAGATACTGTTCAAATTTTTATAGTTTTTAGAAATTATATAATCTAAAAATGGACAAAGCACGTTAGTACTAACATATGGCTGGTAAGGAGTCATATCTCAAAATTTCAAGCCCACAATGTACTTTTCTACTCAGATCAAACCAAAACTACTGAAATCCAATTACACAGAAAAAGTAATTTCTCCCAATAGTGGTAGTCCTCCTCCACTCCAGTACTGGGCGTGTACCATCTCTGTTTTCATTTTCTCAGAATTCTTCAGACTACTGAGCTGGTAAGATAAGTCACTGATGACTTGAGCTCCATCTCTGGGACATACATAGTAGAAGGAAAGGAAAATAGCGACTCCCTAAATTGTCTTCTGACCTCAATACACATGAGAAAGCATGAGTTCTGTCCCTCACATATACACAGGTACACAAGAAATGAATAATAAATAAATAAGTACATTTAACAAATTTGCTAAAATTTGTTAAATTTTAAAAATAGTTACTTTCCCTTTTGAAAACATTCACTTTCTTACATTTATATGTGTACACATACACACACACAGATTCTCATGGACAATTTTGTCAAACTTAAAAAAAATAAAACATGAGGGCAGACAAGCTATAAAATGTGGCAGCTAAGAGGAGAGTGGAGAAGAAAAGAAAAATAGGCCATGAGGTTTGGGTTATGCTGTCATGGAGGTCAGCCATGTGGCTTTAGCAGGGGGCTTTAGAGAAAAAGTAAGCAAGTCCAAAGAACCAGAGAACGCATCCTTAGGCTCTGGCCACCATCCAAAAGAAGAAACAAAAAAGATAAAAAGTTTTTATTGTGTCTTTTAAAGGAATGACTCAGTAAAACAGAGTATGCTTTAAGAAACATAAATTATTAATATGTGTATATATAATATTAAACTACTTTTAAAATGACTTTCTTTTTTTTTAAATT
Source organism: Acomys russatus (assembly GCF_903995435.1). Classification (NCBI taxonomy): domain Eukaryota; kingdom Metazoa; phylum Chordata; class Mammalia; order Rodentia; family Muridae; genus Acomys; species Acomys russatus. Next base: position 75,804,678 of record NC_067169.1, on the reverse strand, counting down.
TTTATTATTAATTTATTCTTGTTACATCTCAATGGTTATCCATCCCTTGTGTCCTCCCATTCTTCCCTCCCTCACCTTTTCCCTTTATTCCCCTCCCCTATGACTGTTCCTGAGGGAGATTTCCTCCCCCTGTATATGCTCATAGGGTATCAAGTCTCTTCTCGGTAACCTGCTGTCCTTCCTCTGAGTGCCACAAGGTCTCCCCCTCCAGGGGACATGGTCAAATGTGGGGCACCAGAGTATGTGAGAAAGTCATATCCCACTCTCCACTCAAGTGTGGAGACTGTTCTGACCTTTGGCTAGATCTGGGTAGGGGTTTAAAGTTTACCACCTGTATTATTCTTGGCTGGTGCCTTAGTTTGAGCGGGACCCCTGGGCCCAAATCTGCTAGGAGCGCTCAATTCCACCCTAGGTATCAGCTAAAATTCCTTTCTTAATTGATGGTACCATCATCAACATGAAACCCTGTTTTTCAGAAATGGAGTTTTATTTTTTGAATATTTCTATGATTTGAAAATTTGTAAAATCATATAAATTATATGTCATATAACACAATTCATAAAATATAATCTGGTAGTTTCAACCTTCTTTCAGTTTTGATCATATGCAAACAGGTAAGTATAATTATATGATTACAGCCAAATCACCAAAGAAAATTCTAAATGAGAAAGGTGCCAGACAAAATTCCTTTAGTATCCTTATCAATATTTCTTCTAAGTTACCATTATCTACCAGTAGTTATTTTTGAGTGCAGTTATGGCTCTGTTTCAGCAGAGCTCAATTATGGTGGTACACCAAAGTGACACATGGAATTTATGATTATAAGTCAAATTTATTGAGTATGGATCTCTCTATACCCAAGTCAATGTCTATACTTAAAAATTCTAATTGTGATTTTGAGAGTTCTGGGTCAAGAGCAATCATTTACACAATACTATTAGCCCACTCACATTTCTTTGTCTTCTCTACAAATACACCTTACATCTTTTATTCATCCAGTCAACATTTATTGAGCCATGGTATAAACATTTGATCTCTGACATTAAGCCTAAGAATGGAAATATTACACAGCTTACTTTTTAATAACTTACTTTTTGTCACAAAATTTAAAGCTTGGTAAAAAGGAAAAGCAACACAAAGATATGAATTATCACAAATAAGTAAAAGTAATAAGACATGATTCAGAAAACAAGATTTAAGCTGGGTTTTGAAGATTTAAGTAGCAATTTGTGAACATGAAGATGATTTAGTCAAGAATAGCATCCAAAGGTACCTTGTTAAGATCAGAACACAATATATTTAGCTAATGTTGATAATTAAACATGACAGAGGCAGAGGATGAGAGAAGGACTGAGTCATAAATTAAGAGTTGTAAGTATGGAAAGAAATGTGAAGGGTCATTAATGCAGCTTTTCAAGTAGGACAATCAGGAGGTTAACTCTAGATAGCACTTCTGTATAGTGATATAGAGTCCATAGGATAAATTTGAGTTGTCAGATCCACTTTGCAAACATCAACTTAGAGGTAATAGTAATAGGCTGAAGGGATGACTGAGTGTCTAAGAGTCTAAGTGTTCTACCAGAAGATTCAGTTTTGATTGCCAGCGTCCACATGGTGGTACAGATGATTCTGTACCACCAGTCACAGGTGATCTGAATTCCTTTTCTTGCCTACTTGGAAACCTGGGATACATGTGGTGTATAGATGTACGTGCAGGCAAAACACTGTCATGCAGACATAAATACAAATATTAAGAAATGATATATATATGATAGAAGGTAGAGTCTTCAAAGGAAGTACTGCAGAAGATTACAAAATCTAAGAGAAAACTAGCATTAATCATGTAAAAAAATGTGAAGAATAATGCTAAAAAGAAAAATGAGAAACATCCTGAAATGATGATTGTGTCAGTAAAGGAAAGAAGAACACCATTTTTAGAAATTTAATTATTTTATGTTTCTGATATCAGAATAGAAGCATATTCAATAGGAAAAGGTGAAGAGGACAGACATTGAAGACTATCCCAATTGCTTCCTAAAATACCAGGTAACAGTGTTTCAACTACATTGATGAGCCAAAGCATAATAACTATTTAAATATGATGTAATACCCTATGAGAATATATAGGGGGACGTAATCCCCCTCAGGAACAGTCATAGGGGAGGGGAATAATGGGAAAATGGGGGGGGGAGGAATGGGAGGATACAAGGGATGGGATAAACATTGAGATATAACAAGAATAAATTAATAAAAAAAATTAAAAAAATATTTCTTTGAAATACTTAAATGATGAATGAAATTTAGGACATAAAGATATTGGTAAAAAGCATCCAAGAAGAACAACATATATTACCACAAATTTGTATTACTTCCATATTCCAAATTAATAGAATAAAAAGGAAACAGAAGAAACATTTAAAATATATAATTGTGGAAAAGTTTTATTTACATTTGTATTTTAGGAACTTACACAGATTGTTTTAAAGTCTGATAAAATGTTAAAATATCACAATAGGATATGTCAAGAAGAGAAATTAAAAGAATGATTACTGCTCAGACAATTGCACATTTTTCAGCTTGCACATTATTTAAACAAGTAAATTTGTCTAATAAATAATTTCTCTTAAAATAATTTCTCTTAAAATGGTGACACTCAGAATTTGCGTTATAGGTATAGACACTAACTTGACAACACATACTAAGAGTATTAAAATGCTGAAAACCCTTGAACTTATAATGGCATTTCAAACAAAAAGTTCCAAGTACATATTTACATATCAGAAAAAAGGTTTATTACTGGATTAGCTGTTGTATCATTACTGAAAATACGAAACATTCGGAAACAATTTTTGATGTACCAAAAAGTGGTCTACTAAATAAGACATATATAATGTGGGCCACAGTGGTCTGAGCCTGGACAATTGGGCAGATAAAGTGTGGTCCAACCAGTCCCCACAGCCCAGCAGGGTCTCCCACACTCTTAAGAGAAGCTGGACAGCCCTGAGTGGTCTGGAAGTGGGTTGAACTGTGGCTCCAACTAAGTGGGACTAAACCACCAAAGGTGCACTATCTAGACTGGTCCACTATCTAGACTGGTCCGGGCAGGAACCTGACTGTGGGCTACAGCAGTCCAGGCCTGGACAATCAGGCAGATGAAGCCCAGCCTGGCCAGTCCCCATGGCCTGGCAGGATCTCCCATGCTCTAGGGGGAAGCTGGACAACCCTGAGGGGTCTGGGTAGGTCTAAACTGCAGCCACAACTCAGTGGGACAGAACCACCACAGTCCTGCTGTCTGAACAGGTCCAGGCAGGAACCTATCTACCCACCACAGCAATCCATGCCTGCACAATCCATGCCTGGGAGAGGCTGGACTGTCCTGAGGGGTCAGGACAGAAAATTAAACAGTGGCCTCCAACACAGCTAGTCTGACTCTCCTCTGTAGCGTGAATGGTATCAGGTAGAAGCCTACCTCTGTTGACAGAGGCAGGAGCTTAAGGTGTAGAGCAAAGTCTTCTGGAGCAGAAACCAGGTCACCTGCTGGTTCCAGGGAAGAACTCCCTGATCCCCACAGGCAAGGGCATGTGACCTATAATCACTCAACAACTATCCACTCTCAAAAAACAGTGAAGGACACCAGAAACTATCACCCAACATCAGAGAAAGCAAGATAACTAAAGGACAGTGTAAGAATGCAAACAACAAAAACCAAAACAACTCGCATCTCTAGATCTCAGCACTCCCAAAGAAAGCAACCCTGAGAACTAAAATACAATAGAAATAGAAGAAAATGACCTCAAATCCTTAGTAATGAAGATGATAATGGAGGAAACAAATAAAATCAAATGCAAGAAGACACAGCCAAACAGGTGGAAGACATAAAAAAGGCCTGTAGAGAGGCACTGGAAAAATTTCAGGAAAGTACAAACAACCAGATGAAGGATATTAATAAAACAGTTAAAGATCTGAAGATGAAAATGTAAACAGTGATAAAGGCACAGACAGAAGAAAAACAGGAATGAGAGAACTTAGAGAAGAAAGTAAGCAACACAGAGTTGAGCTTTTCTAACAGACTCCAAGAAACAGAGGAACAAATCTTGGAACTAGAAGATACAATCATAGAACTTGAAGCAACCATCAAAGAAAATGTCAAATATAAAAACTTCCTGGCATAAAATATCCAAGAAATCAAGGACACCATGAAAAGACAAAACCTGAGAATAATAGGCATCGAGGAAAGAGAAGACACCTGACTCCAAGGCCCAGAAAATATCTTCAACAAAATCATAGAAGAAAATTTCCCCAATTTAAAGAAGGAGATGCCTATAAACATACAAGAGGCCTACAGAACACCAAATAGAATAGACCAGAAAGGAAAATCTTCCTGCCTCATAATAATAAAAACACAAAATATACAGAACAAAGAAAAATATTAAAAGTTGCAAGAGAAAAAGGCCAAGTAACATACAATGACAAACCTATCAGAATTACACCTGACTTCTCAGCAGAGACCATAAAAGCCAGAAGGGCCTGGACAGAGGTCCTGCAAACCCTAAGAGACCACAGATGCCAGGCCAGACTACTTTATCCAGCAAAACTATCAATAACCGTTGACGGAGAAAAGAAAATATTCCATGACAAAAACAAAGTCAAACAGTTCCTTTCCACAAATCCAGCTTTACAGAAGTTACTAGAAGGTAACCTCCACCCTAAAGGGACAAGGCACAATGAAAACTACACAGGAAATAGATAACTACATCATCACAAAAACACAACCACACAAACTCTCTACTATAACTAACATCAAAAATTAAGGGACTTAATAGTAACCTGTCATTAATATCTGTCAACCTCAATGGTCTCAATTCTCCAATAAAAAGACACAGACTAACTGAATGGATGCATAAAAAACATCCTTCTGCATTCAAGAAACACATCTCACCCATAAGGACAGACATTACCTCAGGGTAAAAGGCTAGAAGAAATATTCCAAGCAAATGTTCATAAGAAGCAAGCTGGTGTAGCCATTTTAATATCTAATTAAATAGATTGATTCCACTTGCCAAAATTGAATCAAGAGCTGATAAACAAATTAAATAGTCCTATTTCTCCTATAGAAATAGAAAGAATCATTGATAGTCTCCCAACCAAAAAATGCCCAGCACCAGATGGTTTCAGCTCAGAATTCTACCAGACATTCAATGAAGAGCTAATACTGATATTCTTCAAGCTACTTAAAAAGATAGAAATGGATGGATATTACCAAATTACTTCTATGAGGCCACAGTCCTGTTGATACCTAAACCCCACAAAGACTCAACAAAAAAAGAGAATTTCAGACCAGTTTCTCTTATGAACATTGATGCAAAAATACTAAAAAAAAAAAAAAAAAAAAAAAAAAAAAAAAAAAAAAAAAACTCTCAAAACAAATACAAAAACATATCAAAGAATCATTCACAATGACCAGGTAGACTTCATTTCAGGCATGCAGGGATTTTTTTTTAATATACAGAAATATATCAGTGTAATCCACTATATAAATAAAATGAAATACAAAACCGCACATGATCATCTCCTTAGATGCAGAAAAAGCATTTGATAAAATCCAACACCCATTCATGTTTAAGCTTTTGGAGAGATTGTGTATACAAGGCACATACCTAAACATAATAAAGGCTATATACAGCAACCCAATAGCCAACATCAAATTAAATGGAGAGATACTCAAGGAAATTCCTCTAAAGTCAGGGACTAGACAAGGCTTCCCACTTTCTCCATATTTGCTCAATATAGTTCTTGAAGTTCTAGCCACATCAATAAGACAACAAAAGGAGATCAAGGGTATCCAAATGGGAAAGGAGGAAGTCAAATTATCCCTATTTACAGATGATATGATAGTGTACATAGATGATCCCCAAAGTTCCATCAAAGAACTCCTAAAGCTGTTAAAGACCTTCAGCAAATTGGCTGGATACAAAAGTAACTCAAAAAAGTCAGTAGCCTTCCTATATACAAATGAAAATCATGCAGAGGAAGAAATTAGGAAAACTACACACTTCATGACAGCCACAAGCAATATAAAATATCTAGGAGTAACTCTAACCAAACAAGTGAAAAACTTGTTTCAAAAAAACTAAAAATCTCTGAAGAGATTGAAGATGACATCAGAAGATGGAAATATCTCCCTTGTTTGTGCATCAGGAGAATTAACATAGTAAAAATGGCCATCTTACCAAAAACAATTTACACATTCAATGCAATCCCTATGAAAATACCTACACAATGTTTTAAAGATATTGAAAGATCAATTCTCAACTTTGTATGGAAAAACAAAAAACCCAGAATAGCTAAAGCAATCCTATATAACAAAAGATCCTCCAGAGGAATCTCCATTCCTGATCTCAAGCTGTACTTTAGAACAACAGTAATTAAAACAGCATGGTACTGGCAGAGCAATAGGCTGGTTGATCAATGGAATCGAATCGAAGATCCAGAAATGAATCCATACACATATGGTCATTTGATTTTTGAGAAAGAAGCCAGATCTATTCAATGGAAAAAGTATAGCATCTTCAACAAATGGTGCTGGTCTAACTGGATATCTATATGTAGAAAGATGCAATTAGACCCATATTTGTCACCATGCACAAAACTCAAGTCCAAGTGGACTAAAGACCTCAACATAAAACCAGAGACACTAAATCTGTCAGAAGAAAAAGTGGGGAAGGGCCTGGAACACATTGGCACAGGAGACAACTTCCTGAACAGAACACCAACAGCCGAGGCCTTAAGGTCAACAATTAATAAATGGGTCCTCATGAGGCTGAGAAGCTTCTGTAAGGCAGAAGACACTGTCAACAGAACAAAGCAACAGCGTACAGACTGAGAAAAGATCTTCACCAACCCTACACCTGAAAAAGGCCTGATATCCACAATATATAAAGAACTCAAAAAAGTAAACACCACTAAACCAAATAACCCAAATGAGAAGTGGGGCTCAGAACTAAACAGAATTCGCAACAGAGAAATAATCGAATGGCTAAGAAACACTTATAGAAATGCTCAACGTCATCAGAGAAATGCAAATCAAAATGACTCTGAGATCCCATCTTATACCCATCAGAATGGCTAAGATAAAAACTCAAGTGACACCACATGCTGGCGAGGATATGGAGAGAGAGGAACACTCCTTCATTGCTGGTGGGAATGCAAACTAGTACAGCCACTTTGGAAATCTATCTGGCGCTATCTCAGAAAACTAGGAATAGGGCTTCCTCAAGACCCAGCTATTCCACTCCTTGGAATATACCCAGAAAATGCTCCACCACACAACAAGGCCATGTGCTCCACCATGTTCATAGCAGCCTTATTTCTAATAGCCAGAACCTGGAAACAGCCTAAGTGTCCCTCAGTTGAACAATGGATAGAGAAACTGTGGTATATTTACACTATTGAATATTACTCAGCTAGTAAAAAAAAGGAAATCCCGAAATTTGTGGGCAAATAGATGGAACTTGAAATGATCATACTGAGTGTATTAACCCAGAAGCAGAAAGACTCACATGGTATATACTCACTTATAATTGGGCACTAGCCCAAAAGGCACGTCCCATGAAAGTCTTCACTTACAAGGAGATTGGGATAGATGTGAGGACATCTTATTGGGACTCTAGGTAAGAGGAATATAGGAGATGGGAAAATAGAAGGATTCAGAGTGTCCTAGAAACTTACAAGAAGAACATCGTGATGGGTGGATTGGGGCCCAGGGGGTTTTGCTCAAACTACTGCACCAACCAAGAACAATACATGTAGTAAATAACGACCCCCTACTCTGATCTAGCCAATGGACAGGACACTCTGCACAGTTATGTGGAGAGTGGGGACTGACTCTGACATGAACTCTGGTGCCCCATATGTGACCACCTCCCCTTGGTGGGGAGGCCTGGTGGCACTCAGAGAAAGAATAGGCAGGCTACCAAGATGAGACTTGATAGCTTATGACCATATATAGTGGGGGAGGAGATCCCCCTCGATCATGGACCTAGGGGACAGGAATAGGGTGAAAGTGGGATGGAGGGTGGATGATGGAATAACAATTTTGTTGTAATCTGAATAAATTAATTAAATAAAACAAAACAAAAAGACATGTATAATGTAATATTCAAATATTAAATTTGATATGAAAATTTGAAAGTGGAGTAGTGGCTTACAATTTAACATTTTCCATGACTTTCTCAATACTATCTCAGTGTATGGTAGTACAACCATATTTATCTTAAAATATTGATGGAAGTAGTGTTCTATATAGAAAGAAGCTGGTTACTGACTTTGAAGTTTGAAACGTGTCAACTGTAAAATCATATGTGTATGAAATGTCTCTAGAGACATCAAAGTATAATAGCACTAAAGCAAAAAACACCCACTGAATATTTACTTCTAGTTGAGGTGGGAATATTATGGGTCATATACACATAACTAGCTACCTGTTCTTGGTGAGTGGCTTCCTTTTCTACATTTCCACAAAACTGCTTACTTAATATTCCATGTTGTGTTTCTGTCAAACTCGTAGTTTTTCATATTTGACACACATAATTTTTACTTCTCCAAATTAATAGCAATAGACTCATGAATATATAGAAGTTACATGATCATTCAGGAACTTCAGATGTACTATCTCTGAACTAGGAGATTGGAAATCTTCTGGACAAGGATTTTTTTTTCCTTTGTTAATGTGGACTTCATCTACTCTTAATGTGGCTTAATTTACCTCTTTGTGTAAGAAAATCATCTTCCTTAACATGTAAGACAAGACTGGACTGCTTTTTTTCTTATCTGTATAGAAAGATATTCAAGTTCATTTCTTTATCTTGTCCCCTCAGCAAAAAAACAAAACAAAACAAAACAAAAAAACTTCCTAAAATTCTTTCTCAAAATAAAGTCATTCTAATTTCAGTGTTATCATTTTATTCCAGAAGTTCCATGTTGCTTTTCTTTTTTATTATTGAGGAAGTAGAAAGAATATATATATATATATATATATATATATATATATATATATATATATATATATGTGTGTGTGTGTGTGTGTGTGTGTGTGTGTGTGTGTGTGTAAGGGTTTAATTTTGCTATCTATAGAAGTTTTTTCCCCCTTAACTCAGGCTCAAATGTTTCTTTTCCTGTTCCTCAGGCTTGGTGGTCAAATGGGATCATTGATATTATGATGGGCAGATCTGGGCCCAGGGGTCCTGCTCAAGCTATGGTGCCAGCCAAGGACAATACATGCAGTAAACTAAAAAGTATTTGATTTAATTGATCCATGACAGGAGAAATTTTCTTTTCCCTCCTGCATAAAGTGTTTGACAATAAAAAATTAAGAGTTGCTTTAATATATTGATTTCATATTATCTATGTAATTTGAAAGTATTTCATCATACCATCTATCCCCATACTCCCATTAACAGTTACTACCCAAGGTCTTTCTGCGAATGTCTGACAAACCATCAGTCAAACTTTTGTTACTATGTAACTGGACATTTTCAGTAAATACAAGCAAACAACGTATTTATTTACTTACTTAAGAGTTAATTTTTATATTTGCCTTATTTTGAGATTATAAATTAATAAAAAATGTTGACTAGAACTGAAAAAATTATTTTTAGAGATTATATCATAATTACAAAACTCTCTCTTCTGTTTTATTCCTTCTAAACCCTCCCATAGACCCCTCCTTGCTCTTTTTTAAAACCCATGACCTTGTTTTTCATTAATTACTGTTATATGCAAATGTGTGTATGTATATGCATATACTTATATATTCTTAAATGCATAATGTAACCTGCTCAGTCTGTATACTGTTAGTTGTGTGTGTATGTTTTCAGGGCTGGCAATTTGATGTTAGCTAACCAATTGGTCTGCTGTTATTTTTGGAAGACTTTTTTCCATTCTTATCATTCCTTAGTTGCTTGTAGTTTTTTGTGTAGGGTAGAGGCCTCTTGATATTCCCTCTGTGTTCTGTCACCATTAATATGTTTATCATTGCTGATCTTACTTGGGCCATATTTAGAAAATCATGTTTGTGTATTTTATGGGTGTAGTTTCTGACATTTCTAGGAGACGGTTTGAATAAATACAAGCAAACAGTATGCTTTTATGGCTCAATCTCTAAAAGATAAAATTTTGCTTATTCATTTATTTGTTGATATTTTGTTTATATCTTCTATCTGTTCTGCTTTGAGAAACTTCATATTTTATGAAAATATGTTTTAAAGTCTCTTATTTTAACCACAGATGAAAAATTGTATGGAGAGTGTCTTTCTGGGTCTGGTTGCTTCACTCAATATAATATCTTCTAGTTTCAACCATTTTTTGCACATTTTAAGACTTCAACTTTCTTTACATTAGCATTCCAGTATATATGTACAACATTTTCATTATCCATTCACTAGTTGAGGGGCATTTCAGTTGTTTCCATTTTATAGTTATTGTGATTATAGCAGCAATGGTATTGCTACCTCAGGCAACTGCAATATTAAGCAAATGCTGCTGATTGTTTTGATAAACACTTTAAGGATAAAGCTGTTTGCACAGAATAATCTCTGAGCCAGGTTAAATAAAGACACTGTGAAAGCATGATTAAAGTAGTTCACAGGCAGGTCAAAGAGTGACAGTATTCTTGTGATAAGGCTTTTTAAAAATCTAAATATATTTTGACCTATCTAGTGCCTCTTGGACAGTTGTTTGACATAGGTACAGAAGTTGTTTGGCTGTTAGTTTGGAGTAAACCATCAGTTACTCTTTATCTAGACATTTTCCCAAATAACCATACAGACAGACTGGAACTTATTTACTTAGCCTAGAGCATAGTACTGAGCAATAATTACTCCATCCTAAACCTCCAAGCTAGTCTTTTTTTATTTAATCCCATTCAGATTATATATATATATATATATATATATATATATATATATATATATATATATATATATATATATATCTATATATATATATATTAGGTTTTTTTGAGACAGAGTTTCTCTGTGTAACAATCTTGGCTATCTTGGACTCGCTTTTTGTAGATCAGGCTGGCCTCGAACTCACAGCTATCTGCCTGCCTCTCCCTCCCAAGTGCTGGGATTAAAGGCGTGTGCCACCCCACCCAGCCTATATTTGCTTTTTAATCATCTTCTTGCTCTGGTTTGTTTCTCTTCTGAAGCTTTTTGGACCTCTCCTTCTGGCTCAATCTCCTACTTCCTCTTCTCATTCTCCACCCTTGCCTGGTCCAGGATATACCTCCTTATTCTCTGTATTGATCAGCATTGGCTAGTTGGTGTTTTATAGGCAGAACAGAAACCAAATGGTGGGAATGTTTATACAAATTGTATACAGGAGGTACTTAGAATGAACATAACAGTGGCCTGTCTGGATTGAAACCAGGTAGTGGGGTAGAAAAATCAGCATTTGAATGAACAAGGATAAACTATACAGAGTTCATAAAATGTTATGCCAACAAAATTGAACAACTTCAAACATTGTAAAAATTCTTATAATTAGTGATATCTGGTTACAATCCTTGAATAAACCCCCTGGATTATTGTAAAACTTTTTATAAATTTTATTGTTATAAAAAGTTACGATTTTGCTACTGTTCTAAAACTTTACATCAGATTCCACTTATAGGAAACTTAAAAAAATACTTATTTTAATGTGCCAAGTATTGGGTTTCATTACATCATTTTTTAAAAAAGAAACCATTTGTTGTTTCTTCTTCTCTGTTCTTCTCACCCCTGTGCATTCTACCACTGCTATCCTCTTTTCTGCTTTCTTACTACCTATGACTTTTTTCCTAACCATGCTTCTCAAAATTTCACATAGTACTTACTTAGTTCCATAATCCATACCACTTTTCACATTCTGTCATTTACATACATGTAAACATTGGAAGTTATCCTTAGATGAAAGATTATCCCACTATTCCAGAAAAGTTACACAAGAACTACTTCTATTTCTAGAATTCAAATAAAGCACTGTATTAGGGCATTATTGTGGAATGAAAAAGAAAGGGCTTTGAAATATCTCCTATTTAAATCCGGGTTAATTGCTTGTTAGCTAAGCAATCTTGGGCATCTCAATTTTCTTCTTATTGTGAAGACAGAACAATAATGCAACACAGAATTGTATTTTAATGTAACTAAAATAATGAATGCAAAATTTCTAGTATGTAGCATATAGCCAACACATCATAAACTTGCTACTAACAGTTCCATTTAACTGCAAACCCAATGATTTCAATCTCAGTAAGTTGCTATGCTTCACAGTAGACTGTCCCAATTTATTTGTCACAAAAATATGTAGTAATAGTGTTAGGCCACTCAGCCAGTGGATACCACCACATTAGCTGTCACCTTTTAGCTACAAACTTATTTGCAAGGTGCCTTTAGGACTTGGTTGTTGCATTACAACTCTATTTTCATTTGTGCCTTCTAGCACTGACTTGACTTTACTAACAGCAATACCACATTGTTGACTTCTTTTCAGCCTCTACCACCACACCCCATAGATCTTTTTTTAGCCCTAGTCACATATAGCCAGTTATTTCTCTTATTTATTATTTATATATTGCTAGATTTATGTAGTGCTTTTCCCTCTAAAAGCTTAAGGCACTGTACAGAGAACTTAAAAACATGGCCCATTGAACATTATACATCTAAAATGAAATTGAAACTGGGGAATGTAGACAAGCAAACAGGAATGGAAAATCTGATAGATAATGAATGATCAGGGGAAAGAGAGAAGAGTATATTGGTAAGCTCATTTTTTCTCTTTTCATATGGCACCTTGAGAACCTATCCCTGGTAAATGCTTTATTTTTCAGATCTCTGATCCAGTCTTAAAATGCTTAGGTCATTTACTCTTCAAAAGAGATGGGTTATTTGTCACCTTTCCAGACGTAAGTGAAAAGAAAGGACAACTGAATGCAAATTTTATTAGCTAAGTTTTTAAATGAATCCATTTCTTTCTTGGTAGAGGATGTATATTAATGACATATGAGGTGCTAGGGAAAGTATCTCGCATGGACAGTTTTAGTGCATAGATAGCGATACTCAAAGATAATGATACACACTGTAAGACAATACAAAGAATGGTACTTCATGGACAATGAATCCATAAGAATATCAAACTAATAAAAGCGATAGTGAACTGCAAGCACTACCAAATTTGAAGTGCTTAAAGAAGGATAACAGTGCATTTTCACTATCCCTATATATCTGACATGCTATAGTTTGCCAACAGGAATGTAAAATTACAATGAATTTTGTATTCGAGGTACAAGCCTTATGCATAATAAGGGCATGGATGGGCATGTGTAAGTGAGTACCAGCCTACTGCTTTCACATTTACTTCCACAGAAATCACTGCTTGCGACTTCCTAAGAAACACAGTTTGCTTTGACATCAGTATTTTGTTCTATCCCCCAAACACACATATTTTCCCTTCAGCACATTAAACTGTGCTTTATGTGATCAGAGTTTATTATTCATTTTTATTTTGATTACCTTTAATATGTATCCCAGAGGGACTAAAATCAACTCAGATAACTCAATAGCTCATTAGCAGATTAGTAGGAGAAGCATTTGGAATTAATTTTTCCTCTGATTCTTGTTATGATGAATGAGGGCAAGTTGATTTTGACTTTTTTGATTCACAATTGGTTGAAGGCCTCTAGAGTTTTGCCAATTATTTCTTCAAATTTGAAGTTGGTTGTTGTTGATGGTGTTGGTGGTGATAGTGGTATGTGTGTGTATATATGTGTATGTTTAAATTTGCATTAAAAATAGGCTGTGAAGCTTGTCAGAAAATAAATATAAAGCAAATTCATTTTAAAAAAGAAAATCAATTTGCACAAAAGTCTCTACTATGACAAATGTCCCAGACAAGAGTCTTGTTTTCTTATGTTTTCTCTCTGTTGGCAAACAGGACCCCAGTGTTGCTCTCTGTAGCATGTTATCCATTCAGAAAAAATCATGGAAGTACTTAGAATTTGGTTACAGACCCAAAGGGCATTCTTCTTCAAATCAGTCACTATATCTGTAATTCTGTTTCTAAGTCTTGGCTATTTCCTAAATTCTGCATTTGATTCCTTTTTTTTTTTTTAATTTTTTAAAAAAATGGGTTTTTTTGCTGTTTGATTTTTTTTATTAATTTATTCTTGTTACATCTCAATGTTTATCCCATCCCTTGTATCCTCCCATTCCTCCCCCCCCCCATTTTCCCATTATTCCCCTCCCCTATGACTGTTCTTGAGGGGGATTACGTCCCCCTATATATATATATTCTCATAGGGTATCAAGTCTCTTCTTGGCTACTTGCTGTCCTTCCTCTGAGTGCCACCAGGTCTCCCCCTCCAGGGAACATGGTCAAATGTGAGGCACCAGAGTACATGAGAAAGTCGTATCACACTCTCCACTCAACTGTGGAGAATATTCTGACCATCGGCTAGATCTGGGAAGGGGTTTAAAGTTTACCACCTGTATTGTCCTTGGCTGGTGCTTGTTACATCTCAATGGTTATCCCATCCCTTGTGTCCTCCCATTCTTCCCTCCCTCCCCTTTTCCCCTTATCCCCCTCCCCTATGACTGTTCCTGAGGGGGACTTCCTCCCCCTGTATATGCTCATAGGGTATCAAGTCTCTTCTCAGTCCTGCTGTCCTTCCTCTGAGTGCCACCAGGTCTCCCCCTCCAGGGGACATGGTCAAATGTGAGGCACCAGAGTATGTGAGAAAGTCATATCCCACTCTCCACTCAAGTGTGGAGACTGTTCTGACCATTGGCTAGATCTGGGTAGGGGTTTAAAGTTTACTGCCTGTATTGTCCTTGGCTGGTGCCTTAGTTTGAGCGGGATCCCTGGGCCCAAATCTGCCTATAATAATATTCTACTTGTAGGTTTCTATGACCCTCTGGATCCTTCTACGTTGCCATTCTCCCATGCTTCTCTCATCTAGAGTCCCAATAGGATGTCCTCCCCTCTGTTCCAGTTTCCTGGTAAGTGAAGGCTTTTGTGGGACATTGAGCCATATTTTGTGTAATCCCTTAATTTCACTGTAAAATTTACTTGTTTAATCTCATAGTCTTACTAGCCCCTTTAGGTCAAATGAGTTATTCTTTTTTGTCTGTTAAATGAATTTTGAAGACTGTCAAGTACAGGGCATAAAGAACACAACATAAAGCAAAAAGCTTCTTTTTTAAATGTTTGTGATGAGTGACTACCTTGTGATAATAAATTATTATTAATTTTATTCTTAAAAAATAATATTGTGATATCAGTATTCATTGAAAAAACAACTTAGTGAGGCTTTCATGGTTTATTAGGAAAGTATGAGTATGTGGTGAGCCAATATTAGATTACTTTAGAATATTCTTTCACTTAATATTTTTATGTGAGTTCAAATAATTTTTATATCCTCTTTATATTTGATTTACATTGATTTAAATGTAACAATCTTTTTAGAATTATTTTTTATTGTCTTTTTGTAAGTCTTCCTTCTCCTTTTCACTCTCAGTTCAGCAGAGCCTATCTTAAAGTGGGTTGCCAGTCTTAGACACAGAAGTGATGTTTGGGCAAAACAAACAGGTGATAATAGAAAATGCCACCTGTTTTAGTAAATTGTAATGTAATTGCAGCTGACATATCCTTGCCCCACCAGCCTGATTAAAAAATGTAATTAAATTCCTATCTTTTCTATCAACATATCCACAATTATTCTAGCTCAGGGGGAAAAAGATTATAATAATTGCTACAAAGTCTTTGAGTTTGAAATGGCATATGGTTAAGCAGCACTTAAGATGTTTCTCTTGATTCAGACTAAAATCTTAACAAACTAAGCAATGGACATCTTTAAAAATGAAAAACTAAGAGTGATGATTGCTGAACTAAACTGAAAGTCTTATAACTTTAAGGACAATACTAGTATGCGATCAAAAAGTTTCTGACTCAACAGAGGAATGTTGAATGGCTGAGAGACACTTAAAGGAATGGTCAATGTCCTTAGTCATCAGAGAAATGCAAATCAAAACAACTCTGAGATTCCATCTTACACCCATCAGAATGACCAAGATCAAAAACTCAAGTGACAGTACATGCTGGTGAGGATGTGGAGAAAGGGTAACACTCTTCCATTGCTAGTGGGAGTACAAACTCGTACAACCACTTTGGAAATCTATCTGGCACTTTCTCAAAAACTGAGAATAGAGCTACCTCAAGACTCAACTATTCCACTCCTTGGTATATACCCAGAAGGTATTTCACAACCCAATAAGGACGTATGCTCAACCATGTTCATAGCAGCCTTATTCATAATAGCCAGAATCTGGAAACAACCCAGATGTCCCTCAGTCGACGAATGGATGAAGAAATGGTGGTACATTTACACTATGGCATACTACTCAGCTGTTAAAAACAAGGAAATCCTGAAATTTGCAGGCAAATAGATGGAACTAGAAATGATCATCCTGACTGAGTTAACCCAGACCCAGAAAGATACACATGGTATATACTCAGTTATAATTGGACACTAGCCCAATAGGAATGTCCCCTGAAAGTCTTCACTTATCAGGAGATTGAGATGGATGCTGGGCCTTCCTATTGGGACTTCAGGTGAGAAGTATGGGAGAATGGGGAATAGAAGGATCCAGATGGTCCTAGAAACCTACAAAAAGACCATCAAGGCCTGTGGATCTGGACCCAGGGGCCTCTGCTTAAACTACTGTACCAACCAAGGACAATGCATGCAGTAAACCTAGAACCCCTATTCAGATCCAGCCAATGGATAGCACATTCTCTAGAGTTGTATGGACGGCAAGTACTGACTCTGACAAGAATGCTAGTGCCCCCTATTTGACCATTTCTCCTTGATGGGGAGACCTGGTGGCACTCAGAGGAAGGGTAAGCAGGGCACCAAGATGAGACTTGATAGGCTGTGATCCTACGATGGAGGAAGAGGTCCCCTTCTGTCACAGGCCTAGGGGAGGGGCATAGAGTGAAAGAGGGAGGGAGGGGGAATGGGAAGATACAAGTGAGAGGATAACAATTGAGATGTAATCTGAATAAATTACTTAAATAAAAAATAAGTAAAAAACAAAACAAAACAAAAATCCTGAACTTGTGGTTTGTTACAGTTTTGCTGTCTGACCATTAGTCTAGTGTTCGTATTAACAACTGGACAGTTACTAGAGGCAAACACATTTGTAATAGTAAAAATCATATAAGAAAAAAACCCAGGTAAAACCATTTCAACTACAGATATCTTTTATCCACACATATGACTAGCTATTAATAATAAAAGTAGGGTTTTACATTTTTTTGTAAAGGTTTATTTTTCTTTGGAGTCCTGTGCATCTGTTTGCCAGTGTATTTATAATAGGCACATGACTGCAGTACCTGCACAGGCCAGAGGCATCTGATACCCTTGGAGCTAGATTGAAAGACTGTTGTGAGCCACCCAATATGGGTGCTGGGAATCAAATTCAGATCCTTTGGAAATGCTGTATTTGCTTTTAAACATGGAGTCATGTTACTAGCCCTGAGACATTTCTTTAAATTACTACCATACTGTAGATTACACATATAAGATTCCTAACGGAATTTTATACATGCATAAAAATGTATTTTGGTTAAATTCACCTTAACTCCTCCTAACTCACTATGGACCCATCCTCCACTGTTAAATCCTTAATTTCGTGTCTTTTAAAAAATAACCCACTGAGTCTAATTAATGTGAGACATAAATACACAGATATGGAACCATCCACTGCTGCCTTTTCAGCCTACCAAGGGTCAAATCTATATGGAAACTGTAGTAGTCAGTAACTCCTCAGCTGAGGATAGATGTTTGTGAACCTTTTCTCCATTCATGTTGACATGTTGACTGGCTTGACTTTGTGCAAGTTTTATTCTGGCAATCATAGCTGCTATTAGTTCATGAATGCAGCTTTTTCTTCATGTCCAGAAGATAATATTTCATCTTAATCTTCCCTAATCTCTGGATCCTATATATAAACATTCTTATTAGTAACATGTCAGCAATTGACTCATTAGTCCCCAAACTGGTTTTATTTCCAGTTATTCTTCCTTTCTCCCTCCCTCCTTACCTCTCATTATTCTTTTTTTCTTTACATATGTGTGTATATGGGATATATATATATATATATATATATATATAATAATTATATATATATATATATAATTTTTATTTAAATATTTGACCTATGATACACAAGAGAGCCTGAATGATATGGAATTCTGGTATTAATTAATATGGCCACCCTACAAAACCTTAAACTTTTTCGTTAGCAAACATGCAAGAGTTGTATTTTTAACAAACCTTAAAGACCACCTTCAGTTGTTGAAAGGCCATTAAAGCTTAAGTATAGGGAAGAAAATGAAGTTACCACAGTAGTGTTTAAATTGGCTTGTAAATAACTGTTGCTTAAACAATTTCAATGCATCTCTATTTTATTGGTAAGAAATGAAATATGAGTATTGACAGAAAATAGTACCAAACCTAAAGAAACCGAAAGGTTTAATTTGGCTCCTGAGTATAAAACAAAGACTATTACTTCTTGGTCATTTGAACCTTGATGAGTTATTTAAGTAATCACAAACTGAGGGAAGAGGGAGAATCTGTTCCTGCATGAAATGGTATTGAAGAAACAGTGAAGAGTGCTAAAGTACACAGTGAACTACAAAGTGCATGTTTGGCAAAAGTCACTGTTTCTCAGTTGTCATTGTGGAGATTTTTTTCTATTATTTACAAATTTCTGGTTTTCTAGAAGCTGTAATTCTACATTTTTTATACTATTTTGAATTGACAATGTTGACAAGCAATAAAAGAAATCATTTAAAAATTTGGTAGTTTTATTTTTAATTGTTTGAGGAATTTCCAATATGATTTCCATAAGGACTGTTTTAATTTGCACCCCACCTAAAGCAAATAAATGTTCTTCTCCACAGTCCTTCCAACACTGATTATCATATTCTTGATGATAGCCATT
Organism: Acomys russatus; assembly: GCF_903995435.1. NCBI lineage: Eukaryota > Metazoa > Chordata > Mammalia > Rodentia > Muridae > Acomys > Acomys russatus. Next base: position 75,785,635 of record NC_067169.1, on the reverse strand, counting down.
CTGAAGAGTATGAAGTAGAGTCTTTATATAGTTTTAATTTCCATTTACCTGGTGGCTAGTATTGAATGTTGAACACTTTTAAATGTATTTATTAGCACTTGTGCTGTTTATTTGCAAACTGCCTATTCAATTCACTAGTCTTTTGGATGTGTTGACTGGATCTTTTTTTTCTTTTTTCTTTTTTTTTCTGTATATAAGAGGTTTTATTTTTATTTTATTTTTTTATTAATTTATTCTTGTTATATTTCAATGTTTATCCCATCCCTTGTATCCTCCCATTCCCCCCCCCCCCATTTTCCCATTATTCCCCTCCCCTATGACTGTTCCTGAAGGGGATTACCTCCCCCTATATATTCTCATAGGGTATCAAGTCTCTTCTTGGCTACCTGCTGTCCTTCCTCTGAGTGCCACCAGGTCTCCCCCTCCAGGGAACATGGTCAAATGTGAGGCACCAGAGTACGTGAGAAAGTCGTATCACACTCTCCACTCAACTGTGGAGAATATTCTGACCATTGGCTAGATCTGGGAAGGGGTTTAAAGTTTACCTCCTGTATTGTCCTTGGCTGGTGCCTTAGTTTGAGCGGGACCCCTGGGCCCAAGTCTGCCTATCATATTGTTCTACTTGTAGATTTCTAGGACCCTGTGGGTCCTTTTATTTTGCTGTTCTCCCATGTGTCTCTCATTTAGAGTCCCAATAGGATGCCTTCCCCTCTGTCCCAGTTTCCTGGTAAGTGAAGGCTTTCGTGGGACATGCCCCTTGGGCTAGTATGCAGATATAAGTGAGTATATACCATTTGATTCTTTCTGCTTCTGGGTTAACTCACTCATTATGATCATTTCTAGCTCAATCCATTTATCCACAAATTTCGGGAATTCCTTGTTTTTAATAGCTGAGTAGTATTCCATAGTGTATATGTACCACAGCTTCTTTATCCACTCTTCTACTGACGGACACTTAGGCTGTTTCCATGTTCTGGCTATTATGAATAAGGCAGCTATGAACATGGTTGAGCAAATTTTCTTGTTGTGTGCTGGAGCATCTTCTGGGTATATTCCAAGGAGTGGAATAGCTGGGTCTTGAGGAAGCCTCATTCCCAGTTTTCTGAGACAGCACCAGATAGATTTCCAAAGTGGCTGTACTAGTTTGCAGTCCCACCGGCAATGAAGGAGTGTTCCTCTCTCCCCACATCCTCGCCAGCATATGGTGTCGCTTGAATTTTTGATCTTAGCCATTCTGATGGGTGTAAGATGGAATCTCAGAGTTGTTTTGATTTGCATTTCCCTGATGACTAAGGAGGTTGAGCATTTCTTTAAGTGTTTCTCAGCCATTTGATACTCCTCTGTTGAGAATTCTCTGTTTAGTTCCAAGCCTCATTTCTCAATTGGGTTATTCGGTTTGGTGGTGTTTAATTTCTTGAGTTCTTTATATATTTTTGATATTAGACCTTTGTCAGATGTAGGGTTGGTGAAGATTTTTTCCCAGTCTGTAGGCTGTTGCTTTGTTCTCTTGACAGTGTCTCCTGCCTTACAGAAGCTTCTCAGCCTCATGAGGTCCCATTTATTAATGGTTGACATTAAGGCCTGGGCTGTTGGTGTTCTGTTCAGGAAGTTGTCTCCTGTGCCAATATGTTCCAGGCTCTTTCCCACTTTTTCTTCTAAGTGGCTTAGTGTCTCTGGTTTTATGTTGAGGTCTTTAATCCACTTGGATTTGAGTTTTGTGCAAGGTGACAAATATGGGTCCAGTTTCATTTTTTTACACATAGACCTCCAGTTAGACCAGCACCATTTGTTGAAGATGCTATCCTTTTTCCATTGAATGAATTTGGCTTCTTTGTCAAAAATCAAGTGATCATATGTGTGTGGATTCATATCTGGGTCTTTGATTCGATTCCACTGATCAACCAGCCTGTTGCTGTGCCAGTACCATGCTGTTTTAATTACTATTGCTTTATAGTACAGTTTGAGATCAGGTATGGAGATTCCTCCGGAGCACCTTTTATTGTACAAGATTGTTTTAGCTATTCTGGGTTTTTTGTTTTTCCATATGAAGTTCAGAATTGAACTTTCAATGTCTTTAAAAAATTGTGTAGTTATTTTGATAGGGATTGCATTGAATCTGTAGATTGCTTTTGGTAGGATGGCCATTTTTACTATGTTAATTCTCCCGATCCATGAGCAAGGAAGATCATGCCATCTTCTCAGGTCATCTTCAATCTCTTTCTTCAGAGTTTTGAAAATTTTTTCATACAAGTCCTTCACTTGCTTAGTTAGGGTAACTCCTAGATATTTTATATTGCTTGTGGCTAATGTGAAGGGTGTGGTTTTCCTAATTTCTTCCTCTGCAAGCTTGCCATTTGTGTATAGGAAGGCTACAGACTTTTTTGAGTTAATTTTGTATCCAGCCAATTTGCTGAAGGTGTTTATCAGCTTTAGGACTTCTCTGGTGGAGTTTTGAGAGTCACTTATGTACACTATCATATCATCTGCAAAGAGGGATAATTTGACTTCCTCCTTTCCCATTTGGATACCCTTGATCTCCTTTTGTTGTCTTATTGCTCTGGCTAGAACTTCGAGTACTATATTGAAGAGATATGGAGAGAGTGGACAGCCTTGCCTTGTTCCCGATTTTAGAGGAATTTCTTTGAGTATCTCACCATTTACTTTGATTTTGGCTATTGGCTTGCTGTATATAGCCTTTATTATGTTGAGGAAAGTGCCTTGTATCCCCGATCTCTCTAAAACTTTAAACATGAATGGGTGTTGAATTTTATCAAATGCTTTCTCTGCATCCAAGGAGATGATCATGTGGTTTTTTATTTTCAGATTGTTTATATGGTGGATTACATTGATGGATTTCCGTATATTAAACCGTCCCTGCATGCCTGGAATGAAGCCTACTTGGTCATGATGAATGATATCTTTGATGTGCTCCTGTATTCGTTTTGCAAGTATTTTATTTAGTATTTTTGCATCTATGTTCATAAGAGAAATTGGTCTGAGATTCTCTTTCTTTGTTGAGTCTTTGTGAGGTTTAGGTATCAATGAGACTATGGCCTCATAGAATGAATTTGGTAATGTTCCATCCATTTCTATCTTTTGGAGTAGCTTGAAGAGTATCGGTATTAGCTCGTCCTTAAAGGTCTGGTAGAATTCTGTACTGAAACCATCTGGCCCTGGGCTCTTTTTGGTTGGGAGACCATCGATGATTGCTTCTATTTCTGTAGGGGAAATGGGACTATTTAGCTTGTTTATCTGTTCTTCATTCAACTTTGGCAAGTGAAATTGTTCAAGAAAATCGTCCATTTCCCTTAGATTTTCAAATTTTGTGGCGTATATGCCTTCAAAGTAGGATCTTATGATTCTTTGAATTTCTTCAGTGTCTGTTGTTATGTCTCCCTTTTCATTTCTGATTTTGTTGATTTCAATACTGTCTCTCTGCCTTTTAGTTAGTTTGGCTAATGGTCTGTCTATCTTGTTGATTTTCTCAAAGAACCAGCTTTTGGTTTTGTTGATTCTTTGGACTGTTTTCTTAGTTTCTAATTTGTTAATATCAGCCCTGAGTTTGATTATTTCCAGGCGTCTACTCCTCTTGGATGTTTCTGCTTCTTTTTTTTCTAGGGCTTCCAGTTGTGTTGTTAAGATGCTTATGTGCGATGTTTCCAATTTCTTTTTAAAGGCACTTAGTGCTATGAATTTTCCTCTTAGCACTGCTTTCAATGTATCCCACAAATTTGGGTTCGTTGTTCCATCATTTTCATTGAATTTCAGAAACTCCTTGATTTCTTTCTTCATTTCTTCCCTGACCCAGGTGTCATTTAGCAGAGAGTTGTTTAGTTTCCACGTACATGTAGGCTTTTTGTTATTTCTGTTGTTGTTGAATTGCAGCCTAAGAGCATGGTGATCTGATAGGATACAAGGTATTATTTCAATCCTCTTGTATCTATTGAGGCTTGCTTTGTGACCTACGATGTGATCAATTTTGGAGAAGGTTCCATGGGGTGCAGAGAAGAAGGTGTATTCTTTCTTGTTTGGGTGAAAGGTTCTATAGATATTTGTTAGATCCATTTGACCCATGGCATTGGTTAATGATGTTATTTCTCGGCTTAGTTTCTGTTTCAATGACTTATCCTTCAGTGAGAGTGGGGTGTTGAAGTCTCCCACTATTATTGTGTGGGGATCGATGTGTGGCTTAAGCTTTTTTAGGAGATCTTTTACAAATGTGGGTGCCCTTGTATTGGGAGCATAGATGTTCAGAATTGTGATGTCCTCTTGGTTGGCTTTACCTTTGATGAGTATGAAGTGTCCTTCCTCATCCCTTTTGACTAATTTTGGTTGAAAGTCTATTTTGTTCGATACTAAAATGGCTACGCCTGCTTGCATCTTGTGACTATTTGCTTGGAATATATTTTTTCCAACCTTTTACCCTGAGGTAAAGCCTTTCATTATGGGTGAGATGTGTTTCTTGGATGCAGAAGAATGTTGGATTTTGTTTATGTACCCATTCAGTTAGTCTGTGTCTTTTTCTTGGAGAATTGAGCCCATTGATGTTGAGAGATATTAATGACAAGTGACTGTTAAGAGTCTTAACTTTGATGTTGTTTCCAGTCGAGCGTTTGTGCAGTTGTGTTTTTGCCATGGGATAGTTATCTATTTCCTGGGTAGTTTTGGTTGTAGCTTGACCCTTTGGGATGGAGTTTTCCTTCAAGTACCTTCTGTAAAGCTGGATTTGTGGATAGGTACTGTTTGAATTTGTTTTTGTCATGGAATATTTTGTTTTCTCCATCAATGATTATTGATAATTTTGCTGGGTAAAGAAGTCTGTGGTCTCTTAGGGTTTGCAGGATCTCTGTCCAGGCCCTTCTGGCTTTTATGGTCTCTCCTGAGAAGTCGGGTGTAATTCTGATAGGTTTACCATTAAATGTTATTTGGCCCTTTTCCCTTGCAGCTTTTAATATTTTTTCTTTGTTCTGCATGTTTTGTGTTTTGATTATTATGTGGCGGGCAGTTTTTCTTTTCTGGTCAATTCTATTTGGTGTTCTGTAGGCCTCTTGTATGTTTATAGGCATCTCTCTCTTTAGATTGGGGAAATTTTCTTCTATGATTTTGTTGAGAATAGTTTCTGGGCCCTGGAGTCTGATGTCTTCTCTTTCTTCAATGCCTATTATCCTCAGATTTCTTCTTTTCATGGTGTCCTTAATTTCTTGGATGTTTTGTGTCGGGAGTTTTCCAGATTTGGCATTTTCTTTAATGGTTGATTCAATATCTGTGATTGTATCGTCTAGCCCTGAGATTCGTTCTTCCATCTCTTGGATTCTGTTAGAAAAGCTCACCTCTTCATTGCTCGCCTTCTTCTCTGAAGTCTCACGTTCTCCTTTTTCTTCTGTCTGTGTGTTTATCATTGAATCCATTTTCATTTCAGATCTTGAACTGATTTTTTGATTTCTTTCATCTGATTTTTTGTATATTCCTGAGTTTCTTCCATTGCCTCTTTATAGGTCTTCAGAGCTTGAACCTTTTATTTATTTCTTTCATCTGGTTGTTTGCATTTTCCTGCAATTTTTCCAGTTCCACTCTATGTGCTTCTTTTATGTCTCTCACCTGTTTGTCTGCGTCTTCCTGCATTTGATTACGAATTTTATTTGTTTCCTCCATTATCATCCTCATTACTAAGGATTTGAGGTCATTTTCTTGTATTTCCGTTGTATTTGAGTTCTCTGGGTTGTTTTCTTTGGAATAGCTGGAAACTGGAGACGCCATGTCGTTTTGGGGTTTTTTGCGTATGCTTTTTCGTTGTCCTTTAGACATCTTGCCGTCTTTGTTTTTGTTGAGTAGCTTCCAGAGTTGAATGGAGGGTGTCTGACGATAGATTCACTTGTTTTCTCACGATTTCTTTAGGCTGCGAGCTCAAAGCTTCACTGGTGTGGATATTAGGGGGTTAGCCCTGTTGTTCTGGTCTCTCACAGCCAGTGATCCTCAGCCCCCCTCTGCTGTGGATCCTGCAATTGTTCTGGGTCTCTGAATGAGCGTTGGGTCAGGCCAAGGTATCCACAGCCTTCTGTGTTCCCTGCCAAGTCCAGCCAGCAGCACTGGGACCGAACCACGGTCAGAACTCAGCTAGATTCTCAGGGCCTGAACCGTCTGCCAAGCTCAGCTAGGGATTTTGGGCCCAAAATGCACACAGGGTCCAGCCAGAATTTTTGGGCTGGGACTACGCACCAAGCTCCGCTAGGGCCTTTTGGCCCAAAGTGCGTGCTGTGGTCAGTTATTGACTCAGGGCCCGAACTGACCACCATTCTCAGCCAGGAATTCTGGATTCAAACTGCACACTGTGTCCAACCAGAGTCTTAGAGCTGGTGGAACCGAGAGCTCTGTCCAGCCTGCACCACAGCAGGAGAACTGTGGCTGCTCTGAGTTAGCACCAGTGGTGGAACAAGTGCTCCACCCAGACTGTGTCACCACAGGGGAGCTGCCGCTGAGCTGAGGTGGTGCCTAGGATGGAACTGAGCACGCCACCAAGGCTGTGCCACAGCAGGAGAACTGCGGCTGCTCTGAGTTAGCGCCAGTGGTGGGACAAGTGCTCCGCCCAGACTGTGTCACTGCAGGGGAGCTGCCACTGAGCTGAGGTGGTGCCTAGGGTGGAACTGAGTGCTCGGCCGAGCCTGCGCCACAGCAGGAGAACTGCAGGTGCTCTGACTTAGCGCCTGTGGTGAAACCAAGTGCTCCGCCCTACTGTGTCACCGCAGGGGAGCTGCCACTGAGCTGAGGTGGTGCCTAGTGTGGAGCTGCGAGCTCAACTAAGCCTGTGCCACAGCAGGGGAGCTGTGGCCATGCTGAGTTAGTGCCTCAGGCAGAATTGCTTGCTGGGCCGGGCCAGTACCCGGGACTCTGGGGCCGAACTGTCCGCCGAGTCCAATCTGGGTCCAAAGGCTCCACGTGACCCAAATCCTGCCCCGAGTCCCCTCTCCCGCAGCAATTCCCACCAGCCACCACACCAATCGCCTCCACTGGAAGGCTATGAGCTGCAAACCTCAGCCGCCGCTGCTGGTGCCGCTGGTGCTGCTGCCTCTGCCTCTGCCGCTGCCGCTCCAATCAGAGAAAAACCACGCTCCTCCCGTGTGCAGGGGCACGCAGGTCCTCTGCACCCTGGTCCCTCCGAACCGTGGAGCACTCCCGCTGCCGTGATGTTCGGACCTCGGTGTTCCTGGCTCAGAAATCTGTGCAATTCCCTGAATTGTTCACTGGAGCCTCCAAACGCGGTCCACACTGCTCGTTGCCATCTTGGATCCTCCTAACCGAATATCTTTGACATACAAGGTTACTTAGTGTTTCTAGAAAAGGCTGAAAGGAAATAAATCCATATTACTAACAAAGGAAGTAGTCTGGTTGAAATAGCATAGGTAAATAAAAAAATCACTGATGATTTCGGAAAAGAAAAGAATTATAGATAGAAAAAAGACAGTACTAATGCTAGAACCAGCCGGACACATATTGACTGAACTTCTGAGTCAAGCAGAATTTAAAGAAATCTTTGAACTTATCTGATTGATCCTTAATGCATCCTTCATAAAAAACACCTATAATAATGGTGATAATATTCACTTCATAGTTGGCATTAGGATTACATGAAGTATATATAAATTGCTTTATACAGTATCTTTTATATGTAGACAATTTTATTCTTATGTATAAAATCTCAGATACAAGTAGGTGTAGAGAAAAGGAAATACTAAGTTGTATGTAAGAACAATGGTTTATCCTTCAGTCAATGAGGTACCATTAATTTGTGATGAGAAGAGTAATATATGAAAAGTGCCACATATATATAATATACATAAATAAAAAAATACTAAAATAAAAGATAAAATTAAAATTTAAACAAGAAAAAGATGTGACATGAAAATATGGGACAAGGAATCCCCAAAGATGCTATGGAGTTAATTATTTGTTAGTTATCTTTGCTGGGCATGATACCTGACTTTAAGAATAATTTATTTCTGTGGTAATATTCTTTTGGAGGAAACTAAAATTTCATTTTCTGTGTTAGAGATGGGGGAGGAATCATGTGTCCACTTTTCCTTTTAGCTTTAGGACACCAAGTAGTGTGGACTCCACCAGGCCCTGTGCATACTGTCTCAGTCTCTGAGTTCATATGCTCATTGAATATATTGATTTAGAAGACGTTATAGTTTCTATCCATGCCCTCTGGCTCTTACACTTTTTCTGTCTCCTCTTCCACAGGGTTCCTTGAGCCGTGAGGGGAGGGATTTGTTGAATTTATCTTATTCTTTTTGACTCTTTGCATAATACCTGGTTGTGATTATCTGATTTTGTTCTCATATGCTGCATGAGGAAACTTCTCTGATGATGGCTGAAGAAGGCACAGATCTATGAATATAACAGAATGTCATTACATGTCATTTTAATGCTACAGTTTTGAACAGCAGTATTTGGTTTTACGCTAGGTCCCTAGGCTACCCAGTCTCAGGTTCTTGGTCATACAAGCAATTTTTAGTATGGGTTCCATCTTGTGGAGTCAGCCTTAAATAAAATCATATGTTGGTTGGTTATTCCCACAATCTTTGTGCCACCATTACTCTAGCATATTTTTAGACAATATACAATTATCTAGCTATAGGTTTATGGATGGTTTGTTGTTTATATTTCTCTTTTGGTAGCATGCAGAATACCTTCCTGTAACAAAGACACTAGCATGTATGCTCAATGTTGGTACCAACTCAACTTTTACATGGTCAATGAATTATATAGGTGTTGTCTTCTGCAATGGGCCTTGGTGTCAGGTTGTGGAGAGCATGTCTTGGCAGCAACCAGAGTTATCTGGGAGTTCCCACAGTAATTAGATGAAATCCAGTCCCATTACTAGACGTTTTATTTGGTGACAAGAGATGTCTAGTAGATCTCTGTCTCCCAGTTATTTAATGATTTTATTTAGATTGCCTTCATATGTATATATTTTAGGAAGCGTATATGGTATCAGGTTCCCATACTGCCCCTCAAATGGTCCTTACTTTAGCTTTTTCCCTGGATTTCCTGTCGTGTATCAATCTTCCTTTTCTTGCCATTAATCCCTCCACTCTAGCTCCTTCATGCAACCATAACTCTATTGGGTTTGGTCTTTCAGATATAGTCATCTATATTCAATGTATGAGCATGCTAGTTCACAACTTAAAACCCATTCAAATGTTAGTCTTAATTATATCAGTTGATTTCTTCATAGTAGCAACTATTTAGTAGTTGAAGAGGGATATAAGCGGTTAAAATAATAATGTTAAGCTAAATGGACATATTAGGGTAAGGGGAACTACTATTATAATATGTCCACAAGATGTGGAATAACTCTTAAAGGATGAATTAATGGTATGAAACAATAAGTTTCATAATGAGGTTTTCACATATGTATGTAATATACGTTGGACTTATTTACCATCTCTTATTTCTTGCTCCTATTCTCCCTTCCCACTGACTCCCGTCCTTTTCCCAAAAAATCTTCTCATACTTGCATATTAAAATCTGGGTTTTGTATATAAAAGAAAACATAAGATATTTGTCTTTCCAAGATTGTCTTATTTAGGTTTGTATGCTGATTTCCGGATCTGTTGTTTTCCTGCATATGACTCCATTTTGATCTTCATTTTTGCTATTTAAAGTGAACTATTGTATAAACACACCCTATTGTTTTATTCATCCACCTCCTTCTTTAAAAATGACAAAATAAATAAATCTTTGAGAAGATTTGTATCTGTAGTGATTAGACAATTACAGTGTTATCTGGTAGGTGATTTTGAACATTCTATTTCCATGGATTCATTTTGTAAATGACTTCCTTAGAACTGAACAAGTTTGATGCCATTTCCAGACATTATCAGATGGTGAATTATTTGTAAGTTTGCCTCTGCATATGTGTTTGTGTGTGTGTGTGTGTTTAGAGAAGAAAGTAAAATACTAGTTTGATGGTTTGGACTTTCACAATAAATGAAATACCCATAGGAAGACCATTTTTGCATTATTCCTTTTTGGTTAGATTCCATAAAATTGGACAAAACAAGATAAAAATGAAGTGGTTTTGTTCAGAGGTCAAACTTCAGTGGTCCCCTATGCACAACAGTGTATTTAATGGCAGCTCCCACACCTTTAACATGTTTAATGTCTTTGTTCTGCTATATTTTGACCTTGAAATCTGCTACCTCTGTATTAACTGAACAGAGTATTTCAGAGAATTTGTTACCCAATAGTTCACACACTAGTAATTTTATCTCCTTTTAAATTTCAGCTGGTCAGAACAGCTTTGGCGTAAGCTTTTTGCAGGGTAGGAACAAACTGCACCTCATGAAAGCAGGCAGGCATTCAGAACCAGCTGGCTTGGAAATATTTTTTCTCTAGATTGTACCCATGATAGTAAATTTGGGCATCATATTGTTTGAGTTTGAAAAGAGACTGCTGAATTACCTGTATACCATACTCATTGAGCAAAATCAAATGGGGGTTGTGCCATTACTACCTTTCATCTAACAGTCAGTCCAGCTAGAGATGCAGCTACATGCTAAGCAAAGGCTACAGAATACCTTCTGCTTATTTTGATCTACTTAAATAAATTTCATTGTGTTGCTAAAGAATAGCTGACCCCATCATGCTAGTCACATTTTATCCTTGAGTAATAAGGGGAAAAATATCCCTGCAGTAAATGTTCAGTTTATGCTGTTTTTTCCTCACTTTGGAAAGATAAAGAAGCTTTATGAAATAATGATGCTATCCTCAGCTGAACATAAGGGTTTGTCCTTAACATCTTAATCAATAGTTAGAGTTAGGAAGGTCAGCTCATCTCTAAACTAAAGCTGGAATCAGCTGTCCAGCACAGAAATGAAATCTGGCAAAGGCTGCAGGTGAATCTCTCAGCTCCTGGTCTGAATTTCAAATAGGTGCTTTTAAGACTTGGTTTTCAGTATTTATCTTTGACATCTTGACTAAGGGTTTTCAGAACTTCCATAACCTACTGATGGATTCCTGTAAACCCCTTTGGTATTTCTATTTCAATTATTATGCTCAAACTGTGAGCAAGAGTTTGAAGGGTATTTCTGAAAAAGCCCAGAGACTAGTTTTTGAAATTTGGGGTGGCATTTATTAATTTACTCAAGCAATCAGGCATTCCTTTGGCAAATATTTTTAAGCACCTGTTATGTGTGAGGTGCTGGGATAAACACCAGAGATACAAATAGACTTATAGTCTAGGTGTAATAAACAGCCCAAGGGCGTGCTTAATTTCTTGCAAAAATCAGTCTCTTTTTTCCCCATTTTAAATTGACCTAAGAGTGCTAAATTCAATTACCTTGTTTAATCGTTCTACATGAGTTGATTTTTTTTCCCTTTCTTCTGGGATTGTGGAATAGTTTCGCTTTGCATTCAACTTTTGGTTCTGATATTTATCAGCTGTTTTATTTTAGGTAAATCATTCAGTCTTAGTTGTTTTCCTTTCACTTTCTTATCTGCAAAATATGAATAAGAAGTACCTGCTTTATAAGATATTGCAAAGATATCATAAAACAATAAATACTACTGGTTCCTTTACTTGGAAAGGAACTCATTTTATTTATTATTCACAGGCAATGAGGAATGAATAAATAAGAATTCACTGCAAAATGTTGAATACTTGTCCCTTCTCTCTTTAAAAAAGTAAAAAGAAAGAAAAAAGGAAGAAAGAAGAAGGGAGGGAAGGAAGGAAGGAAGAAATACTCAATATTTCATACACAAAAACATTAAAATGATTTTTGAAATTCTATTTGCTTTAAAATAAATAAGCTTATGTGATGATGCCCTGCTTTCTGTCAGAAGCACTAAGATGTGATTAGAAGTTCAGCACTTGATGTTTTCACTCTTCATATACAGAGGCCAATTTCATCATTATTTTGCTTTCAAAATCAGATGCCTTATCTAACTTTCCGAAACTTCACCACCTCACAGCTTACATATATACTCTGTAAGCCCTGAGAGATCTGTAAGTGATTTGTTTTACAAAAGTGAGAGCTGCCAGAATTTTGAAAATATACCATTTCTTCCTGTCCAACTAAAAGATTTTTGTTTTTAACAATATACTCTAATGACTCATAATATCTAATGATGAAAAGTGAATTTTTTGGCTCTTCTTGAAAGAGATGCAAGATGCGACATTATTTCAAAGAGAGGCAAGGGCTGATGGTTTGTATCAACATAATTATCAAGATAGCAATCATCTTATGCTTTATAAACTACAACACCCACATCCCCTCAAGCCACAGTCAAATCTTGGAGAATAATAGGCATCTCGAATGAAGTTGGTGAGTTTTGTATGAAAGAATCTCATTTAGAAGGTAATTTCTCCAAGAATTCAACATACTCTCAGAGCTAGTTTATGACCTTGATGTCTTATAATATTAATGAGCCCCCTAAAGGTAACATTGGGATAACAAAAATCATACATTTTCTTGTTTGAAATTTCATAGTAATTTTTAGTAACAATTCACACATAATTTTGATATAATATCTTCCTTCTAGATATTTTATTCCTGCAGATATGATTTTAGCTGATATTTAATACAAATATGCAATCATTTTGTTGTCTGTATCCTTAAAGTGGCCTGTTTTAAGATAGAAATATCTTATCTGTACATAAAACTATTAAGTCTTATTTTAATAGTATTGATTACCAAGGACAATATAAAGGTAGAAAAATAAATGCATCAAACAAACCTTCATGTTAAGAGAAAATCATCTCTTCTTGGCTTTTATAATTAGAGAAAATTTCACAAACTTCAGTTTATTTATATTGAATGTGTTTCACTGCTCTATTCACGGTTTTAAAACACTCCAACTTTGCATTATTACTGAACTATTTTTAACCTATGCTAACTTTCAGGCTGCCATTGGCTCAAGGGTTTATTTCAGTTAATTCTCTGAAAATAGACCAGTCTTCACAGAGAAGCTGTTGACAGTGACTCTTTAACCATTGAATCTTTTATCTTACAAAAGATATGTAATATTTTTGAGCTTGCTTACTTCATAGAATTACTTATGGTTAACCTGTAAATGTATTTACAAAAGGACTGAAAGTGTGCCTATGTACATTGGGTACTCATTATTTGGTAGATATGATCCTTTTATTTTAACTTCAAGTTGGTTTCATAATTACATGGCATATCCGATATAAGTGAGTATACTACACCACCCACCCCATAGATGGGAGAGTGTAAGGTGCTCAGCAAGCACAGTTGGTCAAATTTTTCACAAATGTGCATATTACGGATGGGTTATTATGACTTCTTTGTAAGTCAGATAATCATTTCATGGCACCACAAATAAAACAATGAGGCACAGAAATCCAGAGACTAACGTAAAGTGTCCTAGAATGCATAGGTCTCCAGGAGCACACTGAACAACTCAATTACCTAGTTAGAATTCACTGTATCCAATACATTTGTGTATCTTGTGAGAAACACAGTTGTTAAAAATGTCAAGAAACTTCTCATAAGATAAATGCACCTTATAACACAGTGTGACTATAGATTGTGCATGCCATCGCCATCAAGTTTGCTTATTATGAATTTCAAACTCTTGAAGTATTCTGTTTTGTCATTCTTAGAGTTGTGGCTCAGAGGAGGGTGGGTGGAGAAGGGAGAGAGACAGAGAGAGAATAAGATAAAGTGAAAGCAAGGCCTTTACCAATCAATTACAGTACTGTAAGCAACAGTGATGGCTAGCAGTATCTAACAATCCATCATAGTACTATACCTATCAGCTGTAAAACTGTCATCCCTAAAAGGTTATTAGAGCACAGATGTGGTCGATTGTTCACACTGGTGTGTTAAGGTGCTGTTAAGGATGGAGAATTTCTGGAGCAAACACGAATGGAACTTGCTGTTCTTTTTAAGAATTTAAGAATAGGGAATTTTCAGCAAGGCTTTGAGACAAACATGTGTATGATAGATTGAATGGCATCAAAACATGAGGACGGATAAATGTAAAGAGACTTAAGACTGGAACAGCATCACATTACCTGCTTATTTTCTTATCACCTTCCAAAAACCAAGCATGGTACCGGCCCCTAGATACCCAGCTACTAAAGGTGCACTGAATTAATTTTGTGAAAAGTTTAACTGATATACTCAGAGTATACTGTTGTCTTGGCTTTGGGGTGCAGGGCTATGCAGTAGTGCTCTTCCTCCTGGCATTTTTGGAATAAGCATTTCTTTACTAGTGTGTGTTCTCCCATGGGAGGTATGAACACAGCAGCAATTTTCCATGTCAAGTCCTCTGCCAACTTCTTGGAAGTCTTAAAATTCACAACTCTTAACTATCAAGAAAAGAAAAGAAAAAGAAGCTAAAAGCTCAACTATGAGCTAGTCCATCCACACTTTATAGATGAAATATTTAGTGTTTTAAATTAAACATGCTCTAAAAAAATCTTATTCCAAAGAGGTTTGTGCAACCATCCTACTTACAGAGCTCTAACCTTGGAATAGGATCTGCATATGAATCAAGGTCATCCTGTTAGCATTTCTCTAACCAAAGTCTGAATTCAAAATCTCAACCCCAGGGTACCAGCAGGGGCTGGGCAAAAGAGTGAGGCTGGGGAACATCAAGGTGATAGCATTAGGAGTATGTACATGATATCTGTATGATATTTGAAATGATAAACTATGACAAAAATATCTCATTTATAGAATTGCCGAACAAAGCAACTCAAATGTAGCCTGTATTGGTAGAAATATAGTGTCCACTTAAACCAATTTATATTCCCACTGTATTCTGAATTTGGCCAGTGTGTGTGTGTGTGTGTGTGTGTGTGTGTGTGTGTGTGTGTGTGTGTGTAGTTTTGTTTTTTGGCAAGCTTATATTTTGAGTGGAACACTGTGTTCTGGGAATCACAGGCCTTTTATATGTATTTTTGATCAACCAAGATATATTCAGAGGAAGGAGAAAACAAAGTAGGGATGGTTTTGAAAAATCACACATTTGAGGAATTATTGGCCTAAGGAATAATTTTGATTGTTAAAAATTATTTCTTTTTCCTTATGGCACTGAAAGCTGAACCTATGACTTATGTTAAGCAAGTACTTCCTTTTGAGCAACATCTCCAATGTTGTTCTCATATATAATTATATATGATACTATATTTTTTCTGATATAGATTTTTTTACTAACTTGCTCTGTCTGGTATGGAATTCACTCTGTAGCTCAGACAGGCCTTGATCCTGTGGTCTGTTTTCCCCAGTCTGTTTGGGATCACTGGCTTGCACCAAGAGGCTTTATTCACTGTTAAAATTCTTAAATTATTTTTAAATTTCATTCAGATAAAAGGCAAGCTTTTGCCACAGACTAAGATGCCATAACTATGAGGAAGATAGGAAAGAGAAAGACAAATTTTATTTTTAGCAAGTGATTCTGATTTACAATCCTACCTGCTTTAACTTTTCAGTCTTCCTCTCAACCCCCAGCCATTCACTGTCCAGTACATTTAGAATAAAATTTTTAAAAGGTCACAAATACCCTTTGCATTTTCTACTTCTTGTTTGGTTTCTGAGATACTCTTTCAAGATTTTTATCCTATTTTATTTACACTGACTTTATTTCCCCTAAAGATCTGTTTATTTGGTAACTTAAAAAGGATAAAGTAATTACAATTAGCACTTAATCTTACATTTATTATGTTAATACAATAGTCAAATTTGAAAACAGGGGGATTAATATTATGATATTTTTGCTTTTTTATTTCATTCTTTGTTTAGTTGGGGTAAAATCAACAAAAATTACATACACTTAAGGTATAAAATTTGATGTGTACACTTTGTAAAATGATCACTACAATCAAGCTAATTAATATGTGCATTGCCTCACATAGTTATTTTCATGTTTTTCTTTTGCTTTTTTGTGTTAAGAATAGTCAAAATCAAACCATTCTATAAATTTTAAAGTATATTTTTAATGATGTTCTTCATGTTAAGACCCTCAAGTTCGTCAATAATGTTATAAAAGGCAGTATCTAATTAACTTAGGCTAATTAGGATTCTGCTAAATAGTATTCTGCTATACAAAATATATTCCTTTATTTGTTAATTTTTTTCTTGCCACACCTTAAATATGGTGAACAAAGCCACAGTAAACATAGACATGCAACTCTCTCTCTCTCTCTCTCTATCTCATTTAGGAAGTTCATTTATTTTATTTTATTTTTAATTTATTTATTTATTCCCTTTACATCCCTGTTGTAGCCCTCTCCCATATCTCCTCTCAGTGGTCTCACCCTCCCTCCCTCCCTCTTCCTCCTCCCCTATTCTTCAGAAAAGGGGACCCCCCCTGCAATGGCTCATAAAGTTGCATCAGGATTCAGCACTGTTTTCTATTCTTGTGGCCTGGCTAGCCAGCCCGACCATGGGAAATGACCAAAAAGTAGGCAACAGTATTTATATTAGAGACATCCCCTGCTTCCCTTACTAGAGTACCCACATGATGCCTGAGCTGCCCATCAGCTACAACCCACCCACAAAACCTCTAGCTTAAAATTTACCCTGTGTACAATATAGGCAGGGATAAAGATAGACACAGACTGAGGGACTGTCCAACCAATGCCTGGCTCAACCTGAGATGTACCCCATAGCAGAGAGCTAAAGACTGACACTATTAAAGCTCTTCTTCTCTGCCCACAGGCAGGAGCGTGTCTGTCTTCTGAGATGATCCACCATGCAATGGATAAAAACAAATGCTGAAACTCACAGTCAAACATTGGGGAAGAGTAGGGAGTCTTGTGGAAAAGTAGAAGGAATGATAGAAGGACGTGGAGGTGATAGGGGCTGTATAAGGCCAACAGAGGCAACTAACCAAGGCCCAGAGGGGCCTGTGGAGACAGAAACACCAACCAAGGACCATGCATGGACTCAATCTAGGCCCCCTACACAGGTACAAATGTCTCTTTAATATACTGATTTGTTTTCTCCTTGTTATAGCCAGGACTACTGGCACATGAGGTAGTTTCATTTAAATTTTAAGGAACATTTACACTGTCTTCTATAGCAGCTTCAGTGATTTACATTCCCCCTGAAAACAATACAAAAGTTTCTCCTTTTCTACATGCTTACCAGCAAACTATTGTTTGATCACAGCCATTGAGGAGGTGGAAGGAGATATAAAACTGTGGAATTGGTTTTAACTTTGATGATTAGCAACATTTCACATCTTTCCCTATATCAGTTGAACACTAGTCTTATTTAGCATAAGATATTATGCTAAGGGAAATAAATTAGACTCAGTCAAGTAGTGCACGGGTTCAGTTGTATGTGGAATCTAAAATAGTCAAGGTTAGAACAGTAGACAGAAAAACACAACCTCAGGGCTGGTTGCAGGGTTGATAACAGAAAAAGACAATAGTCAAGATCACACATTTTCAGTGCTATAAGATTAACATGTCCTGGAGACCAAATATATAGTATGAGAGCCATAGTTAACAATACTCATATACTTGTAGGTTCTGCTTGCCTTAAGAAGACAAGTTTACATTCTGGGTTCTGGCATCTTTTTAAAGAAGTCATATGTTAAGAGCAATTTTTTAAAATCTGAATGTAATATTTTCTTTCTTCCCTATGGCTACTTTGAATTTTTTCTATTTGTCTTTTGGTGTTCTGTAGTTGTACTTTCATGTGTTTGTATACTGTACTATGTATTAATACTTGAGATTTGATTAACTTTTAAAAAATCTGTCTTTTATGAGCATCAGGGAAAAATGGAGCCAAATATTTTGTTTGGTTCTCATTTTCCTCCAAAACTGGGTATCTATTCACATATATGTGATTTTTCTCTATTAAATCTGGAATCCAACTTTTTTTCCTTAACCCATGAGGTCACCACCATTCCTTATTCTCCTGTAGGAGGCATTCGTGGAGGTCTGATTCCACACTTTACATTTGCTTATCACAAGAAAATCAAATAGCCTCATGACAAAAATTGTGACCACAATTAACCCTTTCATACAGAAATTTTCTTCTCTTTGCAGCTTGATTCCTTGCTGACTGGGAAGTATCTTTATTTTCACCAATATTTTGGAATTCTGCTCTACATTTGGAAAATTTTAAAGAAAGATTTATTTGCAGATCTTGTGTTTGATACACTAATACCCTTGAAACTCATACATAAAAGCAGAAGTAAGAGTTTGAAATAAACATTTGAAAGTATAGTGGGTGAATCTATGTGTGCTTTGTATATGAGCTACCTTCATATTACCAGGTGAAGGATTAATAAAGTTTTGCTACATCAATGTGATATTGGTTAGTTTTGCAATTCCTAGTCCATTTTTTTTCCATGAGGATTCACAGAAAATATTTTGTTAGTATTGGTCTTGTTTTTTTTTGGGGGGGGTGGGGGGGGGGAGGACAGTGACTGAATAATCAAGGGCAAAAAAGAAAATTTCTAAGTCTCTTAAAACACCAGTATAGAATTCTAAAAATTTTGCTTCATTTCTGCTTTATGCTATTGGTCAAGTCACAAGAGAAAGCCAGGTTCACGTAATATGGAAGAAGACTCCATCTATTGATCTGTAAAGAACTATATCTATTTTTGTCTTTTTCTTGGAACACTTTTATTAAAACCCTGTAGTTGTTAAAAAAATAGGTCCTGAAACACAATAATATATGCAAAGATTCACTGAGGAAAATTCCTGCGGATAAAGTTAAAAGAAGAAACAAAACTTATGTTACATGCTCTTTGACCATATTGCTGATATGACATATGTAAAGGATAGGATAAAGGACTTATAAGTGAGTAAGGGATAACTTAATATACTTAGAAAACATCACAATGAATTAATAGCTTCCTCAACTTCATGTTCTCTTCCTCAGCAGATGTTGACCAATATCCTGTTAACTGTATAAATTGCTTAGGGACAAAAATGCACCATTAAGCACTTCCAGAATTTCTCTTTACAAAGCCATTTTGCCTTTTATTCATTGGTTTTGGTTGTCATTAACTTTGTGGTCTTCTGGAGTTTAGAATTTAAATTCTGCTATGTATGTTCTATGACTTCAGAAATTTGACCTACCATATGTAATAATGACCCCATACAATATATATGTCCACCTCTCTTACCATCATTCCCTGTCTTCAAATAAGAAACATCACTGACCTTTTATTTCTTTCTTTTTTAAAGGGTTGTATATTTTACGTGTATGAATGTTTATTCTTATGTATGTATGTATGTACACCACATGAATGTAGGTCTGGTACCCTGAGAAGACTGGAAATAGGTATCAGATTCCTGGGAACTAGAGTTAGTGATGGTTGTGAGCTGTTATATGTGTGTGGAAAATGAAAACTGGGAACCCCTTTAAAAAAGCAAGTACTCTTAAGCACTGAGGCATCTTCTCAGTATTATTCTTTTTTGTTAATTAATTATTTTTTTAAATTTTATTTTATTAACTTATTCTTATTACGTCTCAATAGTTATCCCATCAGTCTTATTCTTGAATTTAATGCCTCTGTTGATGAAATAAGGAAGACATTCTCAATGGCCTCAATGAATGGTGTGGTATTCTAGCTTCCATTATTTTAGATTATTATTGTTAGTGTTGTCATCTGGAATTCCTTAATAACTTTCCTACCTCCAAAATTTTTGTATTTATTTCTCTTTTTTATGACACGTACTTCAAACAACTCTGTTTTACTTTGCTTCTGTCATTGTTTTCTTCAGACTTCTAAGAACTGCATTAACAATTGGCTTGCTCCAACTTCTGAGGTCCCTGATAGATTGTTGAACCTCATATGTATAGGGTAGTTTTTGTTTGCTGTGACAAAGACACATGAAACACAATTTAAAGGAAGAATTGTTTATTTTGCTTCATGCTTTTGGATGTTTTAATCTACTGTCACCTGGACCATTGTTTTGGGACTGAGGTGAGGCAACAATGATGATAATTACTTGGAACATGTGACAGAGACTGCTTACCTCATGATAGTCAGCTCAAACTTCTCCCCTGAATAGATCCTCTCATTATGCAGTCTTCTGAAGTTCTCCCACTTTTTCTCATGGTTATGAGAAATAGAATTGCAATTATACCTCAGAATAAGCTCCATATGAAGATGTGTTGGACCTTTAAGGCAACAATTAGAATGCATAGTAAGAGAGCTGCAGGAATTTGCTTAAATGTACCAGCATGTACACTCCAGGACACTAATATCATAATAGAATATTGCAGTTAATCTAAATAATCAGACCGTAAGACACAATAGACAATATGTACTGACTTCCTGGCATTTTTGTAACATGGCATGATGGTTAATTTTGCTTGTTAACTTGATTGGGCTATTCTGGTTTCCAGAACAATGTGACTGGATCTTCCAATATGATTTTACATTTCTCAAGCTACATCTGTTAATCTACTCCAGAAGATAAGAGATTCTATTATTATGTTAAGAAGGTTTTCTATGTCTTATTCTTCATCCTTTATTGCTTGATTGGCCTTAATTTATTACTAATCAAAACAACTCTATTTATATAACTAAGTAATAATGAGTTGATATATGTTTGGTTGTGTGCTAAAAAAGGTTTGTAAGGCAGGAGCTTTGTCCCAAATGTCTTGAGAAGTGGTAATACATTTTTATAGTGGTGTGGAATGAACATAGGGCCATGCTTGTCAAACGCTGTATCACTGTGCTAAATCCCAGGTCGGTGACAGAACTTTTAAAATCCAGGGCTTAAGAAGTAATCTTTATGTCATTGGAAACATTATCCTGGGAAGAGATTGATGCTGTTCTTGTTTGACCCTCCGTGGTTCCCTTAAAAATTGAGCTTTTTATAAAAATAATAACCTGTCTCATGAATTTCTCTGGTTTATTGTTTTGTCATGTGATCTTTTATTTTTGCATGTAGTCTTGCCATGACACCATCAACTAGGATGTAATATAGCCAAAATGCTTTCACCAGAACCAACTGTGAACTCATACCATACTTAGGCTTTCAGACCTATGAACTAATTAAATATCTTTTAGTTACAATTGACTTTGCCTTGGATATTTTGTTGTAGCTATAGAACAAGTATTAAGATATCCATCTACTTTCTTGTTCTTTAGACATATTCTCACTGATATCTCTCAAATTCCTCAATCATTATTCCTAGAAGATCATTTTACTCCATTGGAATATTTTCTAAGATCTTCATAAGTAAAATGTCAACTGTTTGGTTTTTCTGGGGTCTATTTGTGCCCACACTATCCAGGCTAACATTTTATTTCACCACTTTTGGGGGGGTAAGTTAACTAGTATCTAAATCCAATGTTACTAACACACTTGCAATATACTTATTTAAAGAAATGCCTTTGGAGGATAAAGCAAAGCTTTTGGACAAGAAAGTTGCAGCAAACTTTCCATGTAGCCCATAAGTTCTTGAGTTAATGAGCCTCCTGTCATTGTCTCCCATATGCTGAGGCTACAAGCATGTATCATTATGCCCAGCAAGTCTTCAGCCATTGATATCTGCTTGATACCTGTCAAGAAGTGTAAACATCAAAGAAGATTCAGTAGGAAGACTTCAACACAGTTCAATGCATTCCAGCTACTTCTATGAGGAGTCATTGTATTATTCTTAGCTAGTAGTAATGAGTATGCTTGCAGTTTTAATAAACTGTTAGCTGAGACCATCCAAAGGGAAAAGCAATAGTTCCACAGTGGGAGTAGTTACGATTTTTAGCTCCCCAAAGCATGACATCCATGCTAGTGATAATGCCTAATCCCAAGAGTTAGCAAAGATGCATAACTTCTTTCATTGTTTTAGGTATTAAGTTTATGTCATTTCTATATAGCATCCTATGAAGTAATTTTATTTTGATTATTCTCTCTCTCTCTCTCTCTCTCTCTCTCTCTCTCTCTCTCTCTGTCTGTCTCTCTGTCTCTCTCTCTCTGTTCCTCTATGAGTTAAGTTGTAAGTACATAATTATGATGATTTGAAAGTTTTACTTAGTTTATTTTGAGTTAAGATTGTTTCAATAAAATATTTAAGGGTCTGAACAGTTTTCCGTTCTTCACCTGACCTTATGAAAGTGATGAGTTCCTCGGCAATTAAGCATCCTGAATAATACAATAGAGATGACTCAAAATTTCTCATAATTCAACTTAAAAACAACACAGAGTTCACTTTCAATTGCTCAAGGGTCAGTTTTGTTCTTTTCATATCACATAGGTATCCACCTACATTTGTATGGATGAATAACTAAGTGCTGATGATGCAATTCTGATGATTTATTTTATGAAAGGTATGAAACACCAGCCTATGGTTCCCATGGGAACCTCACATATGTCCCTTTGTGTTACTCTAATGATTAGAAAATAGCAGGTAAATCAGAAATAATTGTTACATTATCTGTAAAATACCAAAGGCTATGGGCATAATGGTTGACACAAATGTGTTGGTATCCATATATGGAAGCTGTTTTTTTAAAAGATTTATTTATTTATTATTGTGTATACAGTTTTCTGCCTGCATGTACATCTGCAGGCAGAGGAGGACATCAGATCACATTATAGATGGTTGTGAGCCACCATGTGGTTGGTGGGAATTGAACACATGACCTCTTGGAAGAACAAACAGTGCTCTTAATCGCTGAGCAATCTCTCCAGCCCCTGGAAGCTGTTTTTTAATGTCTTGATTTTAGTTCATTTGTGACAAGAACAGGATGACAGGGGCGGGGCAGGGAGGGATTCTCATAGGCTTATTTAACAACTTTTGTCTCTTAATGTCTTATATGGTTTATGATAAATAAAATATATGATGGGTTACTTGATAATTCATTTTTCTCAGTGATCACTAAACCTATGCAACATTGCATTAATCCTCATATGTTTAACTGGCTGGCTTTTGTTACATCTTGATGAAATAAAGCATAAGTAAGATGAGGTAAACTGGGTTTCAAAAGCACATGTGTCTAGTCAACTTTGATGTGATCCAAAGGGTAAATTCTTTATTTTGTTTGTTATTTATTCTGAGATAGAAACCAAATAACCCAATTGAGAAATGGGGCATGAAACTAAACAGAGAATTCTGAACAGAGAAATATCAAATGGCTGAGAAACACTTAAAGAAATGCTCAACCTCCTTAGTCATCAGGGAAATGCAAATCAAAACAACTCTGAGATTCCATCTTACACCCATCAGAATGGCTAAGATCAAAAACTCAAGTGACACCACATGCTGGCGAGGATGTGGAGAGAGAAGAACACTCCTTCATTGCTGGTGGGAATGCAAACTAGTACAGCCACTTTGGAAATCTATCTGGTGCTATCTCAGAAAACTGGGAATAGGACTCCCTCAAGATCCAGCTACTCCACTCCTTGGAATATACCCAGAAGATGCTCCAGCACACAACAAGAAACTTTGCTCAACCATGTTCATAGCAGCTTTATTCATAATAGACAGAACATGGAAACAATCTTCAGTAGAAGATTGGATAAAGAAACTGTGGTACATTTACACTATGGAATGCTTACTACTCAGCTATTAAAAACAAGGAATTCCTGAAACTTGTGGACAAATTTATTGAACTAGAAATGATCATAATGAGTGAGTTAACCCAGAAGCAGAAAGAGTCAAATGGGATATGCTCACTTATATCTGCATACTAGCCCAAGGGGAATGTCCCATGAAAATCTTCACTTACCAGGAAACTGGGACAGAGGGGAGGACATCCTATTGGGACTCTAGATGAGAGAAGCATGGGAGAATACCAAAGTAGAAGGATCCAGAGGGTCCTAGAAACTTACAAGTAGAACATTATGATAGGCAGATTTGGGCCCAGGGGTCCCGCGCAAACTATGGCTCCAGCCAAGGACAATACAGGCAGTAAACTTCAAACCCCTACCTAGATCTAGCCAATGGACAGGACATTCTCTACAGTTGAGTGGAGAGTGGGGTGTGACTTTCACACATACTCTGGTGGCTCATATTTGACCATGTTCCCTGGAGGGGGAGGCCTGGTAGCCCTCAGAGGAAGGATAGCAGGCTACAAAGAAGAGATTTGATACCCTATGAGCATATACAGGGGGAGGAAGTCCCCCTCAGTCACAGTCTTAGGGGAGGGAAGTAAGGGGAAAATGGAAGGGAGGGAGGAATGGGAGGATACAAGGAATGGGATAACCATTGAAATGTAATAAGAATAAATTAATAAAATGAAAATTTTAAAAAGGAACATTAATATATAGTCAAAATTTTCTTCCAATTTGCAATCAGTCTATCTTGTTTTAGAATTATAGGTCAGTTTAGTTTAGACGCCGTTTTTCCTTGGTGACTCTCAATATTTCTTTGGAAGTTAATATCCACTGTACATAATTGGTTGTTCCTGTTAAGATAAATACAGTAAATTCAGCATCTGGCCTAAATGAAGATGTACTCGGTCACCAAGTGATGACACATAAAGAGCCTGAAGTACACTTTCTTGGGGGTTAAACCCTTTTTTACTTTAACACTTAATTTTGTTATACTAAAGTATCTTCTCTGGCTTTATCAATGACATAGAGATAACTTTTACTTGGAAGAGTTAGATATTCCTTCACTTTGAACTTCTGTATCAGAGTGAATATTCTTATGAGTCTTAGTATCTGAAGTTTCATCTAGCTTGAAGCCAGTGTTTTAAATTTGAGATGGGTTGGAAGAGCTGCAAGCATCATGTCTTTGGGACTTTTGCACTAATTATGAAGAGAAATGGTTGTTATTCCAAAGACAAGAGTAAAAGTATGTAACAGCTTTGGAAGTAAGTTTAAAGACACATTCATTATGAATATTTTAAATTAAATATATTGTCATAAATATAAATTAAATGACCACTAAAGAATTAATATAATATCTTTAGTTGGTATTGCTAAAATGTACTCACACAAAATTTCTCAAGTTGTTAGTAAAAGAGAATGTTCCAACAAGAACTACAAACTCAATTTTTTGATGTCTCTGACATTACTCTGGGTAGTAAAATGTCCTTTGTGTTCCTAAAAGGAAAATACCTCCAAATGAATTTGTATCTCTATGCACAACAGAAAGTATATTTTAATGAGTTTACATTTACTCCTCACTTGTGAATAACATTAGGCAAAACTCATGCTTGCTTTGTATTATTGTTCAATACTAAGATTTTAAGAAGTCTGCTTTTTCTCCATCTTTGTTTCTTTTAATAGTCAGCCTCACTTTCTGTTCTAACTTGACTTGGATAAAAAAGAATACAGTAATAATTAATGTATTTAGCTGCAACACTATTCATTTCCCTAGTCATCATAGTGTCTACTTATTTATGATTAGAGCAGCTATGGATATACTTGAGCAAGTATCCT
The DNA here is from genome assembly GCF_903995435.1 of Acomys russatus. Taxonomy (NCBI): domain Eukaryota; kingdom Metazoa; phylum Chordata; class Mammalia; order Rodentia; family Muridae; genus Acomys; species Acomys russatus. The sequence continues at coordinate 75,760,296 of NC_067169.1, read as the reverse complement.
GTGGTATGTTGGACTATCCTTTGGGTATATGCCCAGGAGTTGTATGGCTGGGTCTTGCCCAATTTTCTGAGAAAACACCATATTGATTTTCAAAGTGGCTGTGCAAGTTTTCACTCCCATCAGCAGCGAAGGAGTGCCTCCCTTGTTCCAAATGCTTGCCAGCATTAGCTGTTACTAGTGTTTTGATCTTAGCCCTTTTGACACTTGTAAGATGGAATCTCTGAGTCATTTTGATTTGCATTTCCCTGATGGCTAAGGATGTTGAACATTTCTTCAAGTGTTCTCTATAAGGCAGCAAGAATTTCTGCTATCATATTTTTGGGATCTAGCACTACAAGAAGCCTGACACTTCCAGTATGCTATCTTTACCATTTTACCAGTAACCACACTCTCAGGAGAGCATTGTCCTTCTTTTATGCTGTCTATATCAGAATGTATCATTTTCATTATATTTTGTAACATAATTGATGCACTATCTTTGATTTTAAATCCACTGTGAGCTCCTCAAAAATAAGGACTCCTTTTTAACTATTCCTCTGTTGTAACTATCACTCAGAGCTACTCTGGACTTACAGTCATAAAGATTTAATAGATATTTATTGACTGAACAAATTGAGTGAAACAGATATAGAAAGGTTAGAAGAAAGTATTTGTGAATTAAGTAGAAAGCACTTAGTGTTTCTTCATAGGTAGAAAACACATTTCCTTTAAGAATAAGATCTGGAGTTTTGTTTTTTATATATGCTCAGTCTAATTTCATATATACATAGATCTTGCTTGTCTGGTTGTTTTTTTTTTTTTTTTTAAGTAAACCTACTGTTTTAAATCTCCCATCTTGATGTTCCATTTTCTATGAATTACATATTAAAGAATGATTAGAAGAAAAGTAAACCTTGCTTATCACCTGAAAAATTTAAAAACTCTGCTCACAACTTAATATGCAATATGTGGAATGAAATGGACATTTCCTGGACACCTTGTTCTTTAGTCTTTTCCTCTACCTGTTTTCCCTAAATCACTCAATACCTTCTTAATAATACCTTTAAAAAGATTTTCATGTTTATTTTAAATCTTATTAATTATTTGAGAATTTCATGCAATGTATTTTGGTCATATTCACCCTTCCCTCCTCCCGTAACTCCTCCCAGAGCCAATTGCTTCCTCTTCACCTCTCCCACCTTCGTGTCCTCTTTTATTTTTAATAACCCTCAAAGCCCTAATTATGTCACCTATGTACATGAGTCAGAGATCATTCTATAGAGAATGGTTGTCCCAGAGGTCACACACTTTTAAAAAAATCTATTCTCCCTCTCTGAGCAGCCATTAACTGTTCATAGCTCCTCTGCTCTGTCTGGGAATTTGAATCCCTCTACATCCCCAGCTGAAAGGTTGACTGATTTGATCTTGTTGTTAAGTTCCTGTGTGTAGTGTCCTGTGAGGTCCACAAGGTACTGTCTCACCCTGGACCTCCTGACCTGTGAGTCTTACAATATTTCTGGGCCCTTTTTTGAGATGATCCCTGAGCTTTCAGGTGAACATTTATTTATTTATTTTTATTTATGTGTATGTGTATGCCTACATGAGTTATATATGGCACATACTTGCAGGTCCCATGGGACTGGGGAGTGAGGGAGAGAAAAGAGTGCCAGATCTTCTGGCAATGGAAATACATGGTGTTGTGCACTGCTTGAAATGAGTGTTGGGAAGAAAATATATGTCCTCTGGAAGATCAATAAAAGCACCATCTCTCCAGCTCCTCAGCAATGTTCTGTTCTGAATCAAATTGTATTTCATTTGTCGAATCACAAAGGGCTTTTATGTAGGTTGATATGTTAAACTTTTTATCATTATTGAAAAGTACCTGGTGACAGAAAAAATGTAAAGAAGGAAATATTGATTTTTGGCTCATGATATCAGAAGTTGCAGTTTATCATTGCAGTGAAGATGTGCTGGAGCAGAACAGCTGACAGCATGGTGACCAGGAAGTAGAAAGGAAAAATATCTGTGCTATCTTAATATTTCCATTTCCCCTTTTATTCCACTGATACTCTCAAAAGATGAGGCAATCGCTGTTCACATTTAGAGTAGGGCATCCCTTCTGACTTAATTCCTGGGAATACCCTGACAGGAACAACTAAGGGTGCACTTTATTAATTTTATAGGCTCTTCCCAATCAATTAAAATTGACAATCAGGATTAACCATCACAAGCAAAGTAGTGAAAACAATTTGTGTTTTATTTTTGTCATTGACTCTTACTAAAGGAATCTAGTACCTAAGCCTCAGCATTTACTCACTGAATGCATGGTAATTATATTATACTGCTGAATGTCAACTATAACTTGTACTTCTGAAATAACCCTTTGAGTTGGAAGAAAACAATTTTGCTTTACCTACATGGGTTTGTGCTAGCGTGAAGAAAATTTCAAATTTCCATCATGTTGAGTGTAAGGTTTTATGATGTACCAGTTGTCCAGCAATTGAGATGCTGTGTGTTCAATCTATGGCCCTGAACAAGCATCAACTGCTATGTCTTTCATTTATAAAATGAAAAGTGTGTTGAGGGTATTGTAAGCTAAGATCATCTTTGGTGTTTCTAGACAAAACTTTGAAATGAAAATTGTTAGCCAACTATCTTTTTTGTCTTTATAACTTTAATTACTTTCTTTATACTGAATCTGTAATAAAGTTTCAAATAGTTTGTTCAAAAAACAGATAAAACAAGAACCAGAAGTAAATAATATAATAAAAACTTTATTAAATGGTGTTATACATACATTACATGGGCTATTTTATTAACAAAAAGTCAAACATAGGTGGGAGAGATGATAAACAAGACTTACCCCTAGCTGAGTAGCTTTGGCAATTATGGACTACTGGAGTAAGGAGAGTCAGTTTTCTTTAGGAATGTGGTCTAGACTAAGATGCCCAAGCTCCAGTGGATTTCCCTACATCTATGCACATAAGGACAACACTGATTAGACTCAATGGGTTATGAAAAGAAGGCATCAATTTGTGAGAGGGGTGTGGGAGATGAGTCTGGGAAGGGTGAGAGAGACAGTAAGGCTGATATGATCAAAACATTGAATACACTTATGAAACTATCAAATAATGAATACAACTAAAAGTATCACTTTTCAATTCATTCTTTATGCTGGTTTTCATAGAAAATAGCAATCAGATGCATAAAAACAATATTAATATTTTAATTAACCATATTATGTGCACGTGCAGTCTAAAACTAGAAAAATTAGTTATAATAATGGACAGTTGGTGACCTATACAATACACATGAAAATGTCAGTTGCCTAAGGAATAATATATTTAGTAGTGTGTTCTCTTGAAATCTAAGAAACAACAATTAGTAGTGTGTGACTAATTTTTCCATGAAAAAGGCTTCTGGGGGTACCTGCAAAACTAAGAGAAAATTGAGGGTTACTGTATAATGTTCAAATATATACAACCAGTGATAGGTTAGAAAGCATGTGGCATTTTGTCTTCTATGGCTACACTTGATAGTGAAAAATTTCAAATTTTTAAAAAATTAATTCATTCGTATTACATCTCAATTGTTATCGCATCTCTTGTATCCTCCCATTCCTCCCTCCCTCACTCCCATTTTCCCCCTACTCCGCTCCCCTATGACTGTGACTGAGGGGGACTTCCTCCCCCTGTATATGCTCATAGGGTATCAAGTCTCTTCTTGGGAGCCTGCTATCCTTCCTCTGAGTATCACCAGGCCTCCCTATTCAGGGGACATGGTCAGATATGGGGTTACCAGCATTCGTGTGAAAGTCAGTCCTCACTCTCCACTCAACTGTGGAGAATGTCCTGTCCATTGGCTAGATCTGGGTAGGGGTTCGACGTTTTCTGCACGTATAATCCTTGGCTAGTGGCATAGTTTGAGCATGACCCTGGGCCCAAATCCACCTGTCATAATGTTTTTCTTGTAGGTTTCTAGGACCCTCTGGATCATTCTGTTTCCCCATTCTCCCATGCTTCTATCACCTAAGGTCCCAATAGGATGTCCTGGCTAACATAAAAAAATTCAAGTGACACCACATGCTGGTGAGAATGTGGAGAAAGAGGAACACTCCTTCATTGCTAGTGGGAATGCAAACTAGTACAGCCACTTTGGAAATCTATCTGGTGCTATCTCAGAAAAATGGGAATAAGGCTTCCTCAAGACCCAGCTATTCCACTCCTTGGAATATACATAGAAGAAGCTCCAGCACACAACAAGAACATTTGCTCAGCCATGTTCATAGCAGCTTTATTCATAATAGCCAGAACATGGAAACAGCCTAAGTGCCCCTCAGTAGAAGAATGGATAAAGAAACTGTGGTACATTTACACTATGGAATACTTACTACTCAGCTATTAAAAACAAGGAATTCCTGAAATTTGTGGACAAATGGATTGAACTAGAAATGATCATAATGAGTGAGTTAACCCAGAAGCAGAAAGACTCAAATGGTATATACTCACTTATATCTGGACACTAGGCCAAGGGGCGTGTCCCATGAAAGTCTTCACTTATCAGGAAAGTTGGACAGAAAAATTTTCAAGTTTTATCTTAAAAATGTGGAAGTCATAATGAAATTTAACTGTCTGTGACTTTATCAAATCTATGCCCTAGGAATGGTCAGTTTTATGAATATGAATGCTTCAGAAATATTTCAAGTCTGGCTGTTAGGATGTCAGGGAGTGGCTGTAGTCTAGAGAAGGAATGTGAATGATAGGCCAGTGAACAAACCCTGGGATAAGCTAGTGCTTACATATGCCAGAACATGTACTCAAAAGAAATAGATGTCTCAGAATGATTAGGATAAAAAAGTCGTAGCAACTTGAGGAACTGAAAGAAGTGCCAGAGAGCTGGATATTTGAGTGCCAAGTATATTATGGGAAAAACAAGACAGAGATACTCATAAGAACAAGATACTCCTTGGAACAAAGACATGCATATAGTACTAAGGACAGTGCGTTTAAGCTAACAGCTCTGGGAGCCATTAAAAGATTTTTAATGATCATATCAACTGGTTGAATAGAATTTGTAGTGAATTGAGTAAATGGATAGTTTAAAACTTCAAACTACCTAGGAACAGAAGCAGCAAACAGTTCTTAAAAGTCATTCTTGGTGTTCCCACTGGATACACCAAAATGCATGATGCCTAGCATTCCATGCATTTTAGTGTGTCACAAGAGGGTAAGGGAGGGGAAATGCATTTTTAAGTGTTGACTTTTATTCCACACAGTGAGAATGCATTTTCATTCACTGCTTTTAACTTTCTGTTAATAAGTGAACAGATACAAAACATGCAAGATAGATGTTATATTCCAGTAATAATAGGTTTTTAATTTTGCTACATTTTATCTTATTATACAGCTTCACTGTCTTGAAAGTAATATTTTCTGGTCATCATTCCACATTGGTGCCAAGAGGAAAGAAGTTTAAAGGCACTTCTTCATAAATTGAAAAATATCCATAGGATTTTGACAATTATAACATATACAAGTAGTCATGGTTACAGAAAATAAGTTGAAATAGGTAAGCAGGATTTTCTTGTGTGGAATTATGGTAAATAATGTGGGTGTTGATGAATGGAAATGAGAGAATCTAAAACTGATTTTAAAATTTTCCTGAAAATCACTAAGAGTTAATAATGGAATAAGAAGACATATTCATAATGGGAAAAATGAAAGAGATAAAAATAACTAATAACACAGGGGAATATACTAGAATTAGCTACTGTGTTACAGTGTTTTATATATATATATATATATATATATATATATATATATATATATATATATATATTATTAATTTATTCATATTACATCTCGATTGTTAGCCCTTCCCCTGTTTCCTCCCATTCTTCCCTCCCTCCCATTTCTCCCCTTCTCCCCTCCCCTATGTCTGTGACTGAGGGAGACCTCCTCCCCCTATATATGCTCTCCGAATATCAAGTCTCTTCTTGGTAACTAGCTATCCTTCCTCTGAGTGCCACCAGGTCTCCCCATCCGGGGGACGTGGTCAGAAAAGGGGCACCAGAGTTCGTGTGAGAGTCAGGTCTCACTCTCCAGTCAATGGTGGAGAGTATCATGTTCGTCGGCTAGGTCTTGGTAGGGGTTCTAAGCTTACTGCCTATATTCTCCTTGGCTGGTGCCTTAGTTTGAGGAGGACCCCAGGACCCAGATCTGCCTGTCATAAAGTTCTTCTTGTAGGTTTCCAGGACCCTGTGGGTCCTACTGTTTCCTCTTTCTTCCATGCTACTCTTGCCTAAAGTCTTTAAATAGACAAGTAAATAAAAAATAGGGAAAGGTATTGGAAGTAAACATTGTATTATAATTGAGTTGTATGGGTACAATACCTCATATTAGAGTAGAAATATGCATAAAATGTGGGAAAAATAATCTTACATTTTAATTCTATTCCAATGTATCAAAAAATTAAACTTACTTTGCATCAATATACATAATTCTATACCAATGAATTAAAAATAACCTTATTTGTGAGTAACAATTAAGGCCTTAGATTGAGAAGTAAATTCAATAATCTACCTTTCTCCTATCATTCCCATATATTTCTATATTCCCCTTTCTTTCTTTTCAATTCCTATCTCCATACCTATGAAAGAAAGATAAAGGAAAAGAGAGACATCTCTGAGTCCAACCTCATTTTCTCTATAAATAGGACTTCTAGGGAAATTGTGAGGTATGTCAAAATAGAACTTCTCATGGCATTTTCTAAAATACTGTGTTAATTTAATACTTCTTTAGCTGTTGTTTTTGTCTTTCACTGTAACACTGAATATATTGCAAAACTTTATATGGATTATATTTTATTGACTATGTCTTATGGACTCAGGCATTATAGGCTCAGTTGTGTTCTTTGTGTACATATGATGAAGTCCTAACATGGAGGTTCTAAGAATGTGACTATATTTAAAGATCATTAAAGTGGAAAGAGGAAGTTAATGGAAAGGACATGGGTGGATAACACAGGAAATATGAGCAAAGTAGCTTATATGTGTCCATGAAATGGTAGAAGAAAATGTACGAACTTGTACATTTAATTTATGGTGATGAAAATTTGAACATGTCATAGGGAAACATAACCATCTACAAGTCTATGTGCAGTCTATGTGATTCAGAGGGAACAAGCCTTATCAATGCCTTGATTTTGTGATCATATAATTTCCTGGAGATATCCTGTATGTGGTACTTTGTTGAAGTAGCTGTTGCAAGCAAACACCAGCAGAAAAGCATGTGGTCTAAAATCCAGACTATAATCAGGAAACAGAAAGCAGTCTTCAATCCAAGGGATACTATTGATTTTCTGCTTCTCTTTCTTTGATTCTTCTTTGTCTTATACCAACGACTATTCTTTTTGTTTCTATGCTCATGGGTCAAAATACAGCTGTCTTACAACTTTCAAATTTAAAGCCACATAAAAAAGACTGAATTGCCATTTCTGAGTTCTGGATTTAAATCTCCATAGAAGAATATTTTATTCACTCAGTGTTAGTGCATGGGGATGGGAGGGCAGTAGAACATGATATAAACATGATAACCAGGGGTCCATCCTTGTGGGCATCTATTAATATATTTTATTATCATTTGTAGTTCTTCTATTTAGTCTCTTCTTTTTATTACAAGTGCATCCAAACTTTAAGAATTATAGCTAAGATAACTGTGTTTAGCATTTTAAAGTTTTATGGTTTTATAATTTTAAAAAATTATTGTTTCTTTGAGAGTTTCATACAATGTCTTTCAATCTTTCCCCCCACCTTCACCTCTTCTCCAATTCTCCTCACTCCTTACCCACCCACTGATATTGTGTCATTAAAAAACCCTTCAAGATCACTTGTACTAATTAAATATATTTTAATGTGTTGCCTTCTCCTGGCATGTTGATTTCCAGAGGCCACACACTCTTAGTGAAAAGTGTCTTTTTTCTCTTCCAGTAGTTAATATTTGCCAATAGTTCTACAGCTTGGCATGTGATTATATGTTCAACTCCCATTTTCTTTTTGGCATTTGGACTATGTTAGAGTTTGCAGGTTTTGGTATTCTGTTTGAGGACTGTGTCTCTTAATGTCTAGGTTTTTCTCTTTCCAAGAGTGTGTGTAATAGTTTATGTTGAGGACATACTAGGCAAGCTTAGGTATGAACCAGGAAGAATTCTCTGCACGTATAATTCAATATATTTTTTAAAAACATAATATTGGATATATGTTTATTATATGCTAAAATATCAATTTCTAGGTATATAATGTGTACAGAGGGATGGCATAATTTAGGAGTAAAGGAGAGAATAGGAAAAGGATAAAACAAAGACTGCTGTTAGCAAGCTGGGCATGGTGGTACATGGTATGTAGAAGGCAGAGGCAGGCAGTTCTCTACGAGTTAGATACCAACATCATCTATAGCGTTCCAGTTCAGCCAGACTATATTGTGAGATCCTGTCTCAAAAATAATCCTATCAATACACAAACAAAAGCAGCATAGTTCTGCTGAAAAACTATCCATATCATTTATTAAGTTTAGGACAAGAGACAGATGAACCACTTAACTATTCAGCAGGTAGTTAAATAGCACTCTGGTTATCGGGGAGGCACTGTGTTTTTTCTAAATGTAAGGTAGGGTAAACATTTATTTTTAAGAATTTCAATGTCAATTGAGACATTTGCATAGAACCACTAGCATTTTAAGCTTCAGCAAGGCTTTTTATAAGTCAACTCAAGGACTCTAAAATAATGCTCCTTTTTATAGTTTGACTGCTTGAAATTAAAAACAGAGCTGAATTTTGCCCTTCATGGTGCTGTATAAAAAAGGAACATGGGTTTTATTTGTTACTTTGCTCTCACTAGCTATGTGACTCTTGAAACAAAAAAGTATTTGAAGTCCAGACTGCTATTTGTCTTTGGCCATCATGTTATTTTGAAAACAGGTTTTTGTTTTTCATTGTTTTAATTTCGAAGTACATAGGAGTTATATTTTCACACTTTCATCTATTTGAGAGAAAAAATGAGGCATATTTAGCTAGACATTTTCCCCTAAGATCAGTCAGTCAATATTTTTATTTTATTTATTCATTTATTTACTTTTTTATGCATGCTTTTTAAACAGTACGTCAGTTACTAAAAAGGAGATATGGTGTACACAGAAAAACAGTTTAGGATTTCATAATGAATACAGTTTAAAGATTGTATGTTACATGTTCTAATCCAGTGGTTCTCAACCTGTGGGTCACAATCCCTTTAGAGGTCAAAAATACTTTCATAGTGGTTACCCAAGACCTCCAGAAAACACAGGTATTAACATTATGATTCATAATAATAGCAAAATTAAAACAAAATGTCAGCAACTAAATTTCCTTTTTAGTTAATATTTTCTTTGCTTCCACTTTTTTCTTCAAGAAAAAAGCAGGTTCCAGCCATACCTTTGAATATGGTATTCTTTGCTTATTTAAGTCATCTAAATATGTAGATATCATTAATGTATACATATATATAAATTACTTTTCTTTATATATGACACCTGGGTGCAAATTATAATATATAACATTATACTTGAAAGAATTTGGGCTCTTTAAACTTTTCATTTGGTGGAGAAAACACTGAGTAATAATGATTGCAAATATGATCAGCCCCATGAGAATAAGATGAAATTTCCAACCTTTTCTCTAAAGACACTGATTAAGCATGAGTTGTTCAATTCCTTTTCTTCTAGACTCATCAAAACAACCTACAGGTCCTAAGAGAATCTTTTAGGTTTATATTCTCCCTTAGTTGTCAGGTGCCAAATCATCAAAACAGAGTCAGGAAATATTTAATAGGTTTACCTCGCTGGTGGGTGATATCGCACTCTTGGGGCTAAGGAAGAAGCAAATGCAAATATACTTTGAAATGGAATGTGAAGGGCAGATAAAATGTGTATGTGGCAATAAAGTCACCTGATATTCATTGATCTTAGGTACATATGTTACTGAAACTCATACACAGAAAAATCTGGAGAACTCATACTAAAGTACCTTCAGATTTTGAGCACATTAGTCAGAATTAAGTGAAAAGCTAAAACTTTAGTTCACAATCTGGTTTGGCAAAGTTGGCTACTGATGAATGTGTGTGTGTGTGTGTGTGTGTGTGTGTGTGTGTATGTGTGTGCATGCACATGTGTGTGTTTAGATATGTGTATGAGTTCAATGCTTCACTTAATAATTTTAATTTCTAATGTTGCTTCATTCATTTACATCATCGTTAAAACGGTTTATTCATAAAATTTGTTTCTTCCTGGGATCTATTACATGCTGGCTGAGTATTACACACCAAGAATCCAATGTTCCACAATTCCTTAATTTTCCTTTCTTCCTGGCATAATAGCTCAATATCTTTTTGTGGTCGAAGACAAATATCTTACAAAAAGAAAATATGGCAAGCCCTAAGCTAAAGATGTCTTCTTTTAATCTCACATCAGCTCTTTGTCTGATCCAGGAGTCTGTTACTTCACCACAATAGAATGTGCTCTCAAGTTATTTGTCTCATCTTTGAAATTCTCAATTTCAAGGAACAATTTATCAACCCTTAATTCTTCTACTAGAATTTGGCCATTACTTAATAGGTAGGAGAGGAAAGAATGCTGTAAGAGATGTATGAGCTATAGGAAAAGGGTTTAGGTCATTGACAGAGGCTAATTTCTTTCCATTAGAAGATATAGTCACCAACTCTTAGGAAATAAATAGTGCATTTAATCAGAAGTAGGAAGTCATTAAAAGTTCTGCCACCTGTACTTTCTTAGAGTTGTTACAGTAACTGCAACATATACAATGCTTTGTCTGTCTACTCCCACTTTAGACTAATTCTGCTTCTTCAGATTTATTTATTTATTTTATAGACATTCAAATCATTGAGCTAAATATTAACATTTCAAGACTAAGTTATTGTCTTGCTTTTCACTATATACATTTGACTGTAAAATACAACCTGGTAATGTAGGTATTAGTATTTTTTGTATTAATGATGAGAAGAATGAATTAATTGGCAGTGCAAATTCAAGCACACTGAGTAGTGTGGAAAACATGCTGATTTTGTATACTGGTAAATAGAACTGAAATTACAAATGTGACAGTATAGAAAAAGAGATACACATGATTAGAGAGATTCTTTAATATGAACACTTGACTTATTCTAGTTAATTAATAAAAGCTTCCCTGAGCAAATTATGTTTAATTGGAATTCATAGGCTGAGTTGCTGTTTAGTAGGTATGTGAAGAGTGAGAGCATATGGAGAGAGAATAGTGTGTGCAAATGTGTTAAGGTGGAGGAAGAAGTATGATGACGAATGGACAAAATAAAATAAATGTTGCTAAAGTATTGTATGTTGAAAGAGTGTAATCATTATTTTGGTAAGGAATGTGGGTTGTCATAGAATGAGCTGGACATGTAATGGGCTGAACCAAAAAGATCTCAGGTGCCTATATTAATGAGTCGGCTTGAAACCTTATGGTAATAAAAGGCCAATGAAGCATCATAAGCATGTATGATTTGAGATCAAATGATTCCTTTTTCAATTTTTAAATATATTTTATTAATTTATTCATATTACATCTCAATTGCTATCCCACCCCTTGTATCCTCCCATTCCTCCCTCCCTCCCATTTTCCCCCTACTCCCCTCCCCTATGACTGTGCCTGAGGGGGACCTCCTCCCCTTGTATATGCTCATAGGGTATCAAGTCTCTTCTTGGTAACCTGCTATCCTTCCTCTGAGTGCCACCAGGCCTCCCCATCCAGGGGACATGGTCAAACATGGGGCACCAGAGTTCATGTGAAAGTCAGTCCCCACTCTCCACTCAATTGTGGAGAATGTCCTGTCCATTGGCTAGATCTGGGTAGGGGTTTGAAGTTTACTGCAAGTATTGTCCTTGGCTGGTGCCATAGTTTGAGCAGGACCGCTGGGCCCTGCTCAATTCCACTTCCAAAATTGAGTGAAGAACAGGTAAACAAGCTAAATAGTCCCATTTGCCCTATAGAAACAGAAGCAATCCTTGATAGTTTCCAGACCAAAAAAGCCCAGGGTCAGATTGTTTCAGTGCAGAATTCTACCAGACCTTCAAGGATGTGCTAATACTGATACTCTTCAAGCTACTCCAAAAGATAGAAATGGATGGAACATTACCAAATTCATTCTATGAGGCCATAGTCACACTGATACCTAAATCTCACAAAGACCCAACAAAGAAAGAGAATTTCAGACCAATTTCTCATATGAACATTGATGCAAAAATACTCCATAAAATACTTGCAAAACGAATGCAAGAATACATCAAAGATATCATTCATCATGACCAAGTAGGCTTCATTCCAGGCATGCAGGGATGGCTTAATATATGGAAATCCATTAATGTAATCCTCCATATAAACAAATTGAAAATAAAAAAAACTTTTTCAATTTTGAAGGCGTACTCTTAACATAGTTCTGGGAAAGTCTGACCTATATGTTGGTTTATATAGAACACTGAAGAAGTGAATGTTCTTTTTTTTCTCAGATGAATGTAATTGCTTTAGTGTGAGCCAGAGAAGAAGAGGAAATATATTTTGGAAGTAGAATCCATGAGTTTTATGCATAGATTTGGTATGAAAAGAAAGGGAAGGAGCTATAAAAAAGGCCAAAGAATATGATCCAATATATGCTTCAAGAAGGTAACTACTTAGCAAATGATTTTATATTGTTTTGATTATTTTATTATTTCAAAAGGCTTAAAACTGTATAGCAAAGAAGAATTTAGAGAATTAGAGAACTTTCTTATCTTATAACGACATAATGGTAGTGATTGCTCTAAGTACCTATCTAAGAAACAGCAGAACCATTATTGAATCCAGGTTCATCAAATTGCACATGCAGTGTATCCAGAAAGGAAGGTCTTCATGTTCACGGTTTATGGTAGTTCCTGTGACATGCTTAAGATTTCAAGGAGAGTGAATAGTTATGGCAGTTATGACAGAATCTGAAGCAGAATAAAAACAAAACTTTTCCTAAATCTCTAAAGTTAGATCAGGATAAAGAGGATTTACTATAACTATCCTCCCACAGTTGGCTTTTTGCTTAAAGTGATGAAAAATGGTTGTCACAGATGTGAATTATTCTGCAATGATTGCCACTAATTTATTTGAAATTAGTAATAAAGAAACATTTCTTTTTGAACATTTTATTGATTTATTCATATTTACATCTCAATGGTTATCCCATCCCTAGTATCCTCCCATTCCTCCCTCCCTCCCATTTTCCCCTTACTCCCCTCCCCTATGGCTGTGACTGAGGGGGACCTCCTCCTTCTGTATATGGTCATAGGGTATCGAGTCTCTTCTTGGTGACCTGTTATCCTTCCTCTGAGTGCCATCATTCAGGGAATGTGGCCAGAAATGGGGCACCAGAGTTGGTATGAAAGTCAGACCTCACTCTCCTCAACGGTGGAGAATGTGCTGTCCATTGGCTAGGTCTGGGTAGGGGTTTGAAGTTTACTGCCTATATTTTCCTTGGCTGGTGTCATAGTTTGAGGAGCACCCCAGGACCTAAATCTGTCTATCATAATGTCCTTCTTGTAGGTTTTCAGGACCCTCTGGATCCTTCTATTTCCCCTAACATTTCTTATAAAAATCATTATAACACCTGTGGAATGAATACATGAATACATTTGTAGACATGCTTCAGGTAAATTTTATAACTTTACCACATCAATCTTTTTCTACTTTTCATAGGCTATCTTAGAGGAAAGTGGCTAACCTTTCTCTATATTGCAGTTTTGGTAGGTTTTTGATGTGCTGCTTGGGAATATCCCTTTTTATATGATTCTAATGAAAAATGAAGATATGGTCATGTGTAGCCTATAATGTGTTGCCAAGTGGGGTCAAAACAGAGGGACTTTTTCAAAAGACTTTCATTCTAGAAAACCATCTCTCATAAAAGCACTGAGTGGAACACTCAAGGTTGTGATGAAAGTTTATTTGCTCATGCTACTTCAAAATACATGCTTTTTTATTTTATTGAAAAATAGTTTTTTAATATAATATGACTTGAATAATGGTGCCCCTCCTTCTACTCCTACTAGTTCCTCCTCACCTCCCTTATCTTTCTAGATCAAGTCATTTTCTGACTATGAGTAGAAAACAATCAGGCTTCTAAGAGATAAAACTAAGCTAAGCTGAGCTAAGCTAAACTAAACTAAACACTAAACTAAACTACATGACAATATAATAAGGTAAAACAAAACATCAGCATAGGACAAATATAAGAACAAAGAAAATTACCAGAGAAAATGTTCTCATTTTTAAAAAAGAAAAGTCATCTTGGGGCAAAAAGGATAAAAGCACAACTTTATTTTTTGCCTCGCCCATTCTTTTTTATTAAATATTTTTAAAAAAATTTTATTAATTTATTCTTGTTACATCTCAATGTTTATCCCATCCCTTGTATCCTCCCATTCCTCCCCCCCCCACTCTCCCATTATTCCCCTCCCCTATGACTGTTCCTGAGGGGGATTACCTCCCCCTGTATATTCTCATAGGGTATCAAGTCTCTTCTTGGCTACCTGCTGTCCTTCCTCTGAGTGCCACCAGGTCTCCCCCTCCAGGGGACATGGTCAAATGTGAGGCACCATAGTATGTGAGAAAGTCATATCACACTCTCCACTCAACTGTGGAGAATGTTCTGACCATTGGCTAGATCTGGGTAGGGGTTTAAAGTTTACTGCCTGTATTGTCCTTGGCTGGTGCCTTAGTTTGAGCGGGACCCCTGGGCCCAAATCTGCCTATTATAATGTTCTACTTGTAGGTTTCTAGGACCCTCTGGATCCTTTTTGGAACTAAACAGAGAATTCTCAACAGAGGAATATCAAATGGCTGAGAAACACTTAAAGAAATACTCAACCTCCTTACTCATCAGGGAAATGCAAATCAAAACAACTCTGAGATACCATCTTACACCCATCAGAATGGATAAGATCAAAAATTCAAGTGACACCACATGCTGGCGAGGATGTGGGGAGACAGGAACACTCCTTCATTGCTGGTGGGAATGCAAACTAGTACAGCCACTTTGGAAATCTATCTGGTGCTATCTCAGAAAACTGGAAATAGGGCTTCCTCAAGACCCAGCTATCCTACTCCTTGGAATTATTAAATATTTTTACATATACATTTATATTATTATACAAATGTAGAATAAACTACGTACAGCAAAAAGAACCATGAAACAATCAGGAATTGTTTATAATTAATTATAAATGTTATATTCTTAGTGTTTTGGCTATTTGTATTTGGCAAAATAATTTTTATTAGAAATATTGTGTTGGTTTTTGATGATAATTACATTGAATCTGTAGCTTGGTAAAATGGCCATTTTTACTATGTTAATCCTACCAATAAATGAGAATGGGAGAGCTTTCTATTTTCTGATATGCTCTTAATTTCTTTCTGTAGAGACTGAATTTCTTGCCATACAGGTCTTAATCTGGCTTGGCTCGAGTTACACGAAAATATTTTATTTTAATTTTGGCTATTGTTAAAGGTAGCTTAGTTTCACAATGAAACTTAGTTGTTTGAAGATTAAGATGTTTTTAGGTCTAGATAGATGTTTTAAGTTGATAATAACAAGATTTGATGGAGATTGATTTACATTCAGAATTTTAGATGCACCAAGATAGGAAAGACGATTTTCTTCAAGGCTGTGAAATACAAATAGCCAAAACACTAAGACTGTTACATATATATAATTGCGGATTGTGTCATGGTTCTTCTTGCTATAGGCAGTTTATTGTATAAATGTAAAATAATATAAATGTCTATGTAAAAATTATATATATGTATGTATATGTGAGAAATCAGGGAAACAGCACCTTTAACAGTAGCCTTACCCATCCTTTTTCTTTACTCATACTTTATATTCCCTTCCATTTGCTTTTCATGCAAAAGAATTCAAATTAAAATCTACTAGATGAGGCAGATCAAGGATAGTGTCTGGGCATATCTGAATAGGCTGTAGGGATACAAAGGAGTATGCTGGGCTCTAAAAGGTTTTTAGTGTATCTGTGTATGAGGAATATCTGGCATGTTGTAGCCTGAGCAGACTGAAGAAGGAAATCACAAAGAAGTGGTGTCAGAGCTTAAATGAAATGAGGTCAACATTTATCCAGAGACCAAACATTTTTGATATAGTATAACCTTTTTGGAACAATAAAGAAACCTACACAGGGTTTATGGCTCAATGCGTGGTGTCAAAACATGCTAAAATGAAGACAAGGTTAAAATATGAAACAGTAGTTATAGATCAGGAAAAGTTGTAAATAATTTGAGTTTTCATTCAGTTGGGAAAGAAGCAATTAAATATAGGGCAGGTGGAAGTATGGTGATGCAGAGTGACCACATTCTGAGGATTTTATCAACTATTAATATAGTTATGATAAAATATTTTTCTCTTAAAAGAGGGTATTAAATACATAAACAGGGAGAAGCTCATAATGAGCAATATGTTGTATTACTGAATATTACCTGAAGATCTTATTACGAATTCATGGTGTGTGTGTGTGTGTGTGTGTGTGTGTGTGTGTGTGTGTGTGTGTGTGTGTAAGTAAATATAGTTTATGTATACATTTGGGTAAAGGTGGGTGCTACCACACATGCATATGCACAGGCCAAAAGATGTCAAAAGTCTTCCTCCATTGTTTGCTCCCTTCAAGTTTTTGAGACAAGGTCTCTCACTGAGCCTAAATTCTGTTGTTTTTGTTCAGTTGTATGACAACTGACTTCCTCAGATCTGCCTGTCTCCAACTCTCAACGATAGGATATAGGCAGGTATAGATGTGTCCAGTCTTTATGTGGATGTAGAAGACTTAAATTAAAGTTGTTTTGCTTGCATAATAAGTGCTCTTATCCACTAAGCCTGTCACAATACCTGTGAATTAATGACTTCAGTGCTCACAAATGAAGAGAGAATTGTATGTGTTTGAGTGTGTTTGTTTGAACCTATGTGAGTGGGCATATATTTATTTATACAATAGAAAGAGCTGGAGGTAGTGGAAGCTGATACTAAGGAGTATGTACACCCATGGCTATAAACTTGGCTTCTGAAAAAGGTTATTTGAAAATGGTTGATCAGAGGACTAGGATCAGCAAAGAATTCTATATAGCTAAAACAGCTTGCTTTTTACAAAGTATTAAAATCTCAAATAATAATGCAAACACATCACAAGTATACTATGGGTGGCTCTCATAGGGTACTATTAATAAAAGATTATTGTTGTTAATAATAAAAGATAGAAGACTGATATTCCACTGCAGAAAATGAGTACACTGCTATAAACAAATGATCAACATGAACACTGTAATGTGATGAAAAGGAAATTATGTGTTGCTTAATGGTGGAATGAAATGGACAAAACATTGATTTTGTAAGACTCCTCTCAGATGTGTAACCATGCTAATATAACAGACTGGTTTTGTGACTTTTATGGTGAAATAATTACAATATAATATTCAGAGTCAATGGGTAATCATGATGATTACTTATTCTCCACTGGTTCAGGGTTCAATGTTCTTTGGCCTATACCATCATACTTAAATTTCCTAAGTCAGTGTTACCTGCGTATATATGTGTGGAAAAGAGAGGTAACATAGTAGTAGTGCTTAAGGATAAGGGCTTTGAGAATCTAGAACCAACTTTGGCTCTACCTTTCAATAGTTTAGCTTCACAGAGTTAAGTTGGTTTTTTTCCTCTGAGTGTCTATGCTGGCTAGTTTTGTAAACTTGACACAAGCTAGAGTCATTTTTGGAGAGGAAGCAACAATTGAGAAAATGTCTCCATCAGATTGGCCCATGAGCAAGCCTATGGTGTATATTCTTGATTGATAATTGATGGAGAGGGTCCAAGCCCACTATGGGCAGGGTCAACCCTGGGCTGGTGGTCCTGGGTGCTATAAGAAAGCAGGCTGAGCAAGTCATGATGAGGCCATTAAACAACACTCTTCCATGTACTCTGCATGAGATCCTGCCTCCATGATTCTACTCTGCATTTCTGCCCTGACATCCCTCACTGATGGACTGACTTATAACTGTAGTCTAAAATATACCCTATTCTCCAGAAGTTGCTTTTGTTCAATGTATTTTATCACAGTAATAGAAACTCTAACTAGGAAAATGTCCCAATTTGGAATATGCAAATAATGTCAGTTACATTTTCTTTGAGCATCCATCATACTTAAATATGAGATGACATCATCATTATAAATAATCCTGTTTTCTCTATATGTTGAATTTAGTTGAATATTTGTCAAACATAAAGGGTTGTATTGTTTAAAATATGATTATTAATGTTTTAAAAAGTAAAGTATTAATGTATTGCTAAATATGAAGGAAGAAAAGGAGGTTAGTTATTGTTTGTGAGTAAATGTTAACATAAAGACTGAATAGCTTTGCACAGTGGGAAAAAGCTTACTTTTTGTTTACAAGATGTGCTCTTTTATTAAATTAGCCTCAAGTCAGTATATAGGCAAGTCTTGCCTCCACACTTCAACCAAGTCCCAAGGAGGCTAAAATTCTTTCTAGATTTCAGGTTGCAGGGGTGGGGGGAGTCAAAAAAAGTAGAGGCATAATGATCATCTAAAAAATGTATTAAGACAGAAGATTTTTTAAAATTTCAGCACATAATTTATGTGAAAAGCAATATCACCTCTCCTTAAGAGGATTCAAGGCATGGGTTGAGATTGCCTCCTTTTGAGAATTGGAGTCAGCTTCTGAGAGGACAAGGGGCTTCCTATTGTCATATATCTCACAGATAACTGGAATGATTATTGTAGAACTTTCAGGAAGTTTGCTCCTACTGACTACTGTTTGTCTTCACTGGTCCAGTTTTGAAATCTTAAGTCAACAGTTCCAAAACAAACAAACAGCAACCACGACAAAACCATCAAGAAATAGTAAAGCCATGCCAATGTTACTTCTTTATTTTTGCTGCACAAGATAGGCTTTGTCAAGAAGGTGTAAAATGCAGCTCAGTAACAGTCTGTGTAAAAGCATTTGGGGTGAATGAGGGAATGTCTGGACCTGTCCTCCTCTTGCTTGCTGCTCCACATCAGCTGGGATGGAGCTATTAATCCACACAGACTACTTGCACTCACAAGAAGCAAGGATCTTGATCTTCATCATGCTGGGAGCAAGAGCAGTTATCTCCTTCTGAATGCTGTTAGCAATCCCTGGGTACATGGTGGTGCTATGAGACAGCACTGTGTTGGCGAAGAGGTCATTTCAGATGTCGATGACACACTTAAGCATGGAACTGAATGTAGTTTCTTAGATGCTGAAGGATTCCACAC
Organism: Acomys russatus; assembly: GCF_903995435.1. Lineage (NCBI taxonomy): Eukaryota > Metazoa > Chordata > Mammalia > Rodentia > Muridae > Acomys > Acomys russatus. The sequence continues at coordinate 75,740,932 of NC_067169.1, read as the reverse complement.
CCATAAATAAAAGCACCTGGGACAGTGGAACTGCTTGTTGACAATAGTGACCTGGCCTTTCAGGAGTGATTAACTCTTCTCCAAGGAGAAGGATCATATACCAGTGGCCACTCTTCTTTTCAAATACAAGGCAACATAGCACAGTTTTTCCTTGCTGTAACACAATTTCCCACACAGCTGTGGTGGGGAAGCTGTTGCCACTTTTAAGAATTCAGGATCCTAGAGGGGGCTGTCTCTGACATGTACTTTTTGCCTTCCTTTCGATCACTTCCTGCTGGTGGGGCTGCCTCACCAGGCTACAAGGGAAGAAGATGCCCTCAGCCCTATGTGACTTGATGTGCAGGTCTGATTTGGTGCAGGGGGGTGGAGGAGGGAGGAGATCCCCCTTCTCTGAGGAGTACGGGAGGAGGGATAGGGGAAGAGAAAGTGTGGGTGGAACTGAGAGGAGGGAGGGGACTATGATCAGGATGTAAAGTGAGTAAATAAGTAAATAAATAAGTAAATAAATAAATAAATGTGTTTTTAAAAACCCTTAATCATGCAAATGCTTTCTCACTTGTTCATATACTTTCAAAATAGAATCCTTCTAAATTGAAAAACAAAAGAATTTAGGATTTCTATGAGGTAGTCTGTCTAGTCCTAGCTAACCAGGTCCAAGGCAGGATTGAAGGAGAGAGAAACATGTTTTTTGTTTTGATCACAAGTGGGGGATGAGAAAAGACTTGTGAGAGAAAACAGGTGATGTTGATCCCCTTAAAAGTCGAACCACCATGTCGGGGAAATTGGTTATTAAGCAGCTGAAAAACACCCTTGAACAAATTCTGAGAGGAGGTATAAATGTGAGCCAAAAACGAGAGGCGGGGCCTTTGGAGACTTGGGATAGTTTTGATTGTTCATCGCTCCTCTTTGAGACACTCCTAGAGGGAACTGCTCTAGGGTAGGCTTCAGAACTCCAGGCTCCAGCTGAGGTTCCAGCAGAAGAAATCCTGCTGACTACGTCAGGAGAATCATTCCTTGGAACTTATATCCTTACAGGTTCATTATTGTATTCTTTAAACTTCTTTTCCTATTGTTTAGGTTAGGTGAGTTATAAGTAAGGCACTCTCAGTTAATAAGTCCGTAATAAAACATATTTGTTAAGAAAATTGGGCCTACACAGGATGGCATGAGCAAGACTGTATCCATCATAGTTGGGCATGTTGTTGGCGATCCCATCTCCTTAGCCCACTCCAATGAGGGTGGTAAGGATGACAGCCAGAACATGGAGTGGATGACTATGTATATGGCTAGGGCATTGAAAGTCTAAAACATGATAGTGGTCATCTTCTCACAGTTGGCCTTGAGGTTCCGGGGACCCTTTGTGAGCATCATAATATGCTCCTCGAGGGCTGCACACAGCTTGTTGTATAAGGTGTGTTGCCAGATTGTTGTTAAGGCATCCCAGTTGGTGAGAATGCCATGCTCTATGGAGTATTTCAGGTTCAGGATTTGTCTGTTGCCCTGGGCCTTGTTGTCCACATGGGAGACCTTCTAGCTGCATCACATCATCATGCCTTGATGTGGCAGGAGTGCCCATGATGTAGGGAAAGACCTCTTGGGGAGGTTTGTCAGCCTTGTCACCAACAAAGCTAGCTTTGCACATGCTGGGGCTGTTGTTGACAAATAGTGAAGCAATTTCATCATACATGGTAAACTGATGGACCAAGAGCAGAGGAGCTATGAGAGGCCTGTGCTTGTAAGGTGGACTCAGAGGCCATCAAGCCTACTTTCTTATAGGATTTTAACAGATCTAAAAATTAGATTGTAATCAATACAATGGAACGTCACAACAAAAATCAAACAAATAGCTTATTTATTGAAAGTGTAAGTAGAAGTAATTTTTGATTATATGAGTGAAATAGTGGTTGCCTATATTTAATGACTTAATGAACTCTGTAATGCATAGTATATATCAACATCTAAAATTTTAGTTGACAAATGAACCTGCTTTTGCCTAATTAATTTACATAATCTAGTCTACAATGATGGCAATTCTACTCATAATAAATGGTAACATACACACACACATATATTCTATGTTTGATTTTAATAACACTTAGAAAGGAAAGCTATCTCATAAGTATTCTGATAGGCAAAACAGAAAAGATTTTAAAGCAATTTAACCAAGCTCAAGTTATTTGTTCTTTTTATTCAAAATAAAGTGAGTGATGTTGCAAATTTGAAATTTATCTTCAGGTATTCAGGACAGTCAGTTCAAAAATTTAATACATAAAGTTAAAGTGCAACCTTCTTTTGACCAAGGTAAATATTTCAACTTTATAGGTGATTAGTTTTTAGTTGAAAAATGAATATTAAGATACCACAAGTGCTCCTGCATCCCCCACTGGTATGCTGACCTACTCTTCACCTGGCCAGTACTGGAGAGCTGGCCCTGGTGACATGGATGTGATAAAGCTGGTGTGACCATGAGTGTAGAAGTGCTGGCTTCACCTCTTCCATAGGCTTTGTGGGAGAGCTGGCTCAGCTGGGCATGAGAGAACTGGCAGGCTGACCAACTCAGCTACCACCCACATCCAAATCCTGTGCTTTAAGCTGGCCCACCTCAACATCTACCCCATCTATGAGCTGCTAAAGCACATGACGGGGCTGGTACTGCAGTACCAAAATTGAGGGATTTCCATAATTCAGGGCAAAAGTAGGAGTCCCAGGGAGATCCAGTATTGACAGTGTAGCAAACGCCAAAGGCCTCGAATCAGACCAATGACTCATTCAAACAGCTTTACTTGTAAATGCTCATTGAGTCATTGGAATAAGGCATGGAAATCACTCTTCACAATGAAAGTTAAATAGTAAGTACTCAATATAACCAATATTCATGTTGATAACATTAATATTATTTAAAGTGTACAATCATGCATGATGTTTTCATTTAATTGGAAAACAATTTTTATATTTTTTATTTACAGCTTTTTAATTAATTATTATTTTACATATACATTTATATTATTAGTCATATATAAAATAAACTACATATAGCAAGAAGAACCACGAGTCAATCAGGAATTATATAAATGTTACATTCATAAGGTTTTGGTTGGTTGTATTTGGCAACGTAGAAGAAAATATTTTCCTGTCCTGGTGAGTCTAAAATTCTGAATGTAACTCAATATATATCGTATCCCATCTCTATCAACTTAAAACATCTATCTAGACATAAGAACATCTTAACCCCTAAACAACTAGGTTTAATTGTAAAACTAAAGTATCTGGTCTTCAACCCCATCAGAGACTTGAGAAGGAGTAAAATGAATTATCTGAGTAAACAGGAAGTGCATTTTGGCAGCTTCCAAATTTAAAAAATGACAATTTTAAGTAATTAAAAGACATGCAGTTTTTGTCAAATCAATACTTACTGACCATGGAAAAGTCCCTCTATTATCCATTCAAAATCAGGAGATCGTCACATAGAACAAGTAAAAACTTACCTCATAAGTAATACTTGTCTGGCCACATAGTTTTTACATTGTTTTGGTGGAGATTCATTCAGGAAATACCTGTGTCTACCAGATCAGATCATGACCCATTCTGTTTTTAGCTTAACTACTAATAAAGAGGGAGACAGTGTTTGGATAATCAGGATGTTGACTACTGTGTTTCTTCATTCCCAGGAAACATACCAAACTTAGTGAAGTAAAGGAGTTCCTGAAATTTACTCTTCCATTTCCTCTTCTTGGGGAAATTTCAACTGTGGAGGTGGCATTCAGAAACTGGCTAATGATTGCATAGAAATCCCATGAGAGTACAAAATTGCCTAAGATGAATTATACAGGTTGGGAATTATGCAAGTACACTGGATCATATGTCATCAGCCAGAATTTTGAAGGTCTCTGGCAAATGTTCTCCCTGTCTCCTTTGCCATGTTTTTGACTCAGGAGTGGCATCTGAAAGTCAGATCCCTTTTTATGTCATAGAAGAAATACTTTTTACTATTTGAATATAATCTACTTTCCCAAAAGAGCTACAAGATTTAGCTTGAGAATCATCCAAAATATAACTCAAGTATAATATTTTATGACAATAAATCATACGTACAACAGTAACCAGCAGAACAACAGAGAATTCATTAAGTAAGAAATTTGCAAAGGCAACTGATCAATTCTTGTCTCAACAGAATAACCCCAGACTTTATTCATGGGCCTAAGATACCCAGAAGTCCTCTAGTTTCTTTTTATCTGGTGTGCTTATTGTTTTTCATTGGTGGTGAGGCTTATGGGATTATTCTGTTTCTGTTTAAAGCGTACACATTTTCTGTAGAGGGCAGCACTGTCAGTGGCTTGGTTAATTATTCTTGATTTTAGGTACAAGACACAAACTACAAAGCATTAGAGAAGGATAGACCTAGCCTCATAAACCAAGAACTTTTTTTTTTGAAACATCTCTGAAAAAACAGAATAGCAAAGACAAATATGCTATAGCCTTTCTCATGACTGCTTTCTAGTAACCTCTTGAGGTACCCACAAAGCCTTGCTAACAATAAATCTATAGTAGTAAATGGCACAACTCTGTTTCATTGTATGAAAACCAAAAATAAAACAAGAAAAATGAAAGAAAGCAAACTATATTTTTAAAAAATCCACCTTGATGAGTCTGAGTAATCCACAAACCATTTTAGACTTCTAAAATCCAAACTTGGAATGGTCATCTAAGACCATTGTCTCTAAGACAAGGAACATTTAGTGAATTTACAAATATTTTAATGGTGTGGGATTAAAATTATATACTGTTTAAAAAGTAACACTTTTCTATTTCCTTATATACGAAAATCATCCCATAGGTAATACTAAATGAAAATGTGTTATGTTGGAATTAAAACTAATTGAAAATACAGTTTCCAAAAAGCTACTGTTACATAATTGTATCATAATTCCTCAGATTTATAAATGATGATTCCAAAACATATAACATCAAGACATATTTGTTAGTTATTGTGGTTTGACAATCCCCATGCAAAAGGAAAAACATACATGTATGGGTATATATTTCACATATATACTCATTTAAATATTATTATAGTTATTATTGTATTTCATATCTTCATAAATGAAGATAGTCTTATTTATCTTTTGTTAAGAATAATTTCTAGTCTCAAATACATTAAGATTCTGAAAGAAAAAAAGAAATTTTGCTCTTAATATTATACTGTACAGACAATGACTATGTTGCTTTTTCTTTGTATCATCAGTTATTGGTTACACGATAGTCCATGAACAGCAAAATTCATGGATTCTATTATCATGTAATATATATATTAGGTAATTAAAGAAATCTTGCCATCTGGTCAATATATATGTGATTTTTTAATATATGTGATTTTTATGAGCATTTTCTATCTATAATTGGCTAAATCCACAGATATAGAACAAAGAACTATTTATATTTGTTTACCAACTGTAAAGGGATGTTTAAATTTTCCTCTGAAAGTTCTTCAGTGAACAGCAAATGTAAACTGTATTCCATTTCTTTCTGTCATTCTTTGATTTATATTAATTTATTTCATGATTATCTTTTTCAATAACTTTATTCATTTTCTATTTCTTATGAATTATTATTTCTCTAGTCTTTAGGAGAGTGTGAGCTTCATGAAACAAGGTCAACTTCAGAATGCTCCTAGCTGTGATTGTACTATTAGTACTCAAAAATATCACCTGGCACATACTAAAAGCCTAAAAACTTTTAATTGACCTAATAGGAATTCTTATGTTCTTTATAGTTTTAGTACTTGAAATGAAAGTATATATTTGGAGAATATTTATTGATTATTAAAATTTAAGGTGTATTATAAATTGATCAGCACTATCTTCTCTTGACCAATGATGTTAATACTGAACTTATTAAGAATGTTGCTACATTAATTTCCTATTGGGTTTAAAACAATGACTGAATCTCTTTATAAAATGCTTATTTTCCAGTGGTATTTCATTGTGTTAGAGTAGGAAGGACTCTGATTTGAATAGCAGAAGATTTTAGTAGTTATTTATTTAGATGTATTTATTTTTATTTTATGTGTATGTCTGTTATATCTTCATGTCTCTATTCCATTGGTTCCCCAAAGGCCAGAAAAGAGTATAGGATCCACTGGAATTGGAGATACAGATGGTTGTGAGCCACCATATGGGTACTCAGAACCAAGCCTGGGTACTCTATAAAAGCAAATAATACTCTTTATTACTAAACACCCTCTAGTCTCAGATATTAGTTGTAATCTTAATTCTGCTCCATGGTAGTTGTGTAACTCTAACTAAGTGGCTTAATCTCTGAGGTCTGGTTTCCAAAACTTTAAAAATGGAACCATATTAAGACCATGTACTAATGTTTATATTAGATAACCTATATGCGACTTGATAGAATAGTTTCATCTTGAATTAACTATGGAATTTAATTTTAAACACTTTAAAACTTAGTGAGCCAAATTAGACTTTCCTAAGTATTTTAGCAAGTTATATAACATTTCCAGATCTAGATTTCCTTATGTGATAAATTAGTATGATTGTGTCTATTTGTTTCACTGTGAAAGGTTTTTAAAATAAGGTTACCTCAAATGGTACACAGTATATAATATATTCAGTTACTATTATGACTTATGATGAAATTTCATCATCTTGAAGTTTTTCTTTCTCCATATGTATGAGTCTTTGTATATGTGTATATCTATAAGATATAAGTTGTGTGTATAAAATGATGTAACAGACTGAGAAAGACAAACATAGCATGTTTTCTCTTATTTGTGGGTTTTAGTTTTGAATTTTTAGATACAATTGTTCATGTGAAATACCCATAAAGCCACGAAATTTCTAAGGGACAATGGGGAGTAACATTTAAGGGAAGGGAGATAGAAGATAAAATCCACTAGTGTAAAGGCTTTAAGGGAACTGATGGGACAGTAAAAGATTAAATTGCGGTGGGAGAAGAGGGGGTAAAATAGGGACTGTTAGGATGTATAAATAACACTGAAACTTGTAGCAAAATCATGGATACCTACTATTATAGAAGCTTCCTAACACACACACACACACACACACACACACACACACAACAGATGGGAGAGAGAGCGGAGAGAGGAAGAGAGAGAGGGAGGCGGATCAGGAGAGGAGAGAGGTGAGAGAGAGAGCGAGAGAGGGGAGAGGACCGAGACCTGAGGAGAGGAGCGAGTAGAGAAGAGAGAGAGAGGAGGAGTAGAGAGGAGAAGAGAGAGAGAGAGAGAGAGAGAGAGAGAGAGAGAGAATAGGGAAACAATGCCTTTAATTGACACAAGAGACAAAGAAAAAAAAAACAGAAATGAGCTAGTTCTTTTGAAATGGTTGGCAAGTGGTGTAACATAGACCCCCAGATAGTACATGCAATTATTGCCAATGCCTTGATGGTAAAGCCCTATTGCTGACTATACAATATTCATTAGGCATGGAACAGAGAGAAACTGAGATGGAAATTTCATCCTTAACTGTTTAGCTTTCATTGTGCTGGAAGGTGATGTGAATACTACCAGAAGAAAAAAAATCCATCACTATTTTCCATCTGTGAACTATAATAATGACTGGTTTGGCAAGATGTGCCTACTTATGCAACAGTGGTATGAACATCATGGGAGTAACCAAACAGTTTCTGAACAAATATAAATCCTGATGCACAATATGAAACCCATATCTGAGGTCAATTACTGAGAAAAGAACCTATGCTTAGACAAGTCATAAGCCTTAGGGAAAAAATACTTTTATTCCACTAAATGGACACAGCATTAGACCAAATCACATTGACTTATCATTATTATCATAGATTAATCAATCTGTCAACTCTCATCAGGGAAGCTTCTATTTTCTTTTTTTTTATTAATTTATTCTTGTTACATCTCAATGTTTATCCCATCCCTTGTATCCTCCCATTCTCCCCCCCCCCCATTTTCCCATTATTCCCCTCCCCTATGACTGTGACTGAGGGGGATTACCTCCCCCTGTATATGCTCATAGGGTATCAAGTCTCTTCTTGGTAACCTGCTGTCCTTCCTCTGAGTGCCACCAGGTCTCCCCCTCCAGGGGACATGGTCAAATGTGAGGCACCATAGTACGTGAGAAAGTCATATCACACTCTCCACTCAACTGTGGAGAATATTCTGACCATTGGCTAGATCTGGGAAGGGGTTTAAAGTTAACCTCCTGTATTGTCCTTGGCTGGTGCCTTAGTTTGATCTGGAACCCCTGGGCCCAAATCTGCCTATTATAATGTTCTACTTGTAAGTTTCTAGGACCCTCTGTATCCTTTTGTTTTGCTGTTCTCCCATGCGTCTCTCATTTAGAGTCCCAATAGGATGCCTTCCCCTCTGTCCCAGTTTCCTGGTAAGTGAAGGCTTTCGTGGGACATGCCCCTTGGGCTAGTATGCAGATATAAGTGAGTATATACCATTTGAGTCTTTCTGCTTCTGGGTTAACTCACTCATTATGATCATTTCTAGCTCAATCCATTTATCCACAAATTTCGGGAATTCCTTGTTTTTAATAGCTGAGTAGTATTCCATAGTGTATATGTACCACAGTCTCTTTATCTACTCTTCTACTGAGGGACACTTAGGCTGTTTCCATTTTCTGGCTATTATGAATAAGGCTGCTATGAACATGGTTGAGCAAAGTTTCTTGTTGTGTGCTGGAGCATCTTCTGGGTATATTCCAAGGAGTGGAATAGCTGGGTCTTGAGGAAGCCCTATTCCCATTTTTCTGAGATAGCACCAGATAGATTTCCAAAGTGGCTGTACTAGTTTGCATTCCCACCAGCAATGAAGGAGTGTTCCTCTCTCCCCACATCCTCGCCAGCATGTGGTGTCGCTTGAGTTTTTGATCGTAGCCATTCTGATGGGTGTATATGGAATCTCAGAGTTGTTTATTTAAACATTTTATTTATACTTAAAATCCTCCTTAGATTACATTAAATGAAGACACACACATATCTTACCATACATATACATATATGTATATGGTAGTATTATTTTTTAATTAAACCAAGGGCTCGGAGCAAATCTCAGTGACAGAATATAGGTTTAATATACATTGAGTTCAAGACCCAGAAATACAAATAAATAAATTTTACATTTTAAAAATGTGACATGAACTCTGATGCCCTCAATTTGATCACTTCCCCTTGGTGAGCAGGCCCATGCGCACACAGAGGAAGGAGAAGCAGGCTATCCAGATGAGACTGGACAGGCTGTGGTCATATGGTTGAGGAGGAGGTACCCTTCTGTCAGACGGACAGGGGAGGGAAATTGTGCAGAAAAGGGAGGGAGGGTGGGAATGGGAAAGTACAAGCAAGGGGATAACATTCAGGATAAAATCTGAATGAACTATAATGAATTTTAAAAATGTGTTTCCCTAAGCAGTAAATTCTATGGTTCAACTACCTCATACATTTTATAGACAAACAGAAACCCAGTTTTAAAATTTTTCTTTGAAGACAAAAGCAACAATTTTCTTGATCATTAGGTACTGTTTCTGATAGCATAGAAATGTAGAGAATGATAAAGTGTGCATTTTTGCCTTCAATGACATAATAAGGTTGTTAAACAAACCCATAAAGAGCTTTGTGCTTTTTTTCCTTTAAGGCTTAAGTGGTGGGAGCTTAATTGTCAAGAAATCCATGCTGGGAATTATAAGCTTTGCAGCGATTGGACCTAATGAGAGGTCCTTAGATCATTGTTGCCTCAGAAGGGATTAAAGTAGTTTCCCTTGTTCTCTGATTTTTCCTGAAAACAGATTGTCAGAGAGAGAGAGAAAGAGAGAGAGAGAGAGAAAGAGAGATAGATAGATAGATAGAGATAGAGAGAGAGAGAGAGAGAGAGAGAGAGAGAGAGAGAGAGAGAGAGAGAGAGAGAGAGAGAGAGAGACACTAATCCTGGGGTCATTCATATTAATTTTCTTGTCTTTTTCTTCCTGATACAGCCACTTCCTCCTTCATATGACTCCATTATTGTTACAGGATCCCTTGTCAGAACATCCATTGTTTCAGTTTTCAGCTTCCCAATCTATGCACTAAATAAACCTCTTTTATTTATGAAGTAATTCTGTCTCAGTTCTTTTGTTATGATTCTTAAAATAACAACACAAGAACAAAAGAAAATCAGTGCCCTACATGCCAAGTACCAACTTTTATGATACTTAACATTCTAAACTTTTAAAGCCAGTGGTTCTCAACCAACCAAATACTGCAACCCTTTAATACAATTTCTCATGTTTTGATGACCCCCAACCACAAAATTATTTTTGTTGCTACTACTTCATATCTCTAATTCTGCTACTGTTATGAATCATAATGTAAACAGGATATCTGATGTGTGACTCCCAAAGGGGTTGTGACCTACTGGTTGAGAACCATTGTTATTATTAACATTGTATTCAAGTAGGACAATACAAATTGAGTTATATGGGATCATTTTACAAAAGACTGCAGGTTGAATTTTGTTTGATGGATTTTTTTTTAATGTTTTTTAAAAAATTTTTAATTAATTTATTCTTGTTACATCTCAATGTTTATCCCACCCCTTGTATCCTCCCATTCTTCCCTCCCCCCCATTTTCCCATTCTTCCCCTCCCCTATGACTATTCCTGAGGGGGATTACCTCCCCCTGTATATGCTCATAGGGTATCAAGTCTCTTCTTGGCAACCTGCTGTCCTTCCTCTGAGTGCCACCAGGTCTCCCCCTCCAGGGGACATGGTCAAATGTGAGGCACCAGAGTATGTGAGAAAGTCACACCCCCACTCTCCACTCAACTGTGGAGAATGTTCTGACCATTGGCTAGATCTGGGTAGAGGTTTAAAGTTTACTGCCTGTATTGTCCTTGCCTGGTGCCTTAGTTTGAGTGGGACCCCTGGGCCCAAATCTGCCTATTATAATGTTCTACTTGTAGGTTTCTAGGACCCTCTGGATCCTTCTACTTTGCTATTCTCCCATGCTTCTCTCATCTAGAGTCCCAATAGGATGTCTTCCCCTCTGTTCCAGTTTCCTGGTAAGTGAAAGCTTTCGTGGGACATGCCCCTTGGGCTAGTATGCAGATATAAGTGAGCATATACCATTTGAGTCTTTCTGCTTCTGGGTTAACTCACTCATGATCATTTCTAGCTCAATCTATTTATCCACAAATTTCGGGAATTCCTTGTTTTTAATAGCTGAGTAGTATTCCATAGTGTATATGTACCACAGTTTCTTTATCCACTCTTCTACTGAGGGACACTTAGGCTGTTTCCAGGTTCTGGCTATTATGAATAAGGCTGCTATGAACATGGTTGAGCAAATTTTCTTGTTGTGTGCTGGAGCATCTTTTGGGTATATTCCAAGGAGTGGAATAGCTGGGTCTTGAGGAAGCCCTATTCCCATTTTTCTGAGATAGCACCAGATAGATTTCCAAAGTGGCTGTACTAGTTTGCATTCCCACCAGCAATGAAGGAGTGTTCCTCTCTCCTCACATCCTCGCCAGCATGTGGTGTCGCTTGAGTTTTTGATCTTAGCCATTCTGATGGGTGTAAGATGGAATCTCAGAGTTGTTTTGATTTGCATTTCCCTGATGACTAAGGAGGTTAAGCATTTCTTTAAGTGTTTCTCAGCCATTTGATATTCCTCTGTTGAGAATTCTCTGTTTAGTTCCAAGCCCTGAATATCTAAGAAGGAGACAGTGTAGAATTTTAAGGTATGGAAAACAACAGATATGATGGCTTAAGGATGAGGCTATTATTGACGTGTTTATAAGACAACAAGAATAATATAAATTTCTGATCATATAGCATTGAAAAATACCAGGAAATAAAAAGCCTGATAGATCTATCATGTGCCAAATCATAAAGAATTTTAAGATGGAGGTAGTTTATAACCATTACACTTGGTTGCTGATCAGAGCTTGATGGTGAGAACCATTGCCGAAGACACCAAACACTTTGGCCACAGGATACAAAGAAATCAATTTGGTATTGATCAGGAAGCATTCATAGTACCATAAAGTGCTACTTAGACTTCTGGGGAAGAAAAGTCTTCAGGGGTTTTACTGAGGTGTGAACTCTACAAACTATAATGAAGACTCTAAGTGTCTATGCTTACTATAGAAATTGAACTTAGAAATAATTTATGGCCATCATATGCAATATTTTTCGGAATGGAACTAACCTTCAATTTCAAGAGAAGATATGCCTACAATGTTCTCTTCTTTCCATCTATTATTCTTAGTTGGGATTTCTGTGTCATTCATGTAACTGGGTGCAAGTTTTTCTACTATGTAAGTTGTTTTTACCCCTCTCTGATCAATCCCTGTCAATATATATTTTTTCTAGATACTGTTAGAAACCACAGCTATTGTGATGACATGGAAGTGTGTACTTCATTAAATGAAAGGCATTCAAATACCCATGATCTTTCTTTAGTTGTTTTGGAGAAGGAGCTACCCCACCAGAAAGTGTGCTCTCTATTCTTTCAACATCTATGTATGTTTGTCTGTGTCTGTGTCTGTATCATCTTTATCTCCATCTCCTTATATCTCTATGTATATCTGAACATGTTCATTAACACAAATGATTGGAAGTTGAAAATGTCACTTTCAGGAAGCAGTGAATAAGAAATAGGCATTTCCCTTGATTACATCTTTTCTATTGTCTGATTAAAGGAATATAATTCAATCAGTACACAAAACTGTAGGATTTTATGACATCACAGAGCTATGGGGTGTAGTGAGAGTTTTGGTTTCTTTAAAAACCTAGTTATGTTATGTGGACATGTTTTTTTTTTATTTTAATCTCAGTTGTGGGAAAAGAGCCTGCTTCATTACAGGAGATTATGATTTGCCTTGTGCTCTAGCAGGGGTGTGATCTTTGCCAGCTGCAGATAGTTATTTCTGGGGACTCTGGGGAGGATATGAATGGGAGAGTCCCGAGAGGAACTGTGGTAGATGCTTGCCCTCTGGCTGGCCCCAATTCTGCTGGTTTGTCCTGCTACTGAATTTGCTATTGTTGGAGAATCTGATGATGAAGATTGGACTTGGCTCAAGGAGCTCTATATCTCTAATCATTAGGAAATCATCTAAAAATTTCTCAATGCCACCCTCTCCCCACTAACTTTCTGTTTCTCCTACCTAGTGTTGGGGTGTTGGAAGTAATAGGGGTGGAGAATGGTAGAAGATACAAAAACCCAAATAAAGTAGTGTAAACAAATACACCTACAGTGGGGGATAGGGTAGGGGTAATGGTCTCCTAAACATCCTAATGATCCACAGAGAGGCTGATTCAGCAAGAATTACATTGTCAACTGAGCATGGCACCTTGCTACAATCTCAAGGAGGATCTCTAATTCAAGGCCAGCCTGAGAGAATGGCAGACAGAGATAGAAAATAACTACCATAGCCATTAAAATTTTAATTTTTTTATTAGAAGCTAACATTACTCTAACTGATAATAGTATAAGTGGAAAGAGTAGGAAAGTTTTAGAAATATACTCTAAATAAAAGAAATGTACTCAAACAGAAGTATTAATGTATAACTTTGAGGACAACAGACAATCCTACAATCTATTAGAACCCAAATAAAAAAAAGCAATGAGAATCCACTTGATGCTTAGAATTTGGCTAAAAACTATCATAAACCCTTATGTTTTATCTCTTACACTATAAACCTATATCATGCATCATGATTGAGTATATACATATACACATATGTATATATATACATATCTAAATCTCCCCATCATCCTATAATTCTGTGAGTTGTATAATAAGGCAAGGAAGTTAAAATAATTTCCCAGCACTACATGTTACACAGGAATTGAATGAATGAATCCAGGCATTTCTCATTTCAAAGTCATTACTAGTTATTATTTTCTAATACTTTTTAAATGTTTAGGTTTAAATTGTTTCTTTTATTTTTGAGATTATAATGATATTACATCAGTTTATACTTCCAAACCCTCCCATACATGCCTGTCCACCTTCCTGCAAGTTCACAATCTCTATTTCCACTAATTGTTATTGCATGCATATATATGTATATGTATGTATATACACATCTATTCCTAAATATAACCTTCTCATTCCATATAATAATACTTATATGTTTTCATGGATGAACAACTGGGACTGTACAACCAATTGATGTGTTGTTCCCTGGAGGGGACAACCTCTACTCTTCCCAGGTTTCCTCAGGTGTTTACATTTCTTTCTGTAGGGTTGAGGCATCATGTGCTTTACCCTGTCCACCTTGGCATGCCTATTGGTGTCATCCTTGTTCAGTTCATGTTTATGTAAGAATATTATTAAGATTTTGTGGGAGTAGTTTGTTAATTTAAAATTTTATTGTATGTGTATGGATATTTTTCCTCATTTATATCTATGGTCCATTTGTGTACATGGTGCCCAAGAGGTTTAAAAAAGATTGTCGATTCCCCTGGAACTGGGATTACAGATGTTTGTGAGCTGACATGTAGGTTCTGGGGATCAAATCCAGGTCCCTTGAAAGAACATCAAATGCTCTTAACTGCAGGGCCATCACTCTAGTCTTCTAACAGTTCTTCAAAAATAATTGAGAGTGATATTACGGGAGTTGGGATTTAGTTCAGTGTCAGAGCAGCTCCTAGCAAGCATAAAGCCCTAGGTTCACTACTCAGCTCATGGAAGGAGAGAGAATGTTCACTAGCAAGAGATAGATAGATAGACAGACAGACAGACAGACAGACAGATAGATAGATAGATAGATAGATAGAAAGAATATGATACTGTGCAACCAATATCTGGATAAATGATAAAACTAATAGAAATCTAATGCATTAGAAAAATTTAGATCTACATTTATTTCTTTTCATTAAATATTAAAAAAATCACAAAACATTCAAATCAGAAATTATTGTTATATAGCTCATCTATAATATATGTGGATTAAAATTAGAAAAATTGTTTTCCTTTCTCTGATTTGTTTACATTTATTCTGGGAAGTGATATCTTCCCTTGCACCTAGGAAGAATAGTCAAGAAATGTTCCTTATGTTTTCTGGTTACCCTTAAGCAATACGAGTCTTATTTCAGAAATTATTATTATTATTATTATTATTATTATTATTATTATTATTATTTGGTTTTTTGAGACAGAGTTTCTCTGTGTAGCCTTGGATGTCTTGGACTTGCTTTGTAGACCAGGCTGGCCTCAAACTCACAGCAACCCACCTGCCTCTGCCTCCGGAGTGCTGGCATTTAAGGTATGCACCATCACCACCTGGCAGCAATTAATATATTTACAATAGCGTATTTATACTGTTTACTTTATCCAAATTTCTGTCCATTCCAGAAGTTTCACAATTTAACTTGAATAAGAGGGGCAGATTTTTTACTATGTTTTAATTTTCCTCCTGTATCTTGTTAATTGTGTATTTTCCAGAAGGGGACAGGAAGGAAAGTACTATACCATACTACTATGGGGAGGCACAGACACTTCATGGAGCTAGAACTTGGTCAAGTTCAATTCTGGCTTTCTAGAATGTCCAATTAATATTCATTGAGACTATCTCATGGAAACATCACCTAAAATTCTCTCTGTCTTTGCTTTCATGCATCCATTCTGTATTTTTTCCCTCCAATTACTTTGCCACACATAGGAATCTGGGAATTTATACTCTTGTGGAAAGTGACTCCTCTGACTCGATTCTATGTGATCTGTTGGCTTTTTCTTCTAGAGCATACACATATATATGAATGTACATTTTGTCCTAAAGTGCAGACATTCCTCAAGTACAGAAAGTTCTATTTGCTCTGCATCTGCTTGCTTATTCATTTATTATTTTAAAGGTTATATTTGCTCTGTTATGTGGATACTTAACCTACAAACCTTGCCCTTTAGGCTATCTAGGTAATATGAGTCATATATTAATGTGCTGGATATTAGCTTCAAGATATTTCAAAGTTTCCATAGTTTTTTTTTTTTTTGATGACTCTTTCCCCTGGCTTCTGATAAGGTTCAAAGATCCCAAAATAATCATCCACTGAGAAAGTAGTACTAATAGCATATCAATAATTCTTTTCAGAAATCCCTTCTAAATGCCAAATCCTTTAATCAAACCAACCAATCTCCTTTGTAAGCTAAAAATGATATCCAACTAGAATCCTTCCAGCAATATTTAACTATTTTCATAAATTCCACACGATAAACTGTCACCTGGTACGTTATAACATTTTAAATTTTAGAACACAAGTCAAAACACGTATTAAGTATTTTCATTTTAATGATATTATTTAAAACGTCAAAATAAAATAACAAAATCAACTGAAAATGGCTGAACAAAAGAAAGAGGAGATTGAGAAGTACAATAGATTATAATTCTAAAACTGATCTTATTCAACAATCTGAACTCTTATATTAAGGAGCCTTGAGCATGGGGGTGTAATTTGCATTCTGCTTTTATAAGCAATGAAATATCTAAAGAAACAATCAAAAGGTTCTGTTTGGAACAGATTTGAAGGCTAAAAAGCTAAGTCCTTCAGACCAAGAGAGCTTATAATTCTGACAATGTAACAGAAAAACATCAATATAACTTTCTGGAGGTACTGACCAAGAGGTTATTTTATGTGTACCAACAAATGGTCCACACAAATAATTTTAACATTACTTCTATTTAAAAGCACAAAGCTCACGGGGTGTACTGCTCTGAGTTAGCTAATTATACTAACTTATTGGAAAGATATGCCTTTTTCTAGTTTAAAGGGGAATGGAATTAATGATACTGAAAGTAGAGCATAGCAAAACCAGAAAATTAACCCATATGTGATGAAGGTATCAACAATAGTGCCGTTCTTATTTTGTTAGCTATATTAGCAATGGCAGACAATTATTCCTCAGGTAAAAATGACTAGTGAAGCACCAGTACGGAATAATTTTAGTAATGACAGACAAGATTTAGAAGACACCAGGGTGGTCTTTTCCATCCAGAATGCAGAGCATAAAGAGTACTCAGGTATGGGATTTGGATATGACAACCATATAAGTTAATATCTAAAGAAATACTCCTTTTTGAGCTAATATTTTTATTTTTTTCATTTCTGGCATTAAAGCCCTCCTTGATGACCTCCTTGGCCTGAGGTTCTTTGCCATAGTCCTTAACCACCACACAACTAAAACCACTACTTTATGTGGCTTCCCTCTCAAGTGATCGATTTTACAGAGACCTACCCATTCCCTAGTTTCTTGCTGTTATCAACCTTAATTAGGTTGATTTGGTGCTCAGCACAAAGTGCCTCCATCAGTTTAACTTACATGGACTCATCACAGTTGAATTCAAGGACACATGGATGGGCCTGGCACTTGTCTAAGGCTTTGGCAGCTTCCCATATTCCTTATGCTAGGCTATTGTGGATGGGGGCATTCCTCAAAACTTCTTATGCAGAGCAGTATTGACATCCATTATGCCTCCAGCAGCAATGCCTACCTTGGCCATGGCTGTGGATTACAGGTGAGGCCTAATCTTGAACGCACCTAAGCCTCTGCCTCTATACAACTTCACAGAGGCAGGGGAAAAGCAAAAGTGACTCCTTTTAAGAGTGAAGAGATTCCTAAGTCCCATTTATTGATTTTTGATCTTAGAGCCTGAGCTGTTGGTGTTCTGTTCAGGAAGTTGTCTCCTGTGCCAATGAGTTCAAGGCTCTTTCCCACTTTTCCTTCTAACAGATTTAGTGAGTCTGGTTTTATGTTGAGGCTTTTCATCCACTTAGACTGTAGTTTTTGAAGGATGATAAATAAGGATGTATTTGCAATTTGTAGATGTAGACATCCAGTTAGACCAGCACCATTTGTTGAAGATACTTTTTTCCATTGTATGGTTTTGGCTTCTTTGTCAAAAATCAAGTATCCACAGCTGTGTGAGTTTATTTCTGGGTCTTCATTTTAATTCCACTGATCCACGTGTCTCTTTCTATGCTAGTACCATGCTATTTTTATTACTGTTGCTCTATAGTACAGCTTGACATCAGGGATGGAAATACCTCCAAAAGATCTTTATTGTATGGGATTGCCTTAAATATTCTGGATTTTTGGTTTTCCATATGAAGTTGAGTGTTTATCTTTCAAGGTCTGCAAAGACTTGTGTTGGTACTATGAAGGGAATTGTGTTGAATGTGTAGTTTGCTCTCCGTAAGATAACCATTTTTACAATGTTAATCCTACCAATCCGTAAGTGTGAGAGATCTTTCTACCTTCACTGTCTTTCTTCAAAGGCTTGAAGCTTTTTTTTTTTCATACCAGTCTTTCACTTGTGCGGTTAGCATTATACCAATATAAATTATGCTTTTAGTGGCTGTTGGGGAGGGTGTTAGTTCCCTAATTTCTTTCTCAGCCTGTCTTTGTATAAAGAAGGGCTGCTGACTTTTATTTATTTATTTATATTATTTTTACTTTAGTGTATTCAGATTATATCATGTTATCTCATAATTAATAACTTCCTCTTCCCACCCTCCCTCCCTCTTCTGTCCTATACCCTTCCCCTAGACCTATGCCAGTAGGGGACCTCCTCCCCCACCATATGATCACAACCTATCAGGTCTCATCTGGATAACCTGCTTTCCCTTCTTCTGAGTCCTGCCAGGCTTCCCCAGCAAGGGGAAGTAATCAAATTGGGGACATTAGAGTTCATTTCAGAGGCAGTCCCTGCTCTCACCACAACCTTGGTGAAAGAGCTGCCCTTTGGATAGATCTGAACAGGGATTCTAGGTTTACTGCATATATTGTCCTTGATTGGTACAACAGTTTGTGCAGGGTCTCTGAGTCCAGATCTGCCTTGGTGGTCTCCTAGTGGAGCTCCTGAATACTCTGAATCCTTACATCTACCCATTCTTCCATACCACTCTCACTTGGAGTCCAGTTGCAAGTCCCAGCATCTGTCTTGATCCCAGGCTGAGTGGAGACTCTCAGAGGACATTTATGTTGGGCCAATATTCACTTATAAGTGAGTATACATACCATGCATGCCTTTCTGGGTCTGGGTTACCGCACTTAGGATGATTTTTTTCTAGTTCCATTCATTGGCGTGCAAACTTCAAGATTTCCTTGTTTTAATAGCTGAATAGTATTCCATTGTGTATATGCACAAGTTTCTTTATCCACTCTTCAGTTGAGGTACACCTATGTTGTTTCCAGATTCTGGCTACTAGAAATGAATCTGCTATCAATATAGTTGAATAAATGTCCTTATTGTATGAACTACTGTTTTTTTTAGTTGATTTTGTATCTAGACACTTTGCTGAAAGTATTTATTAGCTGTAGGAGTTCCTTGGTAGAATTTTTGGGGTTACTTATGTATACTATCATATCATCTGATAATAGTGATACTTTGACTTCTTCCTTTTCAATGTGTATCCCTTTAATCAACTTTAGTTGTCTTATTGCTCTAGATAGGACTTCAAGCACTATATTGAGTGATATGGAGAGAGTGAACAGTCTTGTGTTCCATGTTTCAGTGGAATTGATTTAAGTTTATCTCCATTTAGTTTGATGTTGCCTATAGGCTTCCCATATATTGCATATATGTGTCCTGTATCCCTGATTTCTCCAAACAGAGAAGCTTCTGTAAGGCAAAGGACACTGTCGACAGAACAAAACCATAGCCTATAGACAGGGAAAAGTTCTTCACCAACCCTGTATATATATAAAGAACTATAGAAATTGGACACTTCCAAACCAAATAATCCAATTAAAAATGGGATACAGAACTAAACAGAGAATTCTCAATGAAGGAATGGCCTAGAAACAAAGAAATGCTAAATGTCCCTAATCATCAGGGAAATGCACATCAAAACAACCCTGAGATTCCACCTTACACCCCTCAGAATGGCTAATATCAAAAAACCAAGTGATAGCACATGCTTTTGAGGATGTGGAGAAAGCAGAACACTCCTCCACTACTGCTGGTTGGAGTGCAAACTGGTACAACCACTTTTCCATTCAATCCGGTGTTTTCTCAGAAAATTGGGAATAGTTCTACTTCAAGACCTAGCTATACCACTCTTGGGCATTTACTGGAAAAATGCTCCACCACACAACAAGGACATTTGCCCAGCTGTGTTCAGAGCAGCTTTATTTGTGATAGCCAGAATCTGGAAAAAACCTAGATGTCCCTCAAATGAAGAATAGATAAACTGTGGTACATTTACAAAATGCAATACTACTTCACTATTAAAAATAAAAAAATATTGAAATTAGCAGGCCAATTCATGGAGCTAGAAAATATCATCTTGAGATAGGTAACCCAGACTCAGAAAGACACATATGGTTTATACTCACTTAAAAGCAGATATTAGCCATATAAGACAGGATAACCGCACTACAATACACAGACCAAAAGAAGCTAAACAACAAGTACGACCCTATAGAGAATGGTCAATTCTCGTTCAGAAGGGCAAATAGAATAGACACCAGAAGTGGTTGAAGAGAAGAAAAAGGAAGGGAGCCTACCATAGAGCTCCTCTGAAAGACTCCACACAGCAGAGGATCAAAGCGCATGCTGAGACTCACAACCAAACTTTGGGGTGGAAGGCAGGGGTGTAGGGATTCTTATGAAAGAGTTGGCAAATAGAAGGACCTTGAGAGGACAGGAGCGTCAAAAGGTGACTAATGGAGCCAACAAATCCAGAGAGAGGAGGGGGATGCTAGAGAAACTGATGCACCAACCAAAGTCCATGCATAGTGAGGTCCTAGACTTCATGCTAACATGTAGTGTATAGACAGCACAGTGTCTTTGTGGGGCCTATTATATGAAGAGTAGGGGCTACCTCTGACATGGACTCTGGTGCCCACTCATGAATCAGTTCCTTCTGGTGTGGTAGTCTTGCCAGGCCACAAAGGAAGAAGATACAGGCAATACAGATGAGACTTGATAAGGCTGAGGTCAAATGATAGGGAAGGAGGGCTCCCCCTTTCTGAGGTCTAGTGGAGGGGGGAGAGGGTATGACAGAGTAACGGAGGACCAGGAGGAGAGATGAAGGAGGGAGCTATAATTGGTATGTAAATTGAACAAATTAAAAAATTTTAAATGCGTGAACAGAAGTACTGTTAGTTGATACAGCAGCCTACACATCCTGGGAGTACAGGGACATAAGGTTTTCTGAGCATAAAGGAAAACTGACTTCTTATTTGTGTTTCTTTACTAACAAATGGAGTAATTACTCAAGTTTTTTAGTGGAATACACAAACTGTGCAATTATATCTATTTTTAGAATGAGTACTTAGCAACGAATAAAAACCATTCTTTTATTTGTACTATCATATTCAATTATTTCCCAAGACATCTAGTTTTATTTGCAGTCATGAATTATCTATATTTATATGCTCCTTTCTACATAAGTTTAGTATAATTTATAATCTCAACTTTGAATTAAAGCATATGGAGAATTTTGCTTATATTAACTCACCGCCTCTGAAAAGCCTCTAGGTTTTCTGTAAATTTTGGAGAGTTGATTGATTTAGGTAGTATGAGGGGGGATGCAGATGACTGGGTAGTTGGAAGAATAACAGCAAAGTCTAAGGAGCTTAATTTTGATGTGAGGGATTATGAGCAGTTCTTGTAGGGTTTTCAGAAGTGTGGGAGCATTCAGTTGAATTTAATAATACTGCCTATTCTTGCTACATATAATCTGTTCTACATGAATTTATAATCTGTTTGGAAAGACAGAAATCTGCACATAAAACAATTAGTGTACAGACCAGATGATTAGATCACAAAGTGTGAAATTCAGTATTGAATACTATAGTGTAACCTCTTAAATATAGAAAAAAAAAAGTATTAAGCACATTATACTACCTAATACCGACATTTCATCAGTTAGAAAACAGTTCAAGATACTGATAGAGATGATTCATCTGACACTCCTACATTTCCATAATGTAAAGCTGTCATCTTAATGTGGCTGCCCAGCCAATGATGACATTTTCTCAACCCCAATGACATCTTCTTATAATAACCTATGCATTCTGTTGTGACAATGTGACAGATTTTCAATAGTGAAATGTGGGCCAAAGTGTTGTGTGTTACTTTGGAGATAGTTTATTATGATGAAGCTGCTTGTGCTTTTGCAGTGCTTAATTCCTCTATCTGCCAGCTCCATACAAAGGAATTCCAGGACCTAAATCTAGTGCTTTCAATCCCCATGTGGAGGAAAGTGGCATGTTGAAGAGGAACAACTACATTTGACTATTCACATTAATGAGAAATTAACTTGTATTTTGTTGAGCCATTGGCACTTTTGGGATTTCTTTGTTACAGCAATTAGTATTGCTTCAAATAATATGGACACTAAGTTTTACAGAAGTTCACAGGAACAGGCCGTCTCATAGTTCTCCAGGATTTAATTGCTTACTGATTTGTATGCTCCATTATTCAATGTAATTAACAAATGCATTAGTTCCCTCTCTATATTTACCTAATAATAAGTGACTCCTGAAAGAAGATTAGAAAATACTGATTTTTTTGACCCAGCCTTTCTTGCTGTTTTCTTGTTCAAAGTAATTCCAGCATGATTGAATTAAGCAGTTGACATTTTTACACAGATTTGCACAATGGAAGTGAAACAGAGTACTCTCTAGACTTCAGAGTGGGAGCATGCTCTAAGTAGTTTGGAAGAGTACTCTTGTTTACCTGCAGAAACTTATTTTTATGGTCTAAAAATGATATATGAAATTCACATTTAGGATAAGAACCCATCTTATGCAGCTCTGAGTTTCCAAGATTCCAAACTTCTTTTACCCTTAGATCTATTGAATAGCAATTGCATTACAATGTCATTAATCCGGTGAGGTTAGCTAAAAACTAGAGCATGGGTTAGGGAGTTTTTACCTTACTTGCTTTGAAATGCAATATCACAAAAATGTTCAAGCAGCAGATTTTATATTGAATTCCCTGCTTTTGGCAGATTGATCTGGGATTGTTGTCATGTCAGATTTGAATTGGTAGGAGAGTTACAGAAGATTATTGTATTAGCCCATGCACAAGTTGATAAGCAAACTTCACTAAGGTACATTTAAGCAGATTTGAATAGAGAGCAAGCACATGTTCAAACTTGCATGACTTAAAGTATAATTCTCTCAAATTAATCTTGAACTTTAACATAAACCCAATGAAATCTCAAATAGGATGCTCTTTTTATTTATATCTTAGAAAAGAATTCTAATATTTATCTTAAAAGAAAAAAAAAAAAAAGACCTTTGTGAAATAGAGTAGTACTTTGAGATAGATAGCAAGAAAAGATGATCATAGGAAACATTAAAGCATGTGCTTATAAATATTACATGTATGCTGTATTTGCTTGATTAGCCAAACAAGCAACTGTGATAAATTTAAGAGAATAATAAAAATTGGCACAACTACTAAATTGATTAGCATAAAAGTGACATTTAAGAAGCAATACTGAAATATAAGAGTACTTATGGAATAAGTGTCAATTAAAAATGACTCTAGTAGAGAGGTGGTTCTCAATGTATGGTTCCCACACTGTGGGATCAAAACCATATAACAATCAGAGTTTCAGATATCACCAAAGCTGAGAGTGGGGACCTGAAAACTATCAATTAAAAATTCTTACCAAATGATTTATATGCACAATGAAATTTGAGAACAACTAGACCAGAGTAGGAAGCAGTAAAAATTCACAACAATGAATTAGCAATATTTGCCACTTACGTGTCTACTTGTGAATGAGTATCTCTGCTTTACATACTCACTTGGAGATCCTTGCTGACACAAACGGTAATATATTTGTACTTAGAAAAGTGTATTATACTTTGACCATACAAAAGTAAACAAATTCTCTGTTATGCTGTGAGGACTAACTATATGATAATCTAGAACAGTCAGGAGTCTATAAAAAGAAGACGTTGAAATGATCACTACTATCTTTGTCACTCATCTGAACTTTTAACTGCAGGAAATGAAATCATGCCTTAGGAATATACAGGTCACTCTAAAATATATGCCATAAGAAAATTTCTGTACATTTGGAAAAATTATAACGGCTTAGATCTTTCTCCATAATAGACACTTTATATAGAATTCTTATTTTGTTTGCTTGAAACTTTTACATATGAACGCTGTCTCTCTATATTTTTTCTGACTTCCCTCTCCTCTTTCCAAATCTCTTCCACCATATTGTATCTCAAATTCACAAACTCCTTTTCTTTAATCATTATTGTTACATATATAAATTAAACCTGCTTTTTAAACTTGATGAGTCCATTTAGTGTTGCTCATACACACACACACACACACACACACACACACACACACACACACACACACATGTGTTGTTGGTACATGTTTAATACTGACAACTTAGTATTGGATTACCAATTAGGGAGTTTATTCCTGGAGAACACAACTTTTTTCACTTAGTAGTCTGTCTGAAGAACTCCCAGTAGCTATTCATCTAAGAGTTTTGTTAGCTTTCCTTCAGTGACAGTGGCATATTAAGTAGGGCTGGAATTGTTCAAATCTTGCCTAGAGGACCAAACCTTTTTCCTACCAATTTCCATATTTCCCTCTCTCCCACCATTTTCCCCATGACCCTCTCCATAGAACATGTGCTCTACTCTTCCCCTTTTCTGCAGGGCTTAATTTAAACATAATTTCCTTAAAGAAATGTTTCTTCATCTTTTCAGCAATATCATGTATCTTAGACAATGCTCATCATAAAATTCTCTGTATGTCTTTTATATGCCCAATTTAGATATATAATTATGTTTATTTGTTTTTACTTATATTAGTAAAAACTTCAGGGAGGGTAACATTGTTTCATGAACATCCTGAGTAGTTCGAAGTTAAGAGGACTTTAATTCAAAAAAAGAAGAAAGAGAAGAAGGAAAAAATGGAAAAATAAGGAAAAATAAGTGGAAGTAACAAGACAGCTCCTAGGACACCTTCAAAGAAAGCTTCCAATTGCAATTGGTCTAGCATTTCAGACTGTCCCATACAGGACTCTAATTAAGCCTGAAATGTCTCAACATTTAGAAACTGGACCACAAATGCTACCGAGCTTAATTAACCATTTCCCCAATTTTTTTTTATAATTTTTTTTTTATTTTTTTTTATTAATTTACTCTTGTTACATCTCAATGTTTATCCCATCCCTTGTATCCTCCCACTCCTCTACCCCCCATTTTCCCATTATTCCCCTCCCCTATGACTGTTCCTGAGGGGGATCACCTCCCCCTATATATTCTCATAGGGTATCAAGTCTCTTCTTGGCTACCTGCTGTCCTTCCTCTGAGTGCCACCAGGTCTCCCCCTCCAGGGGACATGGTCAAATGTGAGGCACCAGAGTACGTGAGAAAGTCATATCCCCCTCTCCACTCAACTGTGGAGAATATTCTGAACATTGGCTAGATC
Source organism: Acomys russatus (assembly GCF_903995435.1). NCBI lineage: Eukaryota > Metazoa > Chordata > Mammalia > Rodentia > Muridae > Acomys > Acomys russatus. The sequence continues at coordinate 75,715,516 of NC_067169.1, read as the reverse complement.
AGGAAAGGGGTTTAAAGTTTACCTCCTGTATTGTCCTTGGCTGGTACCTTAGTTTGAGCTGGACCCCTGGGCCCAAATCTGCCTATCATATTGTTCTACTTGTAGATTTCTAGGACCCTCTGGATCCTTTTATTTTGCTGTTCTCCCATGCGTCTCTCATTTAGAGTCCCAATAGGATGCCTTCCCCTCTGTCCCAGTTTCCTGGTAAGTGAAGGCTTTCGTGGGACATGCCCCTTGGGCTAGTATGCAGATATAAGTGAGTATATACCATTTGAGTCTTTCTGCTTCTGGGTTAACTCACTCATTATGATCATTTCTAGCTCAATCCATTTATCCACAAATTTCGGGAATTCCTTGTTTTTAATAGCTGAGTAGTATTCCATAGTGTATATGTACTACAGTTTCTTTATCCACTCTTCTACTGAGGGACACTTAGGCTGTTTCCAGGTTCTGGCTATTATGAATAAGGCCGCTAGGAACATGGTTGAGCAAAGTTTCTTGTTGTGTGCTGGAGCATCTTCTGGGTATATTCCAAGGAGTGGAATAGCTGGGTCTTGAGGAAGCCCTATTCCCATTTTTCTGAGATAGCACCAGATAGATTTCCAAAGTGGCTGTACTAGTTTGCATTCCCACCAGCAATGAAGGAGTGTTCCTCTCTCCCCACATCCTCGCCAGCATGTGGTGTCTCTTGAGTTTTTGATCTTAGCCATTCTGATGGGTGTAAGATGGAATCTCAGAGTTGTTTTGATTTGCATTTCCCTGATGACTAAGGAGGTTGAGCATTTCTTTAAGTGTTTCTCAGTCATTTGATACTCCTCTGTTGAGAATTCTCTGTTTAGTTCCAAGCCCCATTTCTCAATTGGGTTATTCGGTTTGGTGGTGTTTAATTTCTTGAGTTCTTTATATATTTTGGATATTAGACCTTTGTCAGATGTAGAGTTGGTAAAGATTTTTTCCCAGTCTGTAGGCTGTCGCTTTGTTCTCTTGACAGTGTCTCCTGCCTTACAGAAGCTTCTCAGCCTCATGAGGTCCCATTTATTAATGGTTGACATTAAGGCTTGGGCCGCTGGTGTTCTGTTCAGGAAGTTGTCTCCTGTGCCGATATGTTCCAGGCTCTTTCCCAATTTTTCTTCTAAGTGGCTTAGTGTCTCTGGTTTTATGTTGAGGTCTTTAATCCACTTGGATTTGAGTTTTGTGCAAGGTGACAAATATGGGTCCAGTTTCATTTTTTTACACATAGACCTCCAGTTAGACCAGCACCATTTGTTGAAGATGCTATCCTTTTTCCATTGAATGGATTTAGCTTCTTTGTCAAAAATCAAGTGACCATATGTGTGTGGATTCATATCTGGGTCTTCGATTCGATTCCGCTGATCAACCAGCCTGTTGCTGTGCCAGTACCATGCTGTTTTAATTACTATTGCTTTATAGTACAGTTTGAGATCAGGTATGGAGATTCCTCCGGAGCACCTTTTATTGTACAAGATTGTTTTAGCTATTCTGTTTTTTTTTTTGTTTTTCCATATGAAGTTCAGAATTGAACTTTCAATGTCTTTAAAAATTGTGTAATTATTTTGATAGGGATTGCATTGAATCTGTAGATTGCTTTTGGTAGGATGGCCATTTTTACTATGTTAATTCTCCCGATCCATGAGCAAGGAAGATCATGCCATCTTCTCAGGTCATCTTCAATCTCTTTCTTCAGAGTTTTGAAAATTTTTTCATACAAGTCCTTCACTTGCTTAGTTAGGGTAACTCCTAGATATTTTATATTGCTTGTGGCTAATGTGAAGGGTGTGGTTTTCCTAATTTCTTCCTCTGCAAGCTTGCCATTTGTGTATAGGAAGGCTACAGACTTTTTTGAGTTAATTTTGTATCCAGCCCATTTGCTGAAGGTGTTTATCAGCTTTAGGAGTTCTCTGGTGGAGTTTTGAGGGTCACTTATGTACACTATCATATCATCTGCAAAGAGGGATAATTTGACTTCCTCCTTTCCCATTTGGATACCCTTGATCTCTTTTTGTTGTCTTATTGCTCTGGCTAGAACTTCTAGATACTATATTGAAGAGATATGGAGAGAGTGGGCAGCCTTGCCTCGTTCCCGATTTTAGAGGAATTTCCTTGAGTATCTCACCATTTACTTTGATTTTGGCTATTGGCTTGCTGTATATAGCCTTTATTATGTTGAAGAAAGTGCCTTGTATCCCTGATCTCTCTAAAACTTTAAACATGAATGGGTGTTGAATTTTATCAAATGCTTTCTCTGCATCCAAGGAGATGATCATGTGGGTTTTTATTTTCAGTTTGTTTATATGGTGGATTACATTGATGATTTTCCGTATATTAAACCATCCCTGCATGCCTGAAATGAAGCCTACTTGGTCATGATGAATGATATCTTTGATGTGCTCCTGTATTCGTTTTGCAAGTATTTTATTTAGTATTTTTGCATCTATGTTCATAAGAGAAATTGGTCTGAAATTCTCTTTCTTTGTTGAGTCTTTGTGAGGTTTAGGTATCAATGAGACTATGGCCTCATAGAATGAATTTGGTAATGTTCCATCCATTTCTATCTTTTGGAGTAGCTTGAAGAGTATCGGTATTAGCTCGTCCTTAAAGGTCTGGTAGAATTCTGCACTGAAACCATCTGGCCCTGGGCTCTTTTTGGTTGGGAGACCATCGATGATTGCTTCTATTTCTGTAGGGGAAATGGGACTATTTAGCTTGTTTATCTGTTCTTCATTCAACTTTGGCAAGTGAAATTGTTCAAGAAAATCGTCCATTTCCCTTAGATTTTCAAATTTTGTGGCGTATATGCCTTCAAAGTAGGATCTTATGATTCTTTGAATTTCTTCAGTGTCTGTTGTTATGTCTCCCTTTTCATTTCTGATTTTGTTGATTTCAGTACTGCCTTTTAGTTAGTTTGGCTAATGGTCTGTCTATCTTGTTGATTTTCTCAAAGAACCAGCTTTTGGTTTTGTTGATTCTTTGGACTGTTTTCTTAGTTTCTAATTTGTTAATTTCAGCCCTGAGTTTGATTATTTCCAGGCGTCTACTCCTCTTGGGTGTTTCTGCTTCTTTTTTTTCTAGGGCTTCCAGTTGTGTTGTTAAGATGCTTATGTGCGATGTTTCCAATTTCTTTTTAAAGGCACTTAGTGCTATGAATTTTCCTCTTAGCACTGCTTTCAATGTATCTCACAAATTTGGGTATGTTGTTTCTCCATTTTCATTGAATTTCAGAAACTCCTTGATTTCTTTGTTTATTTCTTCCCTGACCCAGGTGTCATTTAGCAGAGAGTTGTTTAGTTTCCACGTACATATAGGCTTTTTGTTATTTCTGTTGTTGTTGAATTGCAGCCTAAGAGCATGGTGATCTGATAGGATATAAGGTATTATTTCAACCCTCTTGTATCTATTGAGGCTTGCTTTGTGACCTTCGATGTGATCAATTTTGGAGAAGGTTCCATGGGGTGCAGAGAAGAAGGTGTATTCTTTCTTGTTTGGGTGAAAGGTTCTATAGGTATCTGTTAGATCCATTTGACCCATGGCATTGGTTAATGATGTTATTTCTCGGCTTAGTTTCTGTTTCAATGACTTATCCTTCAGTGAGAGTGGGGTGTTGAAGTCTCCCACTATTATTGTGTGGGGAAAGATGTGTGGTTTAAGCTTTTTTAGGAGATCTTTTACAAATGTGGGTGCCCTTGTATTGGGAGCATAGATGTTCAGAATTGTGATGTCATCTTGGTTGACTTTACCTTTGATGAGTATGAAGTGTCCTTCCTCATCCCTTTTGATTAATTTTGGTTGAAAGTCTATTTTGTTCGATACTAAAATGGCTACACCTGCTTGCTTCTTGTGACCATTTGCTTGGAATATTTTTTTCCAACCTTTTACCCCGAGGTAATGCCTTTCATTATGGGTGAGATGTGTTTCTTGAATGCAGAAGAATGTTGGATCTTGTTTATGTACCCATTCAGTTAGTCTGTGTCTTTTTCTTGGAGAATTGAGGCCATTGATGTTGAGAGATATTAATGACCAGTGACTGTTAAGAGTCTTAATTTTGATGTTGTTTCCAGTCGAGCATTTGTGTAGTTGTGTTTTTGCCATGGGATAGTTATCTATTTCCTGGGTAGTTTTGGTTGTAGCTTGACACTTTCGGATGGAGTTTTCCTTCTAGTACCTTCTGTAAAGCTGGATTTGTGGATAGGTACTGTTTGAATTTGTTTTTGTCATGGAATATTTTGTTTTCTCCATCAATGTTTATTGATAATTTTGCTCGGTAAAGTAGTCTGGCCTGGCATCTGTGGTCTCTTAGGGTTTGCAGGATCTCTGTCCAGGCCCTTCTGGCTTTTATGGTCTCTGCTGAGAAGTCGGGTGTAATTCTGATAGGTTTACCATTAAATGTTATTTGGCCCTTTTCCCTTGCAGCTTTTAATGTTTTTTCTTTGTTCTGCAAGTTTTGTGTTTTGATTATTATGTGGCGGGCAGTTTTTCTTTTCTGGTCAATTTTATTTGGTGTTCTGTAGGCCTCTTGTATGTTTATAGGCATCTCTTTCTTTAGATTGGGGAAATTTTCTTCTATGATTTTGTTGAGAATAGTTTCTGGGCCCTGGAGTCTGATGTCTTCTCTTTCTTCAATGCCTATTATCCTCAGATTTCTTCTTTTCATGGTGTCCTTAATTTCTTGGATGTTTTGTGTCAGGAGTTTTCCAGATTTGGCATTTTCTTTAATGGTTGATTCAATATCTGTGATTGTATCTTCTAGCCCTGAGATTCGTTCTTCCATCTCTTGGATTCTGTTAGAAAAGCTCACATCTGTGTTGCTCGCCTTCTTCTCTGAGGTCTCATGTTCTCGTTTTTCTTCTGTCTGTGTGTTTATCATTGAATCCATTTTCATTTTCAGATCTTGAACTGATTTTTTGATTTCTTTCATCTGATTTTTTGTATATTCCTGAGTTTCTTCCATTGCCTCTTTATAGGTCTTCAGAGCTTGAACCGTTTTATTTATTTCTTTCATCTGGCTGTTTGCATTTTCCTGCAATTTTTCCAGTTCCACTCTACATGCTTCTTTTATGTCTCTCACCTGTTTGTACGTGTCTTCCTGCATTTGATTACGAATTTTATTTGTTTCCTCCATTATCATCCTCATTACTAAGGATTTGAGGTCATTTTCTTGTATTTCCATTGTATTTGAGTTCTCTGGGTTGTTTTCTTTGGGATAGCTGGAAACTGGAGACGCCATGTTGTTTTGGGTTTTTTTGCGTATGCTTTTTCGTTGTCCTTTAGACATCTTGCCATCTTTGTTTTTGTTGGGTAGCTTCCAGAGTTGAATGGAGGGTGTCTGACGATAGATTCACTTGTTTTCTCACGATTTCCCTAGGCTGCGAGCTCAAACTTCATTGGTGTGGATGTTAGGAGGTTAGCCCTGTTGTTCAGGTCTCTCACAGCCAGTGATCCTCAGCCCCCCTCTGCTGTGGATCCTGCAATTGTTCTGGGTCTCTGAATGATCGTTGGGTCAGGCCAAGGTATCCATAGCCTTCTGTTTTCCCTGCCAAATCCAGCGAGGAGCACTGGGACCGAACCACGGGCTGAACTCAGCTAGATTCTCAGGGCCTGAACCGTCTGCCAAGCTCAGCTAGGGATTTTGGGCCCAAAATGCACACAGGGTCCAGCCAGAATTTTTGGGCTGGGACTACGCACCAAGCTCTGCTAGGGCCTTTTGGCCCAAAGTGCGTGCTGTGGTCAGTTATTGACTCAGGGCCCGAACTGACCACCAATCTCAGCCAGGAATTCTGGATTCAAACTGCACACTGTGTCCAACCAGAGTCTTAGAGCTGGTGGAACCGAGAGCTCTGTCCAGCTTGTGCCACAGCAGGAGAACTGCGGCTGCTCTGAGTTAGCGCCAGTGGTGGAACAAGTGCTCCGCCCAGACTGTGTCACCACACGGGAGCTGCCGCTGAGCTGAGGTGGTGCCTAGGATGGAACTGAGCACGCCACCAAGCCTGTGCCACAGCAGGAGCACTGCGGCTGCTCTGAGTTAGCGCCTGTGGTGAAACCAAGTGCTCCGCCCAGACTGTGTCACCGCAGGAGAGCTGCCGCTGAGCTGAGGTGCTGCCTAGTGCGGAGCTGCGTGCTCAACTAAGCCTGCACCACAGCAGGGGAGCGGTGGCCACGCTGAGTTAGTGCCTCAGGCAGAATTGCTTGCTGGGCTGGGCCAGTACTCTGGGGCCGAATTGTCCGCTGAGTCCAGTCTGGGTCCAAAGGCTCCATGCGACCCAAATCCCGCCCCGAGTCCCCTCTCCTGCAGCAACTCCCACCAGCCACCACACCAATCGCCTCCACCGGAAGGCTATGAGCTGCAAACCTCAGCCGCCGCTGCTGGTGCCGCTGGTGTTGCTGCTTCTGCCGCTGCCACTCCGATCAGAGAAAAACCATGCTCCTCCCGTGTGCAGGGGTATGCAGGTTCTCTGCACCCTGGTCCCTCCGAACCGTGGAGCACTCCCGCTGCTGTGATGTTCGGACCTCGGTGTTCCTGGCTCAGAAATCTGTGCAATTCCCTGAATTGTTCACTGGAGCCTCCAAACGCGGTCCACACTGCTCGTCGCCATCTTGGATCCTCCATTTCCCCAATTTTATTTGGGCTCCTACAAAGGTATTATTCATCCAAAATCAGCCATAAGAAACTTTAGGAGAATGATGCCCCATTTCCTTTAAGGAGAGCCAGGTAGGTTTTTGGTTTCTTTCTTAGACTACAGAGTGTTATTATTTATCAATGGGAGTTGGTTTCAAGTTATTATTTAAAGAGAAAAGAAGGTTGGACTTAGTGATATCTTTCTTTTCCTTTATCTGCCATTCTTAGGTTTGGAGATTGGGGTTGAAAAGAAAGAAAGGGAGAATATACAAATATCTAGGGAAGATAGAACAAAGAATAGATTAGTGAATTTACTCCTCAATTTAATACCTCAATTGTCACTCACAAGGTTATTTTTAACTCACTGGTATAGAATTTTGTATATAGATGCTAAATAAGTTTAGTTTTAGATACAGTGGTATATAATTCAAACGTAAGGTTATTCTTCACACACATTTTATATATATACATACATATATATATACATATATATATATATATATATATATATATATATATTTCTACCCTAATATGAGGTATTGTACCCATATAACTCAATTATAATACAAGGTTTACTTCTAATACTTTGAAAGTGCTATTGAAGGATGTTTAGGATAAATAAGATATACAAGTTAATTGTTAGTTGATCAAATCAAATCATGATCATATCAATTCCTAGTCTATTTTTATCACAAGAATATACATCTTAGGTGCAACAGATAAGTATGATTCTATAGAAAGAGAAGGTAAAACAATTAGGTAAGGTCTTCAAAAACCTCAAAGTCCTACATAATACAACATTCAAATATGTTTTTTATTGTTTTAAGAATTATTTGACAGTAAGACAGGTTAACTCTTAGCAAGACCTAGCCTTCCTCAAAGAAGATGATGAGCATCAAAGAACCTCCTTATGGAGATGGCTTCAAGTGTGGCAAACCAGGCACTGGGGAAAATGTCCACATTTTGACCACTAACAGAATTCTGCTTAAAAGTAGACAAGCTTGGATGCAGGCAGAGTCTGTGGCCAAACTCTGTCAAGACAGGGTAAGGATGTTCTCAACAGTTCCTGCCTCACAAATATGTCTGTTAGATATATTGGGCCAGAAGGCTGAAGATGATGCTCCAATGTTATAGAGAGTTTGGGTGACTCTTCGGGTAGAAAACTGTCACTGTCATCTTCTCATTTGGAAAGCTACTAACTGCATTCCTTCTTGGTATACTCAGGTAATCAAGTTTATTCCTTCTCAAGTCTCTGATGGAGTTGAAACCCAGATAGTTTAGTTTTACAATTAAGTTTTATTGTTTAGGGGTTAAGATGTTTTTAGGTCTAGATAGATGTTTTAAGTAGATAATGACAAGATGTCATGGAGATTCATTTACATTCAGAATGTTAGACGGACCAAGATAGGAAAGATGTTTTCTTCGAGGCTGCCAAACACAAATAGCCAAAACACTAAGAATGTAATATTTATATAATTCCTGACTGTGTCATGGTTCTTCTTGTTATAAGAAGTTTAATATATATATATATATATATATATATATATATATATATATATGTGTGTGTGTGTGTGTGTGTGTGTGTGTGTGTGTGTGTAATAATAAAAATGTATATGTCAAAAATAAAAATATTTTAAAAGGTATTTTCATAATTGTTATGTCTGAAAACGTGAAAGTAATTATTTTTTTTAATCATTGCTTTCTGAAAAATTCCTGAGTTAAAATTTCTGAAAAAAATTCTGAGTTAATTTTTAAAAACTTTTACAAACAGAATAAGTAGCACTTTTGTTCTGATAAGTAAAATGACTACAGGAGTAGTAGGGAAAGGCTGACAGACTCCAGAGATAGGTAAATGTAGGAAGAACATGAGAAAAGAGAGTCAATGACAATACTGTTAAATAAGTAATCTCTTTCATCTAAACATAATTACTTTTCACCTTTTTTTAATTATAAAAAATGATGATATAACACATGTTTTTCCTTGGAAACATTTATGGTATTATTGGTGCACTTTTGAACCTGATTAAGTTTAGGTATAGAGTGGTGGCTTAGAGTATAAAATGGAGGTGTGTTTTGGAGAATTGGAGGCGGTAGATCTTTCAGATTTTACCAAATGAAAGAAAATAAGAAGAGAAGGATAGAATTATAAGGGAAGAGAGTGAGAAAACTAGACAAAGTTCCTATGTGTATTGAATGAGAGTCAAAGGTAAAAAGAAAAAGCAATTTTTAATCATTGGCAAGTTTTTTGCTTGTGCCACTACACAGATGGTGGTAGTGATTTGATTTTTGGAAAAGAAAGTATCAACTTTGAAGTAAATGTTTGTATGATATCATTTGGAGGAGGATTATGGATCAATTTAGGAATGAAATTAGAAGCAATGATATCAGCTTTTGGATTGAGCAGGAGGAGGCTATTAATTTGATATAGGGGAACGTCAGGGTATTTGTTGGCATTTTTTGTTCAGTTTGAGACATTTAAGTAGAAGCATTTTTGTTGGATTCTGTTATTTGTAGTAAAAGATTGTTTTGCATTTAGAAATGCTGTTTTAGGGGTCATAAGGTTATAGATAACAACCAAAGAAATAACAACAAAGAGATGGCTAGAAGCCCTGAATTTTAAACTGATCTTTCCCCCAAAGTCTCAAATGTTTTCCTTAATTTATTTATTTTATTTTTTACATATACATTTATATTATTACAACATATATACAATAGATTACCTATAACAAGAAGAACCATCACACACACACACACACACACACACACACACATATATGTTACATTCTTAGTGTTTTGGCTATTTGTATTTGACAACCTTGACGAAAATGTCTTTCCTATCTTGGTGCATCTACATTTCTGAATGTAAATCAATCTCCATCACACATTGTAATTGTCAACTGTAAACACCTATCTAGACTTAAAAACATCTTAATTCCTAAACAACTAAGTATCATTGCAAAATTAAGCTACCTGGTCTTTAACTCCATCAGAGATTTGAGAAGGAATAAACTTAATTACCTGAGTATGCCGGGAGTGCAGGTTAGTAGCTTTCCAAATGAGAAGATGACAGAGACAGTTTTCTACCTGAATAGGCACCCAAACCTCTATAATGTTTTAATAACAACAAAACTGTGAAAGTGCCAATGTACTCCAGTGTTTCAATTACCAGAGTAATTTGGTATTTTATATAGTATTCTACCTTTGTCCAATCATTTTCTATTTCTGATTTTTTTTCAATTCTTCCTTCTTTTTGATGAGTTTTTTGAAATGACTTTTCAAGTATGCAATTGGAAAGAAAACAAGAATGGCATTAGATGTTTATATTTTTGTTTAGAAAGAATTTTGTCATACTCAGTAGCTGTGGAATTCTTCTGTTACAGGTAGTTACAGTATTTTTTGTTGTAAGATGCTAGACTGTATAGCCAGTAGTTAATTCTAAGTCTTTAGAAAATTATAGAAAGCAGAACAGCACAGCGAGAATTTGTGATACTATTAAGATGGTGTGTTCCACATTATAGTTAGTGTCTTTAAAATGTACTGAGTAGACCTGGGTGGTGTCCCATGCCTGTAACTCAGGAAGTGCCAATGGAGGGAATGCTGATTTTTATGCCAGCACTGCTACAAAGCAAGACCCTGTTTCAAGTAGAAACCTGCCAGACTTTTTCTCTTTTAATAAAAAAAAGTTATTTATGCTCAGACTTTTCAGTGATGAAAGTTTTCATACTAAACAGAAACTTTATGGATTCTTATATCTCATATCTAACTCGACAGCAATGACTGGCTTTTCCATATCAGATATTTATACGAGGCTTCTGATCAAATCTGAACAATCACTATAAGGCGAAGAATCAATTTACAAAAATTGTATCTTTCTTTGGAAAATGCTAAGTGATTTCAGAGGCATAGCAGTGTTAATATCTAGTTGTTAATAGTCTATGTGCTTCATTTAACGGTGTCGCTTTTCCTTAGATTATCTACCATTAGATCATATGCAATTACATCTATTCAATATCTCCTTTTTATGGTTTCTACTAGACATCTTTTTCAGCCAAGGAGTTCAGAATAGCTACAGCAAACAGATTAATTATTTTAGTCACGACTGCATATTTCATTGATAAAACATAAAGGGAAAAAATTTAAATATATAATAAAAGTAAGATTCCTAATGCTAAGAAAAGTTACTGTCTATTGAAGACAGTAATTTGACCACAGGGAGCATTCTTAGAGCCTTTCAGACTAATTAGAATTCATTTACTTATTCTTTATCAGGTCCTTCTTCAACTAACATCTTCTCAAATGACCTTTTCTTTTCTTCACTTATGACTAAACCAAAGACTATACTTTCCCCCAAACAATCGTTCAAATAAAAATTCATTTTCCCTAATAAGCAGTTCTTAAGAATAAATGAAGAAAGTATGGCTACAGTCAGCTTATGTGAAGTGCTGGAAACATAATTTATAGATTTTTTTTTTAAGTAGATGTCATCAAGTAGGAGGGATATACGTCTGGCTTCTGAGGCTAGGAAAATTGGAAGTGTGCTAAGAACTTGTTTTGATCAACTTTATTTGTTGATGTCTAGGTCATGTATGAACTGGGTGTCCTATGCCTGAAAGAAAAAATTCCAAGTAAGGCGAGAATTATATTTATGCACTCTGCACAGGAATTTATCAAGAAAAAGGCACCAATATATACATTATCCTAGAATCAAATATTTAAATATCCAAAGCATTGACAACTTAGTGTAGCCTACTTGACTGAAAGGTGTCTGTTCTTTTTAATTAATTACTTAATTAATTTGTTCACTTTTCATCCCAATCACAGCCTCCTCCCTCCTCTCCTGCCCATCCCACCCTGTCCCCTGTTCTTCAGAAAAGGGGAACTACCCCCTCCCAAATCCACCCAAAAGGGGAGCTACCCCTTCCCAAATCCGCCCAAGCTCATCAAGTCACATCATGACTCAACAAGTCTTCATCCAGTGTGGCCTGGCAAGGCAGCCTCACCAGTGGGGAGTGAGCAAAAAGCAGGTAACTGAGTCCATGTCAGAGACAACCCCTGATCTCCTCACTAGAGGACCCACAAGAAGTCTAAGCTGCCCATCAGCTACATCTGTGTAGAGAGGGTTTGCTCCTTTTCTGGAAAACTGTAGTAATGTTTAATGCTTTCTGACAATTACTATGTTTTAGTCAATATTATTCTCTAACCTTTGGATGATTTTAGTTAAAGTTCCTGTTGCTGTGACCAAACACCACATCCAAGAACAACATAAGGAGGAAATAATTTAAGGCTATACTTCCATTTCATACACCATCACTGATGGAAATTACGGCAAGAACTCAAGGCAGAAACCTGGAGGCAGGAACTGATCTAGATATCACGGAGCAATGATATTTATTGTCTTATTCATGGTTTGCTCAGTCTGTTTTCTAATACACATATGTGAGTGTGTGTGTATATGTGTGTGTTGTCTTTAATAACATACATAAATGAATTCCTATTTCAATAACAAATATATACTTTCTTGGAAGTATTACAGAAATGATATTTGATGACATCTTTATGCTTGATGAAAGTAGGAGAGAATTAATATAATTAATACTAAGTAAGGAAAAATAAGTAGTAAAATGGAAGTTTTCAGTCATTTTCAGCTAGTTTAATAGAAAAATCTGACCACTAGGAAATTATGATCAAAATGAATTTGAAAGTTTTATCAATTTCTTGACACTAAACCAATTACAATGAAACTTATAGTAGGAAAGACTTAGGAAGGTGTTTCTATATCTTAGTTTTCTAAAATTACAAAATCTTTTGTCTGTGTATCATTTTGCTTGAAAATGCTACACTATGCCATATTTATAGAAAGTGACCCCATTGCTTCATGATCTTGTTATTAATTATTAGTATAAAGTTAATATAGTTCACCTTGAATTTTTTATTTAATTTCATTTTGCCCCTATTGAGTACTATAACGTTTCAACAATACTAGAAAAATTGTAGTTCACATTATTACTCTGATATCAATTACTCATTCTTATTATTATCTAAAGTGGCTGTACCTTTTATACTACAAACAAACTCAAATCATTGATTTTAGACGTTAAGCAGTTGGATTCATTACTATTCAAATAAAAAGTTAGGTGGATAATTAAACACATTGTGAAAACTAAGACTTGAGTTAGGAATTTTCCCAGATTCAAACATCACCTTTATTGAGTTATGATAAGCACAAGCTAACAAAAATCTCACTTGACAAAATCAAATCAGTGATTCTTTATAGTGACTGTAGACTCATTTTACAGACTGGCATTTCATCATTATAGTTTAGCATCTCTCACAAGTTAAAATTCTCTTATATATTTGAAACTGTTATTGTTACCATGCCACATTTACTCTAAGTATCATTTTCAAGTTAACTGCTCTAATTGTGAAACACAAACTGTTTATACTTTTCATTATGTATTTACGTACCATTAGTAAATGAAGTCCTGTTATAAGAAAAATAAAACAAAACAAAACAAAACAAAAAGCAACTTCATGGCCTCCCATATATTTTGTTGCTAAAATTTTTAATTAAAAATGGAAAATTTAGATAAAGTTAAAGCAAAATTTGCTGATCCACCCTCACAGAAAATGAAGTGCAAGAAAATTTTATTGATCTCTCTGCCTTCTTACCACCTCTCCCAGCCCTCTCCCTACCCTCTCCCCACACACATCCCTCTCTCTCCCCCTCCCCCCCACTCACATCTCTCCTCCTCTGGCCCTTACCCCTGCCCACACCCCCTTCCTCTCCCTTCCCACACCCTCCCTCTTCTCTCACTCTCCCAGCCCTTACCCCACCCTCACCCGCCTCCCTGCCCACACCCTTCTCTCTCCCCACCCTCACCCCTCCCTCTGCCCGCCTTCGTCCTTCCTGCCATGCTGTTTCCAGAGGAAACTCTTTCCTTGTAGGCATATACTACCTCTTGGAATTATACTATTTCCACTTCTGCAATTATTCCTGAGCCTTGCTAGGAGGGAGTGTAGTTTATATGTTCTGTTCAAGGATGAGCACTCTGCATTTTCTTGTTTTACACACATTGATCAGATATGTGTCCATATTAATCACCATCTACTGCAAATAAAAACTTCCTGATGAAGATTTACAGATGCATTATTCTATGAATATAATTAAAATTCTTTTGAAGTCGTTTTAATACTATGCCCATTTAGCTGAGTAATAGTTAAAATACTCATTAAATTGATTTTATCTGAGGTCATGGGCAGTATTTTCATCAATTTCTGAAATGGTCTTAAATATACTTTTGCAATGGTGCCCTATGTATTAATTATAAAATAAAAATGTTAAACAGTGTTGAAAATTTGACAATAGTCTATAGCAGAATTTAAAAAATTACCAATCAAAATTAGCTCTTTATGGAAAAATAAACAAGTGCATTCATCTTATTACTGTGTATACTGAAGAATTGTTTAAAATAAAGATTCCTCTTTATTATCAGTAAATACTTGATTTGCATAGCTATTTTATCAATCTCTATACATGTAGTCACAAAACAAGACATAATCTGAATAGTGTTCTCAAGTGGAAATGTTTAAGGATACCTTATTTAATTAATCTCATAAGTTTTGAGCACTTTGGCTATATTGTTTCTGATCTAATCAGATACATCTTCTAGACCTTAATGCCAAGAATTAAACCCCAAGTTTACTAAACCTTCTGTCTTCTCCAACCAATAATCAATTTATGTAATGGAAAACTAGGAAAAAGGAGAAAAGAATGCCCACCTTCAAAGATGGCATAACCCAAAAATGAAACAAACCAATAGACCACTACTCTGTAGTATGGTGAATCTTACAATGGAGCTATGTGGGAAAGATAAATTAGAAGAAAATCTGATTTGATGGGCTGGAGAGATGGCTCAGAGGTTAAGAGAACTAACTGCTCAATTCCCAGCAACCACATGGTAGCTCACAACCATCTATGATGTGATCTGATGTCTCTTCTGGACAGCAGGTGTACATGCAAGCAGAGCATTGTATAAATAATAAACAAATAAATCTTTTTTAAAAATCTGCTTTGGTGTTTCAAGATGCTACCACTTAGGACTTTATGTTCAGCTGATATTAAGTTGGCCATTCAAAATTGTATATTTAAAATTTATTTTAAACATCTTCTAAAACTTTTTTATTTAACTTATTCAGATTACATCTCAATTGTTATCTCCTCACATTTATCTTCCTGTTCCTCCCTTCTTCCCCCTTTCACCCTTTCCCCCTCCACTAGGACTGTGACAGAAGGGGACATCCTTCTGCACAATATGCTCACAGCCTATCAAGTGTCATCCTGGTAGTCTGCTTATCTCTTCTTTGAGTGTCACCAGGCCTCCCCACCAGCCTTGATGGTCTTCTTGTAGGTTTCTACAAGACATGGGGGTAGGAAGAGGAAGAGGTGAGGGCAGGTAAAGGGCTGAGAGAAGGGGGGTGAGAGCAAGGAGAGGGGGTGAATGGGAAGGGTGAGGACAGAGAGAAGGAGATATGAGGGCAGGGAGAGGGCAGAGAGAGGGAAAGGAGAGGGAGAGAAGAGGATGGAGAGAGGGAAGGGTGAGGGCAGGGTGAGGGCAGAGAGAGGGAGGGGAGAGGGAGAGAAGAGGATGGAGAGAGGGCAAAGTGAGGGCAAAAAGAGGCAGGGAGAGGGAGGGGTGGGGCTGAGAGAAGGAGGGGTGTGAGTGGGGCAAGGGCAGGGAATGGGAGGGGTAAGGACATGGAGAGGGCGGGGAATAGGGAGGTGTAAAGACAGAGAGGGCAGAGTGAAGGGGGTAAGGGGGTAAGGGAGGGGAGAGGGAGGGGTTAGGATGGAAAGAGTGCAGCAGGGGGGCAGCGTGCGGGGAGGAAGGGCAAGGTGAGGGTGGGGAGAAGGAGTTGTGAGGGCAGGGTGTGGGTGGGGAGAAGGAAGGGTGAAGTCAGGGAGGGGGTGGGGTGTGGGTAGGGAGAAGGAAGGGTGAGGATGGGGAGAGGAAGCGGTGTAGGCAGGGATAGGGCTGGGAGAAGGAGGGTTGTGGGTGGGGAGAGGTTGGGGAAAGGGCAGGGTGAGGGTGAGGAGAAGGCAAGTGGAGGGGTGTGGGCGGGGAGAAGGAGGGTTGAGAGCAGAGAGAAGGAGGGGAGATGGAGGGGTGTGGGCAGAGTAATAGCATTATGTTCTTCCAGAGAGCTTATGACCTTATGGCCCAAACAATGGTACCAGATATAGATTTAATCTTGTGAAGTACGAAGACTTAACTCCAGTCAGAAAGTGTATGTTTACCTGTATGATGTTCATGCAACTAGTACACCAGTAGGTATGTCTTGCCATGCCAGTCATTATTATAAATAGCAGTGTTTGCAGGTGAGTAAGATTGATAATTACTCAAGCATATTGCCTCTTTAGCTATAGATAATAACTGCCATAGCAAAACATACCTACTAATATATTAGTGACATGAATATCATGGAAGTAACAAAAACACTTTCTGACTGGATTTAAGTCTTGCTCTATAAATTGAAATCTATAGAGAAGTAATTTCCGGTAGGTAACCAAGAGCACTGAAGATACTTTCATTGTTTGTTGGTCTATGGAACCTCACTGGAAAATAACTTCAAAAGAAGTAAATAATAAATTTCATTGGGTCTTTAATTTGTTAGTGTCTAGTGTACAGTAGGAACATTGTGCAATTACATTTCAAAATTGTTAAACTTTGAATAGAATTTATAAACATTAATTTCTATAGAATGTATTAATTACTGCCTGAAACCTTTGTAACTGCTTACCTTGAAAAGAAGTAATGTATGCAATTTTTCTTTGATTTAAAATATTAATTACCTACTGTGTTCTAGGTGACAGGCTAACTGTTGAGAATACAGTGATGAATAATGTGGATTGCCACCCTGTGTGTGCTTCTTTCCTCAGGGTATCCAGGCTCATTGCACACTGGAGGGAGGGAAACTTATCGAGGTGCAATGCAGAATCTCAGTTGGTAGTGAGTGCATGAGAAGCAGCCTTCTCGGGATACAGTTTCAGTGAGAGTTCATTTAATTGGGGCAGGGGGACAATGGCTATTTAAAACTTTGGGGAGTGAGTAAAGGCTTTCAGGGTGAATGTACATCATTGGCCAAGGCCAAGGTACTGGGAATGCCTTATTTTTTTTTTTTTAACTGTGAAACTAGTTTTCTGTTTTATTTTATCTACTTCTTTTTTTTTAAAATTTAATTTTATATTTTTTTATTAATTTATTCTTGTTACATCTCAATGGTTATCCCATCCCTTGTATCGGGAATGCCTCATTTTAATGAAGAGAAATTCTGGGTTTTTCCTGGAAGTGACATTATAAAGAAAAAGAGGAACATTAGCTTGTAATATGGCCACCAGGCTATTTGAGCACATCAAGGTTTGCAGAGGTGGGGGCTGTAAAGCCTGCAAGCTGACATGTAAGCCCAGGACATGGAGGGATCAGTTCTACTCCTGCCAGTTTCTAGAATGTGTTTTCAGTGTTTGGACACTCCTTGACCTTACACTGTCTCCAGGCTTTCTCCCCTGATCACACAGCTCCCTGCACCCACATCAATTAAGTATTTAAAGCAATATATAAGGTATTAATTTTTAAAAATGTTTTAATCAAAATTAAGATACATATTTTTATCTAAACTGTTACAAAATACACATAATATGATAAATATGTCCTTAAACGCACAAAAAGACAAACATGATTCTAAAATATGTGTACATAAATAAATATGATGCATGCATTCATTTTTAATTTTAATTTTTAGAATTTTGTAGTTCTTATTATGATCTTCCATATCAATTGAAACAATACCTTTTTTAAAGTCTAAATATTATTTTTTCTATAACTTATTGACAATCTATTTCCACTGTTATGTTTTAAAATTTAAATTTATTTTTAAAAATTTCTTCACTTTATATCCCAATTATAGCCTCCTCCCTCATCTCCTCCTCATCTCACACTCTCCCTTTTCCCCCTGTTCCTCTCCTCTAGTCCTCAGAGATGGGAAGCCCTTGTTCTCTACCAACTGACCTCATCTCTCTAGTCTCATCAGGACTGCCTGAATCCTCTTCCTCTATGACCTGGTAAAGTCATGACCAGGGGAAAGTGATAAAAAAGCAGACAAAGAGTCCCTTACTAGGAGACTCATATGAAGACTGAGCTACATCTGAGCAGGGGGCCTAGGTCTTCTCCATGCATGCTCCTACATTTGTGCATCAGTCTCTGCTGGCAAACCCTGGGCCCATATTGGTTGGCTCTGTTAGTCTTCTTCTTTTTTTTTATTAATTTATTCATATTACATCTCGATTGTTAGCCCTTCCCCTGTTTCCTCCCATTCTTCCCTCCCTCCCATTTCTCCCCTTCTCCCCTCCCCTATGTCTGTGACTGAGGGAGACCTCCTCCCCCTATATATGCTCTCAGAATATCAAGTCTCTTCTTGGTAACTAGCTATCCTTCCTCTGAGTGCCACCAGGTCTCCCCATCCGGGGGACATGGTCAGAAAAGGGGCACCAGAGTTCGTGTGAGAGTCAGATCTCACTCTCCAGTCAACGGTGGAGAATATTATGTTCGGCGGCTAGGTCTTGGTAGGGGTTCGAAGCTTACTGCCTATATTCTCCTTGGCTGGTGCCATAGTTTGAGGAGGACCCCAGGATCCAGATCTGCCTGTCATAAAGTTCTTCTTGTAGGTTTCCAGGACCCTGTGGGTCCTACTATTTCCTCTTTCTTCCATGCTACTCTTGCCTAAAGTCTCAATCGGATATCCTCTCCTCTGACCCACTTTCTTGGTAAGTAAAGATTTTCATGATACGTATCCCTTGGACTAGTGTTTTGATATAAGTGAGTATATACCATTTGTCTCTTTTTGCTTCTGGGTGAACTTACTCATTATGATAATTTCTAGATCATTCGATTTGTCCACAAATTTTGGGAATTCCTCGTTTTTAATAGCTGAGTAGTATTCCATCGTGTAAATATACCACAGTTTCTTAGTCCATTCTTCTACTGAGGGACACTTAGGCTGTTTCCATGTTCTGGCTATTATGTATAGAGCAGCTATGAACATGGTTGAGCATATGTCCCTGTTATGTGGTAGGGCATTTTCTGGGTATATTCCAAGGAGTGGGATGGCTGGGTCTTAAGGAAGCCCTTTTCCCATTTTTCTGAGGAAGCGCCAGATAGCTTTCCAAAGTGGTTGTACTAGTTTGCATTCCCACCAGCAATGAAGGAGTGTTCCTCTCTCTCCACATCCTTGCCAACATGTGGTGTCATTTGAGTTTTTGATCTTAGCCATTCTGATGGGTGTAAGATGGAATCTCAGTGTTGTTTTGATTTGCATTTCTCTGATGACTAACAAGGACGAGCATTTCATTAAGTGTTTCTCTGCCATTTGGTATTCCTCTGTTGAGAATTCTCTGTTAAGTCCAAGCCCCATTTCGCAATTGGGTTGTTTGGTTTTATGGTGTTTAATTTCTTGAGTTCTTTATATATTTTGGATATTAAACCTTTGTCAGATGAAGGGTTGGTGAAGATCTTTTCCCAGTCTGCAGGCTGTCGCTTTGTTCTTTTGACAGTGTCTCCTACCTTACAGAAGCTTCTCAGCCTCATGAGGTCCCATTTATTAATTGTTGACCTTAAGGCCTGGTCTGTTGGTGAACTGTTCAGGAAGTTGTTTCCTGTGCCTATGTGTCCCAGGCTCTTCCCCACTTTTTCCTCTAACTGAATTAATGTCTCTGGTTTTAAGTTGAAGTCTTTAATCCACTTGGACTTGAGTTTTGTGCATGGTGACAAATAAGGGTTTAATTGTATGTTTCTACATGTAGACATCCAGTTAGACCAGCACCATTTGTTGAAGATGCTATCCTTTTTCCATTGAATAGATTTGGCTTCTTTGTCAAAAATCAAGTGAGCAAATATGTGTGGATTCATCTCTGGGTCTTTGATTCAATTCCATTGATCCACCAGTTTATTGCTTTGCCAGTACCATGCTGTTTTAATTACTGTTGCTCTGTAGGACAGCTTGAGATCAGGTATGGAGATTCCTCTGGAGGATCTTTTGTATAGGATTGTTTTTCCTATTCTGGGTTTTTTATTTCTCCATATGAATTTGAGAATTGATCTTTCAATATCTTCAAAGTATTTTGTAGGTATTTTGATAGGGATTGCGTTGAATCTGAAAATTGCTTTTGGTAAGATGGCCATTTTTACTATGTTAATTCTCCCGATCCACGAACAAGGTAAATCCCTCCATCTTCTCATGTCATCTTCAATCTCTTTCTTCAGAGGTTTGGATTTTTTTTCGAATAAGTCCTTCACTTGCTTGGGTAGAGTTACTGCTAGATATTTTATATTGTTTCTGGCTATCGTGAAGGGAGTAGTTTTCCTAATTTCTTCCTCTGCCTGTTTGACATTTGTATACAGGAAAGCTACTGACTTTTTTGTTTATTTTGTATCCTGCCAATTTGCTGAAGGTGTTTATCAGCTGTAGGAGTTCTCTGGTGGAATTTTGCTGGTCACTTATATACACTATCATATCATCTGCAAATAAGGATAATTTGACTTCTTCCTTTCCCATTTGGATCCCCTTGATCTCCTTTTGCTGTCTTATTGCTTTGGCTAGAACTTCAAGAACTATATTGAAGAGATTAAGGGGACAGGGGGCAGCCTTGTCTGGTTCCCGATTTTAGAGGAATTTCCTTGAGTATCTCTCCATTTAATTTAATGTTGGCTGTTGGTTTGCTGTATATGGCCTTTATTATGTTTAGATACGTGCCTTGTATTCCCGATCTCTCCAGATCTTTGAACATAAATGGGTGTTGGATTTTTGTCAAATGCTATTTCTGCATCTAAAGAGATGATCATGTGGTTTTTCTCTTTCAGTTTGTTTATATGGTGGATTACATTGATGGATTTCCGTATGTTAAACCATCCCTGCATACCTGGAATGAAGCCTACCTGGTCATGGTGAATGATGTCTTTGATATGCTGTTGTATTCGCTTTGTGAGAATTTTGTTGAGTATTTTTGCATCAATGCTCATAAGAGAAATTGGTCTGAAATTCTCTTTTTTTGTTGGGTCTTTGTGAGATTTAGGTACCAATGTGACTGTGGCCTCATAGAAGGAATTTGGTAATATTCCATCCATTTCTATCTTTCAGAATAGCTTGAATAGTGTCGGTATTAGCTCCTCTTTGAAGGTCTGGTAGAATTCTGCACTGAAACCATCTGGCCCTGGGCTTTTTTTGGTTGGGAGACTATCAATGGTTGCTTCTATTTCTATAGGCGAAATAGGGCTATTTAATTTGTTTATCTGGACTTGGTTCAATTTTGGCAAATGGATTCGGTCGAGAAATTTGTCCACTTCCCTTAAATTTTCGAATTTTGTGGCATAAATGCCTTTAAAGTAGGTTCTTACGATTCTTTTATATTTCTTCGGTGTCTGTTGTTATGTCTCCCTTTTCATTTCTGATTTTGTTAATTTGGATAGTGTTTCTCTGTCTTTTAGTTAGATTGTCTAACTGTTTGTCTATCTTGTTAATTTTCTCAAAGAACCCGCTCTTGGTTTTGTTGATTCTTTGGATTGTTCTCCTGGTTTCTAATTTATTGATTTCAGCCCTGAGTTTGATTATTTCTAGGCGTCTACTCCTCTTGGGTGTTTCTGCTTCTTTTTTTTTCTAGAGCTTCCAGATGTGTTGTTAGGTTGTTTATGTGGGATGATTCCTTTTTCTTTTTGAAGGTGCTTAGTGCTATGAATTTTCCTCTTAGCACTGCTTTCAATGTGTCCCACAAATTTGGGTATGTTGTTCCATCATTTTCATTGAATTTCAGGAAGTCTTTTATTTCTTCCCTTATTTCTTCCGTGACCCATGTGTCATTAAGTAGAAAGTTGTTTAGTTTCCATGTGTTAGTATGCTTTTTGTTATTTCTGTTGTTGTTGAAGTACAGCCTTAGACCATGGTGATCTGATAAGATACTAAAGATAACTTTACCTTTGACGATTATGAAGTGACCATCCTCATGTTGTTTGATTAATTTTGGTTGAAAGTCTATTTTATTAGATATTAGAATGGCTACCCCAGCTTGCTTCTTGTGACCATTTGATTGGAATATTTTTCCCAAACTTTTATTCTGAGGCAATGTCTGTCCTTGTGGTTGAGGTGTGTTTCTTGAATGCAGAAGAATGTTGGGTCATGTTTATGCATCCACTCCGTTAGTCTGTGTCTTTTTATTGGAGAGTTGAGACCATTGACTTTGAGAGATATTAATGACCAGTGATTGGTAAGTCCCTTCATTTTTGGTATTTGTAACAGCTGAGATTTTGTGAGGTTGTGATTTTGCAATGGTATATTTACCTATTTCCTATGTACTTTTGGTTGTAGTTTGACCAGTTGGGTTGGAGTTTTCTTTCTAATAGCTTCTGTAAAGCTGGATTTGTGGCTAGGTACTGTTTGAATTTGTTTTTGTCATGAAATAACTTGTCTTCTCTGGCAATGGTTATTGATAATTTTGCTGGATATAGTAGACTTGCCTGGTATCTGTGTTCTCTTAGGGTTTGCAGAACCTCTGTCCAGGCCCTTCTGGCTTTCATGGTCTCTGCTGAGAAGTCAGGAGTAATTCTGATAGGTTTACCTTCGTATGTTACTCGGCCTTTTTCTCTTGCCGCTTTCAATATTTTTTTCTTCTTCTGTATATTTTGTGTTGTTAATTTTATGTGGCGGGAGATTTTCTTTTCAGGTCTATTCTATTTGGTGATCTGTAGGCCTCTTGAATGCTCGTATGCATCTCTTTCTTCATACTGGGAAAATTTTCCTCCATTATTTGATTAAAGATGTGTTCTGGGTTGTGGACTCAGCTGTCCAGTCTCTCCTATATCCCTATTATTCGCAAGTTTCATTTTTTCGTGTGGTGTTTTAGTTCTTGAATGGTCTGTGTTAGGAACTTTTCAGATTTAGCATTTCCCTGAATGGTTGTTTTCAGTTCTGCGATTGTATCTTCAAGTCCTGATATTCATTCTTCCATTTCTTGCAATCTGTTAGATAAGGCCACCTCTGAGATGCTTGCTTTCCTCTTTGCAGACTCTTTGATCATGTTTTTCTTCTGTGTGTTCCTGCATCATAGCTTCCATTTTTATCTTCATGTCTTGGAATGTTTTAGTAATTTCCATCATCTGGTTATTTATATTTTTCTGAAATTCTTCAAGTGCCTTTTTATATGACTCTTTTAACTCTTCTGCCCTCTTGTTTGCTTCCTCCTGCACTTGTTTACAGATTTTATTTGTTTCTTCCATTATCATATTCTTTACTAAGAACTTGAGGTCATTTTCTTGCCTATCCATTGCTGTTAGGTTCTCTAGGTTGTTTTCACTGGGAATGTTGGGATCCAGTGATGCCACTCTGTTTTGGTTTTTGATAGCATTCTTACGCTGTCCTCTTGTCATTTTGATGGCTCCGATATTGGAAGGTATTTTGTAGTGAATTTTGCTGGTTGAGAGTGGTTAATTGATGACTGATTATAGGTCAGGTGCTCTTTCCTGTGGGGATCAGGGGGTATTTTTGTGGAACAGGTAGGTGATCCGGTTTCACTCTTGGTGATTTTCCTCTGCCCCCTGGGCTCCAGACTGAGCCAGCCAAAGTAAATATCTGTTTGGACTTTACTGCTGTAATTCAGATCAGCAGTCTTGGGACCTAGAATAAGGTCTGCACACAAACGTTTTGGCTGAGTAGGTTGATCCCAGCTGCCTATCCTTCCTGTGGATTTGTAGTCAAGACCCCAGGTAGATCAGATCTTCTGGGGGTGTAGCTGTCTTTTAGCTCTGCCTCTATACCCTGTAGCAGTGCCCAACCTCTCCCAGAACTATATGCCTGGAGGGACCAAGGTCGCTCTTGGTCAGCAATTAGGCACTGCAAGCAAGACCCTCTTTTCGTCTCCCAATAGAGTGAAAGTGCCTGCCTTGCTTGGGCCAGGATCTCCATTGGACTCTCTCATCCGGGAGCAGGGAGAGCAGTGCCAGGGCCTTGAGGCTGGGCGGTTAGTAAGACTGGCTCTGCAGAGCTCTGGTGGCCGCTCGCAGAACCAAATCTTTCCCCTGGGGTAAGTTGGACCCCTCACACTCTGGGTCAGCAATTAGACACTGGAAACATGGCCCATCCACGCCTTGTCTCCCGATAATGTGAGAGTGCCTGCCTTGCCCGGGCCAGGATCTCCAGCTGGGCTCACTTGTTTGGGGATCAGGGAGCGCAGGGCCAGCTCAGCTGGGCTCTCTCTTTCGGGGAGCAGGGAGCGCAGGGCCAGGGCCTTGCGGCTGGGCGGTTAGTAAGACTGGCCCTGCACCACTTTGGCGGTTGCTCATGGAACTAAATCTTCCCGCTGGGGTATGCTGGTCCTTTTAGACTCTAGGAAAGCAATTAGACTCTGCAGACACGACCCATCCACTTCTCGTCTCCCGATAATGTGAGAGTGCCTGGCTTGCTCAGGCCAGGATCTCCAGCTGGGCTCTTTCGTTCGGGGAGTGGGGAGCGGGGAGTGGAGTGTAGGACTAGTGCCTTGCGGCTGGGTAGGAACAATAGGGTTGCAGAGCTCTGGCGGAAGCCCGGGGAACCAGGTCTTCCCGCAGGGCCAATAAGTTCAGCTATAGCTCTAGGTAAGACCCACGTCTCCCGATGGGTCTGTGGAAGCAGTTCAAGCTGATTTCTCACTGCTGCTGTTTGCAGGCTCAGTCCGCTGTGATTGGTGTTAAGTTTGGCCCCGGATGGCCAGCGAGCTGTAGTCCCACTATAACTGTCTCTGTTGGGTCCCGCCGCCCGTGTTTTCAGTCGGGCTAGGCAGGTGACCTCTGCAGTTTGGGGTGGTGTGGAAGGAGGAATCCTAGGGCAGATTCACCCTCTTCACTGAGACTCCTCTCGCTGGGGACTCTAGAAAAACCCCTCCCCAAACAGTGAGTCTGTGCTTTATATACAGGCTGCAGTTTGCATGTGGATTCTGTTTCAGAGTTTGGGGAGTGCATTTAGCACCTCCGGGATGTTGCTTGACCCAGGGGGGTAGGCCCCCTGTTTGGTCTGTGGCCTTTGGGGCCCCACTCACTTACAGTTCTCAAAGTCCAGCAATCTGTTGCTCCTCTTATGTCTCTGGTCTCCACGGAGTAGATCAGTTACGTGGCTTAATGGTCGGCACCATCTTGGAATCTGCTCTGTTAGTCTTCATGTGGGGCTCCTGTTTTTTCCTAGTTCTTGTATCCCCTCACTCTTCTATAAGACTCCCTGTGCTCTTTCCACAGTTTGGCTGTGAGACTTAGTTTCTGCTTCCACTCTCTGATGGCTGGAGTCTTTCAGAGCACATCTATAGGGACTTCCCATTCCCACTTTCAACAACTTCCTGCGTGTATTCTATTTGTTCTTCTGAATGAGAAGTAAGCATACTGCCTAGGGTACTCCTTGTTACTTAACTTCTTCAGGTCCGTGGATTGTAATATGGTTATCTTGTATTATATGTCCAATATCCACTTATAAGTAAGTATATACCATGTGTCTTCTGGGGCTCGGTTACTTTACTCAGGATGACCTTTTCTAGATCCATTCATTTCCCTGCAAATTTCATGATGTTCTTGTTTTTGATAGCCAAATTTTATTCCATTGAGTAGATATAGCACAGTTTCTTTATCCATTCTTTGGTTAAGGGACATCTAAGCTGTTTCCAGATTCTTGCTACTAGGAATAAAGCCACTATGAATATAGTTGAGCAAATGCGCCTGTGGTATGTTAGAATGTTTTTGGGCATATGTCCAGGACTAATGTAACTGGGTGTTGATGTAGCACTATTCTCAGTTTTCTGAGAAAGTGCCATGTTGATTTCTAAAGTAGTTGTACAAGCTTGCAATTCCACAGCAATGGATGAGTGTTCCACTTCCACATCCTCAGCAGCATGTGCTTTCATTTGAGATTTTGATTTTAGCCATTCTGATAGGTGTAAGGCATAATCTCAGAGTCATTTTGATTTGCCTTTCCCTATGGCTAAGGACATGGGTTCAGCAATTCTGTGTTTCTTTGCCATTTGATATTCTTCTATTGAGAATTCTATTTAGCACTGTACCCCATTTTTAAATTTGATTATTTGGTTTGGTGTTGTTTAAAGTCTAGAGTTCTTTATATATATTGCATATTAGTCCTCTGTGGAATGTAATGTTGGTGAAGATTTTTTCCCAGTCTATATGTTATCATTTTGTTTTATTGACAGTGTGTTTTGCTTTACAGAAGACTTTCAGTTTGATGAGGTCCCATTTATTAATTGCTGCTCTTAGAGACTGAGCTGTTGTTCTGTTCAGGAAGTTGTCTCCTGTGCAATTGAGTTCAAAACTCTTCACCACTTTCTCTTCTAATACATTCAGTGTTTCTGGTTTTATATTAAGATCCTTCATCCACTTGGGCTTGTGTTGTGTACAGGGTGTTAAGTATGGATCTATTTGCTTTTTCTACATGTAGACATCCATTTAGACCAACACCATTTATGGAAAATTCTATTATTTCCATTGTATGATTTTGACTTCTTTGTCAAAAAATCAAGTATCCATAGGTACATAGATTTATTTCTGGGTCTTTGATTTGATTCCATTGATCCATCTGTCTGTTTGTATGCCAGTACAATGCCATTTTTATATTACTGTTGCTCTAGAGTACAGCTTGAGATTAAGGATTTAGATACCTCCAGAAAAATCTTTCATTGTATAGGATTGTCTTAGCTATTCTGTGTTTTTTCTTTTCCATATGAAGTTGAAAAATTGTTCTTCCAAGGTTCTTAAAGAATTGTGTTGATATTTTGATGGGAATTTCATTGAATCTGTTGATTGCTTTTGGTAAGATGACCATTTTTACTATGCTAATCCCATCTATCCATGATCATTGGACATCTTTACATCTTTTGATATCATCTTCAACTTCTTCTTTTAGAGACTTGAAGTTTTTTTCCTACAAATCTTTCACTTGCTTGGTTAGAGTTATGTCAAGATACTTTCTGGGGGTTTTGTTTTGTTTTGTTTTGTGTGTATCTATTGTGACAGGCATTGTTTCCCTAATTTCTTTCTCAACCCTATTGTCTATTGTATGCAGAAGGGATACTGATTTTTTTGCATTAATTTTGTATCCATTCCTGGGATGAAGCCTACTTGGTCATGGTGACTGATATTTTTGATGTGTTATTGGGTTCAATTTTTGAGAATTTCATTGAGTATTTTTACATCAATGTTCATGAGGGAAATTGGTGTGAACATCTCTTTCTTTATTGGGTATTTGTGTGGCTTAGGTATCAAGATACATGGAGCTTCATAGAATGAGTTTGATAATGTTCTTTCCATTTATATTTTGCAGAATAATTTGAAGAGAATTGGTATTATCTCTTCTTTGGTGGGCTGGTAGAATTCTGTGCTGAATCCATCTGACCCTGGGCTTTTGTTTGTTTGTTTGGGAGATTTTTGATGACTGCTTCTATCTCCTTAGGGGATATAGGATGATTTAATTTGTTTATCTGATTTTTGTTCAACTTTGATAAGTGGAATCTGTCAAGAATATTGTCCATTTCATTGATATTTTCAAGTTTTGTTGCATATATGTTTTTGAAATAAAACTTAATACTTCTTTGGATTTCCTCTGTGTCTGTATCTATGTCCTCTCTTTCGTTTCTGATTTTATTGACTTGGTGAGATTGGCTAAGGGTTTGTCTATCTTGTTGATTTTCTCAAAGAACAAACTCTTATTTCATTGATTCTTTTAATTGTTCTCTTTGTTTCCATTTTTATTTTATTTCAGCCCTGAATTGGATTATTTCAAGTCGTCTACTCCTCTTGGGTGTGTTTTATTTTTTCCCTAGGGCTTTCATACATGCCTTTAAGTTGCATGTATGAGATGTATCCGATTTCTTTATAAAGGCACTTAGTGCTATGAACTATCCTCTTAACACTGCTTTGATTGTGCTCCATAAATTTCAGTATGATGTGCCTTCATTTTCATTGAATTTTAGAAAATCTATAATTTCTTTATTTCTTCCCTGATCCAGATGTCATTGTGTAGAGAGTTCTTCAGTTTTCATGCATGTGTAGGCTTTCTGTTGAAGTCCAGCTTTAGTCATGGTGATCTGATAAGATATAAGGTATTAATTCAATCTTCTTGTATTTGTTGAGGTTTGCTCTGTGACTGACTATATGGTCAATTTTGAAGTAGTTTCCCTGAGATGCTGAGAAGAAGTTATATTCTTTCGTGTTTGGGTGAAAAGTTCTGTTAGATGTCCATTAGGTCCATTTGATTCATAACATCTGTTAGTGTCATTATCTCTCTGTTTCATTTCTGTTTTGTTGACCTGTCCTTTGGTGAGAATGGAATGATGAAGTCTCTCACTAATAGTGTGTGGGAATGTTTCTTTTACAAATGTGGGTGCCCTTGCATTTGGGGTAGGTTTTTCCTTTGATGAGTATGAAGTTTATGTCCTCATCTCTTTTGATTAAATTAGATTGAAAGTCTATTTTATTAGATATTAGAATGGCTAATCCAGTTTGTTTCTTGTGTCTGTTTGCTTTGAAAACCTTTCCTAGCCCATTATTTTCATATAATGTCTATGTTTTGTGGGGAGCCATGCTAAATTCAGCCATGTTAGAACTCACATGCTTAGGCTCCATGCTGTGACCTTTGAGTTATTCACCCTTGCTGAAGGCAGTCTTGTGTTCTAGGCTATTTTTGGATTGTCTACCCAGAGAAATAGGGAAGTTCTTACAGGCAACTACCCAGAGGATTAAGGAAATTCTTATGGAGAGCTATTCAGGAGATTGTATTCTTGCCCAGGGGGCTAGGGAAAGTGGGATTATAATAGATCTTGTTAACCTTGCTATATAAAGTCTTACTATCTGTATTAAAAAGAAATCTCCAGACTTGACTGAATATTTCTTATGTCTCTGTCCTGTACTTTCAATCCCCACTCCCTCTTTCAGGTGAACCCTGGTTTAATTTGTCCTGTGGGCCTGGACAATGTTTGCGGCTGAGGTGTGTTTTCTTGTATACAGCAGAATAGTAGGTCCTGTTTAAACACCTCTTCTGTTAGTTTGTACCTTTTAATTGGAGAGTTGAGGTCATTGCTCTTCAGTATATTAATGGCTAGTGCCTTTTAGTTCCTTTTATTTTGATGTTGGTGTGATAATGTGTTTGTGTGCTTGTCTTCTTTTGGTTTTGCTGCAGTGAAGTTATTTATATCCTGTGTTTTTGGGAGTGTAGTCAACCTCCTTGGGTGAGAGTTTCCCTTCTGTTATCTTCTGTAGGGCTGGGTTTGTGCATGGATATTGTTTAAATTTTGTTCTTCCGGGGGAGTATCTTGTTTTCTCCATCTATGCTTATTGAAAATTTTCTGGATATAGTAGTCTGGATTGGCATCTGTTGTCTCCTAGGGTATGTAAGATGTCTGCACAAGCCTTCTGGCTTTTATGGTCTCTTCTGAGAAGTCAGGTGTGATTTTGACAGGTTATATGTTCCTCAGGCTTTTTCACTTGCAGCTTTTAATATTTTTCTTTCTTCTGTACATTTAGTATTTTGATTATTTTGTGATAGGAGGATTTTCTTTTCTGGTCTGGGTTTGACCTATTAGTCCCGATCCCCATCATTGTAGAGTTCAATATCTTTGCTTATATAAGCATTTTAAAGGTACTTCTTCAAAATATATTTTGACTAGTTAGAGCCTGTTTTATTTGCAAAAGTCACAAAAATTTTCCCATAACTGCTGCATGTAATTAGATAAAAAATTTGTAGTGATAAGATCCAATGGTGGTGTGGATTCTTGGAAACCTCTGAGGACACTTTACTATTACTCATCAGTGACAACATGTAAACACATAATGCTTCTCTGTCTTGTCCACCCCTCTGCTGAGATTTTTCCTGTTCTTCCCATCTGAGGGGAGACATTTCTTTAGACACATCCCTATTGCTGGGGTTATATAGACTCTTATTGCCCTGTCCAAATGCAAACTAAGTATGTATTAATGCATTTTGTGATTATATTGTTTTCCTTATCACCCATAAATAAGTTTATATCTTAACAGAACATAATGAAAACATATATTTGAGTTAGACATGACTAAGTATACTTGCAAAATGTTAACTGAAAATCTAATTAAATATATTATAAATGCATGTATGGATAGGTTAAAAGAAATGTGAAAAGATTAATGTGTGACACAGTTTTATGGGACTCTTCATTTTCATTGAAATGTCTGAATAATTTGTAATACAAAATTAAACTTGTATTTCTTTTATGTTTTGAGATAGAGATTAAAGGCAGATTTGATTCTTTTTTTATTTGTTTAGTCACTTAGTGTAGCAGTTCTCAACCCATGGCTCACAAACCCCCTTAGAGATTGCATATCAGATAGCCCATGTATCAGAGCTTTATATTGTGATTCATTCCCACAGAAAAATGAGTTATGAAGTAGTAATGAAATAATTTTATGGTTGGGGGTTACCACCACATAAGAGGCTATATTAAAGGTTGATAGCTACTGACATAGTGTCTTTATTTGTTAGCATTATGAATGTCCTACTTAATTTGCTTAGCTAAAGGTGATAAAGAATAACATTACATAAATTAGTCTTGTGAGTAGTTATGAGTGGGAAGTATTTTTTAATATTTAAATTAATTTATTCATATCACATCTCAATTGTTAGCCCTTCCCTTGTATCCTCCTATTCCTCCCTCCCTCCCACTTCCCCCCTTCTCGCCTCCCCTATGTCTGTGATTGAGGGAGACCTCCTCTCCCAAATATGCTCTTAGATTATCGAGTCTCTTCTTGGTAACTTGCTGTCATTCCTCTGAGTGCCGCCAGGCTTCCCCATCCAGGGGACATGGTCAGAAAAGGGGGCACCAGAGTTTGTGTGAGAGTCAGATCTCACTCTCCACTCAATGGTGGAGAATACCCTGTTTATCGGCTAGGTCTGGGTAGGCGTTCAAAGTTTACTGCCTATATTCTCCTTGGCTGGTGCCTTAGTTTGAGGAGGACCCCAGGACCCAGATCTGCCTGTCATAAAGTTCTTCTTGTAGGTTTCCAGGACCCTCTGGATTCTTCTATTTCCCCATTCTTCCATGCTACTCTCACATAAAGTCTCAATAGAATGTCCTCTCCTCTGACCCACTTTCCTGGTAAGTAAAGTTTTTCATGGGACGCATCCCTTGGAGTAGTGTCTCGATATAAGTGAGTATATACCGTTTGTCTCTTTTTGCTTCTGAGTGAACGCACTCATTATGATAATTTCTAGTTCAATCCATTTGTCCACAAATTTCGGGAATTCCTTGTTTTTAGCTGAGTAGTATTCCATAGTGTAAATGTACCACAGTTTCTTAGTCCATTCTTCTACTGAGGGACATGTAGGCTGTTTCCATATTCTGGCTATTATGAATAAAGCAGCTATGAACATGGTTGAGCATATGTCCCTATTGTGTGGTAGGGCATTTTCTGGGTATATTCCAAGGAGTGGGATAGCTGGGTCTTGAGGAACCCCTATTCTCATTTTTCTGAGAAAGCGCCAGATAGCTTTCCAAAGTGGTTGTACTAGTTTGCATTCCCACCAGCAATGAAGGAGTGTTCCTCTCTCTCCACATCCTTGCCAACATGTGGTGTCATTTGAGTTTTTGATCTTAGCCATCTGATGGGTGTAAGATGGAATCTCAGAATTGTTTTGATTTGCATTTCTCTGATGACTAATGAGGACAAGCATTTCTTTAAGTGTTTCTCAGCCATTTGATATTCCTCTGTTGAGAATTCTGTTTAGTTCCAAGCCCGATTTCTCAATTGGGTTATTTGGTTAGATGGTGTTTAATTTCTTGAGTTCTTTATATATTTTGGATATTAGACCTTTGTCAGATGTAGGGTTGGTGAAGATCTTTTCCCAGTCTGTAGGCTGTCGCTTTGTTCTGTTGACAATGTCTCCTGACTTACAGATGCTTCTCAGCCTCATGAGGTCCCATTTATTAATTGTTGACATTAAGGCCTGGCCTGTTGGTATTCTGTTCAGGAGGTTATCTCCTGTGTCTATGTGTTCCAGGCTCTTCCTAGTGGGAATTTTTTTTGACCGAATACTGGTTATTAGTGGAAGCTTTAAAAATTCCAGATAAACATCGTGGTTTGTGTATTTATATTGACATGTTAATTCTATGTTAAGTGAAGCCTGTGATCTTCACGGGCATAAGAAGCAACACCAAGAAAGTGTAATGTTAGGTCATGAGGAGGAATTGAATGTGGACAAAAGGACATGCACACAATTCATGAGTGGGGATATAAAGCCATTTTTTCTCGTTTCCACACTGTCTTTGAATTTTTTCTCTTTTTGTGATGAATAGGTATATAAAATGTAATTAATAACAAAAATATAAAGTCTTTATGTAAAATTTCACAGCTTCGGAATGGCCATTCTAACTGTTTAAAGGTACACCATAATGTACAGAGTTTGCTCTACCCACTACTTCAATCCAGCTGTGTGATGGTTACATTTGTTAGTTCATTACAATAAACTGATTCTCTTTACTACAAAGTAAATATGTGTGCCATAGTTAGGGGCACTACTGATATAATGAAACACCATGACCAACTTGTAAAGAAAGGGTTTATTTTGCTCACAAATCCGTATAACAGTTCATCATCAAAAGCAATGAGGGCAGGAAATTGAGCAGGGCAGGAACCTGGAGGCAGGAGCTGATACAAAGATCACAGGATGAGTGCTGTTTACAGGCTTGCATGCTTTCTTATAGACCTCAGGAATACTAGCCCAGGGATGGCAACACCCCTATCAATCACTAATTTTAAAAATGCCTTAAGTCTGGATCTTATTTTGTAAATCATTTTTATTTTTCTTTCATGTATTACATCCCTACTGCCATTTCCTCTCCATCCTCTTTCCCCAGCCTCACCCCACCTCCTCTTTTCCCAGATCCACCCCTTTCATCATCCTTTCAGAGAAGAACAGGCCTCCCAGGGACACCAACTAAACAGCATAACAAGCTACAAAACAAAACAAAACAAAAAAACCAGACACATATCAACATCTGAAGGCTGGACAAGACAACCCAGTAGGAGGAAAAGGGCCCCACAAGAAGGCAAAAAAATCAGGGACAGTCTTTGTTCCCATTATTAAGATTTCCACAAGAACACCAAGTTAATAAGCCATAACATATATGCCTAAGATTTAGGTCATACCCCTATAGGCTCTCTGATCTTTACAAGTTCCCATGAGTCCCAATCAGTTGATTCTAGAGGCCAAGGTCTCCTGGTATGTCCCTGAGTCTTCTGGTTCCTCTGTTCCTTTTTCTCCCTCCTCCATAGGACTCCTAGAACTTTGATTAATGTTTGGGTGTGGGACTCTACATCTCTTTTAGTCAATCTCTGGGATAAATTCTCTCTGATGATGATTATTCTAGGCTCCAGTGCCAGAGCACTCTGCAGACATGACAAACTGTAGGTTTTGTGGCTGGATTGCTGCCCCAATCCCTCCACTTACAGCTTTGCTTGATTACATAAGATGACTGGTTCAGGCTTTATGGCCCTTATTACTAGGAGTCTGTGTTAGAGTCACTCTCATGGAGTTTTCATTGCACTATGTTTCCACTTCACCTTGAAATGGCCTCCATTTCTATTGCTTCTCCAATAATTTCTCCCTTCTCCATCTGATCACTCCTTCTTCCAATCCCACTGGCCCCCAAACAACTGCAATATCTGTTCTATTTCCCTTTCGCAGGGAGAACCTTGCATCCCTCCCCCCAAGCCCTCCTTGCTCCTTAGCCTTTCTGGGTATGCAGACTGTAGCATCATTGTCTTTTACTTTACAGTACAGCTGGGTCTTATGAAGGCATTTTCTCTCAATTGAGGTTCCATCCTTACAGACGACTCTTTTTTATTATTTAATTAATTTATTCAGATTACAACTCAATTGTTATCCCATCACTTGTATCACTTTCCTTTCTCCCTCCTGCTTTCACCCTATTCCCCTCCCCTAGGTCTAAGACCAAGGGGACGTCCTCTCCCACTATATAATCATAGGCTATCAAGTCTCTTCTTGGTAGCCTGCTTATTCTTATTGTGTAAAGTTGATATAGAACTAGCCAGGACTGTATGCAAAAGGAAAAAATGTATCAAAACTAAATAAAATCCACATCAGATGTTAGCAATTCAGGAAATGCATATTTCCTTAATTTTATTCTAATATTTATTATACCATGAAACAATGTTTTGTATAGGCTGAATTAAACTTCGTAAAATTACAAAGAGGGTAAGTTTTCTTTCAGCGTCAGGAAGTCTTTCATTGATATATTTATTTATTAACATAATTTATTACCATCACCATTCAATGATTAGTGATAATGAGAAATAGTATGCATTTGTGAATTACACTTGAATTCGAATTATAGTTCAAATATTGGAAAATATTGTCAATATTGAGACAAGATTTTGAAATTCAGTTTTTAGTCTTTCATCACTTACTTTTTTGACAAGTTATATCTGAGCTTATATAATCAGGCATTTATTATATACCCAATGACTATATGTGCTAGAAAAACTAAATACAATTCTAGTTTATGTCCCAATGCCTATCAAACATGTTGCAAGATAAATGCTTGGTAGCCAGTAATCCAGTAATAAGATGGAATTTAGACTGGTTTTACTGGGCCCAAATATCCCTAATTTGTATAGACTTTGTCATTTGTCTTCTTTGTTCCATTCTTCCAAAGGGAGAACTATCAAGCACTAATTTAGACTGTCATAGCAAAAGGTTTGACAGTCACTTGAAAAATAGTCATTATAAAAAAGAATAGAACACAATTATTGAAAGGAGAATTTAACTGACTACACAGTAATGAACTTACTGAAGATTGTGAGCTAGAACCATGACCATTCCAAATTCATGGATTTCTGCTTTTTGCTCATTTCTGTTCTGGCTTACTCAGTCTATTATCACTGTCAAGAAAGAGAGTGATTTAATACATAAGCTCATTGTTACAAAAAGAATTCTCCAAAAGAAAAGAATTCTTTTTCATCTTGCCTCCTAAGTAAAATAAGCTGTAAAGAAAATTAAGTTTTGGTAATATTTGACTTTTTGTGGAAATAAAAAGGCTATCTTATCTTTCTACAGTCAGAAAATGGGACAGTCAAAAGTCTAGCCAAAAAAAAAAAATCTGTAAATAATTTCAAGGCTGATCCTTGGGACGTTAATTTAAAAAAATTCATCACTTGACAGGTATCAAATGCCTCTGCTGATTCAAATGATGTGTAATTATAAGGATTCCCTAAAGTGAATAGTATCAAGCTTTTCTAAGCCAAGATCCAATTTTTAGTTTACCGTATATTATATTTCCCTCTTATTGTTCCTTGTGTTGTCATGAAAGCAATATGTTCATTTTATATCCTAGGATACAGAGTTACTGCTATACTGAAATCACAGTTAACTTAATTCATCTCTTTGTTCATCATCAAGACCTTGGGTTGATTTATTTTCAGCTATAAAACTTTCTTTGAACATTTTCCTACTGAAAGTAAAAGATTATCCACTTAGTAAATGTGAACTATACCTTTTGTTTTGCTTCTAAGTTAGTGGTTAATAATGTGGTTGTCTCATAAAACTTAAATTGGAGCCTGATTTCTTACAATAACATATACTACTTACCTGTCTGATCTAATCTCTTATTGTTCTTTTCCTTATTTGCTATTTATTTACTTGTTTATTTATTTATTTATTCACTGTACATCCCAATTCATCATAGCCCATTTCCTCCTCTCCTCCAGGACCTATCCCCTCTCTCTTCTCCCTATCCCCCCTCCCCTACTCCTCAGAAAAGGGGAGCCCCCATCCACCAACTGATACAGAACATCAAGTTGCATCAGGGCTGAGTGAATTATCTTCCCATGTGGCCTGGCAAGGCAGCCCCACCAGGGGGAAATGATCAAATAGCATGTAACAGAGTCATTGTCAGAGACAGTCACCATCCCCTTATTTACTAGATGGCCCTCATGAAGCTTGACCTGGCCATCAGGTACATATGTGCAGGGGACCTAAATCCAGTCCATACATGAGAAACCCCTGTCTGCCCTGGTTAGTTGACTCTGTTAGTCTTCTTTGGAGCTCCTGTCACCTCCAGGTTTTTGGTAGTGCATGCCTTTAATCCCAGTAGTTGAGGAGGCAGAGACAGTTGGATCTCTGTGAGTTTGAGGCCAGTCTGGTCTATAAAATGAGTCTAGGACAGCCAGGGCTATGCAGGGGAACCCTGTCTCAAAAAGCAAAACAAAACAAAAAACAAACAAACAAACAAAAAATCAAACCCACAAGTCAACTAACCATTAAACAAAACCATTCTTTTCCTTATTTGCAAAGGACTAACCACTTAGATATTTCTGGGAATTTGTTCTTATATTATTTATGTTTTTTACAAAATTTTAAAATATTTTATCAGCTCTTTGGGGGATTTCAAACAATGTATTTTGATCATATTCACCCTTCCTCTCCCACTCCCAACTCTTTTGGGATCTAACCATCTTTTCCTTCTCAGTCAATTTCATATTCTTTATATTCTACAATTGGGGCCAATTTGTGCTACCCAAGAATTATTTAATATCTGTCCTTCTCCTGGAGTATGGCCCATTAACAAAAGGTTACACTTTTAGAGAAAGCTAATATTTCTTCTTCCATCAGCTAAAAATTATTAATAACTCCCATTTTGGGGGTACAATTTCACATTCACTTTCCATCCCCACTCTGGAATTTGGCCTCACTTGGCCTTGCACAGGTCTAATATGTACTGTCACAATAACTGTCCTGAGTTCATATATAGGAGTTAAAGTTAGATTTTCCTACACTACCTACTCACCTTTCTGTTGTGTACAGAAGACACTGATTCTTTGTAGTCATCCACTGTCTCTGGCTCTTTCTCTTAGCCACATTATACTCTTCTTTTTGAATAATCCTCTTTTTGGTCTCCCTTCATAGAATACTTTGCACTGTAATCTTGAACAATGTTCTTATAATATCAATTATAGAAAATATTATATTGGTAAGGATACTTACCCATACCACCTGATATAAACACATGTTTAATCAATTATAGTTGCCAATGGTAGTCACTATTGTTTCTGTTAAAAAGTATTTTTCATAGTATTTTCTATTATTTGATATTATGTTATTTTCAACACCAGTCTGTTTCCACTAGGGTATAATCCAGTGAAAATCATACCCTGCTGTCTTCCTAACACCTTCTTATTTAATACTGGAACAATGTGGATGGTAAGGTATATACTAAAAATTTTGTTTCATGAGTTGAGTCATTTGCTTTTTAATGTATATTTTATTCATTATATTTTATGCACAGTACCGACTGATTGTTATCCCCTTGCTCTTATCTTCTCATTTCCAACCCCCTCCCTTTTTTGCCTATTCCCCCCTTTTAGACCTACTGCCTGATGGCACCCTATTAGGTTTCATCAGGATAGCCTGCATCCCGTTCCTCTGTGTGGCCACTAGGCCATCGTGTCAAGGGGCACTATGTGGGTCCCAGAGTGCATGTCAAAGGTTCAGCAGCAATTCTTCCCCACGAGGAGAATCAGAAGTCCATATGTTACATCTGAGCAGTGGGTCTTGGTTCTCTGCATGTATTGTCCTGGGTTGGTGCATCAGATTGTGCAGGATCCCGGTACTCAGATTCACAAGCCTTGAAGGTTTCCCTTTGAAGCTGCTGCTCCCTTCCAGACCTTCCACTACCCTACTCTTCCCTGTAACTCTCAGTGCTCTGCCCAGAGTCCAGCTTCCAGTACCAGTATCTGTACCAATCCCACACTGGGTTGATTCTCTCAGAGGAGATCTATTTTGGTCTAATATCCACTAATAAGTGAGTATATACAGTGTGTGTTTTTCTGGGTCTCAGTCTCCTGATTTAAGATGATTGTTTCTAATTCCATGCATTTGAATAAAAATTTTAAGATTTCCTTGTTTTTGATAGCTGAATAGTATTCCAATGTGTAAATGTATCACAGTTTCTTTATCCAGTCTTCAGCCAGGAAACATCTAGGTTGTTCCTGATTCTCGTTACTACAAATAAGCTGCTATCAACATAGTTGAGCAAATGTCCTTGTTGTATGGTGGAACATCTTTTGTGTATATACACAGGATTGGTATCTTGAGGTAGAACTATTCCATTTTCTGAGAAAGTGCCAGATTATTTTACAAAGTGGTTGTATAAATCTACACTCCCAGTAGCAATGGAGGAGTGTTCACTTTTCTCCACATCCTCAACAGCATGTACTGTCACTTGAGTTTTAGGTGTTAGCCATTCCGATGGGTGTAAGATGGCATATTAGAGTCATTTTGATTTGCATTTCCCTGATGACTAGGAATTTTGAGCATTTATTTAAATGCTTCTCAGCCATTCAATATTCCTATGTTGAGAATTCTCTGTTTAGATCTGTACTCCATTTTTAATTGGATTATTTGGTTTGGTGGTGTTTAGTTTCCTGAATTCTTTATGTATCTTAGATATTAGCCCTTCATCGAATGTAGGATTGGTAAAGATCTTTTCCCAATCTGTAGACTGTCTCTTTGTTCTAAAGTCCAAGTGGATTAAAGACCTCAGCATAAAACCAGACACACTAAATCTGTTAAAAGAAAAAGTGGAAAAGAGCCTGGAACTCTCTGGCACAGGAGACAACTTCCTGAACAGAACAACAATAGCTTCTGTAAGGCAAAGGACAATGTCAACAGAACAAAAAAGTTGATTCATTTTCAAAACACAATATCTATCTATCTATCTATCTATCTATCTATCTATCTATCTATCTATCTATCTATCCCACTCAATATTATGAATTGGTGCTCAGGAGCAAGAACACTAAGCTGTGATGTAGGAGAAAGAACCCTGCATTATTTCATCCAAGAATTTCATGATGTATGTAGATAAAGATACTTTAAGCAAAATTTATTTAAAATCCAATAATTCTAGGGCTTGGGAGATTTCCAGTGAGTGGGTATTTGCACCAAAGCCTAATTCCCTCAGTTTGTTCCCTGGGTCCTAAATGGTGGAAAGAAAGAATTGATTACTGAAAATTGTATATGAGAGAGTGCCTGCTTGTACACATGTGTGTGCACACAAGCATACATGCATGCACACGCACACACACACAGACATGGACAAAAACACACAAATAAATAAATAAATAACAGTAGGAAAATATAATTTTAAATGCAGTAATTCTGAATTCTACTAAAACCCTTCTAAACTCTTT
Organism: Acomys russatus; assembly: GCF_903995435.1. Lineage (NCBI taxonomy): Eukaryota > Metazoa > Chordata > Mammalia > Rodentia > Muridae > Acomys > Acomys russatus. The sequence continues at coordinate 75,676,585 of NC_067169.1, read as the reverse complement.
CCATCCAATACTGAAACATTTGGCAGTGATATCCTTGGAAATAGAACTTTAAAATATATTTTCTCATAGCCTGTACAAAATCCTTGTTTTTACTAATTCATTCCTTACACTCTATAGGATGATCTTTTGAAAATATAAATGCAAAAACAGTCACATGGTTAATTCTTTTTAATAGAAAACATCCAAAATCATTATCTTATTTTTAGAGCCCCAGCACAATCTACCTTTCTTCCCTCCAGACACTCTGATCCTCTTTCTGTTCCCAGAACATGCCTTGCCCTTTCCCTTATTCTAGACCTTCACATATGCTATTCTTTTAGTCTGAAGCACTCTCCTCTGCCTTATCGCTCTTTCTAATTTTGCTTTCTTATATTAAATGGTGCTTTCTTCAAAAGGCTTCTCTTACCATCTTGACTTGTTGAAAATCTACTGTATATCCAGACAAAACCCTATACATTTCATCATTGTGTTTAAGGCACATAATTGTGAAGACACCCTCCAGAATAAAGTCCAGGGTATAAGTACTGTGTTTAGCACTGTATCCTTAACAAAGATAGTGCTTGACACAGAATAGAAGCTCAATAATTACTTAAATGAAATTACTTAAAGACATGTTTGTTGTTTTATCAGTCATATCTGGATAATGACCAGTTTAAATTCCTTAACAAGAAGTAACTTTAGAAAAAATGAGAGACTTGTCTTAGTTTTGTGTACTACATTCCTTGTTATTTTATTTAATAAAAAGGCCATGTTTTCACTTTTCCCATCACAATTTTTTTCTAAAAGAGATTTTTAATATTTGGAATGGTTTAATTTTATTTTGATTATATCATTTCTTCATTTTATACTTGTCATTCTAGAAAGAATATAGACAATCAACATAATAATATTTGCTTTTGGCTTCCTAAGTTTTATTTTCTCATTAAATATTAAAGCAGTAGTGGAGAATCAAATAAAAAAAATTAAGAGGACAGGAATGTCTACACTAATTATAACTTTTGTATATCATGGGAGAGAAATGCCTGACACATCATGAGTGTTGATCAAATATTGCTTAAATAGATTTTTGTCATCTATTATCTTTGGCCTGAAATGGAAAGGAGCCATAGATTCTTGACAGTTTTTGAACATCTTCTGAATGTCAATAATATTAGTTTTTAAAATGCATGCTAAAATGTGGGAATGCAAAGGTTTTGAGGTTTAATATGTAAGATGTTTTAATAGGTGCAATATATCAGTTTCCAGGTAAACTTGTCTTTGATAAAAAATACAATTAACAAAATACACTAATATGCAGCACAACTGATAGGTTCAATTACTATAAATATATAAATTTTTACCAACATTTTAGTTCTATTATTTTTCACATTATCAAAAGAAGCTAAGGCACTATTTTTATTTAATGACATATGTAAACAACTTGCCTATAGTCTTTTTACTGGTTTTGCTTTTTTTGCAGATTTCATACAACTGAATGACCTACAACTCACTCTCTAGCCCAAGCTGACCTTAAATTCATGATCTTCCTTCCTCAGCCTTCTGAGTGAGAAATATACTATTCAAAAAGGAAATCAAAATTCATAGGACTTTTGATACTTTAAATGCAATGAATTTATTTATTCATGTGACTTTTCGTGACCTTATCTAACCCAGTGATACCACACTTGCTTTCACAGTCTATTATCTCTCAACTCCTCTCTTCAAAGAAGATTAACACAGATAACAAAAATATTGATTATATATACATTTTTTTGAGACAGAGTTGCACTGTGTAACCTTGGCTGTCCTGGACTCCTTTTGTAGACCGAGCTGGCCTCAAATTCCCAGAGATCTGCTTGCCTCTACCTCCTGAGTGCTAGGATTAAAGACGTCTTCCACTGTGCCTGGCTGTATATCCATATTTTAAAGTATCTCTTCACCATACTGAAGAACAGTAAATAACTAAATAGGGATTCTCTATTTTATTTCAAAGTATAGATAAGAATTAAAATGTTGTATGCTGGCTAGAGGACTGAGAGAATGAAGCACTTCTTACACAAGCCTAACGATCTCAGTTTGATACCCAAAGCTCAGGTAAAGGGGAAAGGAAAGAACCAACTTTATCAAAGTGGTTTTTTCTTGCCAAAAGTGTGCTGTAGCATCATGTGCATCACTCCCACATCACAACAACACACATACATATACGATAATCTTTTAAAAACTAAAAATAAAATAATTTCTGACCTTATAGTTTAGTCCTGGAGTTCCTTGCTTATATAGTAGTAAAGACAATGTGTTGAAACTAGTTAAGATATGACAAGCTTTCTATATATAAATTTTGAGTACATGCATATAATTCTTTAATTAACCTAAGATCAACTTGATTTTATATATCAAAATTCCCAGAATATAGTTTTAATTTTGTTATGTATTTGATACTCCACTTTATAATATTAGAAGACAGTTTGATTTTTAAAATAGAAAAAAATTGTTTCAAAAGAGAAATAAGTAGAAATGAGGAAGGAAGCCTGCATTTTTGAATTGAACAATGTCACAATAGCAACCAATTCATTGCATCATCTTTAAACTCTTTTCTTCCTTATAATTGGAGAAGAAAATTGCAGGAACTTATGCTAATGATTGAAAATGCTGAGCAGAAAAACCCATGCCTTCTCTTTTGTAAGATTCAGAGTCTCTGAAGTCTCTTAGAACAGCTATACTTTGGAAAAACAAACTTTTTTTCTAGTTTGAGTTATGAAAAAATTTCTTAATCTGAATAACCACAGAGGGTTGGTAACTAGTAAGGGAGCAGTAGGAGGAGATGATCTTCCAAGAAAGTGGAAATGGAGTATAGTGTTATGAAGAGATAAAAGTGGAAACTAGAATAGAAAATTTTAATGGGTAGGGGATGGGAGGGCAGGGTAAAGGAGGAGATATTGGGATGAGAAACAATATTAATGGCATTCTGAAAAGATATGGAATCTACGACTGTAGGAGTTTCTTGTATTTGATATATAAGTGAAAGAAATTTAAATGGAGTCACAATATTAGACATCTTATAGCACTAAATAAAATATGGAGTGACAGGAATGAGTTACATCCTGTTGCATAATTGGCCCAAAGAGCCACATAATACCCCCAAACATAAAGCTGTTTTTGTTAGATTGATTTGCTTAGGCAAACTCAAATGTTTTTGATGAGGCAATGAAAATTTTGATTACAATTATGTAGCATACTCAATAATCCTGAGATTACAGAAAAAAGAGCAAAGTTATATGAGTGAAAAAAATCTTAGATAAGAGTATATAGATATAGAAATCTAACTTTATGTATATGCCATTCTTAAATTTCTGACTTGCAGTATAAGTTAGAAGTTAATTTTAGGTCTTTTAAAACATGTCAAGTATTTAGAATACACTAAGAATCATGAGTCAAGTCTAATTCTATCTTTTGAGGATCTTGTCTATGGTTATCCTTGCTTTCTGCGACATAAGAGTACTTTAATACACATCAAATCAACTATTTATCCAAATTTTCAGTGAAGTGTTTTCCTGATAATAAACTGTTCTACTCTGGTTTAATATTGACAAAAACAAAAGATTTTTTGCTTTCCAACACAAGTACATCAGATTTTTCCAGCAGGAGATTTAAAGAGTAAATCAAAGAGTGAGAAAAAGGACAGACACAAGGACAGACACACGCACACATGTGCACACACATGTGCACACACATACACAAAGAGAGAGATTTTAATTAATTTATTTATTTATTTATTTATTCACTTCATATCCTGATCTTAGCTTCCTCCCTTTTCTCCTCGCAGTTGCACTCATCCTCCCTATTCCCCCTCAGAAAAGGGGAACCTCCACAACTACCCACCCCAGTTTGTCAAGCCTCATCAGGAATGAGTATGTTTTCTTCTGCTGTGGCCTGGCAAGGCAGCCCTGGCCAGTGGGAAGTGATCAAAAAGCAGACAACAGAGTCCATATCAGAGACAGCCCCTGATCTCCTTACTACAGGACCACATGAAGCCTGAGCTACCCATTGACTATATTTGCTACCTCTGTGTAGGTGGCCTAGGTCCAGTCTATACATGGTCCTTTGTTGGTGCATCAGTATCCTCAGGAACTTCTGGGCCCAGGTTAGTTAGAGCTGTTGGTTTCTTGAGGAATCCTTGTCACCTCCAGGTCCTTTTATTCATACCCCCACTTTTCCACAAGACTCCCTATGTTTCTCCCAATATTTGCCTGTGAGTCCCTGCATCTGTTTGGATCTGCTGCTGGGTGTAGCCTCTCAGAGGACAGCTATACTAGGCTTCCATCTGTGAGCATAGCAGAGTATCATTAATACTGTCAGGGTTGGCTCTCTCCCACAGAGTGGGTCTCAGGTTGGACCAGGCATTGGTTGGATTTTCCCTTAATTCATGTTCTCTTTGTTCTTGCCCATTTTGCAGGCAGGGTGAATTTTGGGATGATGATTTTGTGGGTGGGTTGGTGTTCTCCTCCCTTCACTAGGAGTCCTATATAGTTAGAGAGTATCCTCTTCATTATCCATGGATGATGCTTCTAGGAGTCTTGGCTAGATTTACCCCCATATCCTTCCAGGAGCCTATCCTGTCCTAGGTCTCCTGCTTGTTACAGAGATATGAGGCCCTCTGTCCTCCTGCCCCTTCCCAGGTCTGCTCTCCAACTTCATTTCTCTCTGCTGCTGTGTTCCCTCTCTTCAGTAACTTCTGTTGTCTGTTCTGTTTCCCCTTCTGAGTAAGATCTTATTGTTCTCCCTTGGGTCCTCCTGTTATTTATTTTCTTTGGGGCTGGGAATTATAGTATGTGTGTCCTGTACTTAATCCTGCTTATAAGTTGAATATATACCATGTGTGTCTTCCTGGGTCATCTCACTCAGGACGATCATTTTTTAATTCCATCCATTTGCCAGCAAATTTCAAGATTTCCTTGTTTTTAATAGCTGAGTACTATTCTATTGTGTAAATGTACCACAGTTTCTTTATCCATTCGTCATTGAGGGACATATAGATTGTTTCCAGATTCTGGTTATTATTAATAAAGATTCTATGAACATAGTTGATCAAGTAGAGGAAAGGAAAGAGGGAGGGAGACAGAGAGAGAGAGAGAGGAGATAGAGTGACAGAGAGAGAGAGAGAGAGAGAGAGAGAGAGAGAGAGAGAGACAGAAAGACAGAGAGAGATTTAAAGCAAAGATATATACACAAAGCTATAAGAATCCTGCACATAATATTTATGAAATATATAATAAAGTAATTAAAATAGTAAGTTAAATTGAATGACTGGGGGAATTAGGAAAATTTCAGAAAATATAAATAATTAGAACTGATTCCAAACCAGCAGGAGCAAAATACACAAAAACATACTAGCATATTAGCAAAACCAAAATTCTTCAAAAGCACAAGGATGATTACCAAAATAAACATAATTTGGTCATATAACTTGATTAAAAGTATTTTATTTTTAATTTTTATATTTTATTAATTTATTCATATCACATCTCAATGGTTATCCCATCCCTTGTATTCTCCCATTCCTCCCTCCCTCCCATTTTCCCCCTACTCCCCTCTCTTATGACTGTGAATGAGGGGGCTTCCTCCCCCTTTATATGCTCATAGGGTATCCAGTCTTTTCTTGGTATCCTGCTATCCTTCCTCTGAGTGCCACCAGGTCTCCCCATCCAGGGGACGTGGTACAATATGGGGCACCAGAGTTCCTGTGAAAGTCAGAACCCACTCTCCACTCAACTGTGGAGACTGTCCTGTCCATTGGCTAGATCCATTCAATGGAAAAAGGATAGCATCTGCAACAAGTGGTGCTGGTCTAACTGGATGTCTACGTGTAAAAAAATGCAATTGGACCCATATTTGTCACCTTGCACAAAACTCAAATCCAAGTGGATCAAAGACCTCAACATAAAAACAGAGACAATAAGTCAGTTAGAAGAAAAAGTAGGAAAGAGCTTGGAACACATTGGCACAGGAATATCTCCTTTTTAAAAAATATATTTCATTAATTTATTCATATTACATCCAAATTGTTATCCCATCCCTTGTATCCTCCCATTCCTCCCTCCTTCCCATTTTCCCCTTACTCCCTTCTCCTATGACTGTATTTTCAAAATTATATTAAAGTCCAAATTCTTTTTAAATATAACATTATGTATGTCAATGAAGTTGTATAAGTGGTACAGATGTAATTTGGGGATTATATGGGGGATTTCTAAGCACAGCAAAATCATTTTGAAGTAAACTTGGAAATATATATATGTGAAAAAGCTTAAGACACTTACCTTGCAACTTAGTAATTCTAATGACTGAAATATTTTTTAAAAGAACAGCTAGAAAAATGTAAAAGAATCCATCTAAGAATATTAAAACCACCAATGGAATTGGCTACAAACAACAATTTTGTATATCTATTACTGTATAAAACTTTACAGAAGTTTTACACTTTTAAGTAAAATATAATCACTCTTCTTGCTTTTCTTCTCTCCAGCTTCTACCATGTCCCTTCCCTCCTAATTTCCCTCTGCTCCCTTATTTATAGCATTACTTTCTTTGAGTTTTGTTATAGACACAATAGTTGTTGCCCTTGTACGTGTCTCAGAAGATGAATCCCTATTGTGAAGACAGCACACTCAAGGACATAGAACTTGGATAATTCAAACTGGATCTAATATGGGAGCCTTCTTCCTGAACAATGGCATTAATAGAAATGCTAACTCAGATGCTAGGAACCTCAGGTTGTCTCACCAGTAGACAAAGAACTACAGGCAACTGATTACTTCTGAAAGTAAGAATTAGTTTCTCCCACTGATGAGCACCTTGGTTGGATATCCAATACAAAGTAATCATCTATGAAACCATATGAACACAAACACAAAAAATGGACTCAGATGGCTGTATTTATCTCACTATGTATTACTTCTCCGTGTGTGTAGCTCTCTTTTTGTCTATCTCTATCTCAATCTCTGTTTATACCATTTTATGATTTGAAAGATCAATGGGGAGTATATAAAAGGAGTTGGAAGAAGGAAAGGGAAGGAATAAATGATGTAATTATAATTTTAAAAAAGAAAAAAGAAATAATAAAAAATAAAACCAAAAAAACCCACAAAACTCTAAAGAAAATACAATACTGTCAGAAATATTTAAAAACTGAAATAAAACCACTTAATATCCTTAACATATGAGCAAGTTTCAACCAAACCATTAGAAAACATTAAATAGAATAAAATTTAACATGGGTCATAAACAGAATAATCCTTGATATTTTATGAAAAAGTAACCTCAAAATAATCAATACTCAGATGAGAAATTTTTTCAACCATCAACCTAAAAACTGGTTATGCAAACATGATTCTGGCAGGAACATTGGGAAATTGGCATTCATATTCAGTGAAGATGAAGTGTAAATCAGTAGAAATAATTTTGATGAAAACTTGGCAATGTAAAGGCTTGAACAGTTTTTAACCTTATGACCTAGTTATTCTACTCAATGAAGTTTACTGTAAAGGAACAACCAAAAATATCTATAAAAACATATAAAAGACCCTCTGAACATTTGTCTTCTTATTTTATTATCTTCTTATTCTATTTTCTCTAAGATTTTATATAATCACTCTATATATGCTTTTTTCTATCCCTGTCTTTCCTTGCTTCCAAGTTCTTTTATGTCCCCCCCATTCAAACTCATGACCCTTTCCTTAACTATTATTGTTACATATGTATATATAAATATACCCCGATCAATCCATTTAGTGTTGATCATATGTATATTTCTGTAGAGGTCAAGAGGTCATTATGCTCAACGATGCGCACTAGCAAAACTGGGGACATTAAATACTCATAGTTGTCTTTTCAAATGAAGGGATGTATAACTTTGTTTTCTTCCCAGAAGGCTGGGAATGGAGGTGGTTAATTATCTGGAAATCACTAAGCTATCTATATGGCCAGGCCACATCTGTATCTCCCAGATTCTTTATCTAAGCCATCCTCCCAGACCCTTATCTTGAGCACTGTTTTCTCATTCAATTGGTAGTACTCATCCTTATAGAAGATGTCACATGAATTCTATAAATAGGAACAATTTTCTTAATAGCCTGGTCACGCTTTTGCTGTCTTTCTCACTGAAACCGCCCTAGATCCTCCCTTCCCTAAACCCTTAAGATGTCACATGTACCACAGTTTCCATGTTCTGTGGTACATATACACTATGGAATACTACTCAGCTATTAAAAACAAGGAATTCCCGAAATTTGTGGATAAATGGATTGAGCTAGAAATGATCATAATGAGTGAGTTAACCCAGAAGCAGAAAGAATCAAATGGTATATACTCCCTTATATCTGCATACTAGCCCAAGGGGCATGTCCCAGGAAAGCCTTCACTTACCAGGAAACTGGGACAGAGGGGAGGGCATCCTATTGGGAATCTAAACGAGAGAAGCATGGGAGAATAGCAAAGTAGAAGGATCCAGAGGGTCCTAGAAACCTACAAGTAGAACAATATGATAGGCAGATTTGGGCCCAGGGTTCCCGCTCAAACTAAGGCACCAGCCAAGGACAATACAGGAGGTAAACTTTAAACCCCTTCCCAGATCTAGCCAATGGTCAGAATATTCTCCACAGTTGAGTGGAGAGTGGGATACGACTTTCTCACGTACTCTGGTGCCTCACATTTGACCATGTCCCCTGGAGGGGGAGACCTGGTGGCACTCAGAGGAAGGACAGCAAGTAGCCAAGAAGAGACTTGATACCCTATGAGAATATATAGGGGGACGTAATCCCCCTCAGGAACAGTCATAGGGGAGGGGAATAATGGGAAAATGGGGGGGGGGAGGAATGGGAGGATACAAGGGATGGGATAAACATTGAGATGTAACAAGAATAAATTAATAAAAAAAAAAAGAAAGAAAGATGTCACATGTAGTCTATTTATAGAACCTATCTTTATGGAAAGAGGTCATATGTACTTCACAAAGAGATTTGATGTAACCACGCTTTAAATTTTGTTTTACATTAAGGATTGAGTTAATTACCACCAGGGAGCTTAACTATGCTCAAAATACACTGCCTGATGTCAGACCCTCAAAGTGTAGGTCACCACTGTCTACCGAGTTCCTTCTTGCCTCAGATGGATTGGCACTATGCTGGCCATGGGGGTGGCACAGACCTCCACATATGTGCTGAGGTATGAACTTTTGGCTTTGGATAACCATATCAGTGTTTGACTACTAGAAAAGTCTGATTCTCCTTCTATAAGCAGTTATTAACTGCCTCTAGCTCTTTATGTATGCGTGGTGCCTGTGAGATTTTTCTTATCTACATTAGCATGTCAGCTGAGGTTTTCATTGTGCAGATCTTGTTAAGATGACCATAGTTTTGAGATTTTGTGGGTTCTGGTTACTTGGCATATATAGAAGGAACCATCTCACTCTAATATTTCAATCTCTCCTTTTCCACAGTTCCTGAAGTAGGGGTTATATTGCCATTATATCAATTGGTGTGGGTGTTCCATGGTCTGTTGTTCTGTGTAGTTGATCAATTGTAGGTTTCTACAGTACTCACTGTATGCTGAAAATGAAGTATATTTGATGTGGGGTTACAGTCATATTTCTCCGTGCATGTAAGCATAATTATTTAGCACACAGATAGAAATTATACTGATTGATTAACGAGATAGTAGTAAGATTCTCCTCTAGGATCCATGGCCTCACTAGACAGGAACTTGGCTGGTTTTAAAGTATCAGGCATGAATTCCTTCCTGTGGACCGAGCCTTAAGTTTAATTGGAAGACTGTTAGCTAATCCCAAAATATAAGTGCCATTGAGGATATCTTGCTATGGTAACCATTTTGTGCTTCATAGGCTTTATAGATGGGTAGGACTATGGATTTTTTTTCTCCCTTGGCATCTAGCATAGCATCTTCAGATACCATGAAAACATTTCTTCAGGGAAGAGGCTTCCAGGTCATTTCTACATAAGTTCCTTCAAGCACCATGTCTGAAATATGTGATGTTTTCAAAATATGGTTTTAACTTTAAATAGTGAGAGGTAGCCAAGGCTAACATCAATAGCCTATTACTATTGTTTGGTAGTTTCATTGACTCCTCTGACAAACACTTCAAAAAGATGTTTCTAATGCCTAATACTAGGGTTTTGTTAACTAGTCTATGTATTTGGGGAAGAATTATATCACCTGAAGTGGTATAAATTCTATCTATCTATCATCTATCTATCTATCTATCTATCTATCTATCTATCTATCTATCAAATTAGATATTATATATTTAAGTAAGACAAAATTACACTATGGCTTTTTCAAATATTCTTAGTACTGAGAAATCTCTTATTAGCAAACATATGGAATCAGCCTAACTACTCAAAAATAGGGCTTGTTTAAGTAGTTATGGAGTATTAATACCATTAAAAAGTATATTTTGTGTGGTAATTCAAGATCATGGCTAAATAATTGAGGTAAAAAATGGAAAAAGTAAAGAAACTGGTATATTCCTACTAAGTTATCTGGGAATGAGTACTAACGTGCTTTATGAGAATGATACGAGCTCCAGAATACACAAGCTTTGAATAAAAATATAAGATTGATAGCCTCTATTATTCTGTATCTTTATTTGGGAAAAGATCAAAAGCAATGAGTTTTTGTTAATGTAAATATAAACAAGATTCACTTATCTGCTTTTATTAGAACCCTAGACATACAGAATGCTTGCTGAAGGGTTGTGCTTCACAGTCTTGAACCCAATATAAGGAGACAATATGACATTGCTCTGATAGAGATGTATATGTTAATATCCCTTTCTTTTGAAACTCAGGAGGCTTGCCTGTTGCACAATACTTACACTAGAACTAATGTTAAAGGATATCCTGCTCTGAGTACAAGCAGCTACTGAATTATCTTATACCAGACTCCATACTCACTGCATTAGACTCCCATAAGTGGCCATAGCATTCGGACAGTCATTTCGAAAGTTAATGCTGAAGATTGTACATATATGCATACATAAGAAGGATACTAGACACCAATCTCTCACTAGTTGCAAAATTCAATTCATATGGATTAAGGACTAAAAGAATAGGAAAAATTATCCAGAAATTCTCTGGAAAGGATTTTTTTGTATAGAAGCTCAGAAACAAGCTACAAAAGCTACAAAAATAGACAAGTGGAATTACATTGAAAAAACCCTCAGCAGTGAGAAGACTTAGCAGCATGGAAATATATGTAATATAATGAGAGAAAATATTTCAAGCTATATATATTAAATGAAATAATATCATGATTATATAGGCAGTAAATGGACCAATTAAAAAATTGGCAGCAGACCTGGGGCTTTCAGTCAGTGATAACAAGCTTGCCTAGCATGTAGAAAGCACTCAGTTTGGCCTTCAGTGACAATGAAAAAGAGGCTATATAGAACAAAACAGACATTTCTCAGAAGACTTACAAATGACCAATAGATGTGTAAAAAGTTTATTATCATCACTTATCATCATTATGCAAATCAAAGCAATTTGACAGAAACATTATTTTATACAAGTTACAGTGACTATTTGTCAAGAGGCAAAACAAAAAATAGCAAATATTGGTTTGGAAAAAGGAAAATGTATTATTATTATTAATATATAATATAATAATATAAATATAAATAATAATTATATATTATTAATTCATATAGCTATTTTAGAAAACAAGTTACTGTTTCCTCAATAATTGATATTAAAATGACCATTCAAAGCAATAATCCTTTTACTTAGCTGAGAACCTAGAAGGTTTAATCATGCTTGTCAATTTGATTGGACATAAAATCTGTAGAATACATTTTTCAGAAAGGATTAACTGAAGAGGAAAGACCCTCACCCATCGTGGGCAAGACTTGACAACATCTACTCAGATAAAGAAAGGTATGAAGAAAACACAGTGCTGCTTGCTGACCTGAGCTCCATCCCTTTACAGCCTCTCTCCTGCTGCTTCCATCCTTGTTTGTCATCATAATATTACAATATCATAGGAAGTTAATGAAGGAAAAACTATTTTCTTCTAGTCAAAAAATAAAATCAAATCCACCTTTAGGTGGAGACCTAACATTCCAAGATTTAGGACTACTCCTCTGGCTGGTGGAGTCACCTTAAGCTTTGCTAAAGGGTGGGGGGACATATTTATCCCTTTAATGAGATAAACAAACCTACCACAAGGGCAATTGCTTGCAGAGACACAGCCATGTAACTTCTGTTAATCTTTTCTGAAAAGTGTCACTTTTCTCTTTTTCTGGTTGATCTCTTTTCTAAGTATGTTTTCTCTAACATCTTGGGTTTCCTCACTGTTTATCTAAAGCTCCCCCATCAAGCATTTTTCTATGTGTGTGTGTGTGTGGGTTTTTTTTTTTTTTTTTGTCTGCACCATGGATGACTTCCATTGCTAAACATGGCAGCATAACTGCAATTGCATGATTTTCCTTCCTTTCCTCTTCATTCCTTTAGAGAGATAAAGAGATTTACAGCTTACATGCCCTTGGATTTTTCTTTTAAACTTTAATAAAATTGCCCCAAAACATTTTCCTCATTCCATTACAGATATAATATATATTATATTTATTGAAATGTAATTATGTCACTTTCCTCTTTCAATTTCCTCCCTCCACCCCTCTACAAGGTGGGCAGAAAGATTATAATAGCCAGAAGAATAAGAAGTTTTCTCAGAGATTGTGTCTCCTATAAATGTCAGAGGTGCTATACCCATGAATTCTCATTAATACAGCTGACTAAACTACCCTAGACAAAGAACTACAGCAACTAAGAAATGCTGAGAGGTGGAAAAATAGTCTTTCCCAAGAAGAAGCCTGATATTGAGTCTATTATTCTTAATTTTTTAGTAAGACTAAGATCTCTGATATGGGTTCCTGATTTTTCTTCAGTAATGTGTGGTACTTATGAAGGGCCTTTCCTGAATTACCAGTAATGATAATCCAGCTTCTTTAACATTCTAATGTGGAGATAATGTTAGTGGCTTTCCATAAATTTACAAAGCCTTGAATACAATATTGAGACCACTGAGACATCCAGATTTGTGACAGGTAGCCTGTCATTCTCTCCAGAGTGCAGACAGCCACTCTTGGATTGTCTATCCTATGTTATATAAGTGAATTTACTAAACCACTCTGTCACATATATGCTCATTACATTATTGGTTATCTTCCTCTAAGAATCCCTAACTAATATATATCTTTAAAAAATTAATTCAGGATATTGAAGTTTTTCACACACACAGACACAAATGCACACATAAACACATAGGGAGGGAGAGAGAGAGAGAGAGAGAGAGAGAGAGAGAGAGAGAGAGAGAGACGAGAGAGGAGGAGGAGAGGAGAGGAGCGGAGAGAGAGGACGAGCGAGAGAGAGGAGAGAGAGAGAGAGAGAGAGAGAGAGAGAGAGAGAGAGAGAGAGAGAGAGAGAGAGAGAGAGAGAGATGTACATTCATGGTAAGTGGAGAAAGAGTAAAAGATTTGGAATTAATCTAAGTCGCTAACAATGAATGCACAAACAAAATGTGGCATATAGATAGTGGAATACTATTTTTCTGTGAAAAAGAATTGTGACATGAGACAATATGGAAAGACTTGTAGGACATTTTATTAGACATAGAAAGTTAAGTGATATATAATTTTTTCTTGTATATACTTTTAAAGAACTTTATTACATAGAGTTCAGATTATGTAGTTATCAAAGATTTGGAATGCAAGATGACTTGGGAAAATCAGGTAGTGTAGTCAATAGGTACAAGAGCACCAGTATACATGAGGAATAAAATATAATGCTTTGATGCATAGTCAAATACATATAGTTTAAGGTAACATATTGCATATCCAAAATATATGGAAGAGAACAGTTTAATAAGATTATCAGAGACAGACGGTAGATTCATGTGCTGGATAGTTCTTGTGAACTTTCCATAAACTAAAATCATGTGGGTAGAGGAAATCTTAATGGAGGAATTGCCTCTATAAGAATTGCCTGGAAACAAGTCAGTGGGACTTCTTTTTGATTAATGATTGATGTGGGTACTCCTATTTTACTCTGATCAATGTTACCCTTGGGCAGGGGATCATTAATTGTACAAGAAAACTGGCCAAGCATGCCATGAATAGGAAGCCTGTACGCAACATTTCCCCATAGTCTCTGCTTCAGTTCTTGCCTTCATGTACCTGTCTTGCATTCCTGCTTTGACTTAATATGATAACGGACTCTAATATATAAACCAAATAAAATTTTTTCTTCCAGTGTTGCTTTTGGATTCAGTATTTATCACAACAACATAAAAGCAACCTAGAATAGATTATGAGGTTTTTAAGTAGAATAATTATGCTTATTTGATCATTATGTAACGTATGCTTGAATCCATCCACTATACTACACTATGTCTGTGAAACTTTTTATTCTTAAATTATCATATTTACTTATAAATATGTAATCTCAACCAATATTCTAAGTATTTACTTTAAAAAAGTGTGTTTGAAACAATAGCATGGTAGAAATATATTGCTCAATTTTAGAACAATAATCCCCAAACAGAATTTAAATTGATTTCACAATGATGTTCATGGGTAAATAAATGTATAAGGAATATTAAAAAAGTGATTTTTGTAGTGGGATTTTAATAATCTTGTTCTTATTTTCTATTATGTTTCTATTTTCTTTATTTTCTAAATTATTTCCAATACAGCTCTGATATATTTTGTTGTTTCATTTATTGCTATGACAGGTTCTCACACTGTAGCTAAGGCTGGACTTGTATTTTCAATCCTGTGCCTCTGTCTTTTGAATGATTGGATTTCAGGCATACACTACTATATCCAACTTATATTCTGTAATTATAGAAGTTATGAATCAGGTTTGCTAAAATCAACCTCTTCTATGAAAATGTGAAAATGAATATAAATTCATTCAGAGTCTGTCAACAACTATTCTAATTCCTTAATATTTGGAAGGTACAAAGAGAACAATACTTTAGAAATCTGAGGACCCCCCAAAGTTAAAAAGGTCATTCCACATAAAGGTGCCTTGTAATGCAGTGGTTGGTGAATGCAAGCATAAGTTTGAAAATGGTAAATTCAAAAGCCAGCACATAATTACTTTCATTGGCATAGAGGGGGTAAATGAAATTCCTTAGATGAAACTGTTGGAGAGATCATATTTTACTGGTTCCTGGGTCTTTTGTTTTTCATTTAGCTTTTCCTTTTATATGATGCATTAAATTTTTTGATAAGCTCCCCTTTGCCATAAGGATGGATTTGATCGTTTAGCATTGTATTATCTGGAGTAAGCCCACTAGACCATTCATTCAAGGTAATTTCATTTTATCTGGAAGTATAATTGAAGAATCGCATTTTCAATGTTAGAAGATCACTAAAATGGTTCCTAGCATGAACCTTGGTCAACTGGATGCAATCCTATTTAATAGTGCCTTTGATAGCACTCATTTAAAATCCTAGCGCCAAATTCTGGGGGAAAGAGACCTTGAATAAAATTAGTTTCTAAAGGAACAAAGAAGGTAACATGTACTTTTTTTCCCTTAGAATTGATGACAATCTTAAAATGTCAGATCTGCCTGCATTTAAATAGCACATTCATAGAAAAATGAGCTATTTTTGCATAGGATAAAAAATACACATGAGTGGTCATAGAACTTCCGGAGGACAAGTACCTATTTTATCTTCTCTTTATGTTATCAGAAAGCAGGTTGAAATGCCCTTTGCAAAACACTTTTATAGTATTGGCAAAGAGAAAATTCAGCCAAATGGCTTGATTAAAGTTCTAATAATTATGAGATTGAAGTGTAATTTAGTTATCTGTATTTTATTTTCCTTTTAGCTCTTTTAAAATAAAAATGCATAGCTGTAGGACATCATAATTGTTAGAAAGACTGAGTCACTTCCATTTACTTTAAGAACTAATTGGCACAAAAATATAGTTTAGAGATATTTATTTGTCTTGACAAATACAATATTCTAGCTGCCTACAGTTTGGAGAATGCATTCATATTTTGCTTCACAGTATAAAAATATTAAAACCCATGATTATCACTAAAGGAAAGTAGACAAAAGCACACTTTAAAATCATCAAAAATATGTTTTCTCATTTTGAAAATAAAAAGAAACTATGGAGACAAATGTAAGAGTCATACTCTCTTTTTCTGGCATATAAAAATAGAGAGGGACCAAGAGCAAGCAGGTTGCTAGAAATGGAGTTTGAAAATGCCAAAATACCTTAGAGGTAACCAACAGCTCTCAGCTCTCAAATTGGACTAAAGATGTACACAAAAATGGAAAATTTACCTTGTAATGTTCACTCTCAATCAAGCATATTTCTTTTTGAAATAGACAGAGACCAGTATATGAAATGACATGCAATCAAAACGCAAAGTTTTGGAGCCCAGTCCCCAGTGTATACACCTACAAAACACTCCTGTACCTCAGGTTCAGAGAACACTGAAGAACAGGGACAGAAAGTTTGCAGCAACCAGAATATCAGAGAGTTTTCTGTGAGATTGTGTCTCCTTGTAATGTCAAGAGTTACACCTATAAAATCTCACCCACATGGATGCCCAAATGTGAACAGAACAAAGACGGTATCTATTGTTCTGGCTATTCTTGGTTGTCAACTTGACTACATTTGGAATGAACTACAATACAGAAATGGAGGGCATACTGGTGAGATATATTTTGCTTGGCTTGAAGTGAGTGGATCTACTTCTAGTCTGCATCTTGAGGTAGGAAGACACACCTCTAATTTGGGCCCTACATTCTGCTAAAAGCCTATATGAGGACATGGGAGGGGAAAGGAAGCCTTTCTCTTTGCATGCTTGCTTTCTCCATGCTAGCAAGTCTATTTTGTCACTGGCATTAAAGCCTACTTCTTTAGGATTTCACCATCTACTGGTGACCAGCTCATCCTGCCTTGTGGACTGAGCAACTACTGAATTTTTTAACTTTCTGTTCATAGTCTGCCTTTGTTGGATTAGTTGCACCATTGGCTATAAGACAGGTTCAGTCTAAAAGTTCTGCTACTCTAGAGAATCCTTACTAGTACATCAGTGAACATGCAAAGCTGGATGAAATAAAGCCCACAAGGCCTCAACTCTACAAAAAGAACAATATATAGGCAACTGAGAAAAGCTAGGAACAGGAGTGGTAATCTTCCCCAGGGAAAAGCACTCTACTCAATCGTCCAGTGTCAAATGGTAATCCCTAAAAGCATACATACAAATAACAGTATATGGACTATACAGATAACATTTATGAATATATATGAATATTCATATACATATGTGCATGCAATAACAAGGAAAATGGGAAGGAATATATAGGATGATTTGGATGGAGGAAAAGGAAAGTTTAAATGTAATTAAATTATAATATCAAAAATGTTAAAAATTATTAAAAGGTTTATGTATCTTATGAAAATTTTAAAGAAACTGTTGAACATTAAGATCTATCTGGGTATAGTTTTCATAAATTATCTGAACAACCATATACAGATTATTTTGATATCTGTAAATCAAGCCAATATCTTGTGATTGTGTCATTCTAAGATAGTTAAGGTGAAAAATCTCTGTGTATGTGTGTGTGTGTGTGTGTGTGTGTGTGTGTGTGTGTGTGTTGGTTCTCACTCTATGTAAAGGCACTAGATAAAAAAATATTTTTCCTTGCCTATTGTAACTATTGTTTTACAGTTTCCAAGTTAAATGGCAAACTGTCATCCCAGTAGTACACATGTATAATAGTAAGGAAGCCAATTGTCTAGAACCTCAAGAGACAAAAGGAATTTGCTGAAACTAGATTTCAGGTAAATGGACATCAAGTATAGATGTATTATCCCTAACACTGATCCTGTTTTATCTGCTGGGTTGAATACTCTTGGTATTTCAGATGTGTTAAGAGTGTTACTTACTGTTGATTCACCTGGATAAAAATTTAAAGAGACATACACTTTTATTTCATTTCATTTGTATTATTTAGTTTTTGAGAATTTCATATATGAATATTATATATGAATATCATCTCTCTTCTCCCTCTCTTCCTACAAACTCTGCTTATTCTACAACTTCTTTCTCAAATCCATGGCCTCACATTCTTCATTATTGTTGCTTATTTATTTATCTATTTATTTTATTTTTTAATTAATATTTTATTTTTTATAATTTACTGACATTACACACCAATTGTTACACCCTAGCTAGTATACTCCTGTTCCCACCCTCCCTCTCCCTCTCCCACACCCCTATTCCTTTCCCCTAGTCTTCTGACAGAGGGAGCCCTCTTCCCCTACCATCTGACCTCAGCCTATCACATCTCATTAGGATAGCCTGCATCCTCTTCCTCTGTGGCCACACAAGGCTGCCCTGCCCAGAAGAAGTGATTAAATTCTGGGCACCAGAGTCCATGTCAGAGGTAGTCCCTACTCTCTTAGGGGATCCACATGGAGAATAAGCTGTCCATCAGCTACATCTGAATAGGGGATCTAGGTCCTCTGCATGCGTTACTATTGGTTGGTGCATTAGCTTCTGCAGCCCCCCCCCCTACCCCTGCTCAGATTTGCTGGCTTTGATGATCTTGTGGAGTGCCTGTACCCTCTGGGTCTTTCTATGCCTACATTCTTCTGTAAGAGTCTCAGTGCTCTGCTTAGAGTTTGGCTGTGAGTCTTAGCATCTGCTTTGATCTCCTGCTGGATGGAATCTTTCATAGGACATCTATGTTGGGACTTATAAGGGAGAATATACCTTATGTGACTTTCTGGGCATGCGTTACCTTACTGAGGATGATCATTTCTAGTTCCATCTATTTGCCTGAAATTTTCAAGATGTTGTTGCTTTTAATAGCCGAATAGTATTCCATTGTGAAAATGTATCACAGTTTCTTTATCTATTCTTCAGTTAAGGGACATATAGGTTGTTTCCAGATTTTTCCTTGAGGGAAATTTAGTGTCTTTCTAGATTCTGGCTATTATGAATAAAGCTGCTATGAATGTAATTGAACAAGTTCCTTTGTCTAGTGGAGCATCTTTTGGGTATAGGCTCAGGAGTGGTATGGCTGGGTTTTGGTAGAGCTATTCCCACTTTCTGAGAATGCTCCAGATTGATTTTTCACAAGACACCTTGCATTGTGCCTACTGTTTGGCTGTGAATATCAGCATCTGTTTCAAACTGCTGCTGGATGGAGCCCCTCAGAGGACAACTCTGCTAGTGCCTGTCTGTAAGCATAGCAGAGTATGATTAATAGTGTCAGGAGTTGGCTCTCTCCCATGGGCTGGGTCTTGTGTTGGCCCAGGCACTGGTTGGCCATTCCCTCAATGTTTGCTCTATCTTTATCCCTGCAAGTTGCATGCAGGGTAAATTTTGGGTCTATATTTTTACGGATGGGTTGGTGTCCTCCACCATCCTCTAGGAGTGTTGTCTACTTGGTGTCCTTTTCATTCTCCAAGTCTCCTGCTCCTAGGAGTCTCAGATAGGTTCTCCTCCATATCTATCCGAAAACCTACCCTGCATAGGTCTCCAGCTTGTCACAGAGATGCATCCTGCCCACAGTTTCTCCTTTCTAAGTCCTCTCCACCCTCTCTCTGCTCTCACAGGGTCTAATCCCCACTCTCATTATCTCTCTGTACTCTCTCTCCTACCTTGTTACCTCTTTTCATCCACTACTTATGTCTATTCTATTTCTCCTTTTGGGTGACATTTAAGCATCCTCCATTGGGTGATCCTTGTTACTTATCTTCTTTGGCTCTGTGCATTGTAGTATATTTATCCTGTACTATATGGCTAAAATCCACATATAATGGAGTATATACTATGAGTGACTTTCTATGTCTGGGTTACCTCACTCAGAATTATCTTTTCTAGATCAATCCATTTTCCAGCAAATTTCATTATTTCCTCATTTATAATAGCTGAATATTCCATTTTGTAAATGTACCAAAATTTCTTTATCCATTCTTTGGTTGAGAGTCATCTAGGTTGTTTCCAGATTTGGGCTATTATTTTTTTAAATTTTTAAATGATTTTATTTTTATTATTTTTATGTGCATTGGAGTTTTGTTTTTTTTCTTTTTTCCATTTTTTATTAATTCATACATATTACATCTCAATTGTTATCCCATCCCTTGTATCCTCCCATTCCTCCCTCCCTCCTGCCTCCACCCTATTCCCATCCCCTATGACTGTGACTGAGGGGCACTTCCTCCCCTTGTTTATGATCATAGGGTATCAAGTCTCTTCTTGGTAGTCGGCTATTCTTCCTCTGAGTGCCATTGAGCCTCCCCATCAAGGGGATGTGGTCAAATATGGGGCACCAGAGTTCATGTGAAAGTCAGTCCTCACTATCTACTCAACTGTGGAGAATGTCCTGTCCATTGGCTAGACCTGGGTAGGGGTTTGATGTTTACTCCATGTATTGTCCTTGGTTGGTGCCATAGTTTGAGCAGAACCCCTGGACCCAGATCTGCCCATCATAGTGTTCTTCTTGTAGGTTTTTAGGGCCTTCTGGATCCTTCTATTTTCCCATTCTCCCATACTTCTCTCACCTAGAGTCCCAATAGGATATCTTCACATCTATCCCACTTTCCTGGTAGGTGAAGACTTTCATAGGAGATGCTCTAGCACCCAGCAAGGACATATGCTCAACCATGTTCATAGCAGTCTTATTCATAATAGCCAGAACATGGAAACAGCCTAAATGCCCCTCAGTAGAAGAATGGATAGAGAAACTGTGGTACATTTACACTATGGAATACTACTCAGCTATTAAAAACAAGAAATTCCCGAAATTTGTGGACAAATGGATTGAACTAGAAATGATCATAATGAGAGAGTTAACCCAGAAGCAGAAAGAGTCAAATGGTATATACTCACTTATATCTGACTATTATTAAAAAGTTGCTACAAACATAGTTGAGCAAATGCCCTTGATGCATGGAGGACCATCTAGCTATTTATTTTATACATGTAACCTACTCAGTCCTTTTAGTAAAGCTTATGTATAGTTCATATATATTTTTAGTGCTTCTTGTTTATAGGTATTTAGAGTTGCCAATATGATTTTGTATAACCTATCAGGAGGCTCCTTCCTATAAAAGGCTAATTCTCCCTCTCCTGATAGTTATTAATTACCATTCTTCTGTATCAATCTGAAAATTTCTATCTAGACCTAAAAACATGTTAGCTCCTAAACAACTAAACTTAATTGTAAAACTAAACTATCTGGTCTTCAACTCCAATAATAGATATTGATTTACATTCAGACTTTTAGACTCACCAAGATAGGAAAGATGTTTTCTCCAAGGTTGTCAAATACAAACAGACAAAACACTGTGAATGTAAAACTTACATAATTCATAATTGTTTTGTGTCCTTCTTGTTGTATGTAGTTTATTGTATATATATGTAATAATATAAATGTATATGTAAAAGTAAGATAAAAAAGATTGGAGAGGAAACAACATCAATGGATTTACACAATACTGGATACTGTATATTGTAATATCAACCCACTGGGAACATGTGCTCAATGATGTGGTAGTGGCATGTATCTAACTGGCATGTTGGTTGGATATGAGACATTTTGCACAGAAGGGAATTCATGTTTGGTCCTATAAACACATTTAAAACTCATGATAGATTTGCTATAGTTCCAAAAGGAGAATCTACTAATGGTATTTTGCTTAATAATCATTTATCAAACTGACTTCTAAATATTTATGATTATATTTATAAATTTGTGCTGCTCTCAAAAGATTACTGGTCTTCATCTAGTAGTTGGTCTTGTGAAATTTCCACCATCTGTATAACCAACCATGTAAGCTGATATTATTGTTTAGGTACCAGTATTTGTTGTGGTTTTATTGGGGGTATTGTCATAGAGAGACAACTATATCAGATAGATATCCTGGCTCTCTAGCTCTTAACTATATTTTTCTCTTCTTCAGTGGGGTTCCTAAGCATTAGGTGTATGGAATGTGTTATTTGTGTGCTGAGTGGGCTCAAAGCTTATGGTCAGTTGTTCTCTAAATTTTAACCAATTATGTCTTTCTGTAATGGACTCAGTCTGTTGCAACAAAACTTCTTTGATGAGACATTTAACTACAGTTATTTGTGGGAATAAGTATATGTGTTTAGAATGCACTTAGAAAGTAGACTCTGTTTAGGGAAATAACACTAATAGAACTGCTTTTAGGACCCATGAGGCCATGGGTAGTGGCTAGATTTATAGTACGAGGTGTGGATCCTCTTCAGCTGATTGTGCTTTAAGTCCATTTCACCCACTGTGGGCTACCATGATTCTTTCTATAATTTTTTAGTGTTATCCATTTATCTACAATTTTTATTAGTTTATTCTTTTATATAGCTGAACAGGATTCCATTGTATTTTTGTGCTACATTGCATTATCCTTATATTTATTGAAAGAATTGTAGGTAGTTTCCATTTCCTAGCTATTGATTGAGACTAGTGGCAATGAATATGCATGAGAAAGTATCTCTGAAATAGGATATGTAGTTCTTTGGGAACGTGCCAAGGAATGATGGTATTTCTGTGCCATATGGAAGTTTTACTTTTAGCTTTTTAAAAATTCTCCACAACAATTTCTAGATTGGCTATACCAGTTTACAATCTGACACACAGTGAACGAGAGTTCTCCTTTCCCTAAACCCTCAACATCATTTGCTGTCTTATTCTTTATCTTAGCCATTATGGGATATGAAGACATCTCAAAATAGTTTTAATATGCATTTTATTAATTGCTAATGATGTTCAACATATTTTGAAATATGTCTTAGTCATTTTTATTTTTTCTTTTATGAACTCTATGTCCAGACCCACAGCATATTTTTAACTAGGCATTTGTTTTCTTGAGTTTTTGCTTTTTAACTTCTTTATATATTTTACATGTTAATCCTCTATTAGATTATTCTCTTTTACTCTGTGAGGTTCCTCCTAACTGGAGTGATTGTTTCTTTCTTATACTGACACTTTTTAGTCTTATGTGTCTTATTTATCAATTGTTAAGATTAATTCTTTGGCAAATGGGGTTGTATTAAGAATATCCTCTTGGGGATGGGTGTGGTGTCACATGCCTTTTTCTCCATTATTAAGGAAGCAGAGACAGGGAAACCTCCAAGTTCAAATCTAATCTGGTTTACAGAGAGAATTACAGAAAACAAGGGCTACACCGAGAAACCCAGTCTCAAAAAACAAAGATACTGTTATCTATAGTAATATAGAGAATATCAAAAGAATTGACAAAGTAACATAAGATAGAATTATGATATGAAAAGCTGCAAACAGTAAATGGATGGAACTACAAAAATCATATTGAGTTAGGTAGCCCAGACAAAGAAAGAAAAAAAATCACAAATTCATTCTCATCTTTGCATCCTGTCCCCAAACCTTTAGATCTGCGTACAGACTCAGGAGTAACTGCACAAAACAAGATAGCAAAAAGCAACCATTTACATGGTTTTGGTGTGGGGTAGATGAGCAATAGGGAGGAAAATAGGAGGTACAAGTGCAGTATTAGAGGAAATGGGGAGAATAGAGAGGCTGTAATAAGGAAGAAGTGATATAAATACTGAAAAGGGGGAGCATGCAGTGACTTTGCGGATGTCTGAAAATTAATGGAGAAATAAACTATTAACTATCTATATAAAAGAACTATAATACATGGTAAGTCTGTGTATAAATATACATAAATAATTTCAATGAAATTTTCTCATCTAGGCTGACAATGCTCCCTTCAAGAGCCAATTACCTCATAACCAAAACCTCTACTCCAGGCATGAGAAGCCCTCTGTTGAGTTGTTGGTCAGAGTTGTTCAAAGAAACTCCCCCAAATTACAACCTGTTCCTAATGTTCTTAGACATCCCCAGTGGTGAAAGGTAATTTCTACTTGCTGAAGATATAATTTTCTTCAGAAAAAGGGCCTAGAAAACTCTGAGGTGGAACTAAGATAAAAGTTCCTCCATGAGGACTACTTTTCATGGTAACAGTCTTATGTAACTGTGGCAACTATGTGTGATAGTGGCATGCATACATTAGAAGTATCTAATAGTTCTGCAATTAGAATTAAGAATAACTCAACAAAAGGAAAATTATGCCTAATACAGGAAACTAGTCAACTCATCAGGACTAGTTAAGTCATGGATCTTGGCAGAGAATGTACAACTAGTACTTTAGGAAACCAACATAATACCAAACTACATTCTAATTATTTGCCTATATATCTACAGATTAAGTATAGATTCCATGCCTCATCAAGGAAACTTCTCTTTGCAATTGATGGAAACCATTACATAAAACCAGAACAAGTGAAAAGGCACAGTTTTACAACTCAAGTTCCGGGAGATGCATCTACAATAAAACTCATGTATCTAAGGATCAGGGGGCATTGAAGATGAGATGAGACAGAGGAACAGGAAGTTTGCTGTGAGATTTTTTTCCTAGTAATTTCAGAAACTACATAAATAAAGTCTTACCAACAAGACTTTCTGAACATATGTTGAACAAGGAGAAGAACAATAGACGTATTAATGTGTATGTTGAATGCTCAGGTGAATGCAACCTAAGAACTACAGGGAGCTAAATAATGCTGAGAGTTGGAGAAATACTCTTTGTCAGGTATGAGGACATCAATTAGTTATCCAAAGCCAAACGGCCAGTACTAAAAACCTGTATACAAATAACAGTATGAAAAAGGTGTAGGTTGTTTTAATGTGTTTAAGAACACACAGACACACAGACACACATCTATCTATGTAACAACAATGAAAGAAAAAATGGCTGAATTTAGAAGAGAGCAAAGAGAAGTATATGGTTAGTGTTTGGAGGGAGCAAAGAGAAAAAGAAAGTATAAAATTATACTACAATCTCAAAAAACACACAAAAAAATAATTTTAAAAGTTATAAGAAATATATTGATATTTATTTCATTTTTAGTGATTTAGGGATATTGAATAGAAAAAAGTAATAACCATAGTTTGCATGTGTTGATCATGTCAAATTATAGCTTTCCATGCTTTTAAATATACATTTAATCCAGATCCAGAAAGATACACATGGTATATACTCATTATAACCTGACACTAGCCCAATAGGGATGGCTTTTGAGAGTCTTCATTCAGTGGGAGGTTGGGGCAGAAGCTAGGACTTCCTATGTGACTCCAGGTGAGAGAGGTATGGGAGAATAGGGAAATGTGTGATGCAGAGGGTCCAGGAACTCTACAAGAAGACCACCAAGGCTGGTGGAGCTGCACCCAAGTGGTTATGCTCAAACTACAGTACCAACTAAGGACAATACATACAGTAAACCTAGAGCCCTTATTCAGATCTAGCCAATGGACAGTGGATTCTCCATAGTTATGTGGAGAGCAGAGACTGACTCTGACATGAACTCTGGTGCCCCTACCAGACTACTTCCCCTTGATGGGGAGGGCTGGTGGCACTCAGAGGAGGGTTAAGCAGGCTACCAGGATGAGACCTGATAGGCTGTAATCATATGGTGGAGGAGGAGGTCCCCTTTTATCACAGACCTAGGGGAGGGGAATAGGGTAAAAGAGGGAAGGAAGGAGGAATGGAAGATACAAGTGAGGGGATAACAATTGAGATGAAATCTGAATAAATTATTTAAATAAAATTTCAAAAAACTGAAATATATATTTAAGCACTGACAGAAAATCAACTTAAGATTATTGTAAAGCTTTGTATTTATGTATGAAGTGTCCAGTTCCAAGTCAATGAATATACTGCTGTGAGTTGCGGTCTTACTCTGGAGCCATTGGTGAATTTAATCAGATCACTAGCCCCTGCTTTCTATTTCTTATGGTCTTAACAGTGATTTCAGAAGCTACAGAAGGGAAAATCTGTTTTCATAGAGCGAAATGGGTCCAAATATTGCTCAGAGTTTGGCCCCATAGTCAGAAATTTTAGAATTATTTGTGTAATTACATTTTCTCTCCAAAAATTTGAAGGACATGATGTCTATATAGTGGGCTTAGTTTACTTTCAGCCCATCCAGTTTCTCTTTGAAATGAGCTTCGGTAATGGGTCAGATGTTTGATATTCAGATACTCCAGAGATATGAATTCGAAAGGCAACTGTAGATTTTGTTTTAATTTTTTAAGCAAAGGACATTAGTTTTTAATTTTTAATATATTTATTTTTAATACATATTTATATTATTACACATATATACAATAAACTACCTACAGCAAGAAGAATCATGAAACAATCAAGAATTATATATATATATATATATATATATATATATATATATATATATATATATATTACAATCATAGTGTTTTGGCTATTTGTATTTGGCAACTCAGGTGACAGCACATGCTAGCAAGGATGTGGAGAAAGGGGAACACTCCTTCATTGCTTGTGGGTGAGCAAATTTGTACAACCACTTTGGAAATCAATTTGGTCCTTTCTCCAGAAATTGAGAATAACTCTACCTCAGGACCTATCCATACCACTCTTGGGAATATACCCAAACAATCCTCCACCATACAACAAGGACAATTGCTCAACAATGCTCATAGCAGCTTTATTTGTAATAGCCCAAATCAGGAAACAACCTAGATGTCCCTCAATTGAAGAATGGGTAAAGAAATTGTGGTACATCTACACTATGGAATACTATTCAGCTAGTAAAAACAAGGAAATCTTGAAATTTTCAGGCAAATTGATGGAACTGGAAAAGATCATCCTGAGTGAGGTAACCCAGACCCAGAAAGACATGCATAGTATATACTCACTCATAATAGGACATTACCCACATAATACAGGATAACTACACTAAAAAACAGAGTCATAAACATCAACCAAGGACCATGTATGATGGGGACCTAGACCCATTGCTTGGATGTAGTAGCACAGTCTCTATATGGATCCCATGTCTGGAGAGCAGGGACTACTTCAGGCATCCACTCTGGCCACCGGACTTATATCACTTCCCCCTGGCAAGACGGCCATACCAGGCTAGAGAGGAAGAGGGTACAGCTAATACAGATGAGACTTGTTATACTGAGGTCAGATATTAGGATAAAAGAGATCCCCTGTCTGAGTAGTAAAGGAGGGAGGGAGAGGAGATAAGGGAGGGAGGAGAATTGGGAGGGAATGCGTGAGGGAGGGGTGATGTGAAGAATTTAAACTGCAGAACAAGCAGGTAACTTGTATTGCTAATCCCACTATATGGGACTAGCTCTGAGACTGGCTGAGACGTGAATGTCTATGCATAGACAATGATTCTTGTTGACTAAAGAACCCCAATGAATTACGATTAGATGCCATTCTTCATATGGCATGAATGAAGATTTACAGATGTCTTCTTTTCCTGTTCATACAAAGAACAGAAATCCAGCCTTAATTGTTCCATGCATCACACACACCTTTTATACACTTATAATTTTAGGACTGTATAATGCTTGTGAGAAATTATGTACTTTCAGAACAAAAGAACCAGACACTGACATTGGATCAGACCTGACAGGATGCATTCCTCGCAGCATACTGGACATTGACATCCTGTTTGGAGAAAGTGGTTGAAAAGAAATAAGGGAGAATATAGAAATGTACAGGGAAGATAGAAGAAAGAGTAGATTAGTGAATCTACTCCTCAACTTAATGCCCCAATTGTCACTCACAAGATATTTTTAATTCACTGATATAGAATTTTGTATGTAGATGCAAAATAAGTCGTAGATACAGTGGTATGGAATTCAAATGTTAAAAATTCTATACCAGTGAATTAAAAATAACCTTATTTGTGAATAACAATTAAAGCCTTAAGTTGAGAAGAAGAGTCAATAATCTACCTTTTGTTCTATCATCCCTATATATTTCTATATTTCCTACTTCTTTCTTTTCAACTCCTATCCCCATGCCTACAAAAGACAGATAAAGAAAAAGGAAGACATCCTTGAGTCCAACCTCATTTTCTCTCTGATTAAGACCAATAATAACTTAACCAACTCCCAATGAAAGTGGGAGGGAGGTAGGAATGAGAGGATACAAGTTGAAATCTGAATAAATTAATAAAAATTTAAAAAACATTCAAGATGCAATCTGAATAAATTATAATGAATTAAACTTTAAGAATTAAAAGCAAAACAAAACAGAAGAAAATGAATAAAATTCCACTGGCCATAAAAAAGAAAAGAAAAGAATCATCTTTAGCCCAAAAGAGCAAACAAAAACCTACCCAACCCCTCTTAGAGGAAATTGGGCATTGATCTCTTAAGGTTTCTGCCAGCTGATTTGAGGCAAATGATATCTTTGTAGGGGCTGAAATAAAACTGGGGAAATGGTTAAACAAGCTAGGAATAGCATTTGTGGTCCAGTTTCTAAATGTTGAGAAATTCCAAGCTTGATTAGAGTCCTTGTGGGACAGTATGAAATGCTCGACCAATTGGGATTGGGAAGCTTTCTTTGAAAGAGTCCTGGGAGCTATCTTGTTCTGATGAGGAACAGCAATTGAAGTAGTTGGTGCTGGAACATGAAGGATACAGCATGTCAGTCTCCAGCATGCTGCGAGGAATGCATCCTGTCAGATCTGATCCAAAGTCAGTGTCAGGTTCTTTGGTTCTGAAAAGTTACTATTTATCACAACCCCATTATACAGTCCTAAAGTAATAAATGTATAAGATGTTTCTGATGCACAGAACAATTAAGGCTGGTTTTCTGCTCTTTGTATGAGCAGAAGAAAGTTGTCTGCAAATTTTCATTCATGCCATAGGAAGAATGGCATCTAATAAGAAGTCGCAGGGATTCTGTGACCAACATGAAGGCTTGTCTATGCATTGACATTCATATCTCAGGCAGTCTCAGAGCTATTTCCATGTAGTGGGATTAGCAATATAAATTATCTGCTTGTTCTGCAGTGTGAATTCTTCACATCCTGATTGTATCCACCTCCCTCCTTACCTCTTGATCCCACCCCCTCCCTTATTCCTTCTCACTCCATCCCTTAGTCTTCATAAAGAGGAACACTCCTCCTTTAACATCTGACCTCAGTCTATCAAGTCTCATGTGTAGTACCTGTGTACTCTTCCTCTGTTGCCTGGCAGGGGCACCCAGCCAGGGGGGAAGTAATGAAAGTTGGAAGGCCAGAGTCCATGTGAGAAGTAGCTCCTACTCCCATATTGTGGGACTCACAAGGAGACTGTGCTGCTTATCTACTAAATTTGAATAGAGGGTCTAGATCCACATCATATATGTACTTGGTTAGCATATCAGTCTCTGTATTGTAATGTGGTTATCCTGCATTACGTAGCTAATATCTGCTTATGATTGAGTTTATATCATGTGTGTCTTTCTGGGTTTGGGTTACCTCACTCAGGATGATCTTATATAGTTGTTTACATTTGCCTACAAATTTCAATATTTCCTTGTTTTTAATAGCGGAATAGTATTCTATTGTGCAAATGAACCATTGTTTCTTTATCCATTCTTTGGTTGTGGGACATCTAGTTTGTTTCCAGATTCTGGCTATTGTAAATAAGACTGCTATGAACATAGTTGAACAAATATCCTAGTTGTATGGTGGAGCATCTTTAGAGTTATATGCCCAGGACTGGCATGGCTGCATCTTGAGGTAGAATTATTCCCAATTTTCTGAGAAATAACCAGATTGATTTCCAATGAGGCTGTACAAGTTTACACTCCCATCGGCAATGGAGGAGTGTTCTCCTTTCCCTACACCTTCTCCAGCATTTTCTATCACTTGAATTTTTAATCTTAAACATTCAGATAGGTTTAAGATGGAATCTCAGTTATTTTGATTGGTATTTCCCTGATGACTAGCTCTGTTGAGCGTTTCTTTAAATGTTTCTCAGTCATTCAGATATTCCTTTGTTGAGAATTCTCTGTTTAGCTCTGTACCCTATTTTCAATTGGGATATTTAGCTTAGTGGTGGTGTTTAATTCCTATATATAGGAATATATATACATACCTCAGATATATTTTTTGTTGGATGTAGGGTTAGTGATGATCTTCTCTCAGTCTGTAAACTGTTGTTTTGTTCTGTTGACTGTTTCCATTGTCTTACAGAAGCTTTTCAATTTCATGAGGTCACATTTATTAATTGTGGTTCTTAGAACCTGAGCTGTTGGTGTTCTGTGCCAATGAGTTCAAGACCCCTCCCCACTTTTTCTTTTAACAGATTTAGGGTGTCTACTTTGAAGTTGAGATCATTAATCCACTTGAATTTTATTTTGTATATGGTGATAAATGCGGGTCTATTTGCATTTTTCTATATGTAGCCATCCAGTTAGACCAGTACCATTTGTTGAAGATGTTATCCTTTTTTCCATTGTATGGGGTTGGCTCCTTTGTCAAACATCAAATGCCCATAGGTGTGTGGATTTATTTCTGTTTTTTCTATTCCATTCCATATGATGTGGAAAATTGATCTTTTAAAGTCTGGAAAGAATTGTCTTAGAATTTTGATAGGTATTGCTTTGAATCTGTAAATTGCCTATGATAAGATGGTCATTTTTATTATATTGATTCTCCTGATCCACAAACATGGGAGATCTTTCTGCCTTCTGATATCTTCTTCAATTTCTTTCTTTAGAGACTTGAAGTTTTTTTTTTCTTATAAGTCTTTCACCTGTTTTGTTAGAGTTACACCAAAATAATTTATATTATTTGTAGCTATTGTGAAGGGTGTAATTTCCCTAATTTCTTTCTCAGCCTATTTGTCATTTGTATACATCAGGGCTATTGATTTTTTGAGTTTATTTTTTTTATCTTTTTTTATTAATTTATTATTGTTACATCTCAATAGTTATCCCATCCTTTGTATCCTCCCATTCCCCCCCATTTTCCCATTATTCCCCTCCCCTATGACTGTTCCTGAGGAGAATTTCCTCCCCCTGTATATTCTCATAGGGTATCAAGTCTCTTCTTGGCAACCTGCTGTCCTTCCTCTGAGTGCCACCAGGTCTCCCCCTCCAGGGGACATGGTCAAATGTGAGGCACCAGAGTATGTGAGAAAGTCATATCACACTCTCCACTCAACTGTGGAGAATATTCTGACCATTGGCTAGATCTGGGAAGGGGTTTAAAGTTTACCTCCTGTATTGTCCTTGGCTGGTGCCTTAGTTTGAGCAGGACCCCTGGGCCCAAATCTGCCTATCATATTGTTCTACTTGTAGATTTTTTGAGTTTATTTTGTATCCAACCAATTTGGTGAAGGGGTTTATCAGCTGCAGGTGTTCGTTGGTAGAATTTTTAGAGTCATTTGTGTATATGATGATGTCATCTGTATACAGTGATAATTTAACTTTTTCCTTTCCTATTTGTAACCCCTTGATCTCATTTAGTTGCCTTATTGCTTTAGCTAGGACTTAAAGTACTATGATGAAGAGATATGGAGAGAGTGGACGCCTTGTCTTGTCCCCGATTTCAGTGGAATTGATTTAAGTTTCTCTTCATTTAGTTTAATGTTGGTTATAGGCTTGCTGTATATTGCCTTTATTATGTTGAGGTATGTGCACTATATCCCTGCTCTCTCCATGACTTTAAACATGAATAGGTGTTTGATTTTGTAAAATGCTTTTTTGGCATCTAAGTCTATGATCATGTGGGTTTTTTCTTTTAGTTTGCTTATATGATAGATTACATTTGTGGATTTCGATATATTGAACCACCCCTACATGCCTGGAATGAAGCTTACTTGGTCGTGGTCTAGTAGAATTCTGCACTGAATTCATCAGGCCCTTGGCTAATTTTTGTTGGAAGACTTTTGATGACTGCCTCAATTTCCTTAGGCGATACATAGAGGACTATTTAATTTATTCACCTGATCTTGATTCAATTTTGGTAGTTGGTATATATCAAGAATATTTTCCATTTCATTTAGGTTTTCAAATTTTGTGGCATATAGGCTTTTGAAGTATGACCTAATGATTCTCTGGATTGCCTCAATGTCTGTTGTTATGTCTCCTTCTAATTTCTGATTTTGTTGATTTGATTCCTCTCCCTTTGCCTTTTAGTTCATTTGCCTAAGGTTTGTCTATCTTATTGATTATCTCAAAGAACCAGCTTTTGGCTTTGTTGATTCTTTGAATTGTTCTCTTTGTTTCTATTTTATTGATTTCAGCCCTGAGTTTGATTTACAGCAGTCTATTCCTCATTATTGAGTCTACTTTTTATTCTAGAGCTTTCAGGTGTGTTGTGAAGTTACTACTATGGGATCTCTCCAATTGCTTTATAAAGGCACTTAGTGCTATGAAATTTCCTCTTAGCAGTATTTTCATTGTATCACACAAGTTTGGGTATGCTGTAGCTTCAGATTCATTGAATTTTAGGAAGTTTTCATTTTTTAAATTTTATTCTTTACCCAGATATCATTGAGTAGGTAGTTGTTCAGTTTCCATGAGTTACTGTAGGCTTTTTGTTGTTGTGTTATTGAGTTTCAGCTTTAATCCATGGTGGTATGATAGGAGGCAAAGGATTTGTATCTTTTTGTATCTGCTGAGGTTTGCTCTGTGACCAAGAATATGGTCTATTTTGGAGAAGGTTCCATGAGGTGCTGAAAAGAAGGTGAATCCTTTTGTGTTTGGGTAAAAAGTTCTCTATATATCAGTTAGGTCCATTTGATTCATGACATCTATATTTTTGTCATTTCTTCATTTAGTTTCTGCTGCAATGATCTATCTATTGTTGTGAGTGGGGTATTTAAGTCTCCCATGATTAGAGTGTATATTTATGGGAATTTCTTTCTTTGGGTAAGGGAAAATTTTGCCTATGATTTTGTTGAAAATATTTTCTGGGCCTTGCAGATTGGAGTCTTCTTCTTTTTCTATCCCTATGATTCTTAGGTTTGGTCTTTTCATAGATTCCTAGATTTCTTGGATATTTTGTGTCAGGAGCTTTTTAGATTTAACTTTTTCTTTTACTGCTGTATCAATTTCTTCAGTCATATCTTCTGTCCCTGATATCTCTTGAATTCCGTTGATAATGCTTGTGTCTGTAGATCCCAACCTCTTCTCTAGGGTTTCCCTTTCCAGGATAGTCTCAGATTGTGTTTTCTTCATAGCTCCTATCTCCAGTTTAAACCTGTTCTTCTTTTCCTTCTCCTTTTATGTGTAGTTTCTTTAAGTGACTCCTTCAATTCTTTCTTCTTTTTCTTTTTGTATTCCTGTTCTAGTTTGAGGGATTTTTTCCCTCTATGGCCTCTATCATTTTTATAACCTCAGATTTGAAATCCTTCTCTTGTGCATCATCTGTGATAGCATCTTCAAGGCTTGTGGTGGTGGTGGGACTGCTGGTTTCTGATGGTATCAAATGGTCCTAGAAATTACTGCTTGTGTTCTTACACTGACCTCTTCCCATTGTGATGTCTCTGGTTGTGTTGTGTGCCCATTGCCTTCTTGGACCCTGGAGCTTTCTGTGGATTTGCTGAGTGATCGGACGTTAGATCCACTAGTGTTCCTGACTGCGGTGTCTGCTCTGTGTTGGAATGCACAGACTTTGGTGTTTTTGCAGGCCTCAGCTCACTCTTTTCTCCTGGGGTATTCAAGAGCTGCCTACCAGCCAGGTGTGTGGCATGGGCACTGGTGCCTGGTGGTTATTTGGACTCCTAGGAGCTTTCTGTGGCTTTTCTGGGTGACCTGATGTCAGATCAACTACTGTTCCTAACAGTGGTGGCTGCTCAATGTTAGAACCCACAGACACTGGTGTTTTTATGAACCAAGTCTCATTCTGCATGCCTGGATTTCAGAAGCTGACTGCCAGCCAGATGTGTGACACTAGCCTTCAGAGGCTGTAGGCTCATTTCTTTGGGGACCTGGGACTTTGTGTTTTTTCCAGGTGGGCAGAGGCTGGACCGAACCATGCCCCACACAATTTGGACCACTCTCATCTGTGGGTAACCAGTACTGGTGTTTTGCTTTTCTCAGATCGGTCCTTAGGTTGCTGAATAGTCAGTGCTGTCATGCTGGTCAAACAAGGTATTTGTTAGGCCCTACCATATTGGATTTCCTCTAATTTTTTTCTTAAATACACAAATAGCACATGAATATTTCAGAAAAACAAGAAACTATAGATAAGCAAAGCATTTTAAATCATCCCCTCTCCCACTATTTGGACTGAAGTATAAGCACATGCATCTATCTAGAAGTGTGTTTGTACTTGTAGAGTGAGATTTATTAAGAATAATTACTATAGTATATTGTTCTATAAATTGAACTTACTTAAATTAAAGCAGTCATAAAATTTAATATTCAGTAAGTTCATGTATTCATTTTTTCCAGTTGCATTGTATTCTGTTGTGTGTACGTAATTTCACTAAATTCTTTTCATGGTCTTTTATGTAGTTTTTAGTAATATAAGCTTATTGACCCTAGCAAAATTGAGCAATAACATGTTGTGACATTTCCATATTAATGTAAGTTTTAAAAAAGTGTGATCTGTCTATTTCAATTTAAGATCTGATATATTTACCATATTTGTAAATCAAGATTTCTATAGCTCCTTCTTATAAGAAGTCTTTGTGTTTCTTTGTGTATACACATTATTTAATTTGAGATACCTATAGCATATCTCCAAGACTGCCACATGATCACATGCTGATTTCACAGAGAGTGTGTTGCCTTGCAGGAGAGAAACCCCAGTCTTGTAAAGAATGGATATATATATCAGGTAATAAAGAGTCATGCTTGACTTTTTTTCTGGAATGGGACACAGTCTTGAAGCAACATTACTTTTTTCTTCTGCTATGTAAACATCCTTGCAGAAGTAGTCAAGAACAAAGGACAGTCAGTGCTTCCACAAAACCGTCAGAGACTAGAGAGCTAGAGAATTTTTTTCAATATAATTATTGATTCATAATGGATGTGCATGGTAAGAAATTTCAAAGTTATACTCTTTAATATTCTAATGTTCACTTCTTTCAATAAACTTTGAAAGTTCCCACTTACTGACATTCCCACACAATGTATTTGTTGCCAGTCCTTCAAATTATAGTTATTAATATACATGGTGCTTTATATTTAAATTTTTAAGTTAATCTCTATGTGTACATTTGCCTTTTGTATTCATTCAATGGTTAATTTCCCTTTTAAGCTGTCTATAAATTTTTCTATTTTTTGTTTTGTCAAATTAATTTATAGGTGACCTTAAAAAATTAAAATATGGGTGTGTATAGCAAAGACATGCTTTAAATAGTTCTTGGTTTTGTGTTTGAATTTTATTTTCTTAGATGAAAAAATTTCTAGTATGATGTATACTTATTGAAACTCTCTCCTCATAAATTATAACATTCTTTCACAAATACCTCTGTGTATACATATGAATTCAATGTTATCCCAAAATATGTAATGCACACAGTCACCAGATGATGTCTGCTAAACTCATAGTCATTTTATGTTCAAATACTACTTCTGAATGCATCAATAGTTATTTTTCCCCTCATGTTTCAAGTTCAGTGCAGTTAGATATCTTGTCAAATCAGTAAGGAAGTACAGTATTATAAACCTTGGGGGGCCAGAAAGTTTTGCCTCTCAGAGCTCTTTTAATTCAAAAAATCTACCCTCACTGAATTTCCTTAGCAAGTTTCATGACCTAGCCATCTGACAGCATTCAACAAAATTAAATACCTTATCCTTTTCAGCTTCTGCCAAGTATCTCATAAACTGACTATGGTTAGCGGCACAAACACAAAAAGAATTCACTGCCTCAATCACTTCTTTCCCATGACTTTACCTTACACAGCAAAAGCCTGCCTGACAAATGATGAGGTGGAAACTATATACAGAACCTTTCCTTTTTTCACTTGAATGAACTTTTGAAATGTTCTTTTTTATTGCAAGTACCTCATCTAGAGAAAATGAATCCAACTTTTATATATTAGGAGGGAAGACTTCAAACTATATTTTGGCAGGTAGCTAAATATCATAAATGTTAGAAACACTGATATTTAATGGTGATATAGAGAAAGGTTTTTAATTAAAGGATGAACTATTCAGTTAATTAAACTAAAAGATTCATTATCTACATAGCAAAAATAAAAATGAATTAACTACCTCAGAATATGTACAAAACTCAACTCCAAATGGGATAA
Source organism: Acomys russatus (assembly GCF_903995435.1). Classification (NCBI taxonomy): domain Eukaryota; kingdom Metazoa; phylum Chordata; class Mammalia; order Rodentia; family Muridae; genus Acomys; species Acomys russatus. The sequence goes on along the minus strand of NC_067169.1, from coordinate 75,640,452 downwards.
GTGTTTTGATGTGAAAATCAAGCATGTATAACTTAAATAAATTTTATGTGATAATCATTTTGGGGTAAATAAATGATCTTTTGAAGCATATGGAACACAAATCAAAAAGCAAAATATTGACTTTATGGATTATATTCATAACAATTGACCCACAACCATTCAATGTAGATAAAAGAAACTGTAGAGTGCTCACTTCTGAAAAGGACATCAGAATTATATTTTCTACTTCCAAGGCTCAGGGATCATCATGATAGAGGGAGTGGAATGATTGTGAGAACAAGAATTAATGGACAGCTACAGTAAAACCTTACTTTCTGGACATGACAGGGACATTGCAGACATTAACTCATGGTTGTCTATGGATAAATGTACAATCCCTAAAAAGATCAAGAGAGTCAAATCCAAGAATTGGTGGGGATAGAGGTGGCATGACAAATTAATTCACACCATAGATGAGAAGATATTGACAAATTTTGACAGCTAGATGAAGGAGAGAGGAAAGTCAGTTTTCCTTAAAGTTGTAGACCCTAAGATGCTACCCGTGCTATGCTCTGCTAGATGGTCTTAAACCCATGTACATTCAGGCAGCACTAAGTTAACTCAGTGGGTTTAAAACAAAAGAGCACATGATGTTGATACAGAAAAGTGATGGTAGTGATTAGGAATTATTTTGAGGAGTGGGAATAGGGATTTGAGTCAATCTAAATACATCCAATGAATGGATGGAACTCTTAAATCATAAAAAAATGAAAAAATAATGATAAAGTTCTAAACAGTAAAGTGAGCAAAAGATATACCAGTTCACAGAATATAAAGCTCCACTTGTGAGTATCAGACTTGTACTAAGAGACTTTCACTAATAAATTTCCTAATGGTTTAATAAGTAATGTGATGCTTATAACAATAATATGCTGACTAAGATCAAAGATAGGTAGGATTGCTCAGAGTGCAATGGCACTTACTACTGCACTTACTACTAAAGCTGAGCATTTGACTTTGATTCTGAGAATCCACAAGGTGGAAAGAGAAAGTCACGTATTGTACATTTCCTGCTGACTTCCACAGGTATGCCATGGCACATATGTTCAAAAATATACATAACACAGACACACATACACATACTCACAATAAATGCAACATACTTAAAAATATCAATATCAAATTGATTGCATTTAATACCAATTTGAGTAGAAAATGGCATCAAGAACTTTGGAAGTATCAGGTGATTTGGTGGCTTGTATGAGAACATAAAAAACTATATCCACTTTGGAAAAGTTTGTCATAATCTTATAAAGTTAAATATCCACATGCCACATGGTATGGAAATTATACTACTAGGTATATTGCCAATAATTTTTTAAAAGTGAAAAAACATATTAATAATACCACACCTTAATAGCATGGAGTAAAGGGGAGGAAATTAGAATACAATTTTAATAATCATAAACATATCTAGAATTTACCAGATACAGATCATTGATAAAATGACCATGAGAAACACTGATCATGAGAGAATGTATGTTTAGTGCAAAATGAAGACTCAGAATATTTCATGGGCTTATTAAATGCAAATTCAACTAATATTGGAAAAATATATTACCCTATGAAAGTATGAGATGAACTTGGTTTTAAATTCAAGGATGTGATAAAAATTTAAATTGCAATAATTATTTCTATTTATAGAAGTAAACTAGGGATAAACTAGAAGAGAGAGACAAAGGTAGATAGAATCCACTACTACTGTTCTGGGGTGAGGGGTAATGAAATCTATGGTATTCACTAAATAACCAAAATATAAGATTGGGGATTATACAAAATAAGAGATTTACTCATATGGGCTCTTTAACGTTATGTTACCCAGAAGGGATGAAAATAGTTCAAAGTAAGACAAAGTCTTCGTAAACAGTTTTTTCCTCACTGGTAGTTGAGGGCTGGATCCTTTCTTATATGGTAAATTCTGAGTATGGAGGTCTTGAATTAGCTGTGATTTATGTGTACCACTGCTTTGCAGAGCTGGTTTGGAAAAGTGACCCACTCTTTTGGAATGTAGCAAGAAGCAGAAAGTAAAGACAAGAAGAGTTGCAGTGATTTTTGGTCATTGATACCATCATATTAATTATGATAAACTCTCATACTATACCAAAACAACCCAGTGAACATATTTCTGCACAAGCTTTATTTTAAGTAGTATTGCTGATAGAAAAAACAAATATTCTTGATCAATATATTAAGAGGATTGAAAAAGTAAAGGATCAAGAATATTTTGAAAGATCATATCGTTAAATCTTGTCTATTCTGTAATAGTTGAGCATAAAGTGTGTATGTATTAGTGTAGACTTGAAATTAAGTACTTTCTGAACAAGCTTATTTCCTAAATTAGCAGTATCATTTAGAATTTCTACCACGATATTATTACTTATATCTTTGTATGTAGTAATTTAAGATAGGACCTCAAACTAGTTTTTCCTGCTAAACTAACTAGAAAGTATACCCAAGAAATAAGGTTTTTCCATTTTTAAGGAGAAGCCTACAACTGTCTGTGATCTATGTTATTTAATTTAAACTTCTTGGTTTACAATCTGAATAGTTTGATCCAGTAAGATGAATAATTTATGTAAAAGTACAGTTTTTGTAAATCCCTGGAACCAGAATCCAAGACATTCCATCTCTACTACCTCTGATACCTACTATGTAAGTACTGACTGCTCCCATTCTCTGCTCTAATAGAAGAATAATTAAATAATATTTTTATAATTTTATTAAAAGAAAATTTATGTATAATTTGAATATGTAAAAGCATCTGGAATAAATGGATGGATCTTAGCTAACTCTTTTATCTTCAATTAAATAAAGAAAAAAAATGAGGATCAAGGCAAGGGCCTCTGTTGGCTTTGACAGTAGCTATTATTCTCAAATATTTTCAGCTTTCTCATCTGAAAAGGAATAGCTGCACTTCATGCTTTAATATGCATGTGTAAACTAAACAAGATAAAATAAAAAAACAGTTTTATATTGTACAGTACCCATAAATTATTTATCTAATCCTAGGTTTGGATTTCTTTTTTAATGCTTTTGCTTTATTGTATGTGTATAGGTGTTTTTCCTGCATATATATATCTGTGTACCACATGTATCCTGGTAGTCTGTAGAGGGCAAAAGTATGACATACCCAAGAACTGGAGTTACAGATGCTTGTGAACTTCCTTGTAGGTTACAGGAATTAAACCTGGGTCTGCTGAGTGGGTCAGTGAGTGCTCTGAACCATTGATCCACCTCTCTTGCCTCATGGTTTTGAATTTCTTGATATCATAATTTACTTATTAAAATGTGATTGTTGCAGCTGAAGACCTATGACAGGGTAGGCTCCTGGGAGATATGAGGGTGAATCAAGCTGAGACTCCTAGTAGCAGGGGTCATGGAGACTGAAGAGGCCATCCTCTATCTAGACAAGACTCTTAGTGGAAGGAGAAGAACTCCAATCCTCCCAGGGAAACTTCAACCCTAGGCTTGCCTTGAGTACAAGACGTGTAGGGATAAAGTTAGAGAAGAGATTTAGGGAATATCCTACGGATGCCTGGTCCAATCTGAGACCTACTCCATGGGAGAGAGCCAACCTCGGGCGCTATTTAATGATATTCTGCTATGCTTGGCAATGGGAGCCTAGCATGGCTGCTCTTTGAGTGGCTCCGCCGCTGTTGGAAACAAAAGTGGAGACCCACAGACAAACATGGGATGGAGCACAGGAGTCTTGCAGAAGAGTGGGAGGAAAAATGGAGGACTCAAAAGAGAAAGGAGCTACACTGGAAGGCCGACAAAGCCAACCTACATTGACCCACGAGGCACAGTGGAGTCTGTGGCTCAGCCTGGGACCATTCATGGACTGGACCTTTGGCGCCCTGCACAGCTATAGGCTATAGGCAGCTCAGCACCTGATTACCCTAGTGAAGGAAGTGGGAGCTGTCTCTGACATGGAGTCTGCTGCCTGAATTTTTGTTGCTTTTCCCTGGAGGAGCTGCCTCGCTGGACCACCGTGGAAGAGGATACTCTTAGTCCTGATGTGACTTGATATGCAAAGGTGGGTGGATTGGGTTTCTCGTCTATGAGGAGTAGGAGAGGAGGATGGGAGAAACAGGGAGAGTGGGTGAGATGGGGGGAAGTGAAGGGGGACCAAAATGTAAATGGAATAATTAATAAAAGAATGTAAACAATATAATTATTGCTCATTATCATTAGTCTTAAGAGTGACTACATCTTACCTTATTTCCCCTCACTGGGAGTACTTCTATAAGTCGTATCTGTTGGATGTTTAAAATAAAAAAAAATGCTTCTATGACAGTAGAGTGAACATCTATCAGGCATCAATGATGACTTCCTCCCATTTAGAAAGGATACTATGATTGTCAGTTTTATTAATATTTCTGCTGCCAGTTCGCCTATTTCCTCTTTCCTACACTTAACGTTGTGCTACTAAACCTTTCTCGTCTTGGTTCTACATTCTTTTATAAAAATTGTTTCCCATAACATGTTTCTTAAGCCAGTATATTTTTCCATATATTTTATGTCTTGAACCTCCTAAAGGACATTCTTTCTATTCTGAAGTGTTTTTTTAAATGCTTCTAATGACATCTTGAGAAAAAAAATCAATAAATAATAATTAGGACAACAGTTGGGAAAATTCATTGCAGTGTGTTGAGATTATACTGAGAAAATACATATAAAAATAGGGGAAAGATACAGATACTCACTTCTTGACAGTAAAGTATGTTTTCAAAATATTTCTGCACAAAAGATTTGCCACTACTTCTAGACCTGTAGTTGTATAGGTTACTATTCTTTTCTCAGTCTCCATTATTTAAAGTTGAAAATGGTTTCAAATATAATTGTGCTGTGGCAAATGGAATTATAAAAGAAACATCTGTTTCTCTAACCAGCTATTTATGTATAGATCACTAACAAGTTAGAATTTATGGCTAACTCATATGGGTAGACGAATGAAATCTCTTGAGTTAAAAATGCATTGACATTAGAGGAAACAAGCTGAAAAAAAAAAACCTCATAGTCCTAGGAAATGAAGAGCATGCCACAATTGGGAAAACGTCTACATTTTGACAAAATAGTAGAAGTTTACCACTCTTGACAGTTTTGCTCACAACCTCTTCCTAAATTGGCTCTTTCAGTTGCATGAACAAGTTTCCAAGTGTAGTCATTGAACCTGTTGGATTAGTTAACACATTTCAAAGAACAGTTGTCATTTGAGACATAAAAAGGCAAGATTCACTGAATTCCAAAAATAAATGGGTTTTGCTCCTTTGCAATGGAGAGATATGGTGAGAGTGAGAACAAAAGCAGAGGGCAGGGAGACAAAAATAATTAGTGACTGGAAAAAGATATTTAATAAGATCAAGACTTAACTAAAATAGTGATGTTTTATTAATATTTAATTCTATTCATCCAATTAATTCAGAATATATTACAAGCATTAGCTTAAAACCCGATGAAATCTCACCTTTAAAAGGTAATTTCTACTGACCGATATTTTCTCCAGAAAACTTGCAGGTGATCTCGATAAAATCAATGGCTAGGTAAGGTTATAGGTTTCTTTTTCTTTTTTTCTTTTTTGTCTTTGTTCTGTTTGACAATGTATTGCTAGAATTTTAGTCTGTTACTATTAATTATTCATTTTGTTATGTTTAAGTCAATTAACTTGAGAGTTATTTACTGTTCTTGATAATTAGATGTAGCAATTAAAGCATGCTTTGTATTACACTTGAATTTTCTTTCTAAATAGCTCATGAACACAAAAACCATGCTGGGTTTGAAGATGTAGTTTTAAGTGGGAATCTTTGAAGTACAGTGATGGGTATATCCATTCTCCACTTGAAAGAACTCACTATAACACATTTTATAAGCCCAGTGTTTATAAACTGGTGAGTAAATGAGTACCAAATAGTCAGTTTGCTGTGCATGATCATGGCCATTATTGGTGAGCCAGACTGTTTCTGCTATACTATATTAGATAATCAGCTATCACACATGTAACTGCGATGGGGCTTGGCTTTGGGTCTCCATATTTGCAAGGAAAGCAAGTCTCGATATCTGTTAATGTAATGAGAGAAAAATGAGTACTCATAAACAATTTAACAGATTGCAGAAAACAGTGACAATTAAAGTACCCTGTGCCAAGAGGGAGGTGAATACTGTATCCCTTTTGGGAAAGTTATTTGACCTATTTAGTAACCTTAGCTAAATTATAGTGGTTTACATAAATAATGAGACTATTTTTGATTGTTCACATCAAATCTACACACACACACACACACACACACACACACACACACACACACACACACACAGAGAGAGAGAGAGAGAGAGAGAGAGAGAGAGAGAGAGAGAGAGACATATTAAGAATACGCATGGTGTCATTTACTTTTATATAAGAATTTAATATTTCATTTCATAACTGAGTGATGAGTAGAAACAAAAAGTGGAAAGTCTTAATAAATGTCAATGTTTTATATGCACACCTACACATAGGTTCATGAGTGTAAAGGTGATTTAACAATATTCCTACCCTCAGTTTAATTGAAAACAACAATTATTAAGATAAATTTAAAGTGCAATACAGTAAATATAGCAAGATATTCAGCAATAAGAACCAGAGTAAAGGTTAATGAGATAGCTCAGTAGCACAGTGCTTGCCTAGAATATTTGAGGCCCTGGATTCCAACCCTGGAACTACAAAAATTAGCTAAAACAGTATCCATGGGTAATACGTATTTAACACCAAGGCCTTTTGTCAGTTACACTATTCATTACTTTCAGAACCATGCCACAATTTGTCACAGCAAATCTTCACATAACACTGTGAGGTAGGTATGAACACGATCATCATTAATAGATCAGGAAATTGAAGTTTGGATATAACTGCAGTTAAAAGACCTGCATATGTTTGGTCGGGTGTTAGGAAGAAAAGCCATGAGGAGAAGCCTGGAAATGGCAGTGTGGTTGTTTTCTGGGAATTATAAATTAGAGAGCAGTGATAGAAAGCCAGATGATCTAGTTTATTCCCAATGCTAGTCAGGCCACAGATGGCTTACCAGTCTGTCTTACTTTCAATTAACTGTTCAGTATCATTTTCAGAAGATTCCCTTTCTTAGTTTCATCAATGTCCTCTATCCTCTATAACAGATTTGCTGAAACAAACAGAAGTCCAATTTTGTATGACTTCTCACAAATTCTAGGTATCTTAGTGATGGGTTTCTTTTTCTAAAATACTCTTTGGGACACCAATTTAAAAAAATCTGAGAATCTCTCAGATTATGTCTATATGATCAGGAAGTGGGTCAATTGTGGCTACAGAGCACAGAATGATGAATAAGTTAGCTTATGAGAAGAAAATGTGTATGTAAAATTTATTTGAAAAAAGAAAATTTAAAAATATGAAGATGGAAGACCTATATTTTAAATATTGAAAGCAGATCCTTCATGCTTCTTCTGGAAAGTAAATTATTGTTCTGTCCTGATGATTTTCTGTAGCTATCATTCTAATGTCTTCAACAACCTACTCAATGATAAAATAGAGCTACTTAATTTTATTTTTTATGGTTGTGTGCTTATATTTTATTAAGGCGACTTTAATAAAAATAAAAATTTAGATACACTTAGCTGCATTATCTCATGGTAACGACATAGTTCTGTGATATAGAGCTGGTCCAGTGTGCACAAGGGCCCAAATTCAATTTCTAGGATCCTGTTTGTCCTCCTGCCCTCCTACCCCAAAAAGAAGAGGATGAGAAAAATTCATAATCATGATTAGCTGAAGAACTATGGGTCAAAGGACAAGGAACATATATGAATGAGAACTTACTAATCTCACCCTATCTAAAACTTCATATTCCATTTCCACTTCTGTTATTCCAGTACATTTTTATAATACCCTGACTTATCACAATTTGCTGCAATACCACAGCATCTACTTTACTTGTATGTTGTATATATTTCTTTTCCTGATGACCTTTGTTTTAATTCCTGATGGGGTTTGAACACATGTCATGATACAATCCACTTTTAACCTCAGTTTGTAGCTTATGGGCATCAGGCAGTATCTTCCTCCTCCCTGTATCATTTATGTCCAAGTGAACCACACTTAAACCTCATTGTATTCATAGGCTTATTTAATTCCGTCTTTTAAAAAGTTAGACTCATGCTATAGAATGTGATGATGAGCATATTTTACAAATAAAGCTTTAAACCAAGGTCATAAATTATGGTACTGAGGTACAAGAATTCTAATCAAGCTCTTGGTATATTTTAGCATAGTATATGACAGAAAAGTGAGTGTGGGGCCTATTATCTCCATTTGCCACACTGTAGATTATCTATTACCTTCACTTTATGTTCTTTGTTATAGAGCAACTCAGTTATAGTTATTATGCCTAGATTTTATTTTATTGTATATTATATTTTTGGATTATAATATAATTATACTCCTATTTTTTATATCCTACCCCTCTCACCTTTTGCAAATTCATGGCCTCATTTTCTTTATTATTTTCTACATATATAGTATTACTAAATATATAAATGCAATTTGTTCTGTATGTATAATGTTACTTGTATGAATATATATTCAGGGCTGACCATTAGTTATTGGATAACCAATTGGTGTCTTCTTCCCTATTTCTTCTGCTCTTAGCATCCCCTAGTTGCTTGATGTTCTTTGTCTATGGTGTGGACCCTGTGAACTTTTCATCTCCCATGTCAGGATGTCTATTGATATAATCCTTGCTTAAGTCCTGCTTAAGCAACCATGTAGGAGAGACTTCATGTGTGTAGCTTCTGAAATTCCTAAAGTTGCAGTCTTACACTAAAGTCCTTGTTCCTTTGCCTCCTATGAATCCCCCCACAACTCTTTTGCAATGATCTCTCAGTGTTAGGTATATTAGTTGTGTCGTAGATGAAACATTTGGGATTGGGCACCAAAGAGAGTTTTCCTTAGTGAAGAGTACAGTTATCGTAATTTCAGGGTATACATATAAATATTTTGAATATACCTAGAGATTATACTGGATTAGTAAAGTGGCAATTGTAGATTCTCTTCCAATAACCATGACTGCACTAGCCTTGGGTAGTTGGCTAGGTTTCCAGTACCAGGTATGGTTTTCCTCTTGATGAGAAGTTCAGTCCGGAATACTTTCTCTCAGGATTTATGTGCAGCTATTTTAACCCTAAGGTTAATTGTGCTATGCTTGTTATTATTGTGATTCATTGCCATCATAGAAAACAGGACTATTGATGTCTTTTCTCTTTTTGAAGCTTCCATGGCACCTTCTGGTTCCATGAAATATTTTCCACAACTAGAAAGCATTCACCATTTGAAATTTTTTGATGCGAATATTGCTTCAGTGTCTTTTCTTCAAAGTCTCCTTCTGAGCTTAAGTAATTGTATGAAGGAAAACTAAGACTAGATCATTGTGGAGAGAACAGTGACCCTAATCATAAATGACAAAATGAGGAGAAATCTGTTGGTCAACTCTGAGAGATTGTAAGTTGAGATTCAAAGTGCACTGGGTCATGACATGATTGTAGAAACATGACATTTAGATATAACTTAAAATGGCCCATCATATAGTTTTCCAGATTGGCTAGAATTTCCTTAATTTCTCATAATCAAATGAAATTTCTATATTGTAGGCCAAGTCATCTCAATAATAATACAATAATATAATAATATAACATTCTTATATCAGCAAACTGTTGATAGAGTTCACTCTATCTATGTCAATCATTGTTCAAGAATACTCGAAGAATGTCCATCTTTAATAACTGATAGAAAGTAGAGACAAAAACTCTGTCACCATATTACAGTCTCTTACCAGTTCCTGGTTACGAGTAGTTTTCAGCATTAGCTTTTACTGATAAAGATTTTATATTATTTCATTGGCTCTCTAGAAAGGAACTTTGTTTGACATGTTGTGACATTAGCCTTGATAGAAATGAATGGGTAAAACAGGGTCATATGCAAATAAAATGCAGGCCAACATGTACCTTCAATTAAATATGGGAAAATGTTCTGTGGTCTCTATTAAAGCTTTTATTATGCTTCTTTTCTCTTGTGTGGTTAGAAAATACATACCATTTACCTGGATAAAGAAGAAGAACATAAAAAAGATGTATAGTTTCAGTAAGAAACCAAAGAGTGTTCATTTGTAAGTAGTTTGCTCAAATAAAATTTCTATGGTAGTTGGCATTGCTCAAGTGAGTCATTAGTTACAAATTGAATTAGTACACTAGGCAAAATAATGCTGTGTCAATACTATTGATGTGGAGTCAAGTTGCTTCTCCAAATATCATGACATTTCTACATCACAGATCATTTTTACTTTAATATTAGTAAAACTCTACTTGTAAAACTGATTTTTCTCATTTGGAAGATTTTCTGTCTCCATATTTTATACTTTGAGAGAGTAAATGAGAATAGTAAATATTTTTGTCAAATAAAAATGATCACTACTTGCAAAAAGAAATCATTGCACTAAATAATCTTCCCAGATAAGACATCAAGTCAACTGGAACTTATATTGTAAACAATGAAACTCTATAGAAAGATCATCAAACTCAATAGGTTGGTAACTTTATAAGGTATAAAACCTGTTTTAACCTAAAACATAATAATGATTTAAAATGCAAAGAAAAACATGGCAGCAGGCTTGTTTCTGTGGCTTTGCTATAGGTATTTGAAAAAAAAAGTGAAGTATTTTCCTCAGCACAGCACAATTACTAGTTCATTGCATGGAATCCTTATCTCTAACAACCCTTTACGCCTTCAGCTAATGGGAGCTTTCATTTTGCATGATCATTCCTTGGTTATGAGCCATTGCAATACTTCTGACTTTTCAATCAAAACCAGAATTTATAAACACAATAAGAGAGCATCTATAAGTCTGAGCCAGCAACTGAAGCAGGAGAAAAAGATGTATGTTAATGATTCAAGGACTAAAATGACTAGGCTATTCTTAGATAATAACTGTTTCATGTTCAGAATTAATAATTTTTATACATACTTATAATTATTAACTAAATTTTAACTCTTTTTGAGAAAATGTTCTGGTTTTGCAGAAATAAAATAAATTACTGGAATGAAAAAGTTGTGGAATATGAGAAAAATATATGTGACATATTTTGATGGAGGTGAATTGTCAACAGCAGGACATGGTTTTAAGCAGTTATATAATTGACATGACTCATTATTCCAGAGTAAACTTTTATAAGCAAAGCTCAGTCATATAAAATTTGGATGGAAGAGACATTACAGGCAGTGCAATGATGAAAAGAGAAAGTTAAAAGAGCAGTGGTCCTGAAAACTTACCTGTAATGAGCAATAAAATGATAGCAGATCATTATCTGTTTGTAGGAAATTCAGAAATTCATAAACTGATATAGGGCCCAGAAAAGAAATGAGTGGAAAGCACCAGTGCACTCTGTGCACAGAAATTGAAGAACCGTTATTATGGAAAACCTGAATGTGCAGTGGGGTAAATAATAAATTAAAAAGCTGCTGATTCAGGAGTGAGATCCCATCTTCCTATCAAGGAGAAGCAAATGGGTGGCTCAAGGGTGGAGTGGTGCAATTTAATAAGATAGCCCTGAGAATATAAAATTGAAGAACTCTATATGAATGGAGGCTACAGAATGTTATTTAGAGGAATTAAATTATAACAGCAGCACAGAACTTGAAGCTATTTTTAGTCAGATGTAGCAAAAGGCTACACAGTGCACCTATACCAATTCTGGGAGGAAATAGTTGTACATAAATAAAACCCATATGTGAGAATTTTTCTTTTTTATTAATTATTCAAATAACATCCCAGTCACAAACCCTTACCCCCTCTCCTCCTTGTCCCAAACTACCTTCCTGTTTCCCCATCCCTGATTCCCTACTCCTCAGAGAAGGGGAGTCCTCCCTACCCACCCACCCCAGCATATCAAGTTGCATCAGGACTGAGTACATCCTCTTCCCCTGTAGCCTCACAAGGCAGCCCAGCCAGGGTAAAGTGATCAAAAAGTAGGTATCAGAGTCTATGTCAGAGTCAGCCCACATTCCCCTTACTAGGAGAACCATTGAGACCCAAGCTGCCTATCTGTTACATCTGGGTAGAGCACCAAGGTCCAGTTCATCCATGGTCTTTGGTTGGAGCTTCAGTTTCCACAGTCCTCAACCCCAACCAGGGCCCTAGTTAATTGGCTTTGTTAGTGCTTTTGTGGAACTCCTGTCCCTTCTGAGTCTTTCTATATTTCCCCCCCACTCTTCCACAAGATTTTTTGTTCCACGCAATGTTTGGCTGCGAGTCTCTGCATCTGTTTCCATCAGCTGCTAGGTTGAGGTACTCACAGGACAGTTATGCAAGGCTCCTGTCTGCAAGCATAGCAGATTATCTTTATTAGTGTCAGGGGTTGGTTGTCTCCCATGGGGTAGGTCTCAGGTTGGTTCAGGCATTGTTTGGACATTTCCTCAAGCTTTGCTTTATTTTTGTCCCTGCGTATCTTGTAGGCAGAGTAAGTTTGGGTTTAATATTTTTGTGGGTGGCTTGGTGTTCCCCTTCTTCCACTAGGAGTCTTATCTAGTTAAGGGTGGCCTCTTCAATCTTCATGACCACTGCTGCTAGAAATCTCAGCTAGTCATCATCCTATCCTCCCAGGAGCATACTATGTTGTAGGTCTCTAGCATGTCACAGAGAAGCTCATGTCCAAGATTTCTGTTCTCTGTGTAAGCCCCCAGCCATCTCACCCCTGCTCTTCCTAGGTCTGATATGGACACTCATTTTTTTCTGTGCTCCCTCCCTCTGTTTCCTCTCTTTAACCACTTCAACTGTATATTCTATTTCCACTTCTGAGCGAGGTGTAAACATCTTCATTTGGGTCCTCCTTTTTACTTATCTTTGGGTCTGTGAATTGTAGTATGGTTATCATGTACAATATGGCTAAAATCCACTTATATAAGTGAGTACATACCATGTTTGCCTTTCTGCATCTGGGTTACCTCACTCAGGATGATCTTTTCTACTTCCATCCAATTGCCTGCAAATTGCATGATTTCCTTGTTTTTAATAACTGAGTAACATTCCATTCTGTAAATGTACCACAGTTTCTTTATCCATTTGCTTGAGTGTCAACTGGGTTCCAGTTTCGGGCTATTAGGAGTAAAGCACATACGAACATAGTTAATCAAATGTCCTTGTATGGTGGAGCATCTCTTGAGTATATGCCCAAGAGTGGTATAGCTGTGTCTTGAGGTAGCACTATTTTCTGACAAAGCTCAAGATTGATTTCCAGAGTGATTGTAAAAGTTTGCATTCCTACCAGCACTGGAGGAGTGTGCCCCTTTCACCATATCTTTGCCAAGATGTGCTGTCACTTGAGACTTTGATCTTAGCCATTCTTTTGGGTGTAAGATGGAACCACAGAGTCATTTTGATTTATATTTCCCTGAATGCTAAGGATGTTGAACATTTCTTTAAGTGCTTCTCGGCCAATCAAGATTCCTCTGTTGAAAATTCTCCATTTAGTTCCACTTTTAAATTGGATCATTTGCTTGTTGTTTTTTTTTTTTTAATTTCTTGAGTTCTTTATATATTTTTCATATTAGCCCTTTGACAGATATAGGATTGGTGAAGATCTTTTCCCAATCTGTAGGCTGCCTTTTTGGCAATCAGTGCAGCAGATTATGTTTAGGGGACAAACATGCAGTCCAAGGAGTCTTTTGAAAACTGTCTTCTCTATACCGTATGGATCAGAAGTACCATTCTCAAACTGCCTCACTTCTAACTGAGGACATGTATTTCCTGCTTAGAGAGAGCCAAGGCAGATGGAATTCAGAATTTGAAAAACAATGATGCTTCAATTAATGGGCTGCTGACACGCAGCCTCTGTGGTGCATATTTTACTCCTACATACATTTTACTCATGCATACACAGTCGTGTATATGATTTTTTAACCTTTTAAAGAGAGGATCATCACATTTTATGACAGAATGTTCCTGAAGAGAATTCCGTATGTATTGCATTTAGCAGTTTAATTCAGTGGTAACAAAGAGAAAGGTATACAATCCAATTTCAGAAGCAAAATGAACTACTGACGTACTTGGTAAAGACAAGTCCAATTTCAAAATCAAATAGTCTTCCTCTCAATGTGTGGCAGATCTAATTAAATTTAAGTCTAATATGATAGAGGGCAGGAAAACTTCTGCTTGTGCTTGATATGTATGTTGAGAGAACAAGGAATGGAGAACACATTCTAATTTCTACTGAGAAGAAAATAGTAACTGAGTATGTTATATTGGAAAGAGTTGAAACATGTGCTCCATTTCCTCTCAGTTATGGGATGACATTACTTCTCGGTTCTTAGCCAGATTCCAGGGAAGCAGATAGATAGAAAATTATGGAGTACATAATAATATAACAACATTAGAATTTATAGTTCTTCAATACTTAATTGCTTTATTGTTTCACTTCCTTGCAAGGGGATAATATGAAGAAAGTAGAAAATTTTCAGGAAATAAGTTAGGAATAACATTTATAATTAGATAATAACTTTTATTATGAAAACATTAAGCAAATAGTATCATTTAACAACCATTTATATCTTGAAAATTAACTAGAATGTTTTGAGAAGTAATTGAGGAATAAAAAAAGTGCACCTGTCCAGTGTCATTCTTGCCAGTAGTGAGATGTTTTGCCTGCTGCTTTGATAGGCATGCCAGTTGGGTTCTCAGATATCTATAGATTCAAAACTCTGTCCTAAATTTAAAGCAATGATTAAACTTATGTTTCCAAACAGTAAGCTTATGTACATTAAAAATGCATTTAGAAAGACATGAAAAGGAATACTTCAGAACTCAGCTAGTGGAAATGTCTTAGTCATATATTTACATAGGCTGTTCTTAATGTGAATCTGCCTTTAAGTGGAATCTTTTAGGTAGCTTTATCATTTAGAAAGGAAAATATTGGCAAGTGCACAAACATGTGACAAAGAAGGCAGAGGCAAAAGTCTGCTTGCACAAGAAGCAAAGTAAGAAGAAATAGAGGTCTAAGAAAATTCAGTAATAAAATAATATTAGGCTAGCAGCCACAGATCAATGGAAACAATAAGCTTTTTGTTTAGTTTTTGTATCAGAGCTTTTATTAAAAATGAAAAAAATAACAACTACCTCAGAAGTTATATATCACATAGAAGGAACTCAGCCTGGAGGAAAGGAAATTTTCAAATCAATTAGCAACCTAACATCAGGGCAGATTTCCCCAATTATTGAGGAGTGTGCAAGGTCTTGAAATTGAAATTCCATGGCTTTGTGGCCTCAATCATTGAACAATATTTGTTACTAATCTCTGGGTTTCTAACATTTCTTTGTAAGATGTTTCCATACAAAAAATGGCATCTCTGCCACTGATCTCCTATTTTACATAAGTTGTTCTCATCCTTTTATTGTTTCAGTCTTTGAAATCACAGTGTTTTATGATAGGGATGCTCTGAAATGTAGCTTAAAGGATGATTTCTGCATAAAAGGGCTAAGCTTGAAATAATGCTGATTAATGCCACTAGTTTTGCAGAAATGTCTTCACTCTGCTCTGTATGCATTTGCCTTTTGAAATCATTCCACTAGGAATTTTGTCTCTGACTTTGGTGTTCTAATCTTCTGCTATCAGGTTGACACTGCATGTTGCTAACTTTCACAAAAATGTCTGAAATTTGCAGGAAAGCTTGTCTTTTTGGCTGCCTCAATGAGATAGTGATGTGCCAGTTGGTAGGAAGAATGCTTATATTGGGAGATTAGATAAATATTTTAACTAGTTAAATGGTGTGTTGGAAGAAAAAGATATTTGACATAGATGAGAGTATTTTGAATTTGATTTCATTTTTTTGTTTTAATTTTAGGAAAAATATTCACTACGTACCTCTATTTTGATTCATTATGAATTTCTTCTCTAACTATCAGGAGCAAAAGACCATATATTCAGAAGTTGAAATGTTTTATCATGTCAGTTGAAAAAGTCCACCTAAATATTTCTACAATTGGGAAAAGAAAATACACATTGCATTTTCCATGATTACTAATCAGTGTTAACCATAGTATAAACACAGTATTTTATTTCTTAAAATGTTGTTGAAAGTGGTCTACTCACAGCAACCAATCAAAGGCAGAAATATTGAATCTCAGAATCTTTAGTAAGTTGAGAAATTATTCAAAAGCTTCAGATTTGTTCGCCATTATACAAGGGTTCACGCATTGCTATAGTTCTTCTAGTCCAATGTCTTCAAGCGATTTCGGCTATCATTAACTACATAAACACAATGGTATCGGCCATGCCTGTTCATGTCACATTGATGCTGAGCCCAGGCAGACTGCAGACATAGAAGTTGTCTAGATTCTCATCAATAAGAAGTATTTCTTGAAGACTTATAATAAAATATATTTAAATTTTATGAAAATGTTAAGATTTTGCAAATATGAAAAAGAAAACATCACAAAATTACGCATGAGTTTCTGCACTCAATTATCAGATTGCTATTGCTCATTAAGACAGCATATACTTTAATGGATATATAAATTACAAATGTAGTTGTTATATGTATTTGCTAGTAATACAAAATTCATTTCCATCTTTTTAATATAAAGTAATTTTATTTTATTTTTAAGTTATGTACATTAGTGTTTTGATTACATGTATGTCTGTATGATGGTACCAGATCCCCTGGAACAGTACGTACAGACAATTGTGAGCTGCCATGTGGGTGCTGGGAATTGAACCCAGGTCCTCTGAGCTACCTCTGCAGCCCCTATTTCTATCTTTTTAAACCGCCAAATCAGCAATAGAAAAAAATTATCTTTTAATAGCTGAGTAGTATTCCATAGTGTAAATGTATCACAGTTTCTTTATCTATTGTTCTAATGAGGGACACTCAGGTTGTTTCCATGTTCTAGCTATTATGAATAAGGCTGCTATGAACATGGTTGAGCAAATTTTCTTGTTGTGTGCTGGAGCATCTTCTGGGTATATTCCAAGGAGTGGAATAGCTGGGTCTTGCGGAAGCCCTATTCCCAGTTTTCTGAGATAGCACCAGATAGATTTCCAAAGTGGCTGTACTAGTTTGCATTCCCACCAGCAATGAAGGAGTGTTCCTCTCTCTCCACATCCTCGCCAGCATGTGGTGTCACTTGAATTTTTGATCTTAGCCATTCTGATGGGTGTAAGATGGAATCTCAGAATTGTTTTGATTTGCATTTCCCTGATGACTAAGGAGGTTGAGCATTTCTTTAAGTGTTTCTCAGCCATATGATATTCCTCTGCTGAGAAATCTCTGTTTAGTTCCAAGCCCCATTTCTCAATTGGGTTATTTGGTTTGGTGGTGTTTAATTTCATGAGTTCTTTATATATTTTGGATATTAGACCTTTGTCAGATGTAGGGTTGGTGAAGATCTTTTCCCAGTCTGTAGGTTGTTGCTTTGTTTTGTTGGCAGTGTCTCCTGCCTTACAGAAGCTTCTCAGCCTCCTAAGGTCTGATTTATTAATTGTTGACATTAAGGCCTGGGCTGTTGGTGTTCTGTTCAGGAAGTTGTCTCTTGTGCCAATGTGTTCCAGGCTCTTCCCCACTTTTCCTTCTATCTGACTTAGTGTATCTGGTTTTATGTTGAGGTCCTTGATCCACTTGGATTTAAGTTAAAAGCAAGGAATTCCCGAAATTTGGCGACAAATGGATTGAACTAGAAATGATTATAATTAGTGAGTTAACCCAGAAGCAGAAAGAGTCAAATGGTATATACTCACTTATATCTGCATACTATCCCAAGGGGCATGTCCCATGAAAGTCTTCACTAACCAGGAATCTGGGATGGAGGGGAGGGCATCCTACTGGGACTCTAGATGAGAGAAGCATTAGAGAATGGCAATGTTGAAGGATCCAGAGGATCCTAGAAACCTATAAGAAGAACATTATAATAGGCAGATTTGGGCCCAGGGATCCTGCTCAAACTATGGCACCAGCCAAGGACAATACAGGCCGTAAACTTCAAACCCCTACCCAGATCTAGCCAATGGACAGTACATTCTCCATAGTTGAGTGGAGAGTGGGGTCTGACTTTCACACGTACTCTGGTGCCTCTTATTTGACCACGTCCCCTGAATGGGGAGACCTGGGGACACTCAGAGGAAGGATAGCAGGTTACCAAGAAGAGACTTGATACCCTATGAGCATATACAGGAGGAGGAAGTCCGCCTCAATCACAGTCATAGGGGTGGAGAGTAAGGGGAAAATGGGAGGGAGGGTGGAATGGGAGGATACAAGGGAGGGGATAACCATTGAGTTGTAATATGAATAAATTAATAAAATAAAATTAAAAAAGAAAAAATTATCTTTACCACTTTGACAGTGGTTTACTTACTATTATTTAATATTCTTTTGTAAACTATCAGGAGATATGTGAACCATAAAAATACAATTTTGTGAATTATATGTGTACAAAGATACACATAGATTTCTTTCAACAAAAAACTTGAACATCATAATTTAATATTTATTTATATATGCACAAATGTCAATTTTTCATTCTTAAGCCTAGCTAAAAATATTGTCAGTCATTTTTTCTTTCTGGAGAGATCATATATTCTATTTGCAGAATGATTTAGATTATTTTAAAATGCTACTCTTGAAAGGTAAATACCAAGGTCATTTAAATGAAAAAATTTCAATTAAGTTTAGATATCTTAAATTTATGCAGAAAATGATGGAAAATATTGCAAATTAAGCAGCCTAATGAAAACCTTATATCTGATTTTACTGGTGTCTTCCTTAAGCTTAACACAGTGTAATGGACATCGCAGGTATCATATTTCCAGGTAATGTACACTGATGTTTACTGTTTGAAGTCAGACAATAAGAATAGCAGCCCTCTTAGCAGAAAATTTGTGTACTATTACTTATGATTCATTGTGTAAATATTTTTAACTACTTCACAATTTTGAATAATTTTTAAAAATAAAATTTAAAACTTTAATATTCTTTGAATAGTCTTGAGTCTTCTGATGAGTTTTTTTCTGAAATTATGTGTCAGCTGCCATTACATATATGTTGTACTTGTGAGTAACATTAGAGATTTAAACAACAAGAAAATTTAAATATGCAAGGTAATAATTTTGAACACTAAATCCATATTCATAAATTATAGGCAATACTAATTAGTAAACTGTGATAAATAGTACTCTATTAGTTAGTTCAGATACTAGCACTCTCTTGACATGTAATATGTTCATCATTGATATCATCTTTTTTATCAATATTGTCCTAAGTATTTACCTATTAGAAAGGTACTATGTACCTGATCTTATTCTAGACATTGTAGATTGCTTTGAAGTATGTCATGAATATTAGTGATTTGTGTTAGTTAAAATTTAACAAAGGCACATATGCCAAGTATATTGGAGTAATATATTGATGTATAATGAGAATACTGCACATATCTTACTACAATTTTATATTTTTCACTAAATATATTCTGTATAATGGAAAGAGAGTTTATTTGTAAATGGCTTCTGAACATCAAAGGAAAATTCAACAGAGTAAAACAACAATAGAAAAATTGGTCAAAAGCTGACAACTTCCATCTAACACAAGAAATATATAAGGAACTCAACATAAGCAATAACAAAAAGTAATTCAATTAAGAATAAAGAAATGATGTGTAAATAAAACTTCTAAAGAAACATGAGTTACCAACAAATATATAAAAATGTTTAATTTTAGTAGCTATCAAGGAAATAGAAATCAATGGTATTATAAGGCATCACTTCACTCCAGTTAGAGTAGCTATTAGTTAGAAAAAAATACAAATGGTGGTGCAAAACAGAAACAAGATATCACACACTTGAGTTGAGAATATAAATTAGTCCAACTAGAATGAAGGAGTTCCTCAAGTAACTAGAAATAGGGCTCCTATATGATCCTCACATTCTACTTGTTAGTATGTATTCCAAGGAAATCAAGTGAGACTATCAAATAAATAATATGCACCCATGTTTCTTATTAGGATATTCATAATAGCTAAATATAAAATTGATCTAGGTAATTATAACAATTTTTAAAAATGTGTATTATATATACTATTATTAAATTATAAATAAAAATGTTATCCTATAAATTTCACAAAAAATGATAGAAGTGGAAGAAAACATGTTTTTTGTTTTTTCAATTTTTTTATTACAATTTATTCACATTACATCCCAATTGTAGTTTCCTCACTCTTATCTTCTTGTTTCTACCCTCCCTCTGGATTTGGACCTAGGTGGGGGGCTGCACAAACTGATGCACCAACCAAGGAGATTGAAAGCAGAGATCCTAGATACTCTGTTTATATATAGCCAATAGACAGCTCATTCTTCATGTGGGAAAGGGTAGGAGAGAGCTGACGACTGCCTCTGCGTCTGACAGGAACTGTGGTGCCTGCGATTTGATCACTAACTCTTGCCAGAGAGGCCCTGTGAGAAGACAGCATGTTAAGTGAAATAAATTAGGCATGGATAAGTATTAATGCTCTTCCCATGTATGATGTGAAAAATGTCAATCTCAATGCAAAATACTGATTATTAGAAGTGGAAATACATGATTGAGTGTGAGAGACAACTGAACAAAACAGAAAATCGGAAACTGTAATATATAAGCAAAAATTCACCAGTATGAAAAGTAGAATGCCCCAACCAAAACCAAAACAAAAGAATCAACAAACAAACAAACAAACAAAACTCCAATTACAACTGAGTTTGTTTTGGGTTGACTACCTATTGTTGGGCATGGGGCCTGCCCCTGAGTATGGAGTATGGTTTGTGTATCAATAAGATTCCATTGGAGAAAATTGTTTGCAAGGAGATAGTCAGTTGAAGATAGCTTCTTGGTTAGGGATAGGAGCTTTTGTTCAGTCTCCCTCTCAGTGCTCGTACCACATCTTGCTTTGATATGTGCAGACCCTGTCCTTGCTCCCATCATCTCTGTATAAATCACATGTGCATCAGTACTGTTGTATCTGTAAGGCATTGTTTCCTTGGTGTCTTCTACCTCCACTGGCTTTTACAATTTTTCTACCTCCTCTTACACAAAGTTCCCTGAGGCATGAAGGGAGAAGCTTGATAAAGATATGCCATTTGGGACTCTAAGACTCAGTGTTCCAAGGTTTGTCTGTCTCCGCCCGCCCCTGCTTTCTCTCTCTCTGTCTCTCTCTGTCTCTGTCTCTCTCTCTGTCTCTCTCTCTCTCTCTCTCTCTCTCTCTCTCTCTCTCTCTCTGTCTCTCTCTCTCTCTGTCTCTCTTTCTCTCTCTGAACAATTGTCCAGTTGTGTTTCTCTGTACTTGTTTCCATCTACAGCAATTTGAAGCTTCTCTGGAGAAGGTTTGGAAAGACCCTGATCTATGGGTATAGCAAAATGTTCCTAGGAGTCACATATTGCTACATATCTCTTGAAAAACAGTAGTACTTTTTATTTCTTCCTATGCTCATGGCAGATCTATTCGAGGTTCTTGACCACCTCAGCAGGTTCAGCCATGGGTAGCATGCCATGAATTGAGCCTTAAATCTAAACAGATGGTGGTTGGTTACTCCCACAACTTTTGTTCCACTATTGCACCAGAGTATCATGTAGGCAGGTCATTACTGTAGATTATAGGGTTTATATTTGAGCTAGTGTATGCCCTTATCTTATGATATCATGTGTGTTTTCCCATTCCCCTCTCCCCAGGTATTTCCACTGCCATCAATTTTTTTTTCAATTTTCCATTCATAACATCTGTGTCCAACTGTATTATTTTCTAGTGCTCACTCTCCCTCCATGTCCTGCCAGCCACATTTTTACTTACCTCCCAGTTCCATGAACATTACTCAGTAGAGGTAAAGACTGTAGATAAACACTGGCTAGACTTCTTCAAGTTCAGTTTCATATGTAGGTGTTGTCTTCGGAAATAGAGACTTACCATCTGTTTGTGATAGCAATACACTTGGCAATTGCCTATGTTGTTTGAGGTTT
The DNA here is from genome assembly GCF_903995435.1 of Acomys russatus. NCBI lineage: Eukaryota > Metazoa > Chordata > Mammalia > Rodentia > Muridae > Acomys > Acomys russatus. The sequence goes on along the minus strand of NC_067169.1, from coordinate 75,618,392 downwards.
TCCATAAGGCTTTTTTGGTTAAAAATACAATTAGATTTAACACATTTCTGGCACTTGAGGTTTCACTTGGGGGTGAGATATGCCTAATTGAAGTTTTATTTACCTATTATTTGGAAATTCCATTTATGTTTCTTTCATTTATGCATATATATATTAAGATGCTGTTGCTGTAGTAAGTTTCTTTGTGACTCATCAGATAGGGCTTAATTTTATCTGTCCCTCCCCTTTCTTCCATCCCTAACGCTCTCTCCATTACCTCACCAAACTCTTGCTTAAATGGTACGATGAGTGAACACTTACTTAGAGCTTGGTGTGGGGCATTTTTGATTTTTAATGTAGATTTACAAGAATTTCACACATGAACACTGTATTTACATCACTTCCATCCCATACTCTCATACTCTTCTCCCTAAGTCCTCCTGTGTGATTCCCCCCAACTTAACCAAATAACCTCTTTTTTAAATGTTTTATCATACATACAGGCCCACATGCACATTCACACACACACACACACACACACACACACACACACATACACACACACACACACACACACACACACAGAGAGAGAGAGAGAGAGAGAGAGAGGAGGAGAGAGAGAGAGAGAGGAGAGAGAGAGAGAGAGAGAGAGAGAGAATCATTTAGTATTGTTTGTATGAATATATATTATGTATCTAAGGGTTACTGTTGGAATTTGATAAATTTTCTGTGGAGAAGGCTGATTCTCCTTTTTTCAGCAGTCATTAGTTATTTGTAGCTCTTCTAGGCATGGAGCCTTGTGAAATTTCATGTTTTTACATTGGCATGTCAATTTGGTGTTGTCATTGTTTAGATCTTGCTTATGTATGGCGGTTTGAAAAATAGTGGCCACTATAGGGTCATCTAGTTGAATGTTTAGTCAGAAGGGAGTGGGACTACTTGAGAAAGATTAGAAGATGTGGCATTGTTTGAGTAGATGTTGTTATGGTGTGTCAATGTGGGTGGACTTTCAACTTTCAAAAGCCCAAGCAAAGCCCCTTGTCAGTCTCTTCTTGCTTCCTTCACATTTAGAGGTAGCACTCTTGGCTTTCCAGCAACATGTCTGCCTACATATCACCATGCTCTCCAACATGATGAAAATGAGATAAACTTCTGAAAATGTAAACAATCCTGAGCTAATTACACTATTTTATAAAATTTGTCCTTTTACCACAGGATAGGTCAACGAAACAGAAGCTAAACCAAGAAACAATGACACTAACCAATGTCATGAATCAAATAGATCTAACAGATATCTACAGAACATTTCACCCAAACACAAAAGATTATAACTTCTCAGCACCTCATAGAACCTTCTCCAAAATTGGCCATATAGTAGGTCACAAAGCAAGACTCAACAGATACAAGAAGATTGAAATAATATTTTTATCCTATCAGACAACCATGGACTAAAGCTGGACTTCAACAACGGAAATAACAAAAAGCCTACACACATATGGAAACTGAACAACTTTCTATTCAATGACAACTGGGTCAGGGAAGAAATAAACAAAGAAATTAGGGACGTCCTAAAATTCAGAGAAATGAAGGTACAACATACCCAAATTTGTGGGACACACTAGTGACAGAATATGCTGGCAAAGATGTGGAGAAAGGGGAACATGTCTTCATTGCTGGTGGGAGTGCAAACATATAACCACTTTGAAAATCAATCTGAGTTGTTAAAACAACTCAGAGATTCCATCTTACACCCATCAGAATGGCTAAGATCAAAAATTCAAGCGACACCACATGCTGGCAAGGATGTGGGGAGAGAGGAACACTCCTTCATTGCTGGTGGGAATGCAAACTAGTACAGCCACTTTGGAAATCTATCTGGTGCTATCTCAGAAAAATGGGAATAGGGCTTCCTCAAGACCCAGCTATTCCACTCCTTGGAATACACCCAGAAGTTGCTCCAGCACACAACAAGAAGATTTGCTCAACCATGTTCATAGCAGCCTTATTCATAATAGCCAGAACATGGAAACAGCCTAAGTGTACATCAGTAGAAGAATGGATAAAGAAACTATGGTACATATACACTATGGAATACTACTCAGCTATTAAAAACAATGAATTCCGGAAATTTGTGGATGAATGGATTGAGCTAGAAATGATCATAATGAGTGAGTTAACCCAGAAGCAGAAAGAATCAAATGGTATATACTCACTTATATCTGCATATTAGCCCAAGGGGCATGTCCCACGAAAGCCTTCACTTACCAGGAAACTGGGACAGAGGGGAGGACACCCTATTGGGACTCTACATGAGAGAAGCATGGGAGAATGGCAAAGTAGAAGGATCCAGAGGGTCCTAGAAACCTACAAGTAGAACATTATGATAGGCAGATTTGGGCCCAGGGGTCCCGCTCAATACCCAGATCTAGCCAATGGTCAGAACATTCTCCACAGTTGAATGGAGAGTGGGATATGACTTTCTCACGTACTCTGGTGCCTCACACTTGACCATGTCCCCTGGAGGGGGAGATCTGGTGGCACTCAGAGGAAGGACAGCAGGTTACCAAGAAGAGACTTGATACCCTATGAGCATACACAGGGCGAGGTAATCCCCCTCAGGAACAGTCATAGGGGAGGGGAATAAGGGGAAAATGGGAGGGAGGGAAGAATGGGAGGATACAAGGGATGGGATAACCATTGAGATGTAACAAGAATAAATTAATAAAAAAAAAGTTAAAAAAAAAGAAAATCAATCAGACGATTTCTCAGAAAATTGGGAATAGTGGTACCTCAAGACCCAGCCATACCACTCCTTTATTATTGTCTGTTTCTCTTTCCAGAATTTCCAGTTTCTTTTTTCTTTCTTTGCTTCTTTTCTTTTTTTCTTTCAATCTGGAAGATAATGGTTTGTTTTGGATACAGAGGGGAAAAAAACGTTGAAAATTGAGGATACATAGCCTTGACCTTATTTGGAGCTATCTTTTCTGCATATTTGAAATAAAGATTCTTTAAAGGAAATGATACTTTATTATTAACATCAAAACACTTGGTCAGGTCCCCAAGCTGCTCTTTTTTCCTTCTTTGTTGCTTGTGTGTTAATCTGGTGATTACTACCTTAGATATCTATGCAACTTTCAAGTATTCTGTGGCATCAACAAAGAAAACATAATATAAAAGTGGTTGTATCGTGTAAAGCTTTATCACGACAAAATTTCCCCTTAATAGTATAGACCCATGAAGGGAAACAGAGGAGGAGTGTATCTGGGAGAAGGAAGGTGGGAGGGTGACTGGAAGGAGTGGAGGAGTTTTAGTCAGGATATATTGTATGAGGAAAACATACATGTAAAAAGAAAGAAAAAGTTTCCTGAAGATGCCATTAGGGAGATGATGAGTGAATTAATATTTTAACAAAATGAACTAACCGTAGTAAATTTTCATCCAGGTTCATTAAATTTTCCACTAAATGTGGAACTTAAATGTAGTAAGTAATCAATATGATAGTGAGCAGCGCAACTTTATTATGAAAGTGAAGGAACGATAGTAATATATGGCAGCATAAGGAGGTTGAGAGGGCTGTATGACTGATAAGTTAATAGACAAATTAAAGAAATTTATAAGAAAGGGAATACACTAAATTCAGTAAGAGATAGAATTTGTAGTGATTTTAAGATTTGTAGTGTCAGCTACTGTGAAAGACTATACAACCTGTCTTCTGAAGATGTTAAATAAAAGAACAAATATTATTCTTCATTTTTAACTTTATAAAGTCTTATCAGGTAAGAACACTTATAGTTCTTGCAGAAGACAAAAGATCAGTTCCCAGCACCCACACTGTGGCTCAAAACTGACTGTGACTCAAGTTATAGGGGGTCAAACACAATTTTATGTCCTCTATATGTACTAGGAATTCATGCGGTACTTATATTTGCATCTGGGCAAAACATCCAGAAACGTAAGACAAAGATAAACAAATCTTTAAAAAAATTAGAAACCATGGTAGTTGTGAGAAGCAATTGCTTTGTTATATGGTTTCCAAAAAAATTAGAATTTTAGGACATCATTGCTATTAAAAACTGGTTTTACCTTTGTGTTACATGACTATTGTAAAAGTATAAATACTTGTTATACATTAAAATTTCAATTTATGAAATGTCAAGGTATTATCTTAAATGACACATGTCTAAAAGTGCAGCATACATGAAAATAACAATATATTGCCTTATGTGAAAGTTAGGTTATCATCTAAAAATCAGTAGTCTATGAATTAATATCTTATAGTCTATGGTAGTTCTTTTTCTTTTGCTATGATACAAACGATGACCGAGGCCACTTATAGCAAATTTGTTTTGGCATACAAGTTTTAGAGTGATAGTAGTCTATGATGGCAAATCAGAAGCATGGCAGCAAGTAGCTGGCATGGGGAAACAGAACCTGAACAGGCAGCTGAGAGCTCATATTTCGGCCTGCAAACAAATGAACTGAGGCTGATGGGAGATTTGAAACTCTGAAAGGATGCATCCAGTGACTCTGTCCTTCAGCAAGGCAATAGTTCCTAACTTTCCTCCAACTGTGACACCAACTGGGACCAAGTGTTTAAATGCCCAATACCATAGGGGATATCTTTCATTTAAAGTACCACATTCTGTTCCATGTTCGCCATGTCATAAGAGTTCATATAGTCTTTTAAAATCTAGACACTGTTTAAAAGCTCAAAGTCTCTTCTGAGACCCAAAGCAAGCTCTTAAGCATAACCCACTGTCAAATAAAAAAGCAAGGTATATATGTGCAACATACAAAGGCACAATATACATTATCATTTCAAAATGGAGATAATGGAGATATTGTGGGGAAATAGTATACCAAGCAAGACTGATACCTAATAGAGTGAACGTCAAATCTTGTGGTTCTACGCCTGATGTTAAAGACTTTAATTTCAAAGGGCTCAGATTCCATTAAGTTGCCTTGGTTATTGAATTTGCTGGCTGTAACATACATCTTTCTATTGGGTTGGTTTTACTCTCTCTGTACAGTTCACCTTGGTAAAATGCTACCTCCAATATTTTGGAGGGTATTTACTGTAAATCAGGCTTCGCTTTTACAGCTTCTTGCAAAAGCATCTCAGGGCCTCTTATCCTTCATGCAGGGACTCCCCTAACTACAGTTTATCTGGCCTTGGCAGCTCTTTGAAACCTTCAAGGAAGATTCCTTTACTCTTATATCTTTCATGATTCTAAATCCATAATCATGTGGAAGATATTTCTAAATTTGGAAGCCAAGGTAAGAATGGACTCTTGAAAATATACATGTATATATATGAAATCTGTATTACTACAGTAATCAACTCCTATATTTAGGAGTTAGAAACACGATTCAGTGATGAGAGTTCAGGACAAAATTTGATGGTCAGAAGACTGTATATCTAGGAATGGTGCTGCTAGTTACACAGTCTTCCAGATTTTTCAGTTAAAGGTTAATCTTTTAAGTTCAAGAGAAATGCAGAAATATGACAGTTTCTTACTTGGACACAGATGGTATAACTGAAAGAGCCAGAATTGTGAGCATGTTCTCCTTTCTCTATGGAAAACAGTTTTAAAATCATTTTCAAAGGGTAGTTTATTTTCTTCCTTTCTGAGTTTGACCCACGAATGCCATGAACTGTTATTTATTAGAATACTTGTTTAGATGAGTCAAACAAAAGCTGTTTGTTGAATTTTTAAAAATACTACATTTAGCTTTTTTGAACAGGCAAGACCACTCTGTCTAACAGATGGTTCAGCAGTTGTAAGAAAATTATTCACAACCCAAAAGCAGCATAAACAATCACTTGAAAACACTGTTTGTTCTCAATTTACATATTTTAGAAGATAAAACGATTCTGTTTTGTCTCCTTTTCTCACTATGTCTTTTAGTAGACATTTCATTTTTTTTAAATTTAAACATAGACAAGCAAATAAAACCTCTTGTTGGACACTGGGCTGATATCAATCTTATGAGCTTTTTAAAGGATTGTGAACTCATTGAAAAAAATTGAGAGTTTGAATCATGCTGAACTTTATTTTTTGATACTTAAGTAGTAAATATGAAGAAGGAAGTTAGTTTAAGGAAATAATTTTCTGTTACCATGTTCTACATTCATTTCTTTTTTTGTATGCATTTTTTTATTAATTTATTCTTGTTACATCTCAATGTTTATCCCATCCCTTGTATCCTCCCATTCCCCCCCCCATTTTCCCATTATTCCCCTCCCCTATGACTGTTCCTGAGGGGGATTACCTCCCCCTATATATTCTCATAGGGTATCAAGTCTCTTCTTGGCTACCTGCTGTCCTTTATTTGTGTGTGTTATGGGAGAGAAAAAATCAATTCTTCCAATAAATAAGTCCATGAAAAATTTTCTTACATAAGTATTCTAGTTTAGTTTCCGTTCTTGTGATAAATATCATGATCAATATTAGTTTGGTAAGGGAGTGTTGGAATTGTAGTGCCACCACACAAAAATCTTAAATGTATTTTAAAAAGAATTATAAGATATTTGAAAATATATTCAAGCAAGCATTGTGCAGTGCATTATCTTCCACCAAGATCACATAAGCATCATGTTCCACATGGAAAAGAAGTGCAAAGGGTTTTATTAAGTATAGGAATACAAACCTTCAAAGTGTCTATTTCTTTAAAAAACCAGAAAAATCTAACATTTTTCAACTTTGAGTCCTAAATTCCATTTGACTTCATTTTCCTTTCAGAGGAAAAAATATCCAAAATAATTTCATGATAAATTTAAAGCAAACTCTCCTTTCAGATATTTAAAAGGGAAAATGATAGGGGTTTAGTCTCTGTATAGCTATATTATACTTTCCATCTCTTTTACTTGGAAGAACATGTGCTTGACTAATTGATTAGGCTATATTATTTCCTTATAAAGTCAGACCACTCAATAACTGTAATGAAGAAAACTACTGCAAGACATACAATGTATGTTATAGAAACACAATATTTACATAATGTTATCTATCAGGAGTATCAGAAACCCACCCTTTGCATAGATATCACACAGGGATAACAAAGTCATATCACATCTCCAAAGGTAAGCATTCATGCTAATTCCCATGATGACATTGCAATTGCTATTTGTGTTAGCAGTGCACCTATGTGAGCTATGCTCAGCAAAAGAAAGCATACTTTTCTGCCAAATAAATGTCAGGAATTGTGTTTTACATCTCTACAAAACTAGTGCTTTGGGAGAAGACTTAGAGAGGCTATCAATCACAAATAGCCACAAACAGATCAGATTGATCCTGATAGTTAAAGCTACCTTATGGATTGCAGGCCTGTGAATATTGTGCTGTTTTCCAAAGTGTTCGTAGTTTAGATATTTCTTCACCTCTATTTTCAGTGTAAGATGCTACAGTAACCTATTGATTTTTCTACAAGCCCAAACCTCCTTTGCTGTGGTATTTCCTATATATTTGTTACATGGCGCTCTGAATGTCAGCCATAAATAACTCCACAGGTTAAAAAAAAACAAAACAAACAAGCAATCAAAACAAAATGACAACAACAGAAACAGGAACAGAAGCAACAGTAACCCATGAAGTAGTTCTGTAACCACTTGTGTTAGAACTTGAATCCTATCTAATTTTTCTCTGACCATGTCCCCTGGAGGGGGAGACCTGGTGGCACTCAGAGGAAGGACAGCAGGTAGCCAAGAAGAGACTTGATACCCTATGAGAATATACAGGGGGAGGTAATCCCCCTCAGGAACAGTCATAGGGGAGGGGAATAATGGGAAAATGGGGGGGGGGGAGGAATGGGAGGATACAAGGGATGGGATAAACATTGAGATGTAACAAGAATAAATTAATAAAAAAAATTTTATTCTGCTCTGTTTCCTCATTTTTATTAAAATAAAAATGAAAGGGCATATTGATATAGTGGGAAAATATATTTTTCAGATTTAAATATTGGTTCATCCATTGGTTACTGTCCAATTCAATGACCTTAAACAGGAGAGTCACATAACTCTTCAGAGCCTCAGTTTTCTTCTATTTTAGATAGGAACAAAGCTTTGATACAGCCATGAATCGCACTAAATAAAAGGTAACATTGTTAATACTCTTTTAAAAATACTCTGTAGGACACATTTATGCTTTCCTTATAAAACTCAAATAAATTCTGCATTAATTTTTCCCAGCAATTTCTTTCCCCCTACTATGGAAGGACTACTAATATAATGTCTTAAATTTTTCTTTCTTCCTAAAAATAGTTATAATTCCATAAAAGTTTGCATTTTGGAAGAGTCTATTACCATGTTTAGGTTTGAAACTGTTATTCTCGTTACCAAAAAGAGACTTGATACCATATGAGCATATACAGGGGGAGGTAATCCCCCTCAGGAACAGTCATAGGGGAGGGTAATAAGGGGAAAAGGGGAGGGAGGGACGAATGGGAGGACACAAGGGATGGGATAACCATTGAGATGTAACAAGAATAAATTAATAATAAAAAATTAAAAAGAAACTGCTATTCTCTAAAAATCAAATCTTTCTTCTCAAAAATATCTTTGAAATAAAGCAATGGAAAGAACTATATTCTGAGCTTTTTGCTAGAATGGAATTCAATTTTCTGAAAGCTTGAAATATTTTTCTTCTGCTGTTTCTATTCCACTCAGACTGGCAAATGCCTGAGGGAGATGGCATTCTGCTATATTGCTTGACTTGCTCCAGTCTCCACTGAAAAAGACTCATGAAATGTCAGCAGTAGGAGCCTCCTCTTGCAACATAAGCAGGCATGAGTCTCAAACACATCCAAACTCTTTGTTGGTGTGCTGAATCTCTCATAATGCCCAATTGATGACATCAAGCAAATAATGACATCAAGTATTCAAGAAACTGAAGAAGTATACGTTATGTAGGTGTAGAACTGAGCAGCAAATATATTGTGTCTTCAGTCCTTGTTCATCCTCTAGATGATTGAATTAAAAATAATCTACCTAACATTAGCCATAGCCAGACTGTTTCTTTTTTATTCATTCATTATTTCACACAAATTTAACATACTTTGATAGTATATTTCCCTTATTCTCCTAGAATTTTTAACATGAGTTTAGTGATAAAAGGCTATTGTATTTTGTCAGTCATATTTTTCTGTATCTAATGAGATGTTGACAGTTTTAATTTTTATTGTGTAATATTGAATAATACATGATTTAAATATTTTAAATTTAACTTTTAAATTAAATTAATATTCTTGAATAATGCTTACTTTCAGAGGATATATACTGACAAAAAAGTGGGAGAATTTAATGTAAAAAGAATTATACCATCTAATTAGTCAGTAAAAATGACAAGTTTCACTTACCTGGAACATTGATGTCAAAGAAATACTATTGTCTTTATTAATCTAGCTATGTGCTTAGATGTAGAACTATAGACAATTAACAGCTGTTATAAGAAGAATCAATCTTCACCAGGAATTAACCTCTTGATTGGTTATCCAACATTAAGTGGGCATACCTAAAAATATACATATGGTCAACACTTAATGGATTCATCATATTGTATTGTAATATTTATTCATTAAAATTAATAATTTAAAGTTAGTATACAAATGGATGGGGTTCATTGTGTTAAATACACATATGTGCTTTAACTTTGTCATCTCCATTACCTACTGTCTTCCTGCTCTATTCCTTACACACTGATCTAGTTTGCTGATATCCATACTTCCCCTTTTCTAATTTCATTTCACATATATTCTATTACCCTCTCTTTACACGCAACTTAATTAAGATCTCTTTTTCCTCTTTGATGGTCTCCTTCTACTTTCATGACTCACTCATATGAATATCTGTGGTATTTTTCTAAGTATAGCTTCTTTTAACACAATGAATTCAAGTTGACCTAATCTTACTGAAATTAGCATTATTAAATTTTCTTTTAGGGCTAAAAATTTCATTGTGGATATGAACCATACCATATTTTCTTTATCTGATCATTTTTTATGTATGGGCTAGTTCTTACATGTCCTAGTAGAAATCTACAAGTAGAGCAATATGATAGGCAGATTTGGGCCCAGGGGTCCCGCTCAAACTAAGGCACCAGCCAAGGACAATACAGGAGGTAAACTTTAAACCCCTTCCCAGATCTAGCCAATGGTCAGAATATTCTCCACAGTTGAGTGGAGAGTGTGATACGACTTTCTCACATACTCTGGTGCCTCACATTGGACCATGTCCCCTGGAGGGGGAGACCTGGTGGCACTCAGAGGAAGGACAGCAAGTAGCCAAGAAGAGACTTGATACCCTATGAGAATATATAGGGGGACGTAATCCCCCTCAGGAACAGTCATAGGGGAGGGGAATAATGGGAAAATGGGGGGGGAGGAATGGGAGGATACAAGGGATGGGATAAACATTGAGATGTAACAAGAATAAATTAATAAAAAAAAAAAAAAAAAAAAAAAAAATATAAGAATTTCTCTGGTTTGCTGACCTAAATTTTTTTACATATACATTTATATTATTACACATATATACAATAGACTACCTATAGCGAGAACCATGACACAATCAGGAATTATATAAATGTTACATTTTTAGTGTTTTGGCTATTTGTATTTAACAGCCTTGAAGAAAATATCTTTCCTATTTTGATGCATCTAAAATTCTGGATATAAATCAATATCTATCATATCTCATCTCTATCAACTTGAAACATCTATCTAGACCTAAAAACATCTTAACCCCTAAACAACTAAAAGGCTTTTGAGTATATATCCAAAAGTAGTTCATTTATATCGCACAAAGGAAGGCTTTCACTTACTTGATTAGGGTTATTCTTTTCATTTGTTTGTTTGATTTTCTGGACAGTATTTCTCTATGTAGCCTTGGCTGTTCTATACGCACTTTGTAGACCAGTCTAGCCTGGAACTAAGGTAGATACACTTGCCTCTGCCTTCTGTGTGCTGGAATTACAGGTGTGTACCACTGCACCTGGCTGATCAGGGTTATTATTATATATTTAATTTTCTTGGAAATCTGAGTTATTTTTTCTGGATTATTTCTCAGGAAGTTTGTTTGTGCTATATGGAAAGGCTACAGACTTCCTAATCTGATACTTTTGCAAGTATGTCAAGTTGAGTTTTCCAAAAGAATCTCTGCAGTTTTTTAAAGAATCATGTCATCTGGCAATAAGAAGACTTATTATTTTCTCATTTATATGTCTTATATTTATTCCTCTTTTCTTATTCTCCATGCTAAGACTTTGAGCACTGCATTGAAAAAGTTGCCAATAGAATAAGTGTAATTAGTAATCCTATGATAGTGATACATTTACAACACATCGCCTATACCTAAGGCTCAGGGAAAATCATGGAAGAAGGGGTGGAAGAATTGTAGGAGGTAGAAGACCAGGACATCCACTATAAAATAACATCTTCTGTATATTACATGGAATCTGCTCCCATGAACTCTCAACAATATAGCTTCCTGAACAAGACCAGCATAATGGCCACACCAACTGACATTGAAATATTCAAGGGAAATTCCACATAGTCTCACCCATAGTTGAAGAGAAAGAGCTGGTCAATGGCTAGTGAGAAATGGAGAATCAATCTTGTCCAGGGAAGAGGTCTTATATAGACTGTTGAATTCAAGAAGGCCAGCACTGGACACATATACAGTACTAGCAAAGCTAAAGGGGCTCAATAAGTTATATACACATATCCACATATATTATATTTATGTATGTGCATATGCATTTAACAATAAGAATTAAAGACAAGCTTATGATTTTAGAGGAGGCATGAAAAAAGTTGAGAGAAGTATATGATGGACTTAATATTTGATTTAGGACAAAATATAAACTATGGTGATGACGCTGCTTCTCTATTAATAATAGGTAGAAAATAGAATCACTCTAGATATAGAACACCTGGTAAATGGTATTAATGAAATATGATAGATATACACAGTGAAAGATTGTTTAGCTGTGAAAAAAACTTAAAATATTGAAGCTTGCAAGTAAATAGATAAAAAGCATAGTAACTCAGGATTAGAAACAAATGCCACTTCTTCTTTCTTATAAGTATAGCCTAGCTTCAAGTCTTTACATTTGTGTATTTATGTAAGTTCCCTTAGAAGAAAGAAAATGGCATTAAAAGATTGAGTTGGAAGTTATCTTAAGGAAAGAAGTTACCACAACACAGATGGGATGAAAACAAAGAAAGTGTATTAATGGGGTATAATGTTTACTCTTGAATAGGGACTGAGGTATGAGAAAGGACCAGGGAGAAAAGCTTAACTAAAATGAAGGGTTTGTAAAAATGCTTTATGTAAGCTTCCAACTTTGTAAATTAGGGGTTGGAAAGATGGATACATGATTAACAATAGTTGTTGCTCCTGAGGAGGACTGGTGGTTGGTTCCCAACAACTAGTTTGGGTGTATCACAACTGCAACTCAAGCTCCAGGGAATCTGACACTCTCTTCTGTCCTCCTCAGGCACTTGTACATTTGTGATCATAGGAGCACAGACACACATTCATACACGTAAATAAAAATTTTAAATAATTAAAAAAAGAGAGTTATAAGGGAGATTCCTTGTATGTATGGATAACAATACTCCTGAAAGCCAAGGGTCATTAAATAGAAATATTGTGCCAAGTAAGTGATATATCCTTATGAATTAACAAGTCAAGAGGCTCTAGAGGTCCCTAAAATAATACCTGCTGTCATTCTTCCTTGATAACCACCATAGTTGTTTAATACGAGGCAACTGCATTCTTAACAAGTATGGAACACATAGTTTGGTTATAATGGAAAAAGAAATGAAACTAGAACTGAGATGGAAATGTGCTCCCTTCAGATGAGATTTGAAAAGGTTGGAAGATACTATACAGAACTGTAAAGATGTGTTCTTCAAGGCTGCAAAATACAAATAACCAAAACACTCTTTGTCTGCCTGAGTCAGAAAGCAGCTACTTTAACTTTTCTTCTATGCTGAATAAAGGATCTGCCTGTGGAAAAAAAGGAATTAATTGTCTCACCCTTAATATGAATCTAACAATCTAAAATACCAACTTGTCAATCAAGAAATGCGTATCTGAGAAATAGTGGTATTAACCACATATCATGTCATTGAATTTTAAGCTTCTACCTCAAGAGAGAATTCATATCTGGTACACTGAACCTGGAAAAAAATTGGCTAAGAATGGCTTTGGTGAACTCACTACTGTTCTTTAGTTAAATTATCATATTACTGATCACTTTCTAAATATTTACATTTATGCCAACAGAAAAGTGCTACTCCTAACCTTAGAGATGTCCATCTTCAAAATGTCTAGTGGTTATGGGAGACATGCATGGCTCCACAGTATCCTGAGTATTAGCAATGGTTGAGTACTGCTCCTAAATATGACATTTTAAAACGTTAAATTTCCAAGGCTCAAAAATCACTGTGAAAGACAGGGCAGAAAGAATATAAGAACCTTAAGATAGGGAGGACAGTGAAATACTGACTTTTAAACATGGAGCAATCAAGGAGTCATGGTTTTATGACTTCACAGTGTCTCTGGCTTTCTGCAGTAGGTCTTCATAAGACTAGGCCAATTCATAGTTAGTAATGGATTGTAAAGGTGCCCAGGACTTCCATATTTTCCTGTTGAAATATTAGCTAGTTATAGATTCAGAAGTTTGGGCACTCCCTAATGATATGCCTACCAGGATCCAGTAAATAGTTTTACACTACAGTCACACTGATGATGCTGATTAAAACTAAAATTAAAATAACACATGAATGTTTGGTTAATAATGGTGAGAGAGCTTAAAATTGCAATAAAAACCCTTATAATTTACTTAAAGTTACTGTTTTTTTTTTTTTAAAAAAATGTAAGCCCAGGTATTGTGGTAGTTTTGAAGCAAAATTTGGTTTATTCAGAAGCCACCATTATTAATAATGAGCAGAACTGTAAGAAAGGTACTGAATCACTGAACAATGTTGTTTTTAAGCAAGATTTTTCCCTATTAATATTCTGAATTTGAAGAAGAAAAATCTTATATATTTTACATATGGCATTCTACTGAGTACATGGTATCACTATATGATAAGACCCATTGGCATTGGAAGATACAAATACGTAAGGAAAGTAAAGATCCCAAGAAGAAACACAAAATTGGAATTTAGAGCCATCAATATTCTGAAAGGCAATGAGCATGCAGCTTTAAATATTCACACAATTGCTTAGAACATAGCTCTGGCAGAAAAATGTGCCCATTAACTATATCATGCTTGCTGTTTTATTTTATCTTTCATGTAAACAAAATTTTGTCTGCATGTGTGTATATGCACCATGTTCATGCTTTGTACTTGCAGAAGCCAGAAAGTGACATAGAACAATTGGAATTATGACCAGTTCTGAGCCACTAAGTGGGTACTGGGAACTGGACCTAGTTCCTTTGCAAGAACAATAAGTGCTGTTAATTTCTGGGCTAGCTGTCCAACCCTTCCTCATATTTATGTTACGTGTTTTTCATCTTATAGTACTAAGAATAGAAGGCTAAGCAACAGTTTTGAGAAATATTTCATGGGGCATTTTCCATTTTCTATTATAAATCTATCACTTCTAGGTTTTTTTTAGTATTAAATAGTCTCTTAATAAGACATTATAAGATAGTGTTCTTGGCTACCTTTTCCATCAACCCATGTGCCTGAAGGATCTATTATTTTAAACAAGTGACATACTTATAAAGGAATATAATTACTTTAAAAGGAGGACACTTTCAATTAGAAATAGAATATTGTGGTTGTTTGAATAAGAATAACCCACTCATAGGCACTTATTTCAATGCTTAGTCATCAGGGAGTGGAACTATGTGAGCATATTAGAAGGACCAGGAAGTATGGCCCTGTTGGAGGAGGTTTGTCACTAAGGTGGGCTTTGAGAATTTAAAAGTCCATGATAAACTCAGGCTATCTGTGTTTCTTTTTCTTCTGCCTCTGTCTCTCTGTCTGTCTCTGTCTGTCTGTCTGTCTGTCTGTCTCTCTCTCTCTCTCTCTGTCGATCTGTGGATCAAGATGTAATATTCTCATCTCCTACTCCTGCCTGCATGCTGCCATGCACCCCTGCCATAATGGACTAAACTTCTGAAACTGTAAGTCATCCTTAATTAAGTGTTTTCTTTTATAAGATTTATAAGATTCTCCTTAGATGTTGAAAGAGCATTTGACAAAATCCAACACACATTCATGTTATAAATCTTAGAGAGATCAGGGATAAAAGGCATGTACTTAAACATCGCAAAGGCAATATACAGCAAGACTAAAGCCAACATCAAACTAAATAGGCAGAAATTTAAATCAATTTCACTAAAATCAGGCATAAGACAAGGCTGCCCACTCTTTCTATATCTCTTCAATATAGTATTTAAAGTCCTAGTTAGAGCAATAGGACAACCAAGGGAAATCAAGAGGTTACAAAATTGAAAGGAAAAAGTCAAAGTATCACTATTTGCAGATGATATAATAGTATACATAAGTGACCCCAAAAATTCTGCCAGTGAACTCCTATGGCTGATGAACACCTTCACCAAAGGTGCTGAATACAAATTTAACTAAAAGAAATATTAGTAGCCCTCATGTATACAAAATACAAATGGACTGACAAAAAACAAGGGAAACAATATCTTTTATAATAGCCACAAAAATACAAAGTATCTTGGGGTAACTCTAGCCAAGCAAGTGAAAGACTTATATGAAAAACTTCAAATTTCTGAAGAGAGAAATTGAAGAAGATATCATAAGTTGGAAAGATCTCCCATGATCATAGATAAGGTAGAATTAACATAGTAAAAATGGTCCTCTTACCAAATGTAAGCTAGAGATTCAATGACGTTTCTATCAAAATGCCAAGACAATTCTTTACAGACCTTGAAAGAACAATTCTGAACTTCATATGGAAAACAAAACAAAAAAACAAAAACAAAAACAAAAACCCATTTATTAATTGTTGACATTAAAGGCCTGGATTGTTGGTGTTCTGTTCAGGAAGTTGTCTCCTGTACCTATGTGTTCCAGACTCTTCCCCACTTTTTCCTCTAACTGGATTAATGTCTCTGGTTTTAGGTTGAGGTCTTTAATCCACTTGGACTTGAGTTTTGTGCATGGTGACAAATAGGGGTTTAATTGCATTTTTCTACATGTAGACATCCAGTTAGACCAGCACCATTTGTTGAAGATGCTGTCATTTTTCCATTGAATGGATTTGGCTTCTTTGTCAAAAATCAAGTGAGCAAATGTGTGTGGATTCATCTCTGGGTCTTCAATTCTATTCCATTGATCCACTAGCCTATTGCTATGCCAGTACCATGTTGTTTTAATTACTGTTGCTCTATAGTACAGCTTGAGATCAGGTATGGACGTTCCTCCAGAGGATCTTTTATTGTATAGGATTGTTTTTGCTATTCTTGGCTTTTTGTTTCTCCATATGAAATTGAGAATTGTTCTTTCAATATCTTCAAAATATTTTGTAGGTATTTGGATAGGGATTGCATTGAATCTGTAAATTGCTTTTGATAGGATGGCCATTTTTACTATGTTAATTCTCCCGATCCATGAACAAGGTAGATCCCACCATCTTCTGATGTCGTTTTCAATCTCTTTCTTCAGAGATTTAAAGTTTTTTTTTTTTCAAATAAGTCCTTCACTTGCTTGGTTAGGATTATTCCTAGATACTTTATATTGCTTGTGGCTATCGTGAGGGGAGTAGGCCTTAACATCAACAATTAATAAATGGGACCTCATGAGGCTGAGAAGCTTCTGTAAGGCAGGTGACACTGTCAACAGAACAAAGCGACAGCCTACAGACTGGGAAAAAATCTTCACCAACCCTTCATCTGACAAAGGTCTAATATCCAAAATATATAAAGAACTCAAGAAATTAAACACCACCAAACCAAATAACCCAATAAAGAAATGGAGCTCATACCTAAACAGAGAATTCTCAACAGAGGAATATCAAATGGCTGAGAAACACTTAAAGAAATGGTCGTCTTCATTAGTCATCAGAGAAATGCAAATCAAAACGACACTGAGATTCCATCTTACACCCATCAGAATGGCTAAGATCAAAAACTTAACTGACACCACATGCTGGCGAGGATGTGGAGAAAGAGGAACACTCCTTCATTGCTGGTGGTAATGCAAACTAGTACAACCACTTTGGAAAACTATCTGGTGCTTTCTCAGAAAAATGGGAATAGGGCGTCCTCAAGTCCCAGCTATCCCACTCTTTGTAATATACCCAGAAGATGCACTACCACACAACAGGGACATATGCCCAACCATGTTCATAGCGGCCTTATTCATAATAGCCAGAACATGGAAACAGCCTACGTGTCCCTCAGTAAAAGAATGGACTAAGAAACTGTAGTACATTTACACTATGGAATACTACTCAGCTATTAAAAACAAGGAATTCCTGTGATTTGTGGACAAATGGATGGAACTAGAAATTATCATAA
The DNA here is from genome assembly GCF_903995435.1 of Acomys russatus. Lineage (NCBI taxonomy): Eukaryota > Metazoa > Chordata > Mammalia > Rodentia > Muridae > Acomys > Acomys russatus. The sequence goes on along the minus strand of NC_067169.1, from coordinate 75,600,900 downwards.
TGAGTGAGTTCACCCAGAAGCAAAAAGAGTTAAATGGTATATACTCACTTATATCGAGACACTAGTCCAAGGGGTACGTCCCCATAAAAAATTTTACCTACCAGGAATGTGAGTCAGAGGGGAGGACATCCTATTGAGACTTTAGGTGTGAGAAGCCTGGGAGAATTAAGAAATAGAAGGATCCAGAGGATCCTGGAAAACTACAGGCGGGTCTGGGCCCTGGGGTCCTCCTCAAACTATGACACCAGTCAAGGAAAATATAGGCAGTAAACTTCGAACATCTACCCAGACTAGACGATGGACAGGACATCGTCCACCGTTAAGTGAAAAAGGAGATCTGACTTTCAAACAAACTCTGGTGCCCCATATTTGACCATGTCCCTTGGATGGAGATGCCTGGTGGCACTCAGAGGAAGGATAATAGGTCACCAAGAAGAGACTCAATACCCTATGAGCATATACAGGGGGAGGAGGTCCCCCTCAGTCACAGACATAGGGGAGGGGAATAGGGGGGAGCGGGAGGGAGGGAGGAATGGGAGGATACAAGGGATGGGCTAACAACTGAGCTATAATATGAATAAATTAATAATAAAAAAATTAAAAAACAAAAACAAAAAACCAAATAGCTAGGGCAATCCTGTACAATAAAAGATCTGGATCTATCTCTATCACTCATCTCATGCTGTACTGTAGAGCAACAGTAGTAAAAACTGCAGAGTACTGGCATGGAAACAGGCAGGTGGATCAATCGAATTGAATCAAGGACCCAGAAATAAACCTACGCACCCCTGGACACCTGATTTTTTACAACAAATTCAAAATCATACAATGGAATAAAAGACAGAATCTTCCAAAATTGTGCTGTTCTAACTGGATGTCTACATGTAGAAAAAATACAACTAGATTCATATTTATCACCATACACAAAACTCAAGTCCAAGTGGAATGAAGATCTTAACATAAAACCATAAACACTAAATCTATTAGAAGAGAAAGTGGGAAAGAGCCTTTAAGTCATTAAGACAGGAGACAACTTCCTGAGAAGAACAGCAACTGCCCAGGCACTAAGATTAACAATTAAAACATGGGACCTCATGAAACTGAAAAGCTCTGTTAAGCAAAAGAGACTGCCAATAAAAAAAAATGACAGCCTACATACAGATTGGGAAAAAATCTTCACCAATCCTATATCAGACAGAGGGCTAATATTCAAAATATATAAAGAACTCAAGAACACCACTAAACCAAATAATCCAATTAAAAATAGGGTACAGGGCTAAACACAGATTTCTCAACAGAAAAATGGCCAAGAAGCACTCAAAAAATGCCCAATGCCCTTAGACATCAGGGAAAATAAAATAAAAATGACTCCGAAATTCTGGCTAAGATCAAAATCTCAGGATGTGGAGAAAGGGGAACACTCCTCCATTGCTGGTGGGAGTGCAAATTTATATAACCTCTTTGGAAATCAATCTGGCCCTTTGACACAAAATTTGGAGCAGCTCCACCTCAAGATCCAGCTATACCACTCCTGGGCATATTCCCAGAAGATCATGCTCAACTATGCTCAACTATGTTCATAGCAGTGTTATTTGTAGTAGATAAAAATGGGGAAAACCCAGCTGTCCCTCAACTAAAGAATGGATAAAGAAACTGTGGGACATCTACCCAATGGAATTCTAGTCCGCTCTCAATAAGAAAGACATCATGAAATTTGCAGGCAAATGGATTGAGCTGGAAATGATCATCGTGAGTGAAGTAGCCCAGACCCAGAAGGACACCCATGGTATATACTCAGTTATAAGAAGATATTAGCAATATAATACAGGATAACCATAGTACAATCCACAGACTTGAAGCTAAGTAACAAGGAGAACCCTAGGTAGGATGCTTACTTCTTCTCATTCAGAGGGCAGACAGAATTGACACTGGAAGTGGCTGAAGAGAGGGAACAGGATTGGAGCCTACCAAAAAGGTCCCCTGAAAGACTCCACTCAGTGTGAGATCAATGCAGAAGCTGAGTCTCATGGCCAAACTTTGGGCAGAGTGCAGGAAGTCTTTTGGAAGAGTTTGGTGATAGAAGAGTCAGGAGGGCACTGGAGCTCCACAAGGAGACCAATGGAGCCAACCAATCTGGACCCAGGAGTTTCTGGTGGAGTCTGATGCACCAACCAAGGACCATGCATGGAATGGACCTAGGTCCCTTGCTTAGATGTAACCAATAGGCCTCGCAGTTTTGTTCATTCCCTAATAAGTGGATCATGGGCTGTCTCTGCCACAGACTCTGTTGCCTGCTCTTTGATCACTTCTCCCTGGGGGTGTGCCTTACCAGGCCACAGAGGAAGAGGATGTAGGCAGTCCTGATGAGGCTTGATAGGCTGGGGTCAGTTGGTATGAGAGGAGGGCAACTTCTTCTGAGGACTAGGGAAGGAGCATAGGGGAAAGAGGGAGTGAGGGTTGGGAATAGGAGACAAGGAGGGGGCTGTTATTGTGATATAAAGTGAGTAGATTTAAAAAGAGTTGCCTTGGTTATGGCATCCTTTCAAAGCGATAAAAGAGGAAGAAAGACAAATAATATATAATTAAATGAGTCACATCTAAACATGAGTGTTCTCATATATACATACACCAGAATATGAAAATATGTTATATGGAAAAATGTCATTTTTTGCACCATGTAATGTTTTTTTCTTAAGAATTGAAGTCTATGGGCTAAAGAGATGGCTCAGTAGTTCTTATTGTTTTTGTGGAACACCAAGCTTTGATTCTCAGTACCCATATGGTATTTCACAACTATCTTTAGCCTCAGCCCTAGGGAATCCAATGGCCATGCAAGAGGTGTACACATATACATGAGGGCAAAGCATTTGTACACATAAGGTAAGATAAATAAATATAAACAATAAAAATCTCGAGGTACATATTTCATATCCACATGAGACAGTAAAATTATATTCTGAGCAAGTTTTACACTTTGAATTCATAATTTTTGAATAAATTACTTCAACATTTCTGCTTATATATTCATTATCAGATATTGTATACTGGATATTTCCTTGTAAACTATCATTAACATGAATCACAGAGAATTCTGTTCCTTTACTTTACTGTGAACTTAATTGTTATTAATTTTGTTTCTAAGGATATTGCTTTACTTCAAGGGTCATTAAGCTTTCAGGTGTAGTGTATAACCCCTAAATAACAGGGCAATAGTTTGCATGCCTCTTGCTGGGACTTAATGATTATTTTTGTCTTGTCAGTTCCTTTAATACTAAACTAATTCCACGGCCTGCAAAATAAAAACATATTGTTTTTACTTTTTCTGATGAAAACTAGTACTTGCTCCAGAAATTGTTGAATACCGTCCAATCAATTTCCAATAACTCAGCGATGATCCTCATTATATACCCTAAAGAACAAACTTATATTTGTATTAATTATCTTACATATAGTTCATCCTGATTAATTGTAGTATTTTTATTCTATTTCAATTAATGTTGGTGATATAACTCTTAATCTACATAGGATTAAGAAATAAGATAGATGTCATTCACATTTTCTAAGTTGCCTATATTAGTATCTTTTCCAGGGTTTGTAATATGTATTATTTTATGTGTATGTGTGTGGCTGAGGGCATTGATGTGCATCATGTATGAGCAGCACTTATTAATGTCAAAAAGAGTACCAGATTCCCAGGAACTGGAGTTTCAGGAAGTTGTGAAGTAGTATGTTGGATCTGGATACAAATTAATGCAAATTTTAAGACTTCTTGTAAATATATTTGCTTTGATATTGATTGTAAAGTATTTATGGCTTCATTAATATCTTAATCTAGTAATTATATTATTGAGTATCTTTACCCTGACATTTTATGAATGGTTGTTGAATTTTATCACAATTTCTTTATATTTCAAGATATCAATATTATTTTAATCTAAATTTTATTATGTAATGAAGCACACTAATGAGTCTTGCTATTTTGTTTTTTTTAACACTATAAATGTTTGTACCATTTATTAATTTTTTCCATTACATAGGTTTATTTTTTTCATTTTATTATTTTATTCATATTACATCTCGATTGTTAGCCCTTCCCCTGTTTCCTCCCATTCTTCCCTCCCTCCCATTTCTCCCCTTCTCCCCTCCCCTATGTCTGTGATTGAGGGAGACCTCCTCCCCCTATATATGCTCTTAGAATATCAAGTCTCTTCTTGGTGACTTGCTATCCTTCCTCTGAGTGCCACCAGGCCTCCCCATCCAGGGGACGTGGTCAGAAAAGGGGCACCAGAGTTCGTGTGAGAGTCAGATCTCACTCTCCAGTCAACGGTGGAGAATATCATGTTCGGCGGCTAGGTCTTCGTAGGGGTTCGAAGTTTAATGCCTATATTCTCCTTGGCTGGTGCCTTAGTTTGAGGAGGACACCAGGACCCAGATCTGCCTGTCATAAAGTTCTTCTTGTAGGTTTCTCGGACCCTATGGGTCCTACTATCTCCTTATTCTTCCATGCTACTCTCGCCTAAAGTCTCAATAGGATGTCCTCTCCTCTGACCCACTTTCTTGTTAAGTAAAGTTTTTCATGGTACGTATCCCTTGGACTAGTGTTTTGATATAAGTGAGTATATACTGTTTGTCTCTTTTTGCTTCTGGGTGAACTCACTCATTATGATAATTTCTAGATCAATCCATTTGTCCACAAATTTAGGGAATTCCTTGTCTTTAATAGCTGAATAGTATTCCATAGTGTAAATGTACTACAGTTTCTTGGTCCATTCTTCTACTGAGGGACACTTAGGCTGTTTCCATGTTCTGGCTATTATGTATAAAGCAGCTATGAACATGGTTGAGCATATGTCCCTGTTGTGTGGTAGGGCATTTTCTGGGTATATTCCAAAGAGTGGGATAGCTGGGTCTTGAGGACCTATTCCTATTTTTCTGACAAAGTGCCAAATAGCTTTCCAAAGTGGTTGTACTAGTTTGCATTACAACCAGCAATGAAGGAGTGTTCCTCTCTTTCCACATCCTCGCCAACATGTGGCGTCATTTGAGTTTTTGATCTTAGCCATTCTGATAGGTGTAAGATGGAATCTCAGTGTCATTTTGATTTGCATTTCTCTGATGACTAACGAGGACGAGCATTGTTTTAAGTGTTTCTCTGCCATTTGATATTCCTCTGTTGAGAATTCTCTGTTAAGTTCCACGTTCCATTTTGCAATTGGGTTGTTTGGTTTGGTGGTGTTTAATTTCTTGAGTTCTTTATATATTTTGGATATTAAACCTTTGTCAGATGAAGGGTTGGTGAAGATCTTTTCCCTGTCTGTTGGCTGTCGCTTTGTTCTGTTGACAGTGTCACCTGCCTTACAGAAGCTTCTCAGCCTCATGAGGTCCCATTTATTAATTGTTAAAATTAAGGCCTGGGATGTTGGTGTACTGTTCAGGAAGTTGTTTCCTGTGCCTATTTGTCCCAGGCACTTCCCCACTTTTTCTTCTAACTGAATTAATGTCTCTCATTTTAAGTTGAGGTCTTTAATCCACTTGGATTTGAGTTTTGTGCATGGTGAAAAATAAGTGTCTAATTGCATTTATCTACATGCAGACATCCAGTTAGACCAGCAGCATTTGTTGAAGATGCTATCATTTTTCCATTGAATAGATTTGGCTTCTTTGTCAAAAATCAAGTGAGCAAATGTGTGTGGATTCATCTCTGGGTCTTCAATTCAATTCCATTGATCCACTGGCCTATTGCTTTGCCAGTACCATGCTGTTTTAATTACTGTTGGTCTGTAGTACAGCTTGAGATCAGGTATGGAGATTCCCCCGGAGGATCTTTTATTGTATAGGATTGTTTTTGCTATTCTGGGTTTTTTATTACTCCATATGAATTTGAGAATTGATCTTTCAATATCTTTGAAATATTTTGTGGGTAGTTTGATAGGGTTTACGTTGAATCTGTAAATTGCTTTTGTTAAGATGGCCATTTTTACTATGTTCATTCTCCCGATCCACGAACAAGGTAAATCCCTCCATCTTCTCATGTCATCTTCAATCTCTTTCTTCAGAGGTTTGACGTTTTTTTCGAATAAGTCCTTCACTTGCTTGGTTAGAGTTACTCCTAGATATTTTATATAGTTTGTGTCTATTGTGAAGGGAGTAGTTTTTCTAATTACTTCCTCTGCCTGTTTTTCATTTGTATACAGGAAAGCTACTGACTTTTTTGAGTTTATTTTGTATCCTGCCAACTTGCTGAAGGTATTTATCAGCTGTAGGAGTTCTCTGGTGGGAATTTTGCTGGTCACTTATATACACTATCATATCATCTGCAAATAAGGATAATTTGACTTCTTCCTTTCCCATTTGGATCCCCATGATCTCCTTTTGATGCCTTATTGCTCTGGCTAGAACTTCAAGAACTATATTGAAGAGATAAGGGGACAGGGGGCAGCCTTGTCTGGTTCCTGATTTTAGAGGGATTTCCTTGAGTATCTCTCCATTTAATTTAATGTTGGCTGTTGGTTTGCTGTATATAGCCTTTATTATGTTTAGATAAGTGCCTTGTATTCCTGATCTCCAGAACTTTGAACATAAATGGGTGTTAGATTTTGTCAAGTGATTTTTCTGCATCTAAGGAGATGATCACGTAGTCTTTCTCTTTCAGTTTGTTTATATGATGGATTACATTGATGGATTTCCATATGTTAAACCATCCCTGCATGCCTGGAATGAATCCTACCTGGTCATGGTGAATGATGTATTTGATATGCTGTTGTATTCGCTTTGTGAGTATTTTGTTGAGTGTTTGCGCATCAATGTTCATAAGAGAAATTGGTCTGAAATTCTCTTTTTTTGTTGGGTCTTTGTGAGGTTTAGGTATCAATGTGACTGTGGACTCATAGAAGGAATTTGGTAATATTCTGTCCATTTCTATCTTTTGGAATAGCTTGAATAGTATCAGTATTAGCTCCTCTTTGAAGGATTGGTAGAATTCTGCACTGAAACCATCTGGCCCTGGGCATTTTTTGGTTGGGAGGCTATCAATGGTTGCTTCTATTTCTATAGGCAGAATAGGGCTATTTAATTTGTTAATCTTGTTTTGGATCAATTTTGGCAAATGGAATCGGTTGAGAAATTTGTCCATTTCCCTTAAATTTTCGAATTTTGTGGCATAAATGCCTTTAAAGTAGGTTCTTATGATTCTTTGGATTTCTTTGGTGTTGTTATGTCTCCCTTTTCATTTCTGATTTTGTTAATTTGGATAATGTTTCTCTGTCTTTTAGTTAGATTGGCTAGCGGTTTGTCTATCTTGTTAATTTTCTCAAAGAACCAGTTCTTGGTTTTGTTGATTCTTTGGATTGTTCTCTTTGTTTCTAATTTATTGATTTCAGTCCTGAGTTTGATTATTTCTAGGCATCTACTGCTCTTGGGTGTTTCTGCTTCTTTTTTTTCTAGAGCTTCCAGATGTGTTGTTAGGTTGTTTATGTGGGATGATTCCTTTTTCTTTTTAAAGGCACTTAGTGCTATGAATTTTCCTCTTAGCACTGCTTTCAATGTGTCCCACAAATTTGGGTATGTTGTTTCATCATTTTCTTTGAATTTCAGGAAGTCTTTTATTTCTTCCCTTATTTCTTCCGTGACCCATGTGTCATTAAGTAGAAAGTTGTTTAGTTTCCACGTGTTAGTATGCTTTTTGTTTTTTCTGTTGTTGTTGAAGTCCAGCCTTAGACCATGGTGATCTGATAAGATACAACGTATTATTTCAATCTTCTTGTATCTGATGATGTTTACTTCGTAAACAACTATGTGATCAATTTTAGAGAACGTTCCATGAGGTGCTGAGAAAAAGGTATAATCCTTTGCGTTTGGGTGGAAAGTTCTGTAGATGTCTGTTAGATCCATGAGATTGGTTAATGAGGTTATTTCTTGGCTTAGTTTTTGAATCAAAGACCTATCCTGGAGTGAAAGAGGGGTGTTGAAGTCTCCCACTATTAATGTGTGGTTATCGATGAGTGGGGCAAGCTTTGTTAATAACTCTTTTACAAATGTGGGAGCCCTTGTATTCGGAGCATAGGTGTTCAAAATTGTGATGTCTTCTTGGTTGACTTTACCTTTGATGAGTATGAAGTGTCCATCCTCATCTCTTTTGATTAATTTTGGTTGAAAGTCTATTTTATTAGATATTAGAATGGTTACCCCAGCTTGTTTCTTGTGACCATTTGCTTTTGAATATTTTTCCCCAATCTTTTACTCTGAGGCAATGTCTGTCCTTGTGGTTGAGGTGTGTTCCTTGAATGCAGAAGAATATTGGGTCATGTTTATGCATCCACTCTGTTAGTCTGTGTCTTTTTATTGGAGAATTGAGACCATTGACGTTGAGAGATATTAATCATCAGTGATTGGTAAGTCCCTTCATTTTTGGTATTTGTAACAGTCGAGATTTTGTGAGGTTGTGATTTTGCAATGGTATATTTACCTATTTTGTATGTAGTTTTGGTTGTAGTTTGACAAGTTGGGGTGGAGTTTTCCTTCTAATAGCTTCTGTAAAGCCATATTTGTGGCTAGATACTGTTTGAATTTGTTTTTGTCATGAAATAACTTGTCTTCTCCGTCATTGGTTATTGATAATTTTGCTGGATATAGTAGTCTTGCCTGGTATCTGTGTTCTCTTAGGGTTTGCAGAACCTCTGTCCAGGCCCTTCTGGCTTTCATGGTCTCTGCTGAGAAATCAGGAGTAATTCTGATAGGTTTGCCTTCATATGTTACTCGGCCTTTTTCTCTTGCCGCTTTCAATATTTTTTCCTTGTTCTGTATATTTTGTGCTGTTATTATTATGTGGCAGGAAGATTTTCTTTTCAGGTCTATTCTATTTGGTGTTCTGTAGGCCTCTTCTATGCTCGTATGCATCTCCTTCTTCAAATTGGGGAAATTTTCTTCCATTATTCGATTAAAGATATGGTCTGGGCTGTGGAGTCGGCTATCTTCTTTCCTCTATGCCTATTATTCTCAAGTTTCGTCTTTTCATGTTGTCTTTTAATTCTTGAATGGTCTGTGTCGGGAACTTTTCAGATTTAGCATTTCCCTGAATGGTTGTTTCCAGTTCTGTGATTGTATCTTCAAGTCCTGATATTCGTTCTTCCATTTCTTGCAATCTGTTAGACAAGGCCACCTCTGAGATGCTTGCTTTCTTCTGTGATGCCTCTTGATCACGTTTTTCTTCTGTGTGTTCCTGCATCATAGCTTCCATTTTTATCTTCATGTCTTGGACTGTTTTAGTGATTTTCATCATCTGGTTATTTATACTTTTCTGAAATTCTTCAAGTGCCACTTTATAAGACTCTTTTAACTCTTCAGCCCTCTTGTTTGCCTCCTCCTGCATTTGTTTACAGATTTTATTTGTTTCTTCCATTATCATCTTCTTTACTAAGACTTGAGGTCATTTTCTTGCCTATCCATTGCTGTTAGGTTCTCTAGGTTGTTTTCATTGGGAATGTTGCGATCCAGAGATGCCAAACTGTTTTGGTTTTTGTTAGCGTTCTTTTGCTGTCCTCTTGTCATTTTGATGGCTCTGATGTTGGAAGGTATTTTGTAGTGACCTTTGCTGGTTGAGAGTGGTTAATTGATGACTGATTATAGGTCAGGTGCTCTTGCCTTTGGGGATCAGGGAGTATTTCCGTGGAACAGGTAGGTGATCCGGTTTCAGTCCTGGTGATTTTCCTCTGCAGCTTTGCTCCATGCTGAGTCAGCCAGAGTAGATATCTGTTTGGACTTTACTGCTGTAATTCAGATCAGTAGTTTTGGGACCTAGAATAAGGTCTGCACACAAATGTGCTGGTTGTGTAAGTTGATCCCAGCTGCCTGTCCTTCCTGTGGCTTTGTAGTCAACACCCCAGGTAGATCAGATCATCTGGGGGGTGTAGCTGTCGTTTAGCTCTGTCTCTATACCCTGTAGCGGTGTCCAACCTCTCCCAGAACTATATGCCTGGAGGGACCCAGGTCGCTCTTGGTCAGCAATTAGATACTGCAAGCAAGACCCACGTTTCATCTCCCGATAATGTGAGAGTGCCTGCCTTGCTTAGGGCCTGGTGCCCGAGTTAGGGTCTCTCATTCCAGGAGTGCAGGGCCAGAGCCTTGCAGCTGGGAGGTTAGGGAGACTAGGGTTGCAGAGCTCTGGCGGTTGCCCGCGGAACCAGATCTTCCCGCCGGGCTATGGCGCTCCTCTAACGCTCAAGGTCAGAAATTAGACACTGCAAACAGGACCCACCCACGTCTCGTCTCCCGATAATGTGGGAGTGCCTGCCTTGCTCAGGGCCAGGAGCCCAAGCTAGCCTCTCTTTTTCGGGGAGTGCAGGGCCAGTGCCCTGGGTAGGAACAATAGGGTTGTGGAGCTCTGGCGGAAGCCCGCAGAACCAGGTCTTCCCGCAGGGCTATGATGTTCAGCTATTGCTCTAGGCAAGACCCACGTCTCCTGATAGGTCTGTGGAAGCAGTCCAAGCTGATTTCTCACTGCCTCAGTTTGCAGGTTCAGTCAGCTATGATCGGTGTTAGGTTGGGCCCCGGTAGGCCAGCGAGCTGCAGTCCTGCTTTAGCTGTCTCTGTTGGGTCCCGCCGCCTGTGTTTCCACTTCACCTAGGTGGGTAACCTCCGCAATTTGGGGTGGTGTGGAAGGAGGACCTAGGGCAGATTCACCCTCTTCACTGAGACTCCACTGGCTGGGGACTCCGGAAAATCCCCTCCCCAAACAGTGAGACTGTGCTTTATATACAGGCTGCAGTTTGCATGTGGATTCTGTTCCAGAGTTTGGGGAGTGCGTTTAGTACCTCCGGGATGTTGCTTGTCCCAGGGGTTAAGCCCCTTGTTTGGTCTGCGGCCTTTGGGGCCCCACTCACCTACAGTTCTCAAAGTCCAGAAATCTGTTGCTCCACTTATGTCTCTGGTCTCCTCGGAGTAGATCAGATATGTGGCTTATTGGTCGGCACCATCTTGGAATCGCCGAGTCTTCCTATTTCGATTAAAATATTTTCTAATATTGCTGCATTCTTGCGATATGAGAGACAAACTACTATAGTTATAACAAATTATTATCGTTCTTGTTGTTCATACTGTATTCTTATTACTTTAAGGTTTTTCCATCTGTTTTGAATAGGATTCTAAGGTTCTTTTGTCATACTGTATTTAATATGTTAAGAGTGTCACTACAAAAATTATGGAGGAATTAAAATAAGAAGTTTATTAAGAAAGAAGACAAAGCTCTTAGACTTTTACTTTTGTTAAAAAAAAAAGAGGTCTCAAAGGATGGAACAGGATGATATGAGAGAGAAATGAAGTTTGTTCTGTATCTGGTCTCTCTGAACAGGACTTTACTACAGTGAAAAGTATGCAGCTTTTTAGCCAGATTAGAAACAGTGACTGACTAGAGCCCAATGAAAACTAACACAGAAAAAGACAAATATTCTTAAAAAAAAGTAATGTGATATTCCTGAGTTAGGGTGAAAAATCAAAGACCATTGAAAGATTTCAAATTAAAATATCTAAATGTAGGTAAAGAAAAATAAATTGGAGAAAAAAATCTTTTTTTTTTTTGGTAGTCATTGAGTTTTTATTTATTTATTTATTTATTTATTTTTAATTTTTTTCTTTTATTAATTTTTTTTATTAATTTATTCTTGTTACATCTCGATGTTTATCCCATCCCTTATATCCTCCCATTCCTCCCCCCCGCCCCATTTTCCCATTATTCCCTTCCCCTATGACTGTTCCTGAGGGGGATTACGTCCCCCTATATATTCTCATAGGGTATCAAGTCTCTTCTTGGCTACTTGCTGTCCTTCCTCTGAGTGCCACCAGGTCTCCCCCTCCAGGGAACATGGTCAAATGTGAGGCACCAGAGTACGTGAGAAAGTCGTATCACACTCTCCACTCAACTGTGGAGAATATTCTGACCATTGGCTAGATCTGGGAAGGGGTTTGAAGTTTACCTCCTGTATTGTCCTTGGCTGGTGCCTTAGTTTGAGCGGGACCCCTGGGCCCAAATCTGCCTATCATATTGTTCTACTTGTAGATTTCTAGGACCCTCTGGATCTTTTTATTTTGCTGTTCTCCCATGCGTCTCTCATTTAGAGTCCCAATAGGATGCCTTCCCCTCTGTCCCAGTTTCCTGGTAAGTGAAGGCTTTTGTGGGACATGCCCCTTGGGCTAGTATGCAGATATAAGTGAGTATATACCATTTGATTCTTTCTGCTTCTGGGTTAACTCACTCATTATGATCATTTCTAGCTCAATCCATTTATCCACAAATTTCGGGAATTCCTTGTTTTTAATAGCTGAGTAGTATTCCATAGTGTATATATACCACAGTTTCTTTATCCACTCTTCTACTGAGGGACACTTAGGCTGTTTCCATGTTCTGGCTATTATGAATAAGGCTGCTATGAACATGGTTGAGCAAATTTTCTTGTTGTGTGCTGGAGCATCTTCTGGGTATATTCCAAGGAGTGGAATAGCTGGGTCTTGAGGAAGCCCTATTCCCATTTTTCTGAGATAGCACCAGATAGATTTCCAAAGTGGCTGTACTAGTTTGCATTCCCACCAGCAATGAAGGAGTGTTCCTCTCTCCCCACATCCTCGCCAGCATGTGGTGTCGCTTGAATTTTTGATCTTAGCCATTCTGATGGGTGTAAGATGGAATCTCAGAGTTGTTTTGAAAAAATCTTTAAGAACATAATATTCCACCAAGTGATTATAAATAATATAAAATATTTGATAGTAGTAAAGTAGAAAGATTGCTTTAAAGCAATATTAATGATTTTTTAAATTGAAAAATAAAATCATTCATATTACATCTCAATTGCTATCCCATCCTGTGCATCCTCCCATTCTTCCCTCCCCCCGACTTTCACTGCATTCCCCTTCCCTATGACTGTGACTGAGGGGGACATCTTCCCTTTGAATATGATGCTAGGTTATCAAGTTTCTTCTTGGTAGTCTGCTATCCTTCCTCCAAGTGCCATCAGGCCTCCCCATCAAGGGGACATGGCCAAATATGGGGCACCAGAGTTCGTGTGAAAGTCAGTCCCCAGTCTCCAATTAACTGTGGATAATGTCCTGTCCCTTGGATAGATCTGGGTAGGGGTTTGATGATGACTGCATGTATTGTACTTGGTTGGTGCCATAGATTGAGCAGAACCTCTGGGCCCAGATCCACCCATCATAGTGTTCTTCTTGTAGGTTTCTAGGACCCTTTGGATCCTTCTATTTCCCTATCTCCTATATTTCTCTCACCTTAGGATGTCCTTACCTCTATCCCACTTTCCTGGTAAGTGAAGACTTTCATGAGACGTGCCCCTTGGGCTAGTGTCCAGATATAAGTGAGTATATACCATTTGACTCTCTCTGCTTCTGGGTTAGCTCACTCATTATGATCATTTCTAGTTCAATCCATTTGTCCACAAATTTCTGGAATTCCTTGTTTTTAATAGCTGAGTAGTATTCCATAGTGTAAATGCACCACAGTTTCTTTATCCATTCTTCTACTGAGGGACACTTAGACTGTATCCATGTTCTGGCTATTATGAATAAGGCCGCTATGAACATGGTTGAGCATATGTCTCTGTTGTATGCTGGAGCATCTTCTGGGTATATTCAAAAGAGTGGAATAGCTGGGTCTTGAGGAAGCCCTATTCCACGCTTTCTGAGATAGTGTCAGACAGATTTCCAAAGTGGCTGCACTAGTTTGCATTCCCACCAGCAATGAAGGAGTGTTCTCTCTCCACATCCTCATCAGCATGTGGTATTGCTTGAATTTTTTATCTTGGCCATTCTGATGGGTGTAAGATGGAATCTCAGAGTTGTTTTAATTGCATTTCTCTGATGACTAAGGATGTTGAACATTTCTTTAAGTGTTTCTTAGCCATTTGATATTCCTCTGTTGAGGAATTCTGAGCCCCATTTCTCAATTGGATTATTTGGTTTGGTGGTGTTTAATTTCTTGAGTTCTTTATAAATTTTGGATATTAGACCTTTGTCAGATGTAGGGTTGGTGAAGATCTTTTCCCAGTGTGTAGGCTGTCACTTTGTTCTGTCTCCTACTTTACAGAGCTTCTCAGCCTCATGAGGTCCCATTTATTAATTGTTAACCTTAAGGGCTGGGCTGTTGGTGTTCTAATATTAGTGATTTTTTAAATGAATCTCAAACCAGTACAGTGGGATATGACTTTCTCACGTACTCTGGTGCCTCACATTTGACCATGTCCCCTGGAGGGGGAGACCTGGTGGCACTTAGAAGAAGGACAGCAGGTTACCAAGAAGAGACTTGATACCCTATGAGCATATACAGGGGGAGGTAATACCCCTCAGGAACAGTCATAGGGGAGGGGAATAAGGGGAAAATGGGAGGGAGGGAAAAATGGGAGGATACAAGGGATGGGATAACTATTGAGATGTAACAAGAATAAATTAATAAAAAATAAATAAAATTAAATAATTAATTAATTAATTAATTAATAACAACAACAACAAAAAAGTAAGAATAGTTTGGCCTGCATGTACTTTAAGGGAGAAAATCTAGGAGACTTAATGAATTGGAGAATACAAAGAAGGAATATAAAAAAATAAGACATTATTAAACAGTACAGTGATAAATCATGTTCAGACTGGGTTAGACTTGACTTGACAGTATCTCCTGAGTATAGTTATTCAAATCTGGAAAGTGAATTTGGACCAATATGCCTGAAGACTAGATACTTTTGACATAGTCAATGTTTATTGATTTTTTTTTATGTCTTACTATGTGGGCCCAATGAAGATGAACTTTGGAAAGTATATTAGGAAAACAAACACCTGCATAACAAGCAAATCAAGAAGAAAATTAAAGAAGCCTTCCAAATGCAGTGTTATATATATATATATATATATGATATATATATATATATATCATAGTAGAAATGGGAAGTGCTTCGAACTGAAAAAAATAGAACTAAGTCACATTCCACTCAAAGAGAAAATAAAGAACAAGAACAGCAGCAACAACAAAAAGTTTTCTTATGTTTTATGAGATTCAAAGAAGATAAAAGGTATTACCTTTAGGAGAATATGATACAGTTATTGACCAATAAGGTCTCCTGGGAGACTAGGTTCAGAAATCTAGACATTGCCTCCACCACAGGAATTCGTAGAGGGTGATCGTCCAGCAGAAGAAAGCTTTGTAATGGGAGTGCTTTAAGAGAGGCTTGACCCAGCAGCACTTTAAAGTAGATGCTGAGACACACAGCCAAATTTTGGGCAAATCATAGGGAGTCTTGAAGAAAAGCGGGAGTGGGTGAAAGGATAAAAGGGCCTGGAGGTGACAGGAGCTCCACAAGAAGACCAACAGAGCCAACTAACCAGGGCACAGAGGGGCTTGCAGAGACTGAAGCACCATGAAAAGACTGAACTTAGGCCCCCTACAGATGGGTAGCTCAGGGTTCATGTGGGTCCTCTAGTAAAGGAAATGGAGGTGCCTTCTCTGGCCTGGAATCTGTAGCCTGCCTTTTGATTTCTTCCTTTTGGGGGAGCTGTCTTGCCAGGCCATAGGGGAAGCATATGTGCTCAGTACTGATGTGACTTGATGTGCTGGGGTGGGTTGGTGGGGGGCTCCTCTTTTCTGAGGAGTAGGGGAGGGAGGAAAGTGGGAGGAAGAGGGAAGAGTGAGCCTGGGAGGAATCAAGGGAGGGAGCTACAATCTGGATGTAAACTGAATAAATAAATTAATTAAAAATTTAAAAACATAAAAATATAAAAGAAATAATTCAAACGCCAGGTTTATCCTTAGTAAGAAACAATAGAAAAGGCCACTTTGGTTTACATTTGAAAAAGCTTATTGGCACATATTGAAAGCTTTGTTATTAGGAACTCACTATGTTCAGTGTAGCTTTAGGGTTTTAGAAATATAGAAGCCAAAACAGAAAATGGAAAATAATACATGTGACATTTACGAAAATGAATACGGGCTTAAAGAAAAAATACCTGGGTCATCACAACATCCAGTGGATAACATTTGCCAGAGATTATGTCTCAAATGACACTTTCAGTGCTATTAATCAATGATGTGCATTACTGCTGTGAAGAGTCTGCATAGTACCCAAACTAATTGCAACAGGAATTTTCCCTCTCTTTTGAGATTCACAAGTCACAGACTCTGATAAATTGGCATTGACTTGGTGGCATTTTCAAGAAACTTCAAAAATTGTTTTTCTCTGTTATTTTTTTCTACTTTAGATCTCACATATTGTTAGACATAGTGAAAAGGCTTTCTTAATAATAATAAAAAAAAGCAGTAGATAATAGAGTTGGCAGTACAAATGCTGAGGCCTTGGAGGAACCACTTTAACCCTTTCAGAGAATTTCATGTGGTATTATTGGAAATTAACTCTGTTTTCAAACAACAGGCATTCTGTTCTACTAATCTGCACCATACATGTTTATGAAATGCATCCTCCATATAAATTTAACCTGTAATAAGGAATATATTTTAATGATCCTCCTTTTCCTACTTGCCTCTCTCTATTTTTCTCTCTCTTTCTGTCTTTCCCCCTCCAGCATCAATTGTAATAAATCTTTGCTTAGGCACATTTTATATCTCTGCCACTCCTCTCCATGTTGTCAGTTTTGCTTGGCTTGAGCCTGCACAGATCTTGTGCATATTGCCATAATTGCTGTGAATTCATATTTGCAGTTGCCATGCTGTTTCTAGAATACATAGTTTTCCTTGTATGTGTTCACTGCATTTGCCTCTTACACACTTTCTACTCCTTCTGCAATGCTGCCTGAGTGCTGGGTAGACAGTTTGTTCTATAAATATCCCATTTAGAGGTAAGAATTCTGAAGTGTCTTATTCTATGCACCCTGAGCAGTTGTGAATCTCTGAGATCACCATCTACTGTGAGCAGAAGCTTCTCTGATGTTGATTCAGAAATTTATTGATGTATGAGTACACTGATGAGTAATTAGATGTCAGATTAATGCTATGTCTATGTAGCAGAATAATTGTAGTAGGGCTCATGAACTGTCTAGACAGAGTTTGTTGGGTCCTAAAACAACATCAGGTATGGGTTTCATCTTATGGAGCAGGTCTTAAATATAATCAGAATGTAAATAGTTACCCTACTGATGTTCATGCTATTACTGTACCAGTGAGCATGACTTGGCAGGGCAGTGTTTGTTTTAGCTCTCAAGAGTTCACAGCTGGGTATGGTTGATAATTACTTTTTTTTCTCCAGTAGTATGGAATAGCACTGTTGAACACTATGAAAAATAAGCAATAGGCATTTAACTTCCATGTCAATCCAAGCTTAACATCTACATGTTCTATAAGCCAAGCATATGGTGGCTTCAGCAGTAGTCTTACATTGAAGTTCTGGGAGGCAACAAAAAACATTGGTAGTATTCTGTAATACTTATGGATATTTGGTATCTGACTGGCCAAAAAGAGGTAAACCATCCTGACATTGGACTTCATTTGTTACCTTGCAGTGTCTATATATGCTTTTACAGTAGTAGGTAGGTTTCTATATGACTTTTCTTAAAAGTACATTAGTTCTTATTTATTTCTCCTTTTATATCCTCGTTCTCAACCCATTGTAATCATTCTTGTTCCATTAATTACTTTGAAGCCGTTATATCAGTGGGGTATAAATACCTTTTCTTAAAATTCTTCCCTTATTGCCGTTTACTAATTTTTGGCTTCTATGGATATTCCAAATGAAACATGCCTATCTGAAGATTTTAAACTAATAGCCACAGATGAGAGAAATCAATCTAATTTTGTCTTTATGGATTTGGATCACCTAAAAATTCATATACTGAGGTATTATTTAAGTATTTGAAACTGATAATAATAAACTCTATTGGAAACATATAGATGTTTAGAAGTATTCTCAGAAGTAGAAAGAGACTGAAAGTAGAATATAACCTCAGAAATTTGTTATCATGGTAACCCCTGTCTTTTTATCCCATGAACAACAAGAAAATTAAGGCATAAGTTTAATTCATTCATCATTTAAAGTTAAGGGGTTGAAATGAGGCTGCCATATTAAACCATACTTGACTTTTGAAAGATACATTCAAATTGAACGAGAGATCAGGAAGATTCTTCCCTACAGCAATAATTAATTTGGGGGTTCTCTATACCCCACTTTGCTCCTAAATACCTATTTGGATTTTCTACTGCAGTTCAGATCACTTAGTTCCAGAATAAAAGACACAGAGATGTTTCAGATTTATAATAAACCTTAAATCACTAGATCTAGGCAGATATCACATCTCTAAACTATTTTGCTATTTCCCAGCTACACACCTCAAGTTTCTTGTCATAATTGTTGGTGCCTGAACTGCTTTTGTTCCATTAGACCAGTTCTCATGGCCCTAGTGCTTGTGGTGCATACTGGCCCATGGCTACTTCTTTCTCTCTGGTTTCCTCTCCTTCTCTCCCCATTGAGATCCCCATCTGAGACCCCAAGACCAAGAAACTCAGGTCAGACTACTGCTCTTCTGCCCAGTTACAGGCTTCTCCTATATTTTTAACCAACCAACTTTAAATTGGGGAGCCAGGTTTACACAACAAAGGCTTCTGTACATGAGAATGCATTCCTCTGGCAAGCAAACATATCTTGGAGGCCCCTACTTAACATTTAAATACATAGCACCAGACCAACTCCCCAACACTTCCTGCTGGCCAAGCAAAAATGAAAATATACTTTCTTTACCGACAATTCTTTGTAGGTAAATCTGCTATACTCTATGAACCTTAGAAAACATAAACTACACAGTATTAAAAACTCAGATTAGTGTTCCCATGAAATAAGAGAGCCACTAGCATTTTTATCATTGCCATTAGAGTTTAAAAGAGGTAAATACTTTGCCAAACAAATTATTACTACAAAAGGTAAAGTAGTATGTAATCCTTATCTAATTTCTACAGGGAAATTTCCTCATAAGAATATGAAATCAACGCATAAAAACAAAGTTGCAACAAATGCCCAATACTGATGGCTATTCTCTGGCACTCAACAATCACAACAAACAGGAGGACAGATGTAAGAATGTAAGGCCATGGTGAAAACAAAAGTGTTCTTTTAAAATTTAGTATCCCCTGAATGGAGAGGCCTGGTGGCATTCAGAGGAAGGATAGCAGGCTACCAAGAAGAGACTTGATACCCTATGAGCATATGAAGGGGGAGGAAGTCCCCCTCAATCATAGTCATAGGGGAAGGAAGTAAGGGGAAAATGGGAGGGAGGGAGGAATGAAAGGATACAAGGGATGGGATAACTATTGAGATGTAATAAGAATAAATTAATAAAATAAAATTAAAAAAGAAAAAGATCTTTAAAAGTACATATTTTGAAAAATACATAACATAGTATATGAAAAATGAAGCAAATGGGAAAGTTAAATAGAAGGCTAAACAGACAATATGGACTTATTGAAGCAGATGTTAATAATAGAAACTTAATACAATTGATCAAAGAGCTGACAATATGGAAAATTTCAAAGACATTTTGAGATATTGATGATGGTGTAGAAAACTATAATGTATCTATTAACTAGAGAAGATTACAGTGTGTAGAATGGATGAAAGGAGGAGCCTTGTCAGAATTATGAAGTGTGACATTTTAGACAAAGGGGCAGAAAAATCTGTTTCAGGAATATGGCCAAGATTATGAATCTATTGCAGTTACAACAATATCAAATGAAATAGATTTTGGGAAAACATTACTAGAGATAAAGGTGATTGATACATAATGACAAAGAAGTGTTTGTGCTTATATACTTGGTAATTATAAAGTTTTACATATATGATGTACTTTGAGATGTACAAATATACATAAATATATAACTCCAAATATATTAAATTTTTGGATTAAGCTATAAAGAAGTCTATTTATCACCCATTATCCATCATGGAACATTATAACTCTCTTTTTCAATTTATTTAATTGTCCAATAATCAAAAATCTTGTAATTGTCTATCAAAATTTAGCGAATTTCTACAAAACTTTATTTAATGGATATTATATGTATAAACTTCTTGGTCCACTAAGTTTTTAAGAAAGTTGGGTAGGTATCATGAGGTCCCAATTATTAATTGTTGATCTTAGAGCTTGAGCTATTGGTGTTCTGTTCAAGAAGTTGTCTCCTGTGCCAATGAACTCAAGGCTCTTCCCCACTTTTTCTTCTAACAGATTTAGTGTGTCTGGTTTTATTTGAGGTCTTCAATCCATTTGGACATTTGTTTCATGCAGGGTGATAAATGTGGATCTATTTACATTTTTCTACATGTAGACATCCAGTTAAACCAGTATCATTTGTTGAAGATGCTATCTTTTTTCCATTGTATGATTTTGTCTTATTTGTCAAAAATCAAGTGTCTATAGCATTAGGTCCTACTGCAGGACATGGCTGGATTGGCCTGCCCTCTATCTAGGTGCAGCAGATTCCCCTCCCCCAGAGATTTATTATATAAAGCAGACATTTTGATTTCAGGGCCCCCTTTCTCCCCATCCTTTCTCCTTCCCTTCCCCCTACCTCCAGTGTGTACTCTCCCTTTCTTCCTCCTCCCAAGTGGCTTCCAATAAACCTGCATTTATATATTGTATCTTCCTCGCCAATTAATTTATTCTGTTTATTTAATCAGTCACATAGGTGTGTGGATTTATTTCTGGGACTTTGATTTCATTCCATTGACCAACTAGCCTATTTCTATGCTAGTATCATGCAGGTTTTATTACTGTTGCTCTGTAATATAGCTTGAGATCAGGGATAGAGATTCCTCTGGAAGATCTTTTATTGTACAGGATTGTTTTAGCTATTCTGGGTTTTTTGTTTTTCTATATGAAGTTGAGAATGGATCTTTCAAAGCCTGTAAAAATACTGTATAGGTATTTTGACAGGGATTGCACTGAATCTGCACATTGCTTTTGGTAAGATGTCCATGTTTATTTACTATGTTGATTCTCCCAATCCATAGACATGGGAGATTATCCCATCTTATGATATCCTCTTCAATTTCCTTCTTCAGAGACTTGAAATTTTTCATATGTCTTTCACTTGCTTGGTTAGAGTTAAACCAAGGTATTTTATGTCATTTGTGGCTATTGTGAAGGGTGTATATTTGCTAACATCTTTCTCAGCCCTATTTTTCATCTGTGTACAGGAGGGCTACTGACTTTTTTGAGTTGGTTTTGTATCTAGCCACTTTGCTGAAGGTGGGGAAGTGCACTGAACTCATTGGCACAGGAGACAACTTCCTGAACAGAACAGCAATAGCTCAGGTTCTAAGATCAACAATAAATGGGACCTCATGAAACTGAAAAGCTTCTGTAAGGCAAAGAACACTGTCAAGAGGATGAAATAAGAACCACCGACTAGGAAAAGATCTTCACCACCTCTGCATTCGACAAAGGAGTAATATCCAAAATATACAAAGAATTCTAGAAATAAAACACCACCAAACCAAATAACCCATTTAAAAATGGGGTGCTGAGCTAAACAGAATATTCTCAACAGCTGAATATCAAATGGCTGAGAAACATTTAAAGAAATGCTCAACATCCTGAGTCATCTGGCAAATGTAAATCAGAATGACTCTGAGATTCCATCTTACACTCATCAGAATGGCTAAGGTAAAAAAATTCAAGTGACACCACATGCTGGCAAGAATGTGGAGAAAGGGGAACACTCCTCCATTGCTGGTGGGAGCGCAAACTTGTACAATGACTTTGGAAATCAATCTGGTGCTTCTCAGAAAACTCCTCAAGATCCAGCTATACCACTCCTAATTTATATCTGAAAGACTCTCCACCATACCACAAGGATATTTTTTCAACCATGTTCATAACAGCCTTATTCACAATAGCCAGAATCTGGAAACAACCTAGATGTCCCTCAACTGAAGAATGAATAAAGAAACTGTGGTACATTTACACAATTGAATATTACTCAGCTATTAAAAACAAGGAAATCTTGAAATTTTCAGGCAAATGGATGGAACTAGAAACAAACATCCTGAGTGAGGTAACCTATACCCTGAAAGACACGCATAGTATATATTCACTTATAAGTGGATATTAGCTCAAAAATACAGGATAACCACACTACAATACACAGACTGAAAGAAACTAAATAACAATGTGGAGCCTAGTAAGAATAATTAATTCTCATTCAGGAGGAAAACTAGAATAGACACTGGAAACAGTTGAAGAGAAGGAACAGGAAGAGTGCATACCATAGAGGACCTCTGAAACACTCCATCCAGCAGGAGAGACAAGCAGATGTTGAGATACAGCCAAACTTTGAGGTACAGCACAGGTTGTCTTATGGAAGACTGGGGAATAAAGGGACTTGAGGGATTAGGAGCTCCATGAGGAGACAAATTGAGCCAACAAATCTGGGTGGTGGTGGGGGGTGCTGCAGAGACTGATGCACCAACCAAGGGCCATGCATGGTGAGGACCTAGATCCTCTTCTCAGATGTAGTAGATTGACAGCACTGTGTCCTTGTGAGTCTCATAATATGGGGAGTATGGACTAATTCTGACCTGGACTCTGGCTTCCATGAGTTGACCTCTTCACCCTGGTGTGGCAGCCTTGCCAGGCCACAGAGGAAGAGGATACAGGCAGTCTTCTGAGATACTCCACCAAGCAGGAGATTAGGACAGATATTGGGAGTCAATGCTGAACTCTGGTGGAGTGCTGAGAGTTGTAGGAAGGAGTGGGAGGATGGAAGGCCCTGGAGGGGTCAGGAGCTCCACAGGGAGACCATCAAGGCAGGTAGATGTAGAACCAGGGGGCCTGCACAAACTGATGCACCAACCAAGGACAAGGCACTTAGAGAACCTAGACCCTTTGCTCAGATGTAGCTGATAGACAGTTGATTCTCCAAGGAGGTGAGAGGAAAGACTGTCACTGAACATGACATGCACTCTATTTAATCATTGCAGGCTATCCTGATGATACCTGATAGGCTCTGGTCAGATAGTGTGGTACGAGTGCCCCCAGTCAGAAGTCTTGTGGAGGGGAATAGGGCAAAAGAGGGAGGAAGGGAATGGGAAAATAAGAGTGAGGGGACAACAACCATGATGTAATGTGTGAATAAATTACAATAAATACAATATAAAAATAAGTAAAAAGAAAGTTGTGTAAGTTTTCCATTACTTTAATAAATTCTTAAAATGATCAAATTACAAAGTTTTTTTTTTATGGTTTCAGTTAATGATTAGTTGGCCTTGTAACTTTGCTCCTCTGGTAGTACATCAAAAGGTTACAATATTATGAAGCAAAATTGCATATCTCATGAATAGTTGGAAAGATAAAAAATGGAAAAAGTGACTAGGTTTCCACACTCTATTTTGAGATAATATGATCATTGATATAAGGACTTCCCTCTAGGTTCCATCACTTTAACAACTTGGGGGCTAAACCTGTAATGTGTGGACACTGAAGAGCCACTCAAACTATAATTAAACTTTTTGCTAAAGGCCTAGTCGTAAAGATTTGGTAGCCCAAGATAGAAGGATAAAAAGTGACAAAGACCTAACTCAGATACAAAGAAAGTTCAAACCTATCCTACATTCAGTAAGATCCTTACTGAACACCTGAACCAAGAAAAAAGGATGTACACTATAATTTATTTGAGTTTGCTTCTTTGTGGATTCCTTACTCTCTTCCACCCTTCTCTACCCTTTTAACCACCAACACTAGATAGGAAAAAAAAGGATATGGGGAAAAGGGGGCAAAGTTATGGTTAGACTACTTCATGCTGATTAGAGGCATCTAGTTCCTTGGGGCAAGTTTGCTCTTTTCTGTCTGGATATCTAATTTTTTCTTCTCATTTTGTTGTGTACTACTACTTAGCAAACCGCAACCAACAGCATTCAACCACCAACCAGTGACCAAAAATAAACTATCTGGGCACAGGCATTTATATATTTTCTTAAAAGTTCCCAGAATTCCAAAGGTCATACACTCTCAGTCAATTGGCCTTGTAGAATGTTCCACATAGGTACACATTTTTTTAAAAGAAATTTCACTTTTTAAACCTAGGCATAATTTTTGACCACATAAAACAATAGTACAGAAGAATATTTCTAAGTATTACCAGGGATTAAATCCAACAGTAAAATCTCTCTACATATCTTTACTTTCTAGAACAGAGCTGATAAAAGTTCTCCTGTACTAAACTTGGATTTTTATGCCTAAAGAACTCATAAGACTCTTTAAAAGATTGCCTGTTAGCCTGAGATCATGACTCCATCATTTAGAAGGCTGAAGAAGGTCTATATTGCAAAATAGAAAAGAAATGCAAAGAAAATAAGATATATTTTGACAATTTGCATATTATATGTCAGTCCTGATTAAACAGCATTGACCAAAGTAGATAACATAAGCAAATTTAATCTTTCTATTTTAACTACCACATAACCAAAATATGTAATCCTTATTTCATTTATATACTTAGGTTACCTGTTAATTCCATGATACACACTTGATACGAGTATAAATATGAATGTGAGGATTTTTGTTTTATTATCTCTACAGTACTACAGGACAACTTGATTATTTTTATTATTTCAAATTGTTGGACTGGTATCAATTAAGCCAGATGTTTGTTATTTAAAAAAAAAAAAAACTACATTTTTTTCTTTGGTTCCTAGGTGTAAGCAACAATTGAAACATTTCCAACAGTTAAAATATACTGAACTAGCCCACTGACTCAAAGGTTAAGGGTATTTACCATGTAAGTTTGGTGACAAGAGTTTGATCCCCCAAACCCCAACTAATGTCAAGGAAAGAAGAGACTCCATAAAGCTTTCTTTTGACCTCTGCTTGGCATATGTGTGCACAAACACATCAGAAGTACACAAGTAAAGTACCCAAACATATCACAAGTACACAAGTAAAGTACACAAATAAAAGTGCATGCAGAAGCATGGAATAATTGAAAAAGTTAAAAGGAAGAGGAATGATTATCATTCAATGTAAATGTTAATTGATCACATACTCAGATTATAACTAGAACTATTTTTGGGTATACAACAAAATTTACTAGTATAAATTTTTAAAAGTCACTGAACAAAAGAAAGCCATAAATCAAGGTGTTTTTAAAATACATTGGTGAGAACATCTGAGTAGATACACAATTTAATAATAAGATCATGCTTGTAATGCATTTTACACATTGTTGATATGTTAACAGAGAATTTCACACTTCATTGAAAAGTCATTAAGACAATTACCAGGTCATTAGTGTACAAGTTAAGCCTCAGCTTTGAAACCCTATTCTCTAAAGACTTCATTTTGACAGACAGTTTAGCTTCTAGCATATGCTGACTCAGAATGTAATTTGCTCCATTTTTTTTACATACCAATAGACTAGCCTTCAGAGAGTTCTAAGATGGTGTTTCTGGGACTCTGGCAAACCTAGAAAATTTATTTAACTGTGCCTTGCAGATTCATTTAGGTTTCTTTAAAGAAAATCCCACTAATCTGGTACAATGAATTTCTGGTCTACTGAGACCCCTGAGTGACTGAATAACCCTTTGTAAAAATCAGTCATTAATGTTCACTTAATATACAGTTAAAAAGGAAAAAATGCTTTATAATTTACTCACTCATTTAGCATGCTAATATTTTTTAATTTTATTGTTTATTTTTAAAATTTATTATAATTTGTTCAGATTACATCCTGATTGCTAACATTTTAAAGAAACACAAATGGTATCAAAATTCCAAAAGAGTTTGTATAAATTGTATGCATTTATAGTATTTTACTGGCTTATTTATGTTATGTATGATATAAATGTCTTGTAAATTAATTTGTCAATATGTGTAGAAATTCCTGTTTAGTAGTGGCATTTTATTTTACTTTATGTATATAATTTAATATTTTTTATTTCTCTTACTGTTGATAAATAGTTGAGTATTTTAGCATTTTGTATTGTAAAACAATGAACTTCATATATATATGACTATATAAATATATATTCATGTATAAATATATTTCATGCAATTTAATGATAAATTCCACATGTTCTGTCATGTTTTGCTGATTTCTCTAGGTCTAACAGGAACTAAGAAGTTTTTTACATGTGTAAAAGGATAATAAAATATATTTGGATCAGTGCAAAATTAAGTAAATATCCAAAGATCAAAAAGGCCTTTGAGATATTTTCATATACACCTATGGTCCATTAGCTTGTTCATTTTTAGCTCCCTTTAACTCTCATGCCAATTTTCAAAATCGCAAAAACAAATACTATTTGGAAATCCAGTGGAAATGATAAGGCTGGAACATCTGAATGATACAATTCTAGTTAAATGTGAAAGTATACAGGAAAAAAAGAGTAAGGAAAATTTACTTGGAAAATATTTTAAAACTCTATAGGAGATACTCTGTATTTGGTTGGATAGCTCTTTTAGACAAATATTGGGAGGTGTGAGTTGAGTGATTCAAAAGAGGGCTTTTGTTTTTATATCGGCATTGACGTCACTTGGCCTGGTCTTTGTCTCCTAAACTAACACATCTTTCCCAGCTGAGATTATAGATATAAAAGCACCATTTCTGGCTTTGGCTGATGAAAGTCCTTAAAACACATATCACAAGTTCTCCGTGTCTCTTGAGTATACTCTGAGGATTCAAAGTATCAGTAGTCTTTAACAATGAGAAAAGATTTAAAGAAAATGCTGTCATATGTCTGGAAAATAAGGTTAGAAGTGAGAGGCTGTTAACTTACCCCTGATATTTTGGGTGTTTGTGACTTTTCTCATTTTAGTCTGTACCTGAATGGGAATAGACCTCAGTTCCCAGTGATCATATTGGCTCTGTCTGAGGCCCCAAAACTCCTGATTTATGACACTCCTGTCTAGCCACTCACTTAGCTGAACATGACCTTGCTTGTTGACCCAGCACACAGCTAGCCCTGCATGACCTGAGTAGTTATAAGAAGCTGACCACAATTTAGCATCTAGTGGTTCGTGAAAAATCCTGCTGCTGTTAGAAAAAAATCTTGCTCAGTCTTGCAAAAACCCCAGGAAGCCTCGGGATACAGAACTTACCAAAAGATTTGCAACTGAAAAAAATTCATGTCCTTTTGCAGTTTGTGACTATATGACAATTTTTCTTTTTTATTCTTTTTCTTTTTTTTGACATGCATGGAGCTGGTGGAAGTAAGCCAAGAAGCCCAAAGCACAACTCTACATTACCTTATAACTTTCCATAATAATGGGTTTATATTGGAACACAATTTTCTGTCTCTTTTGCCTTTCCTACCACCAGAATATCCAGTTGATTTATTTGTATGGTACTCATAATGATCTGCAGCTCTATGTGCTATTAACGTATAGCTGAGTTTGTAATATAACAGAGACTTTTCATAGTTGCTGTTACTTATTGCCACTAATTTACTTTAACATGAACTAGAGTGACTTACTTGAATGTTGGAATTGTGCTCTTGTCCATTTAACGTCATCCATTTGAAACAAATATCCACTACATAGGAAAGACTACCAAGAGGTTATTATTACAGTGATCAGCAGTTGACTAACCCTAACCTACTTCAGTACAGATTATCTTACCATACCAATTGTGATTTAAGGAGATCAGAAGACGAAGTGAACAGAGAGAAATACAGCAGCATGTGAGACATCTATTATGGAAACAAGCTAGTCTGTGTCTGAAATGCTAAAGCAAGTCCTTTGTAGGAAGAATACACTAATCAGTCACTGACAGGAATTACTTCTGTACTAACACAGTTGATTACTGACAGGCAAACTTTCCCACTCTATGTATAACTTGTGAGTGTGCCTTTGATCACATGGAAGATAAGTCCTTCCTAATTTTGACAAAAAAATATGTCTCTCTATACATTAATTTGAGTTTGATGTGAGTTAATTAATCGATTTTATAGTTGTCTCCACATATTATAGTTTATTAATTTCTAAAATAAAATATGTACTTCTGCCTCAGCATATAAAACAAGAAGCATAACAACACAGTTAACAAGTTAAAAAACATCTGCATACTGTAAGGATGTATAATCAGTTATTATAAAAAATAAGGTATGGGGACTCATATTAAACACAATTTTAACTATTAAAATGTTAAAAGTAACAGTGTTTCAGGTAGAGTGGCACATAACATAGTCCCTTCATCCTCTTGGGAGGTTAGGACAGGAGGATTTTTAGGAGTTTGAGACCAGCCCAGGTTTCACTGTGAGTTCCAGTCCTGTCAGAGCAGTGGAATGATGCATTGTCTTGGGAAAAGTGATTACAGAGTCAGAGATAGCCTCTACTCCTGTTGTTAGGGAAGTCATGTGATGACCATGTGGCACAGCCTTTGGATCCCTTTCCCCTAACTGGGCTGCCTTCTCTGGCCTCAGTGGGAGAAGATGCGGTTACTTCAGCTGGGACTTGAGATTCCAAGGAGGGTTGCTACCCCTTATGACCCTCCCCTTCTCTGAGAAAAAGAATGGGGAATGCGGGAGGGTTCAAGAGGGCAGGACTTGGAGCAGAGAGGGAGGTGGCTGGGATTGGGCTGTAAAGAGATTAAATAGTTTTGTTTAAAAGTGATTGCAAATAAAGATCTCAACATAAAAACAGACCCACAAAACCTGTTAGAAGAAAAAAGTAGGGAAGAGCCTTGAACTCATTGGCATAGGAGACAACGTCCTGCTCAGGCTCTAAGATCCACAATTAATAAATGGGACTTCATGAAACTGAAAAGCTTCTATAAGGCAAAGGACACTGTCAACAGAACAAAAGGACAGCCTACAGACTGGAAAAGGAACTTTGCCAACTGTACATCTGACAGATGGCTAATATCAAAAATAATATAAAAAACTCAAGAAATCAAACACCACCAAAATCAAATAATCCAATTAAAAATGGGATACAGAACTAAACAGAGAATTTCACCAAAGAAATCTTGAATGGATGAGAAAAACTTAAAATATGTTCAACCTCCGTAGTCATCAGGGGAATGCAAATAAAAATGACTCTGAGATTCCATCTTACACCTGTCAGAATGGCTAAGATTAAAAACTGAAATGACAGCACATGCTGGCAAGGGTGTAAGGGAAGGGGAATATTCCTCCATTGCTGGTGGGAGTATAAACTTTTACAACCACTTTGGAAATCAATCTGGTGCTTTCTAAGAAAATTAGAAATAACTCTACCTCAGGACCAAGCCATACCACTGCTGGTCATATACCTGAAAGATGTTCCACCGTACAACAAGGACATTTGCTCAAGCATGTTTATAGCATCTTTATTCATAATAGTCAGAATCTGGAAACAACCTAGACATCCCTCAACTGAAGAATGGATAAAGAAACTGTGGTATATGTACACAATAGAATACTATTCAGCTATTAAAAACAAGATTTTGAAATTGGCAGGCAAATGGATAGAACTAGAAAAGATAATCCTGAGTGAGGTAACCCTGACCCACAAAGACACATGTGGTATATACTCACTCATGAGCAGATATTAGCCACATAATACAGGATAACCACACAATAGAGAGACTGATGGACCAACCAAGAACCATGTATGATGTTGACTTAGACCCTCTGTTCAGATGTAGTAGACAGACAGCACACTCTCCTTGTGAGTCTTGTATTATCTGGAGTACGGACTTCCTCTGACATGGACTCTGGCCTGCACATGTTGATCACTTCCCTCTGGTAGGGAAGCCTTGTCAGGCCACAGAGGAAGAGGATACAGGCACTCCAGATGAGACTTGATAGGTTGAGGTCGGATCTTAGCGGAGGAGGGCTCCTCTTTCTGAGGACTAAGGGAGGGAAGGGCATGTTATGAGGGAGGGAGGGTTGGATTCAGCAATGGGGGATAGACCTACAATCTGGATGTAAAATGAAAAAAATAAAAATAAAAGGTGATTATAATTTCATATGTATAGTATTTAATATTTGATGAAACTCTTTATTCTATTTTTACCTTTTCATACTTAGAAGTAAATTTGAAAATTGTTTTATGTTATCCCATCATGAGTAGTGTAAAAGTAAAACACATCTCGCTCTGTATTATGAAGATTCATAAAATGTCACATTAGCCAAGAAGGTTAATGGAACTGCTCTGTGGAAAATTACCACCTGCTCATTTTTTGAGATGTAAACCTAGCAGTTTGTAGTATGAACCCTAGCTTACCTAAACCAAATTAATAAAACATATTACAAAAAATGTTGTCTACTTTCTCTACTGAATGTTATTTTAAATATATAATTCTGAATAGATATAGTTAGTTTTAGAATTTATTAGAATTTAAATCCATTAAACATACTTGATAAACACTTGGTAAACAGTGCCTTAACTAGTCAGTCCCATTGTGAACAGGTTCTCATGTACAGTACAGTACTACCTTAGTTTTCTAACTATGGTTCCAGTCACTATTTTTTTTTCTTTTAGCACTAAAACACATTTTTTCTAAGCATGATACATGGTTTCCATGGGAGTCTTTAGGTTGGATTTTGTTTTAAGGGGAATCAATTATTTTTGAATGTAAAATATTTTGAACGAAATTGTGAATATATTCTATCAATATACTAACCACAGTCATACTACTAATAACTGGCTTATAATTTGCAGATGAAATATTAGTCATCTATGTATCATAAAGATTTTGTTAGAAATATATTCACAATCAAATTAATCTCTTTAGGGTTCACATACTACAGAGGAAATATATCACACATTGATTTGGTAAAGTTTGTTTTATTTGAGAAATTAATGTCAAATCTGTCCTCCTAGAGCTTCAGAGTTATTTATGTATATATTATGACATGATTATTTAAATAATTTCTTGGGTTGTTATGATTTTCTATCTGTAAAGTCTTTTTATTTTACCTATGTATTTTTAATTCCTAACCCTTGCCTTTTTGTGTTCTATGTAACTCTATCCACCTTTGTATCTGACTGGCCTGAAAATTATTTATTATTCCATTGTTTGTGAAATTAGAAAGAGGAAGAAGTCAGAAAGGCAGAGCTGGCAAACTTACACTCATTAAATCAATATTCTGACATCACTTACTGAGTCTCCTACAATAATGCATTTTATTTTTCACTCTTTTGGAGTTTGATCAAATGAATACAAATTATTTAATAAATATGTTAATAAATTTTCCTAATACTCAAATGAGTATGCCATCAAGAATAGATCTTTCAAACAATCTCAGAGATTCTAAAGACTTCATTTTTTGCTAATAGATATTTAAATAAGAAATTTTATTTCTTCTCAATTGTCTAGATTTTGTCATCAGAACAATTATTAAAATGTAATTATGCTGTTTGCCAGTTTATTCATAATTTATTTCAAGAAATATCTTCATTACTGGTAAAAGTTTTTATGTTGATTTTGGTCTTCGTTGTACTAATGTCCTTTAATATTTAATAATGCTGCATATTCAACTGTATAAGATATAAATATATATAAAACTAAGCCTATGGTTTTGTGAAGATATTTTTCCCATGAAAAGTTTCATGGATGCTAGAGTAATTCAGGATCAATATTTTGGTATTAAAAGCTGATGTGGCATATAAAGGAGTGTGGGGATATGATTTTTGATAATTGTCTTTAATTAACATCATTACACATTTCCAACTCAGCTTCATCTTTCTTACTTTATACTTAGTCATGTAATAGAAAATAATAAGAAGATAAGATTTGATTGCAGGCAATTCTGGATTAAAATTCTGCCTCTAATGATTATGAACTATATTGTCACTTTTGGTAGCTATTGCATTTCTATTTGACTTCATATCAGTAATTATTTTACTTGGAAATATGTGTGTAATATGTTATCTCATTTATATTTACTCTAATATGAGGTATTGTACCCATACAAATCAATTATAATACAAGGCTTACTTCCAATACCTTGAAAGTGGTATTGCAAGTTGTTTAGTATAATTATGTAATACAATCCAATTAGTTGATCAAATCATAGTCATGTCAATTACTAGTCTATTTTTATCACAAGAATATTAATCCGAGGTTTAAAAGATAGATATGATTCTATAGATATATAAAGTAAAATAGTTAGATAAGACCTTCAAAAGCCTCAGAGACCTACAGAATATGGCATTTAAAAATGTTTTTACATCATATTTTTGTCATTTACTGGTTGATGGAGCCAAGCTGACCTTTGGTTCTGGTGCTTCACCCAGTTTGGAGCTTTAATCTGTTTGTAACCCATAGATCCACAGATTCTCTTGAAAGCTAGACCAGCACTTCTTGGACAATGGCATCTGGAAATAGGGCTGTCTGGTATGGAAATGCTATCTGTAGACCTTGAGAGCCAACTGTACAGATGCTTCCATGTTACTCCTGCTTGCCACCTACCCCATCACATTTGACTCAGTGGGAGTGGTTATCCATGCACTTGTGTATGTGAAAGTCATTTTACATTTCCAAGCAGTCTGTTTCTTATTTTTATATTTTAACTCTATTCTTGGATGTATAAAGTGAACATTTTGGCTTCTGTCAGTATGCTCTATGCACCTCTTATGTTATATCTTGTATTTATATATTTTACACAGTACTGGTCAATTCTGTAAATGGAGAATAAGAATGTCTTTTCCTCATTTTATATCTTCAGCACCCTTTATTAAAATGGTGTCACTTACTTCTGTGCACCAATTTTCAAAGCTACTGAGTGCTGTGATGCCTGAAGTGAGAAGGAAGTACTGACATATGACCCATGTTTGGCTCTGTGCCTTGTCATCTGTCATGCAGGAATCTACCATAGTCTGTAGCACCAAGACAGCTGTTCACATACCATTGAACAAACCTGTATTTTTCCTTGTATCTATTCTCTTCCAGCCTTGAGTGGCTGTTCTGCTGCTATATAAGAAAAATCACCATCACCAGTGTTAAGTGTTTCTGGATTCATGAGTGAGTTCCTTGGGCAGTCCCAGACAGGCTTTCTGGATTTGGCTCCAAGGGCATCACATGTCAAAGCAATACGGGGGATCATTAGGCTCCTTTTGACTTACTTTGGACAGTAGGTTTCAGGGGAACAAAGCAATGCCAGCTGCCTGCCTCTCCTATCAAGGTTCCATCAAGTAGACATTCTTGTATTTGTCTGACTTTGTCCCAGTATTGGCCAAGTCCATGTTGTATACTCATAAGTTTCTTTACCAAAGACCAGAAGCAGGAGCCAAGCATGGCCAGTACTCCTCTTCTGAAACCTTTTAGGTCTCAGAAGTGAAACTTGACATTGGTCTGGTCCATTGGGCTGCTCAGAAAAGCGGTGCTCTTATACATCTCATTGGTATTGGAAAAATAAACCTGTACCACCTGAAAAAAAGATGTTTTTTTATTATTTTAAATATTCTTTGACAGGTTAATTCCTGGCAATACCTGCCTACCTCAAAGAAGATGATGAACATCAAAGAATCTCCTTCAGAGAGAAGAGATACAGGAAAATTATCTTAAAATAAACGAAAACAATATACCAGAATTCTATCACTATTGCCATCCTAAGGGGAGAAAAATGTATCAAAACCATTTCCACTAAAATCAGAAACAAGAGAAGAATATCCAGTATTCCTATTCCTGTTGAACATAATTACTGAAGTATTAGCAAGAGCAATAAGAGTGAAGAAGAGCCAGGTGTAGTGGTGCATGCCTGCAATCCCAACATGTGGGGAGGCAGAGGCAGGCAGATCTCTGTGACATCGAAGTTAGCCTGGTCTACAAAGTGAGTCCAGGAGCAAAGGCTACCCAGAAAAATACTGTCTCAAAAATTCCAAACAAACAGAAAAAGTAAAGAATATAAAGGTGGTAAAAATTAGGAAAAGGAGAATTAAAATGTCTTTACTTACATATGATATGATTCCACATAAAAAATTCCTTATAGACTCCATCAAAAAATACATAGGTGATAATATAACCAGAAAAGTACAGGGATGCAAAATTAATACAAACATGTATAGTCTTTTGTGTGCAAATGAAAAGCATACCAAGAAGAAAATCAAGGATATAATATCATTCTAAATTATCTCCAAAATATCCTTGAATAAATATGACCAAGAAGAGAAAAGACCATTACAATGAAAGCACAAATCTGGTTCCAGGTATAGAAGGAGCATACATACAATAGATTACCTATAGCAAGAAGAACCATGACACAATCAGGAATTATATAAATGTTACATTCTTAGTGTTTTGGATATTTGTATTTGACAAACTTGAAGAAGGCATCTTTCCTATCTTGATGCGTCTAAATTTCTGAATGTAAATCAATCTCCATCACATATTGTTCTTATCAACTTAGAACACCTATTTAGAGCTAAAAAAACATCTTAACCCCTAAACAATTAAGCTTCATTGTAAAACTAAGCTACCTGGTCTTCAACTCACTCAGAGACTTGATAGGAAGTAAACTTGATTATCTGAGTATACTGGGAGTGCAGTTTAGTAGCTTTCCAAATGAAAAAATGACAGAGACAATTTGCTACCTGAATAGTCATACAAAACTCTCTATAGTGTTGGAACATCTTCAGCCTTCTGGCCCAATATATCTGACAGACATGTTTGTGAGGCAGGAATTATTGAGGAGTTGCTTGCCCTGTCTTGGCTGTCGACTCTACCTGTATCTAAACTTGCCTTTTTTTTTAGGCAGAATTCTGTGGTAGAAATAAGGACCTCTTGCCCAGTTGCTAGTTTGCCACATTTGAATCCATCCCTATAAAAAGGTTCTTTGATGCTCATCATCTTCTTTGAGGTAAGCTGGGTGTTGCCAGGAGTTTACCTGTCTCATTGTCCATGAATTTTTAAAGTAATAAAAACATTTTTGAATGCCATATTCTGCATGTCTCTGGGATTTTTGAAGACCTTGTCTACCTAGTCTTCCTTACCTTTCTATGCAGTCATATCTATCTGTTGCAACTAAGATGTATATTCTTGTGATAAAAGTAGACTAGCATTTAACATGACTGTGATTTGGTATACTAATATTTAATTTGTGAAACTTATTTCTCCTAAACAGCTTGCTATAGCACTATCAAAGCATTGGAAGTAAACTTTGAATTGTAATTGAGTTATATGTGTACAACAACATTAGAGTAGAAAAAAATATACATATATGATGAAATATTTGTGAAGAATAATCTTATATTTAAATTCTATACCACTTTATCTAGATTTATACTTATTTTGCACCTATATACAAAATTCTATACCAGTGAATTAAAAATATCTTGTGAGTGACAATTGAAGCTGATGTGGGCTGTCCCCAGGGATTTTTCCATATGTTGGTGGGTGGCCAGGGGTCAGACCCACCCGTGCTCCACACAGTTTGGATCCCTCTCACCTGAGAATCAGCAGCACTGGAGTTTTGTAGTTCTCACTTTTGTTTTTAGCTTTCTGTGCAGTACTGGATTTCCAGCTATTCAGATGCAGTGTGGGCTCAGTGTTGCCATCTTGGAATACTCCCGACCCAAGTGTCATTTTTTTTTTAGATGAGTACACAACTATAAAATTATTCAGAGTTTTATCACAATGGTAAAGAGCAGGGGATGGTCTATGACAGACTTGGAGTAGAGATTAGCTTTGTAACTTTTTTAAAATAATAAAACAAAACTATTGAAAAAGCCCTTATTTACAGAGTCAAGTTTCAATTTTTGTTTCCTAGTCCTTTGTAAGGCATTCTCCTTCTAACTTTGGCTGGACAGCTTAGCCAAGCCCTATTCCTAAAGTCTGTTAAGATAATTGCTGGAACATCCTCCTGGACAAAGCAGACTTAACTTAGTTGATGTGCTCTGATTTTGAGTACAGGCTCCACTGAGGTTCTGGGAGGAGAAAGTAATAAAATCAAAGCAGTGATGTATTAGACCCAACCCAAGTGTCTTAACAAGTGTATATATGTGTTTTTCAAGTCTTTTTTTGTACTTTGACAATTTGAATATGTACTTGATCTTTGAACAATAGATGCTTGAAATAGTTATATAAATATCTAAATTTCAATTTCTTTGGGATTTGCAACAATTTAATAAAACCGCCATGTACCTTAGAAATAAAAGTTAGGGAAAGAATAAAAAGTTAGGTATGTTATAAATTATTAAAACACCTGTGGAATTACATTGTCATTTAATACCATAATGAATAGAAAATATGAAAAGCTCACATTTATCAGTATTCACATGTGGTATATTAAACCAGTTACAGTAGAGATAGATACAAATATTAGCATAACAGTATCATATCATTAACTCTAGAAAATGTCTCAATCTGCTCTTGGTATTATAGTAAGCATAAGTACTGTTGTTATTTAATTAATACATTATTTGATACTAATCACCTCTATAAATGAAGTTTATTCATCCAGTAAATTGCATATCTCATTGTGAAAAGTAATCATTTTCAGCTGCCACACTTTACCTGACATTTAGGTTATACCTTAATTTGCTGTTGATATTAAATGATAAGGCTTCTAGACAACAGCAGAATATTGGTAAATACTTTGATAAGCTAAATGTTACAGAAGAATTGGTGAATGTCTAGGGTTTATGCTCCTAACACCCCTATAGTTCAAGTTCAACTTTAATAAGCATTATTGTATCCTTTGGGTTGGTTTTATTTGGAATCTCTACTGGCTAGTTTTATGTCATCTTGCCAAAAGCTAGAGTCATAAGAGAGGAGGAGCTTCAATTGAGAAAATGCCTCCATAAGATCAAACTGTAAGAAAATTTCTTAATTACTGATTGGTGAGGGTGGGCCCAGCCCCTTGTAGGTGGTGCCACACCTTGGTTGGTGGTAAGAACTGTAGTATGGTTATCCTGTACTTTATGGCTAGTATCCACTTATGAGTGAGTATATAACATTTGTGTCTTTCTGAGTTTGGGTTATCTTTCTCAGGATACTCTTTTCTAGTTGCATCCATTTGTCTCAAAATTGCATAATCTTCTTGTTTTTAATAGCTGAATAGTATTCCATTGTGTAAATGTATCACAGTTCCTTTATCCATTCTTTGGTTGAGAAACATCTGGGTTGTTTCCAGATTCTGGTTATTATGGATAAAGCTGACATGAACATAGTTCCGCAAATGTCCTTGTTGTATGATGGAACATCATTCAACTATATGCCCAGGAGTGGTATGGCTGGGTCTTGATGTCGAACTATGGCCAATTTTCTGAGATAGCACCAGATTGATTTCCAAAATGCTTGTACAAGTTTGCATTCCCACAAAAAAAATGGAGGAGTGTTCTCTTTCTCCACATCTTCACCAGCGTGTGCTGTCACTTGAATTTTTGATCTTAGCCATTCTGACAGATGCAAGATGAAATCCTCTTAACGGCTCTACTCAGCAGCTGATGGAAACAGATGCAGAGACCCTCAGTGAAACATTGCATGGAGTGCAGAAAGTCTTGTGGGAGAGTGGGTGGAAGGATAAAAAAGACCTATAAGTGACAAGAGCTCTACAAGAAGACCAACAGAGCCAAATAATCAGTGCCCAAGGGGGCTTATGGAGACTGAAACTCCAACTAAGGACCTAGGCCCCACACATAGATGTAAGTGATGGGCAGCTAGGTCTTCATGTAGGCCCCCTACTAAGGGGAATGGGGGCTGACTCTGACAGGAATTCTGTTGCCTGCTTTTTGATTGTTTTCCCCCGGCATGGCTACCAAGTCAGGTCAAATAGTAAGAGGATGCACTCAGCCCTGGTAAAACTTGACATGCTGAGGTGAATGGGTGGGATGACTCATCTTCTCTGAGGAGTGGGAGTTGGAGGAAAAGTGAAACAGGGAGCGAGCATAGGACCTTGTGGAGAAGAGGGAGGGGCCAATAACTAGGATGTAAAGTGAATAATTAATAAAAATTTAAAATGAAGAAGAAAACGAAAAAGAAAAGGAAAGCAGTCTGAGCAAAGCATGGGGGAGTAAGCCAATAAGCAGTACCCCTCTGTGGCTTCTTAATCATCTCCTGTCCTGGCTCCCTTTAATAATGGACTACAGTGTGGAAGTGTAAGCACAACAAACCCTGTCCTCCCCAGCTTGCTTTTTTGTCATTGTGTTTCATCACAGCAATAGAATTGCAAACTAAGATAGTCCTTTGGAATTTCACTAATGTATCTCTTTTAATATTTGAGATGTCTTTACAAAAATAGCACTTCAAATGCCTCTTCTTCTTCTTCTTCTTCTTCTTCTTCTTCTTCTTCTTCTTCTTCTTCTTCTTCTTCTTCTTCCTTTTCAGTTCTTGAACTCCAATAATTCAAATTTTAGAACAATAGTGTCTAATAGAGCTTTTATGCATGCTTTCCCTCCTTTAATCATCTTTCTTCATTTTCTGATAGATATCTAATTTCTAATGCTGTCTCTTAAAATTCACTGATCAAGGATGTTGCTGAAGTTGTCTAACATGATTACATTCCTATTATTTTGTTTTTCAGCTCCAGGAGTTCCATTTGGTTCAGTTTTATGATTCATACTTCTTTAATAAACTTTTCTTTTGTTAGTGCATATCTTCCTTGGGTTTGCTTATTCATCTGTTTAGGTGCTTTTATCAAGCTACATTATAGTGCTTATTTTTAATTACATTTAAAGAAATGCATGCATTTCTACATTTTTGGAATTGATTTCTCGAGCTTTAATAGCTATTTAAGTTTTTGACGGTGTCATACTTATCTTATTGTTATTCTTGTAACTTTGCATCAGACTCAGAGGATTCGAAGGAGCAACATGCATATCTCTTTCAGTCTTTACAGATGAGTTTTGTGAGTTGGTCTCTAATTAATGAAACATTTCTAATTTCATAAGTAAGCAGAACTGCAGTTAGTTTATGTGGCTATTTTTAGGTCTACAGTGCAAACTATGTTTCAAAGGTGAACTATAGGGGCTCAAATAAGCCAATATTCTTACTTTTTACTGAAAATATAGTGACTATATGAATGTATCATATATATAATTCCTGGTTGTTTTGTCGTTCTTCTTGCTGTAAGTAGTTTATTTTATATATGTGTGATAATATAATGTATATGTAAAATGTTCAATAAAAATTAAAGAAGAAAAAGAAAAGATAGTGATAACCTCTATAAAGTTTGTTAGTTGGCTGTGTTATTTAGTGATTTTGAATATTCCTGGACTGTGATTTAATGGTATTGGACCAGACTGTAGGGATCCTTCAAGATATATATTAAAAATTATTCGGGAATTATTTTACACATTCAGGGACAAGGGGCAGCATGACTCTCTCAATAGTACTGGTTTGGCAGATATGCTGTTAGAATGAAGCTGAGAGTGGCTGAAGAGAACTCACAGAAATACTTCATGACCAAGGAGAGCAGGCTTGCCTTTCAGAGATGCAGATGAATGCCTTTCTCTCTAAGTTGTTGGGCAAAGAAGACTACACCCACACTTTTGTTGGGAGGAACTGGATCTTAATTATATAGTTCCCTCAGGATCTGTAAGCATTGTTTTTTGACAGGCTGGCATTTATGTGCACATGTGGGCATGTCTCCTGTGGAGTTCGCTGATAAGCAGTACTTCTCTTATATAATGGGTGAAAGAGACTACAGCCAGATCAAAATCCATGACAGAAGCCACAACTGAGTTTATTACTTGTAGTATTAGTGGGTTTCTTTTTCTTTTGGTCTCTTGTTTAATGAGAGTAGTCACTGGATTATAGTAAAATGGGACTATAGCCAAATCCTCAAAGGTACAGGCATGATTCCAGCCTTATTGGAATCTGTCAGCATTTTGAACCTCCTACCTGGATTCCAATGCTCCTTCAAAGTCTGATTTTTGTCAAAGATAAATGCCAAATTTTTGTCACAGTGGGAGTATAACAGCAGGGGATTCACTATTCTATCATCTTACTTTACCACATAGTCTTGTTTACTGTGTTGATTTTTCTATATTTTGCTTTTAATTTTTCTTTATTGGTTATTACACAGGATTTTAAGTAGGATAGTATAGGTGCTTGATTTCTGCAGTTTTACATGTTATCTAGGGCATAAACAAAAGAAAAACTTAGCAGGTTTTGATTATGATTATATCAGATCAGTAGTTGAATTTTGCTGTTGAACATTATTTGAAAATTTCTGTTTATAATATTCAGTCCCCTACAATTGTATTCTTAATCATTCTTGGTTATATTTTTGTTTCAGTTTCTGGTAGTTGTGAATATTTTATGAAATATATCACTAATTATGCATCATTTTATTTTACTATACATGATAATTTACACTTTCAATGTTTAAGTTTTGATGCTAGTAATAGAAATAGATTTCATTTTTCTATACTAATGTTTCCCTTATAATCATGCCAAATTAATCATTTCAAGTTGCCTTTAGTCAATACTTCGATAATTTTTTATATAAATGATGGCTTAACTGGAGCTTTATTTCTCTCTATGGATTTTGACATTTTATTCATTCCATTGTTCATTTACATAGCCAATATTGTCTTAATAGTGGTAAATGGAAGTAGTAAAAGTATACATTTTATAATGTTAAAATTTTAGGGGATATATGCATTGCTCATTGTAATATGATATTTGGCATAAACCTTTGTCCAGTACATTTTTATCACACTAAAGACATTCCAACATTGTTTTGATTGGTATTTTTTCTTTAATTTCAAATGTGTTCTGAATATCACAAATGGACTAAATCATACAAAACATTTCTTTTATAGTTATTTGTGGTTATTATATATTTAAAAAATTTAATACCAGAAATTAACAACTTTGTTGTCTTGTGAATATAATTTTCTCGTGATGATTTATCCTTTTGATATAGAGTTATGGTTAACATTTCTGAAGTAGAATTTTGGGATTATGCACTAATGTGAGATATTCAAGTGTATTTTCCATATTAATACTTTTACTGATAATATCAGAAATTTGGCTTCAGGTATACCTCTGATTTTGTACTTCTTGGAAAGTAATTTGTGAAGTTGAAATTAATTCTTCCTTCAGTGCTTGGTAAGATCCAATATCGAAGCTATTTACATTTGAAAATTCCTCTGAAAACTTTCCGTGTTCAGTCATTTAAAATAAATAATTGGTTGCTCACTTTACTGTTTCTTTTTATTTATTTGCTTGTTTATTTATTCATTCATTTTACATCCCAATCACAGCCCATTTCCTCATCTCTTTCTCCTTCCCTCATATCTTTGCCCTTCCCTCCTCCTCAGAAAAGGAAACTTCCCACACCCTTACCCTCACCGTGCCTCTACCTCCATACAAACACATACTGGCACATCAAGTCACATAAGGACTAAGCGCATCCTCTTCCACTGAGGCTAGACAAGGCAGCCCAGTTAGGGGAAAGTGATCCAAAAGCAGGCAACAGAGTCCATGTCAGATATAGCCCCCACTCTACTTGCTTGGGATGCACACGAAGACCAAGCTGCTTGTCGGTTACATATGTATCCAGGGCCTTGGTCTAGTCCATGCATGTACTTAGGTTGGTGCTTTAGTCTCTGAAATCTTCTATGGGCCTAGGTTAGTTGATTCTGTTGGTCTACTTGAGGAGTTCTTTTTTATTATTATTATTATTGTTAATTCATTCTTGTTACATCTCAATGGTTATCCCATCCCTGGTTGTCCTGGAACTCGCTCTGTAGATCAGGCTGGCTTCGAACTCAAGGAGATCGCCTGCCTCTTCCTCCCAAGTGCTGGCATTAAAGGTGTGTGCCACCACTGCCCAGCCTTGTTAGAGTTCTTAAGGATGAAACTGTGCTGTCAATGTGGTCAAAGGATCTCACTGAGTATCTTTCCTTTGGTTCTCTATTGTTTTCTTTCATATTTCTTTTCATAAGATCTTTCATCATTTGCATGCCTGTCTGGTGTCTCTTTGTTTTCTATAATATTTTTAAGTATATGAACCAGATTGGAATAAGGCTATCCCAGTTAGTCTATTTTTAACTTAATTATCATTTTAAATTATTCATTTGAATTGATTTTTAAAAAATGTTCCTCTTCCATATGCAGCCCCATTCTGAGGTATTTAGAGTTAGGAATTAAATATATGAATTTTGAAGAATACAATTAAATCTACAACAAATCTGCTTTCTTAAGCCCTGAATTCATGTCGGTTTCACAGATAAAGCACATTCATCCTCTTTATCCAACAGGTAGGTAGTTTAGCCTGATTTCAAAACAAATTTAATTATTAAATTTTACTGAAATATCCTGTTTATT
Organism: Acomys russatus; assembly: GCF_903995435.1. NCBI lineage: Eukaryota > Metazoa > Chordata > Mammalia > Rodentia > Muridae > Acomys > Acomys russatus. The sequence continues at coordinate 75,558,722 of NC_067169.1, read as the reverse complement.
GAGTGTTGTTGTAACATGAAGTAAAATGATGGTGTGATTTGTATCCAATTCAAAGCTGATAAAATAAAATAAGAGCTACTAGTTCCAAGAAATCCCAAAACATGAATGGACTAAGTTAAACATCTTAAGGCTCTAGAGTTATCCTCTCTGGCTTCATAGACTGACCATAACTTGGTGGAACTTTACTATCACTGTGAGATAGAAGTCTCTTACAGATTCTTTAACTTTTAGATAAAATAATTTAAAATTGGACTCAGGAAGAAATCTAAAATTTGTAACATGGCTGTTTAAGGTAGAAATCAACAGGGCAGGGTAGTAAGAGTTTTTATTAGTTACTAGAAGGGGGAGGATGGGAAAGGAAGAAAGAGAGCTATGTTTTGTATGTTAGAGGCCATGAAATTAGGTGTACTCTGCAACAGAAGTCTGTAAGTAGCCTAAAATAAGAATGGTTTCTTCTGAGAGAGGGGGAGACAGGGAGAGGAAGAGGGAGAAAAAGAAAAGAATGCATGAAGTTCCAGGGGAAGCCAACACAGGATTTAGCCTGCTTCTGGAAAAGGGAAGGAAAAAGTGTGTTTTGTGGAAAGACTATGGGTTTCTGTTTTGTAAATTAAACCACAGAAATCAAGCACAGTTTAATACCACACATATGCAAGCAACTCCATCAAAATAGGAGCATTTATGGTATTTAACTCCACATCTAATTAAAAGGACAGTCATTCTCATTTTCACAATGTTTTCAAGTGAACTATGTGCCTTTCCACCTTTAGCTTCCAGGGTGGTTAAATTTTTCATATTATAAGAACCTTTTCTCAGCAAGGAAAGACCCTGCTTTCTAGATCAAAAGAGTATTATCAACCACTGGCCAAGCCATTTGGGGATTACTGATTATTAGCCAAGTTATTTGTGCCAAAGAATGTTAACACATTGGGATTTATGTGAAATGGAGGTTCCTGAAACTGGGGGCAGCTGATACCTCCAATCAGAAAACAATATCATTGTTTATGGGTCATATAATTTTAGTAGCAGAAGGTATCACATATGTCTCTGGTAGCCCCTAAGAAGCAGAGGGCTACAAGTGGTTCTTTTCATAAAACCACTTTCTGCATAGTATCTTCTGTCATTACCATTGATAGAATTGTAACACTGTTCTTGGTGTCCTGTAGAATAGCTCCACCACCAAAGGCCTTGAGTGAGGGCCTGTCCTTTGAAAGTATGTGTTGTAGAAGCATGACCCACTGGAATGAAAACTGAAAAGGAGACACCTGTCTCCATTTTTACCTGCACCTTTGGGACCTGCAATAGTAGTAGCAACTACTACTGTTAGTCAATGAACTAGCTTTGGACAATAACACATTCCTATAGCTAGTTGGCTCTGTTGTTTATTAATTAGTATTCTAGAAAGAGATACCACATCCTAAACAACTGTGAAACTGAGAAAGGTGGACACAGAATCTTAAACATCTAAGTCAGGCCTCATTTGTATACTGCAGTAGGAGTATGCTGTAATGGCCTTAGGATATAGTGCCCTTTAAGCTTTACTAGTTGTTGTTTATTTGACTGCTCTGTAGTTGGTGCCTGGGAAGTCCTGATGTTCCATAGTTTTAATAACTCTACCTACCTTTCATCTGTCAATATCTCTATTCCCATGAGTGCACTCATCACTCTAGTGGAATATCCCTTTAATTATTCTGTCTTTATGTGTAATTTTGAAGACATTATCTTAATAGTGATACAATATGGTATGGTCACCATATAAATCTCTCTTTCTTCAGATCCATGCCAAGTCACACACTTCAGTCTACTTCAGCCATGGCTAGAGATCCATGGAGTATTTCGCTAAAAAGCATGGAGACAAATACTTAGGTGATATTAGCAGTGATGCCACATGGAACACACCAGAGTTGTTCTAAGTAACTCTGTCTTTATAGGCAACTGGTTCTCTGAAATATCTGGGAAGTCTTTATCCTGATAGTTAATGCTTTAGGAGTGTTTACAGTAGAAGATTGCTTCATGCTTCCAAAATCTGGATAATTCAAAGCATTCCACAGAAAAACAAATGCTACAGCATTAGTGCAGGTCTCCTATAATAGGAGGCATTTTTCTTCAGTTATTGTTGTTGTATTAATTATTTTGAGTATTAATTCCCTAAATGTTCAATATGCTTAATCAATGATAGCACTTATTCCTAAAAGTTCCTTATGGTTGGAGAGTTTTTTTTAATTGTCTTCATACTACTTCATGAAAATGTATATTTCTGCTTCTTCCACAATTCTTCCTTGATGAGCTGTGAGTTCTTAAAACTGTATCTGTCTTGCTTAGGTTATCCAAATTAATATGTACAAATATTTATTAATCTCTTATATCCCTTTTAGTGCTATACAATGGGTAGTAATGTAACAATTTTCACTTCTTATTTTATTTCAGTCATAACTTTATTTCTTATTAAAATCAAACCAACCAAATGCTTAAAAATCCCTTGTATACCTCCCCACAAAAGAAAACAAAACAAAAAATTATATGTAGTCTGTTTCATCTTGGGTATTTACTCCTGCCAGGACTGTGGTTGCTATACCAATGTAGAGATGCTTATTTGTTCCTTAGTACTATCAATATTTCTTATATTTAGGAGTCCTAATCCACTTTGCATATATTTTTATAATTGAAGTATATTCTTGGGAAGTTGACATGTTTGCTACTATAACATGAATTCTCCTTAGTGTTTTCAACTCAGTTGTCTTTCGGTGATATTAATATATATGTTCTCTTCATTTTTTTCCCCTGGAATTTCATTCTTCCTCTTCACTGTCAAGTATGTACTTAGACCTTTTAAAAATTATTTTATACACTGGATTCTTTATATTTAAAATCCATTATGCCAGTCTACATCTTTGATACCCAGGGAAGACAGGGCAACATAGAAGTCCAATTACTTTTTAAAGACCATCCAACTTTTGGATAATTATCAAAAATGTTTTATTGTAGGAATAGACAATGCGGACTCCAAGTGGATTGAGAAGATCTGCATGTCTCTTTGAGGGAAGGCTGTGATGATGATGGGCATGAACACTGTGATGTACAAAGGCATTTGAGGGCATCTGGAAAACACCTCCTAGCTCTGGAAAAACTGCTACCTCATATCTGGTGTAATGTGGGCTCTGCATTCTCTAAGGAGGACTTCACGGAGATTAAGGACATGCTGGTGGCCAATAAGGTGCTGGCGATCTCCTGTGCTGGTGCTATTGCACCATGTGAGGTTACTGTTTCAGTCCAGAAAACTGGTCTGATGCCTGAGAACTTCTTTCATCAAGGCTTTAGACATCATCACTATGAAATACCAGGGGTGCCATGGAAATTATGAGTGATGTACAGCTGATTAAAAACTGGAGAAAAAGCAGAGCTGCAACGCTGCACTGAAAAACATGGTGAACATCTCCCCTTTCTCCTTTGGACTGATCATCTAGCAGGTGTTTGATAATGACAGCATTTACAGCCTGGAAGTTCTTGGCATCAAATAGCTGACAGGGCGCTTGCTTCCTAGAGGGTGTCAGAGATGTTGCCAGTGTTTGTCTGCAGATTGTTTAGTGGATTGTTGCCTCAGTATCACATTCTACCATCAATAGTTACAAGTGAGTCTTGGCTTTGTGTATAAAGTCTGAGTATACCTTCCCACGTGCTGAAAAGATCAAGGACTTCTTGGCTGATCCATCTGAACTTGTGGCTGCTGTTCCTGCTGCTGCTGCAGCCCCAGCCAAAGCTGAAGCAAAGGAAGAGTCAGAGGAATCAGATGGAAACATGAAATTTGGTCCCTGTCTACTCCCTTCAAAGCAACCAGATGAGTCAGATAAATTTGAGAAACATGTGAATAAAGGATTTTCTTTCATTTTTTCCTAAAAGAAGCTATTACCATCAATTCACATTTAAAGTAATTTATATAGGAATTCTCTAATTCAGCTTTACTTGCAAGAAAAAAAACTGAAACAAAACCAAACAAAACAAATAACCAACTAATCAACCAACCAACCAACAACCAACCAAACAAACAAAAAACAGAAACATAGAATCTCAAAGGTATAGTCAAACTGCAGTGGGGAGAATTTATATTTACCATTTTGCAATGCTTTTCTATCAGTCTTAGAATTTTCTTCTCATTTCTCTCTTGCTAACTTCATTTGTGTTTTTTCATTCAATGACTTATTTCTACTTTCTTTTTGTTTTGTTTTGTTTTTTTCTTTTTTATTATAGTTTATTCACATTACATCTTGATTGTTACCCCCATCACTCTTATCTTCCTGTTCCCACCCTTCCTCCCTCTTCAGCCCTGTTCCCCTCCCCTAGACCTCTCTGACAAAGGCTGGGCTCCTGTCCCATTATCTGGCCATAGCCTGTCAGCTCTCACTAGAATAGTCTGTATCCCCTTCCTCTGTGTGCCCACAATGCCTAGGGAAAGTGATCAGATCACTGGTACCAGGCCTTATGTCAGAGGTTCCAAGGCAGTACCCTTGTACATGGAGAATTAGCTGTCATTTGGCTATATCTGAAGAGGAGGTCTAGGTTTTTGCATGCATTATCTTTGCTTGGTGCATTGGTTTCTGCAAGCCTCCCTTTGTCCAGATTCGCCAGCCTTGATCATTTCCCTGAAGACCTCCTGACCCCTCCAGGTCATTTTATCTCTCCACTCATCCATACAACTCTCAGTGCTCTGCCTAGACCCAGCTAAGAGTCCCAGTATATGTCCCTATCCCCTGATGGGTGGAGTCTCTCAGAGGACATCTATGTTAGGCTCAAATCCACTTACACATGAGCATATACCATGCGTATCTTTCTGGGTCTGGGTTACCTCACTCTGGATAATATTTTCTAGTTCCATCCATTGACCTGCAAATTTCAAGATTTTTTTAATAGCTTAATAGTATTCTGATGTGTATATGTACCATGGTTTCTTTATCCATTCTTCGGTTGAGGGACATCAAGGTTGTTTCCAGATTCTGGCTCTTATGAATAAGGCTGCTATGAAAATAGATGAGCAATGTCCTTGTTGTATGGTGGAGCATCTTTCAGGTATATTCCCAGGAGTGATATAGCTGGGTCTTAAGGTAGCACTATTCACAATTTTCTGACAAAGCACCAGATTGATTTCTAAAGTGGTTGTACAAGTTTTTACTCCCACCAACAATGGAGGAGCTTTCTCCTTTCTCCATATCCTTGTTACCATGTGCTCTTGCTGGAGTTTTTGACCTTAGCCATTCTGACAGGTGTAAGATGGAATCTCAGAGTCAGTAGTTCTCATCTGCACTTCCTTGATGGCTAAGGATGTTTAGCATTTCTTTAAGTGTTTCTCTGCCTATCAATATTCCTGTGTTAGGAATTCTCAGTTTAACTCTATACATTTTAGAAGTAGACTGTTTGGTTTGGTGGTGTTTAATTTCTTGAGTTCTACATATATTTTAGATATTAGCCCTTTATCCAATGTAAGCTTCATGAAGATCTTTTTCCCAGTCTGTAGGCTGTCATTTTTTCTGTTGACAGTGTCCTTTGCTGTACAGAAGCTTTTCAGTTTCATAAGGTCTCACTTATTAAAGGTTGGTCTTAGGGCCTGAGCAGTTGGAGTACTGTCCAGAATGTTGTCTCCTATGCCAATGAGTTCAAGGCTCTTCTCTACTTTTTTTCTAACATATTTAATGAGTCTGGTTTTATGTTGAAGTCTTTAATCCACTTGGACCTGAATTTTGTGCAGGGTGATGAATATAGATCTATTTTCATTTTTCTACATGGAGAAATCCAGTTAGACCAGACCTATTTGTTGAAGATGCTATCTTTTTTCCATTGTATGGTTTTGGCTTCTTTGTCAATATTAGCATATATAAGTGATCCCAAAATTTCTAGCAATGAACTCCTACAGGTGATAAACACCTTCAGAAAAGTATCTGGATACAAAATCAATTCAAATAAAACCAGTAGCCCTCCTATACTCAAATGACAAATGGGCTGAGAAACATATTATGGAAACTACACCCTTCACAATAGCCACAAATAATAAAAAGTACCTTGGTGTAACTCTAACTAAGCAAGTGAAAGACTTGTATGAAAAAAAAAAACTTCAGGTCTCTAAAGAAGAAAATTAAAGAAGATATCAGAAGATGGAATGATTTCGCATGCTCCTGGATCAGGAGAATCAACATAGTAAAAATGACTATCATACCAAAAACAATTTACAGATTCAATGCAATCCCTATCAAAATACCTAAGCAATTTTTTACAGACCTTGAAAGATCAATCCTCAACTTTGTATGGAAAAACAAACAAAAACAATCCAGTACAGTAAAAGACCTTCCAGAAGAATCTCCATCCGTGATCTCAAGCTATACTACAGAGCAACAATAATAAAAACTGCATGATACTGCCATAGAAATAGGCTCGTTGATCAGTGGAATCAAATCAAAGACCTATAAATAAACACACTTATAGACATTTAATTTTTGAGAAAGAAATCTACTTTCTTTTTAAGTATATTATATTGCTTTTTCTGATTACCAGGAGAATCATGTGTAATATCTTAAAATTATAAGAATCTATCTCATGGGGATTTAGTTCAAGATCCTGAATTCTTTATAATATTGGTGGCATGAATTCCAACTTTATATATTTTAAATAACATATACATTTTAATAACAATTTTATGAAAATTTAAGTACTACTAGTTTCTATATGTATAAATGTATTTAATTTCAAAATCTTAATATTTTGTGTGCTTTGAGTCACTATATTGTGCTACTTAAACCTGACTTGAAAGGTTCATTTTATGATTTCTTCCAGGATTGTATAGTTGTTATGGACTCCTTTAGTTTTATTACATTAATACCTTAATTTACAGTTTGTTTTTGAAAAGTAGTTTTGCTTGATGTACAATATTATCTGTAAATATTTAACTTTGTAGTTTTTGTTTTCATAGATTAATATAAAATCCTGCCAGCTTCCAAAGTTTCTATTAATTTTTTTGATATTATAAACATGAAGTATTCAATACTTCAAAGTATTGAAGGATTGAACTTGGGTCTTAATGATTGAAATGTAGGTCTTTTTTAACCACTAAATTACCTTTGTAACCCTGTATTCTAGAGTTTAAAAACAGACCATAGAACCGAGTATAACAATTAATTTCCTTGAGAAGCATAAATATATGTTAACAATTCCTAAATAAAATTTGTTCTTCTGCATTGTCTTAATAGATAAAATTTGGAACTCAAATGCTATTTCTATATTATGCACTCCTTCAGGAGACTGAGTGCTGATGAAAACAAGTAAATATAACATGAAAATCCTTATGATTTTTAATGAAATTTAATTGATATTTTTAGAATAGAAGAACCATCAAACTATTTTATAAAGTTATTTTATTCTGTCTTTATGGTAAATGTGGGGATTAAGACAACAGTTTTCTAGTTTGTCATCAGTCTAGTGTAATTTCTCCATTTTTATATTAAAATATTGTTTCTTTATCAATATTGTTTTTAACTCTAGAATCAACCTTCATTGATATGAAATTTTTTAATGGTTTAATTAATTTCACATCCCAATTTCTGACTGTCCTGAATGTCAGCATGTGACCTTATATATAAATGAGGATATTAAAATATAATCAGTCTACTATTCTTTTGAAAGAATATTACATTAGGATTCATCCAGTCTTTTGACTAATGTTCTTATATGAATAATAAAGAGCACAAGAAAACAAAGTAGACAACTTAAAGATCAAAGCAAACATACCGTAAGGATCAAACACAGCCTACTCAGTCTGGACAATGCCTGTAGTTTTGTTTTTGTTTTTGTGTGTGTATGATTGTAGGGTTTTGAGGCATTAAAGAACATTAGAAATGAGGTATGATCTCAACAAAAAAGGTCAAGGTTTATAATGGAATGATGCATCTCCATGCTAATAACTAACTACTAGAAGGACTGAAAATGTGTGGATAACACATGCGATACATCATTTCTCAGAAGTTTCAGAAGGAGTTACCCCTGATAGTATACTGACTTTGAATTTCTGTACATCCAAACTGTGAATAAGTCTACATTTTCTTTCTTTAAACCACTTACTTAGTCCTTTTGTAATGTCTTATTTTTACTCAAGGATACTAATAAAACTACCATTAAAAATAGTTTTAGTTGAGTATGTACATTTTATTCAGAACTTTATGTATAATTATATTCAAAGTGGTTCTTTAATGACAGCATATTTTATTTTAATCTGATATCTACTTTTCAATTGAAATGTTCAAGCAATTTATGTCTGATTTATTTTTCATTATAGTTAGATATAAATCTAAAATATTGGTATTTGTTTTCCATTTGTTCCATCTGTTGTTTGTTCACTCCTCGTTTTTCTTGACTTTTAAATTTTTGAATATTTTGTTAACCCAAATCATCTTTTTGGATTACTACCTACACTTCTTTGTTTTATGATATTAATAAACTTTCAATTATAATATTATATAACTATTATATAACTATAACTATATATATCTTCTTATTATTGTCAGATATCCAAAATACTTAATTCTCCATGTTGTATAAAAATGTTACAGTATAGTTTCACTATTCTTCTTTTCTTCTTAGTTCATATTTCTCAGAAATCTTAACTCTTTATATGTTCTAAACCCTAAAATACATTGGTACTGGTTTTGATACAAAAACACAGTTGATTTTTTCGGGGAGATTTAAAATTTTGAGTACTTCTTTTTACTTATACTATGACGTATTTCATTTATATTTAAAATTTCATATACAGATCCCCATTTTCTTATACCATTCTTTATCTTTTGCTTGAGGAGTTTCCTTTAAAGTCTCTTTGATGTAAATTTTGTAGCAATAGAAACTCTTTCCCCTCAACTGTATTTACCTTTTTAAGCCTTTATTTTTCAAATATACTTTTTGTTAGAAATGTATTTTTGTTTTGTATATGCTGTTATTTCAAGGTTTATTTTTGTTTTTAAATGTTTTTTATTTTGAACATACTATTGAACTCAGTTTAATACTTCCTGAGGAATAATGTTTTGTCATTAATTTTTTTCTCTGCATGTATACATTTTCTCTAATTCTATATTTTGTTTAGTATTGCTTCTGTACATTACCAATATGTTATAATTTTATTCATATATTTTGTTTCGTACTCATAGAGCAAGTAGTAATTTCAGATTTATATTTTAAATTATATTGAGAAAAATCTCATTTGGCTGTGTTTCATTAAATACTTTTGGCCTTCATTCTTCTGTCTTTCCTTTGGATTCCAGTCATTTTGGAGTGTTTTTTGGTACGTCTTCTAGTTCAATCTACATTATTTTACAATACTTAAAGTTCATTAAATTCAGGTAGTGTATATGTCACCTAAAATGCTATTAGTTAATGTTAAAGTATCAATTTACATGGTCACTTTATAGAGCATAGAAAATATGTTAGTCTTATGAAGAAGGAAACAAAACAAAATTTACTGCCACCACCATGACTGAACAGTGAGTAAGTTCAATTTGGAGAAGAAACATCTTCCCAAAACATATTCATGTCATAGTTGCCTCCTCTGACATTTATTTCAAGAAGGAAAAGAAAAACAGCAAAAATATAGAAAAATCAAAGTTACAAAGCACATTTTAGTTATTGACAATGATAAAATGTAAATATAGTGAAGTCATAGGCTTTAGAAAAGATTCTAGTCCCATTACTTTGGCAAACCAGCATAATTTCTTACTACATTCTAAATCTTATCCTTGTACCTACATATGAGTATAGCTATGAGTTCTCATCAAAGAAGCTTCTTTTTACAGCAAATGGAAATCATTACAGAAAACCACAGCTGGAAACAATGCAGAGATTTATGGATTGTGGGGATCCAAGCACCAACAGATACAGCTAAATCACAATTCTTGCATCCATAGTTCTGGAAACACCCCATAAGAGGGATCAGAAAGATTAAAGAGACAAGATACCAGGAAGTGTGCTGTGAAACAATATATCCTATAAATGGCTATATAAACTAGACCTGAATAATGGCACTATCAATGAATGTGATAATATGGAAGGGGGAAATTTTATGAGTTTCCAAATAGACAATGAACTACAGGCAACTACTGACTTCCTGCCGAAGGAGAATTAGCTTCTTCCAGAAATGAGCTACCTTATAGGTTGTCCAGTTCAGAGTTGTCATCCTTGAAACCATGTGCATATAAGCACCAAAATCACCCAGAGGGTGATCCACACACATACACACACACACATCTGCCTACACATGCATAGACACATAGACATATATATAATCAAGCGTATATACACATACAGTAAATATAAGCAAAGATAAACAGGATATCAACTGGAGAGGGGAATGGAATTGGAATTGATTTGAGAGAAGATTACAGAAAAGGTCTGGAGGGAAGAAACATGCCAGGGAGTGATATATTTTTTTTAATTAAAAACATTTTTAGGAAGATAAAGACTGACTGACAAGGTTAAATACTCCATTTATAAGAAAATAAATTCAAAAGTACATGTATACATAGACTGACAGTGAGAAGAATGAAAAAAAATTCTACACATCAGATGTAAGACATGATCAGGAGTAAATTTATTTAATATGTATTAAAATTAAAATAAATGTACATACAGACAAACACCAGTACATAATAAAGATATGATCAATTCAGCAAGAATATGAGAATCAACACTGGATAAACCAATTTTATAAAGCAAAAACTATTAGGTAAAAAGAAAAAAGCATCTATTGCCTTAGTATGCTGCTTCTTTCAGTCATCCAAACAGAAATACTTAAGGTAAACACAAAAACATTAGATTTAGATATCTATGTACACCAAAAGGACCTAATGGTGAATATTTACAGAACATTTTGTTAGATACTTGCAGAATGCACATTAGAGTTAATTAATAGAATATTCACTCTATTAAAGAACGATAAAACAAATTTCGATGAATTGTAAAAGCATGAAATTGTATAGCATCTGTTTTCTGTGACTGCAGTATTGTAGAGTTAGGATTTGAGTAAGAAGAAATACAAAAAATTTGCATGGAAACAGCACAGCACTTATTTGAAACAGCCACATGTCAGTAAAGAAATCCAAAGTGAAATAAAAATATTCCGGACACAACTGAAAATAAAAAGAAAGCTATATTAAATCTAATGTGAACTAATTTATGCAAGACTAGGCAATATAGAGAGATTTTTGTTTCACATATAGATAGACTGATGAATTAATAGATAGACAGATGATAGATAGTTAGATAGATAGTATTTCTCCAGATTGATTGTGAGCTGTATAAAACATCTAAAAGAATGAATGACCTTTTTCCAAGTCTTATATAACCATAGAACTAAAACTACAGAAGAACATAACATAAAGGAAAATGACTGGCCAATATGTCTGACGAAACATTGATTCAAAAATCCTCAAAAAATGCTGGATAATGAATTAAATGAATTAAACACTGAGTTAAAATGCAAATAGTAAACACGGTTTTTGACTGCCAAGTGATTTATTCTAGTTATACAAGAAGGGTTCAATATACAGAAATCAGTAAATATAAAATATTACATAGATACATAGATACCATTGAGGATGAAAAACATGTAATTACCTAGTTAATGTAACAAAACAATTCAATAAAATTTAACTTAATTTCAAAATAAAATATGCAAAATATAGTCTAGGAGATAACAGATAGAAATAAACCCATCCAAACAGAAAAGTGAAAACCGTAAGTGTCCATGTCATCACATAAAGTGACTTTACATCTAAAGGGTCCACACACAAAAACATTATAATTAAAATCCAAAATTAATCTAGTAAGGTTTTTAGGCTTAAAATAGCATACAAATACAGTAGTTTTGCCTATTCTAATAATGAAAATTCTGAGAATATTAAAAAAGTAATCTTACTAATTTCAAAACAGAAAGAATGCAAATAATTTGTACAAATTATAAAAACATTGAGAGAATAAATTTTAGCATCAAGAAAAAATGAAAAGTATGTCATCTTTATGGATTGGAAATAATATTGTTTTATGTTCTTAGTAATAAAGAGTTATACAGATGAATTGAAGTTCCTATTAAATCCTGATGACATTCTTCTCAGTTATGAAAAAATACTCCTAAAATTTGTATTGAACCAAAAATTCATCAAGCAGCTAAAATTTCCTATAGAGAAGATATTTCCCTGTGTGAATTAAAAATTTATTATAATTCTATATTAATGAAAAGTCCCTGTATTTGACATAAAAAATAGAGAAAAAGGTTAATATAAGAGCAAAACAAGCCCAGAAATAAATCAACTTTCTTATGGGTGATTTTTTCCCAAAGATATGAATGATATTCCAATACCACAGAACGGTATTTTTAAAAGGTGCATGGAAAGTTGGAATCCAAATATGGAAAAGAGCTGAAATCTTATCTCATTATGCATACAAAAATCAACTTAGGACAGATTAAAAGCTTAAAACCAGTAGCCCAAACCAAGAAACTACTGAAAGAAAAGTATTGATGCAGTGCTTCAAGATAATAATCTGGGAAAATAGTTTATTTTTTTACTATCAACCTAAAAACAAAAGCAATAGAAACAAAATGTAAAAATATGATCACATTAAAACAAATAGTTTCTACATAGAAAATTATAGAATCAATAGATTGAAGAGAGCCTACAAGATGGAGATGCTTGAAGTATTTATCCATCAAATGATAAATAAATACAAAGAATCCAAATAACTCATCAACAAAATAATCTGATTAAAAATGAAAGAATCATTTAAAGAGTAATTTATCTAAAGATTATATACAAATGGCCAAGAGCATATGAAAAATGGATTAAAACACTAATTATGTGGTGAATGAGGTTCAAAACCATAATTAGATAACATTTCTCCAGTTAAAGGCTTATTAATGAAAGACAAAAGATAAAATATTTTGATGATGATATGAAGAATGAGAATAACTAGACTTGACCTTTTTTTCTGAGATAGGGTTTCTCTGTGTAGCCTTGGCTGTCCTGGACTCCCTTTGTGGACCAGGATGGCCTCAAACTCAGAGATCACCTGCCTCTGCCTCCCTGAGTGCTGGGATTAAAGGCGTGCACCACCGTGCCTGGCTAACTACACTTGAATTAAAAAAAATGTTTTTCTATAGCTGGTTGAGGTGATTTTGGATGTTTCCTACATAACAGAGTGCAGGGTCAATACGTGAAGTAAATTTCGAACCCCTACCCAGATCTACCCAATGGACAGGACATTCTCCAGTTGAGTGGAGAGTGGGGACTGACTTTCACACAAACTCTGGTGCCCCATATTCGACCATGTCCCTTGGATGGGGAGTCCTGGTGGCACTCAGAGGAAGGATAGCAGGCTACCAAGAAGAGACTTGATACCCTATGAGCATATACAGGGAGAAGAGGTCACCATCAGTCACAGTCATAGGGGAGGGGAGCAAGGGGAAAATGGGAGGGAGGGAGGAATGGGAGGATACAAGGGATGGGATAACCATTGAGATGTAACAAGAATAAATTAATAAAATATATTTTAAGAAAAGAATGGAACACACACAAAAGAAAAAAAGAATGATGCCATAAACTCTTCAAAATTTTTGTAAACATTCACATTTTATTGACCACCCAATTCACTGCTATGATTGAAGACAGGAGTATAGCATAACTGTCGTCTGAGAGACTTTGTGCAGCAATTGATGGAGACATAGGCAGAGACCAAAGGCCAAGTTCCATACACACACACACACACACACACACACACACACACACACACACACACACAAATGTACAAAAGGTCATATGTGGATCTCCTAATAATAGGAGTAGTGGCTGTCTCTGATTCTGTTTACCTCCTGCTGTGTAACTTTCCCCTAGCTGGGCTGCCTTGTCACTTCCAGGTGGGAAAGGATGTGCTTAGTCCTGCAGTGACTTGAGATACCAGAAGGGTCTTCCCTTCTCTAGGACTAAGGACAGGGGTATAGGAGGGGGGGTGTAGGGATGGGACTGGGAGGAGAGAGCTGGGATCTGGATGGAAAGTGATTAAATAAATAATTGGAGGAGAAATATTTTAAAGCTTCCAAGTATTATTTTATATATATTATATTATATATATATATATATTATATATATATTTCCAAGTCTGATCTTATTGTTAAACTGGCCCAAATAAGTCTTCCTTATTTGATATTTAGACATTTCTTTTTCTTAAGTTTATCATTTAACAAAGTTCAATCTTGGTAGGAATTCAAACTAAAACATTCCTCCTTCCCAAATTGCATTCCATAAGACATGATTTCTGATAATTATTTTAACTATAATGCCCTGACCTTCTTAGATACAAACTATTGTGTTTTTTTATACATTTATTTATTTTAAATTTATTCACTTTACATCTCAAATTGTAGCCCCTTCCATCACCCCTCCTGGTTCTATACTCCCCCCCCCCCCCCCCCCCCCAGTTCTTGGAAAGGGGAAACCCTCCTCCCCTAACATCTGACTCAGGCCTATCAAATCTCTTCTGGACTGCCAGTATCCTCTTCCTGTGTGGCCTGCAAGGCTGCCCTGCCAGAGGGACATTGTCAATGAGTGGAAAATAGAGTCCATGTCAGAAAACCCCTACTCCCCGTATTATGGGACTCACAAAGAGACTGGGCTACCTATCTACTACAACTGAGCAGGGAGTCTAGGTCTTCTCCATGCATGGTCCTTGTTTGTTGCATCAGTCTCCTCAGGTCACCCTGAGTCCATATTTCTTGGCTCTGTCCTTCTTCTTGTGGAGCTCCTGTCCCCTTCAGGTCCTTCTGTCCCCAAGCTCTTCCATAAGTCTCCCTGTGCTCTGCCCCAAAGTTTGGCTGTGAGTATCAGCATCAAAATCCCTGCTAGGTGAAGACTTTCAGAGGACCTTTATGGTAGGCTCCCATCCTATTCCCTCTTTTCAAGCAATTCCAGTGGCTGTCCTATTTACTCTTCTGAATAAGAATTAAGCATCCTCCCTAGGGTTTTTCATGTTATTTAGCTTCTTTAGGTCTGTGGGTTGTAGTGTGGTTGCCCTGTATTATTGAGCTAATATCCACTTATAAGTTACTATATACCATACATGTCTTTCTGGGTCTGGGTTACCTCACTCAGGATGATCTTTTCTAGTTTTATCCATTTTCCTGACAATTTCAAAAATTTCTGGTTTTTAATAGCTGAATAGTATTCTATTGTGTACATGTACCACAGTTTCTTTATCCATTCTTCAGTTGAGGGATGTCTAAGTTGTTTCCAGATTCTGGCTATTACGAATAAAGCTACTATGAATATAGTAGTGCAAATGCTCTTATTGCATACTGGAGCATATTTTGGGAATATGGTCAGGTGAGGCATATCTGGGTCTTGAGGTAGAGTTATTCCCAGTTTTCTTAGAAAGCACCAGATTGATTTCCAAAGTGGTTGTACAAGTTTACACTCCCACCAGCAATGGAAGAGTGTTCCCTTTTCTCCACATCCTTTTCAGCATGTGCTGTCATTTCAGTTTTGCTCTTAGCCATTCTGACAGCTGTAAGATGAAATCTCAGTGTTGTTTCGATTTGTATTTCCCTTATGATTAAGGACTTTGAGCATTTATTTAGAAGTCTCAGTATAAGCTATTGTTAAGAGAAGCTTTTGATAAAGTTACTATGGCTGTATCTGAGGTTAATTATATGTGTTAAAGCTGATAAAGACACAGATCAATTTCACAGAAACTGGAAATGTTATTTACATATTGTCATTAGTAGAGTAAAACAGTGAGCTAAAAGAAACTTACATCCAAATCTCATACTTTGTTTATATTCTCAAATATCACAATGGAAGTATATAATATAGAAGCATAAGTAAAATGAAGTGAAATATATTTCTTTTCAGGATGTGAAAATAATCTAAATTAGCCACAATAAATGAATGCATGTATGTCTAGTATTTGAACATTATTGGGTTAGTGATCAATGTATAATTATTTGGTATGTACTTATTTTTATAAAACTTCATCATTATGCTGCTTGATCTTCTGTTTATATCAAGTAATACGCATTTAAAATAATGTGTTCTACTTAACTACAACATTTTCATTATATAAATTAATGGGCTTAATCATTATACATTCATATATGTCTACTATATTATTTTATCACTCATACTATGAATTTAAAAAATTTTAATTATATATATAATTTAGATGATCTCTGATCAAAGCCATTCCAATTCCTTCTTTACTCCTTCCATCTCCCACAGTATCTCTTTTATTTTATAAGTCCCTCTCTTATTTGAATTTCCTACATAAGCATGAGTGTGAGGTTGCATATTTTATGACAGGCAATGTACCAGTGACTGTACTATTGAGAAATATGATTATACCTCCTCTATTACCAATTAGCTGTCTACTTATCCTCAAGGCAAGATGGGACCTTAGAGCCTCTTCTATCAGTTATAGAATGTTGATGGGCCAAGTCTTCCACAGAAAATCACTGCTTCTGTGACCTTATATGTGCAGCACCCATATCAGATGCAGTAGTATTTTGAAGACCCACTTTTCGTCTGTAACCTCTATGAATTGCAAATTATAAGAAATATTGGTCATGGAATTTAATTGTAGTCCTTAAAAATACTTCTGTATTATCCAAAGCATGTGCACATAGCAAAAGATATTTAAAAAATCATGAAAATCTACCCTACTCCAGACTATGCATTCTACCTTGCCAAGAATTTTTAAATAAGCTTCTGAAAAGTTTCCAGGCATTCATGCCTAAATAATACAATATGCAAATCAAAAGTTTCACTTAACCCTGCCAGAATCATATCAGTACAGAGCTAGATGATTTTTTTTAGTATTTGCTTATTTTTACAGTATATGTTTTCACATGAGAAAAAGAGATTATTAAACTACATTTGCACTGAGAAGAATATAGATTCTTTTATGACTATCAATATTTATATAAACTGTCAAAGATATATCAAAAATAAGCTAGCATAACTAGAATTATATATTTTGAAGTTTCTGCATTTTGAAATTTAATAATTTTTCAGATTGCTAACAGCTTTTATAATGACCAATAAAATAGAACTTGGTTTCTTAGGTTTGTGCAAGTTTCATGTTAATAATCTTAAGATTTTCCAAATAGGTTTTGTGAAAAATCACAAAGTAATAAGTTTCATTTAAAGAAAAAAATAAACATATAGGGCCTTACAACAACTTATAGTAACAAAACTTTGGGTTTCCACTCATATTATACTTTGTCAAAAATATGAGCACATAAAAATTAATAATTTGGTTTTATATCAATTTATCAAAATTCTCTATATTTGTCTAGCAGATGGCTGACAGATTTAAACATCAGTATATATTTTAGAGATCTTAGCATTAAATTCTTTTTGTAATGCATCATCAGATAAGCAAAACTTTCAAGCAAGCATTTTAAATGATGTCTATTTATTAATATAACCTTAACTTGAGAAGATTAAATATTCAAAATTTCTTGTGCTGCTTCTTCATAGATTTGTTGAAGAACTAATCTTACTAAATTTTAGACACTGCATGCAATATAGAAATATTTTAAAGTAATTATAATTTTTAATTGCAGAAATTAATCCATCTGAAACATCAATCTGTTTTAAAATGACATAAATTCTCAAAGTGGTTGACAGTCATGTTAAGTGTGATATTTCAGTAAAAGTGATTTGCCTTGTTTGTAGTAGATTATTTTTTTCAACACAGCTAAAAGTGCTTCTGACATTTTTTCTTCTATTTCTTATATTAAATTGTCATGATGCCTTACTGTGTAATCTCTTTCCTTTTATTGCTGTCTTATAATCTACCCATTGTTGTTGTGTTGTTGTTTTTCAGTATAAAGTTTTTCCAAAAGTCCTTTTTTTGTGGTTTGGTAGGAATAAGGATATACTGGAGGTATTTATGCTCTCTCCCCTTTCTTTTCATACTCAGGCACTCTGGAGCCATTGCAAAATTGTTTTGTGTTGGAAACTGAACATATTAATCACTTTTTTGCTATTTTTATGGTGTTTACTTAAATATGAATGACAGTTTACCACTAAGCCTGCTCATAATAAAATAGTTTGCAGTTAGATGGTAACTCTTGACCAAACAACTCAGATTATGATAGAAAGCTAAATGTCCAACATTGATGTAATAGATAAGATTTTTTATAGCCATATGTGCACCATTAATCAATGACTGAACTGCCAAAACCATATATGGGTATCTTATTCCAGACTACTGACCAAAACAATGGTTACTTTGGTATTTGGGTTAAGCATTAAAAATAAATACAGATTGTAATTTGAAATGATTTCATAATTTAATAAAACAAAATGTGACAGTCATTCACTTATTATTTAACTATGTTATGGTGATATTGGAATAAATAACTTTCATTAGAATAAATGGCTTGTGTTAATGTATTAACACCAGTTCTCACAAAAAAAAAAGCTATAAAATGACAAAACTTTACTGAATGTTTTTATTTTTAAAGAAACCAATTTTAATGCTGTGCTTATTTCAAAACCTCCAGTCAAAGGTTAAATAGATCTGGATATAGGAAAGGCAGTGCTGGAAAAGCTGTAGATGACATGTTATTTTTCTTGGATAGTCTAGTTGGCAGGTTAATTGGAAAGCATTAGCTAAGTCTCACAGGGTGGAGTTAAATAAAGACCTGTGAAATCTGTTACTAACAGCAGCAAGTGATACACGGAAAAAAAATAAGGGTTAAAAGATTCATTCCTATAGGATTCTTATGTACTGAGTGACATTTTCTAACAAACAATTTATACTAAAAATATATAATGATTGGTATAAAATTGTCAACATTGAAAATAATAAATCATAGAACAATGATTAGAGCAATTTGACAAATTTTTATAGATAGAAATTAGATAAATATTTGTTTTAGTCACTAAAAATAAATGCAAAAATGTTGGTGCAATACATTCTATTTTTATTGGTACCAGCTAGGTACTCCATATATTAGAGGCCTGGTGGCACTCAGAGGAAGAATAAGCAGACTACCAAGATGAGACTTGATAGGCTGTGACCATATAGTGCAGGAGGAGGTCCCCCTCAGTCATAGACTTAGGGGAGGGGAATAGGATGGAAGCGTGAGGGAGGGAGAAACTGGAGGATACAATGGATGTGATAACAATTGAGATGTAATCTGAATAAATTAATTAAATAAAAAAGAAAAATACACATATGTAAAAAATAAAAATGTTTAAAAAATATTTTGTGGCGCCTGCGCCACCACGGTACCGAGTTGAGAGCGAGGGACTGCAGATTTAACTAATGCGCGCGCGCGCACACACACACACACACACACACACACACACACACACACACACACACACACACACACACACACACACACACACACACACACACTAACACAGCGGGTCCTTCATGTTAAGAGAGCAGCAGTTGCAGCAGCAGCCGCGGCAGCGGTTTATTATTCTCCTTCCCCTTCAGAGTTCCGAAGAGCCTTCTTATAGGCAGAAAAACAGGAATCCTCCTCCCAGGTGAAATCCCTCAAGAGGTGATTGCACACAGGATGAAAAGTCTCGAGGAAGGGAGGGGCACGTTCTCAGAGCAGTAAACATGACTAGCTAACCAAGATAAACACAGACATGGAAACTGCTAGAAACAGGACATGAAACAGCAAGACAGGCAGGCAGCCCAGTCAGGCCTGGTTCCTACAATATTTTTATTTTTGATGTAATATAATTATATCATTTTCCCTTCTCTTTCTTCTTTCCAAAACCTCCTATATATCCCTTTCCTCTCTTGTTAAAATCATGCTTTTTTTCTTTCTTTGTTTTTGAGGCCTTAAAGTCTTTGTTTACTGTGAGATTGCTTGAAGATTGACAGTTAATGAGGAATGGCATATATATTTGATATCTTAGTTATATCATACTAGTTTTACTTTTATATTGACTTATCAAAACTGTGTAACTATGTGTCATTTTATTATATCATATATTATATAATATATTGTCCATATGTATATACCATGCACATCATATTTAAATATCTCAAATATATAAATATTAATACACATATCAGATTCTAGTTTTTGACCTAAAATTACAAAAAAAAAAAAAAAAAAAAAAAACCAACCATCAGCTAGATCTTAGGAAGTTCTGTCTTTCATAACAGAACTTGAGCCATCAGCAAAGTGGAAATTCAAAATCCATTGGTCTAAAGCATTATCAATAAAATTCTCAAAAGCAGAAATATACAAATTATCAAGGATGACCGTGATAATTTACTATTATGCAAGGTGTATTGGGTTCACAATATGTAGTTGTATTTAATCTTAATTTTCTTTAAAATATAATTACATTATTTCTACCCTCATTCTCCTCCTTACTACCCTTCCCATGTCAGATACCACCTCCCATATTTATGGCCTTTTCTTTTTAACCATTGTTATTACATATACACATCATAGTAGTTTTACTTGTATATTGATTTATCAAAGACCACTTATTTATCAACAATGAATAGCATATAAATATAACCTGTTCGGTCTGTTAACTGTTGGTTGTATGTATATGATTTGAGTGTTGACAATGCAGTATTTGACAACCAATCAGGAAGTTCAACTCTAGGGAAAACTGGTTTTTTATCTTTCAGATATTGTTAATTGATGGTAGCTCTTCATTTGGAAGCACGGCCTCATGAAATTTCCCTATCAACATGCAATGTCAGTTGTTGGAATTGTTCAGGCCTTGATTGGGCAGTCACACTGCCAAATCCTAGAAGTGGCTTCCTTGTTATATCTAAAAAACACAATTTCAGAGCAGACCTGCTGGTGTATTATTTCATTCCTCTTCTTTGATGTTCCCTGAGCCTTGGGTGCAAGATTCAGGTTGGAGATTTGGCTGGGCTCTCTACACCCTGTTGTTCTCTGCATTTTTACTAGTTGTGGCTTTCTGTGATGGTCTTCCACTGTTGCCAAAAGCTTCTTGAATGAGAGGTGAGGTCTATACTTATCTACAAATATAAAAAAGTATTTAAAATTTAGTTAGGAAGTATACTTGTTTAGGAAACTATTGGTAGTCTGTTCTACTCTTAGATGCATCATCTCACTTGCCACTAATTGCTGACTAGTTATACAATACCAGGCATATTTCGCCCCTTTTTAAGCTGACTGTGAGTTCAATTAGGCAGCTGTTAGTCACCATCAAGATATAAATGCCTCTATTTCACATTTAAGAATATCTTACCATGATGATTTTTGTTGTGTTTCACAGGAGTTCCAGCTAGGTAGAGCAATTGATTGCCCTCCTCCCACTGTAATTTTGCAAAGCAGATTAGAGTTCTCTGAACCTATTTTTGAAGGAGAAAATGTAGGGCTTATATTCAGGTTGAATATCTGAGTTCTATGTAGGAATCATGCATTGGGTTTACCAATTGGGACTTAACATTGTCTTCTGAAGTCAACCAAGGGAAACATCCACGGCTTGTATTTATGTTGCAGGTTGTTTGGACACCCTGAGCTGCATCTCAAAAACGCGATTTTTATGCCCATTACCACTTTTTTTTTATTTGACTTTTGCCCTTGTGTATAGTATTATAACATAAAGTACTATAACTTCATTTAAATTACACACACACACTACACACACACACACACACACACACACATACACTTAATATTTTGTATTTTAGATAAATATAAAATAACAATTCTCTATGCTTTCTGAAAGCATTCTCTTTGTTTTTGTTTTGTTTGGTTTGGTTTTGAGCAGACTTTCTCTGTGTAGCCTTGGCTGTCTTGGACTCACTTTGTAAGACCAGGCTGGCCTCAAACTCACAGAGATCTGACTGACTCTGCCTCCCTGAGTGCTGGGATTAAAGGAGTGATCCACCACATCTGGATTCTTGGTAGTTTTTTTTTTTTTACATCTCTCTTTCCTCCCTCTCCTTCTATATTGATTTCTTATTTCCTTTATACAATTAAACCCCACTTTTTATACTGGTTATTTATAATGAATTGTCTTTTAATATAAATATAATGGTATATTTGAAATTATTAGTTATAAAGCATTGACATTAACTTATTTTACTTATGAAAATTTCATTTATTTGTTTATTGATAATTGATTGAATTGGGGTGGTGTATACCACAGTGTGTATGTGAAGTTCAAAGATCAACTTCTACTTTGGTACCATTTGAGTCTTGGGGTTTTAACTTGTGTCCTCAAGCGTCAGAGCAAGTATCTTCCAGGCTTACACATTTCACTAGCTAATCTTATTATATTCTAAAATTACATTATATTTCTCTTGTGTGATCTACTACGAAGGGACATAAATTGATAGGAGAAATAGTATTAGAGAGTTATCTTGGTCATATCAAAGATAAGTTACGAGAGAAATATGAAGACAATTTTACTTATAACCACCAGTCCTATTTTGTGTACAGCATTTGGATTGATAGAAATACAACTATGGAAGCAATGGAAGAAAATATAACTAAGATGTTATCTTTCTGAATATACAAATGCTGTATGGTAATACACTGAAACTCAATTCTATTTTGCTTAAGGATGGTCAATATGATTTCTTCATTTCCAGCCACACCCTTTATGAAAATTTAGAGCTTGGTATTTTATGTTTATTCTGTATTTCATGAAACATGTCCAATCTTATTATTGGCAATTATAGACCAACATAGAATCAACAGCAATGATAGCTTACACTCATGCAGTACTTCACAGTTCACCAGAAATTTCTTACAATGATCATATATAGATATATAAAAATAGTAAATAGAAAAAGCATAATATAAAGAAAGTTAAAAGGCTTTTGAGTAATCAATCTAGAATTGAATCTTGGCTCTCTTTGCTTTCTTACTTTGATCAAGTTACATAATTTCCTTGGATTCTCCTCTCTTGTATATTGTAAAATATAATAAATAAAATATTATCTGATCAAATTGTTATGGTTAACACATTGCCACATATGTTTGTAGCATCTTACTCCAGAGTATTTGGCATTTATTGCTATATAAGTGACTGAACTTACATGATGTTCCTATATGATGAACATTTAGCGGCTCCAAGTATTTGTGACTTACTTAATTTATAAACAGCACTTAAAACTTAAACTTTTAATGTTTCACTTTATGGGTGTAATCACTATGGTTATGAATATTGAAGATACAATGACAATATGATTTAATTTAAGGTAATTTAGCTTTTCATGTTTTGCTATTGAGTTTTTCTCTCTAACTCATCAATGATGCTCAAATTTTCTGAAGTTCTAAACAACCAATGAAGTATAGTGGAGATGTTGTTGACATAAGTAGTGCTAGGGACATCTAGGTTGTTTCCAGATTCTGGCCATTACTAATAAAGCTGCTATGAACATAGTTGAGCAAGGGTCCTTGTTGTATGTTGGAGCATCTCTTGTGTATACACCCAGGAGTGGTATTAACTCGGTCTTAAGGTAGCACTATTCCCAATTTTCTGAAAAGGAACCAGATGTATTTCCAAAGTGGTTGTACAAGTTTGCACTCTCACTAGCAATGGAGGAGTGTTCCCCTTTCTCCACATACTTTCCAGCATCTGTTGTCACTTGAGATTTTGATCTTAGCCATTTTGACAGTTGTAAGATGGAATCTCAAAGTTATTTTGATTTGCATTTCTCTGATGATGAAGGACATTGAGCATTTCTTTAAGACCTTCTTAGCCATTGGAGATTCCTCTGTTGAAAAGTTTCTGTTTAGTAAGACCCATCCCCTGGGAGAGAGACAACCACTGACACTATTCATTATACTCTATTATGGTTGCAGAAAGGAGCCTAACAGAATTGTCCTCTGGAAGGGTCCAACCAACAGCAGTTTGAAACAGATGCTGAGACTGCCAAACACTGGGCAATGTGTAGGAAGTATTATGGAAAAGTGAGGGAGAGGGAGAGAAAAGGGCCTTGAGGTGATAGGAGCTCTACAAGAAGACCAACAGTGCCAAGTAACCAGGGCCCAGAGGGGCTTGCTGAAACTGAAGTACCAACCAAGGGCCATGCATGGAGTGGATCTTGCATCCTACATGGGTACAGCCATTGGGAAGCTCAGGCTTCATATGCATCCTCTAGTAAGGGAAGGGGTCTGTCTCTCACATGGACTCTTTTGCCTACTTCCTGCCTGGACTGCCTTGCTAAGCCACAGGACAAGAGGACTTGCTCAATCCTGATGCGACTTGATGAGCTGGGGTGGATGGGAAGGCATGGTGTCCCCTCTTCTGAGGAAAAAGGGAGGGGAGGAAAGGGGAGAAAATGAGTGGGGCTATGATTAGGATGTAAAGTGAATAAATAAAAAAAGTAGAAGATTTTCATTTACCTTTTGGATAGTCATTTAAGAAATCTATTTAGTAATGTAACACATGTTACATGGACCCTGGTTGAAAATGTTTGTTGAACTTACATTTAAAGCTATTTCTTCCAAGTCATAGGCCATGTAAGTGACTTTATCTTTGAATTTCTATGACATTTTATTTTCTGTTTAAGTATAAGTGAATAATTTTGGAGATCAGAACAAAGTTGGGCCATTTCAGATGTTTTTTGAGAAATATCTATGACATATAATACAATGTGTTTAATTCACTAAATTTGATGACATTAGTTACATGGAGAAAGGTAATGAGTTTATTATCAGATCCTTATCATTTTCAAGGAAAAACAAAATGTCAAGGAGAGATCTTACTGAGAACATAAGAAGTTTAACGGAATGAGATTTTGTGGTAACATGTGAATGATAATGTATACATTGTACAATAGAAGAGAAGATTATAGCAGGCAAATAGAAGTTGCAATATCAGAATTATTTATTGACAACATTTTCAAAGATGAAATTTAGAAATATACATTCAATAGAACTATATTTTGTTTCCTTAGAAGAACAGAATTGTGAGGGGATTTATGGGTAGCCTAGCTATAGTAGTTAACCACTGTTAATTGACATTTATTAAAGATATCTGGCATATCACTTATTGTTAATATTATTTTTGATAGCATATCTCTATATATGTCAAGCTGGCCATTTGTTCCATGGAAATTCTCCTTTCTCTGCATGCTAAAATTATAGTCAAGAACCACAATCTAATCCTCAGCTCAATACATTACGTTATTCATGCTGTACACCAAGCTTGCAAAGGGATACTATTTTTGGCCTCATTCCCATTTTAGGAAAAAGAAAGATTATTCAACATCACAGTTGGAAAATACACTCAGAGTCTCACTTTGCTGACCTCAAAGCTTGACTATGTTCTAATGAAGTCTCCAACTTCCTTTGCCACAGAAGAAACTAGTTAGTGTTCTGAGGTGTTCTTACCTTTTTTTTTTTTTTTCCATTTTATTATCTTTACGTCTCTTACAGCTACAGATACTATTCAATAGCCAACATGTAATTTTTAAAGCCATGTAAATGCACTCAAGAATCAATGATGTTTCTTTAAGTGTTTCTTAGACATTTGATACTCTTGAGAATTCTCTGTTTAGTTCCAAGCCCCATTTCTCAATTGGGTTATTTGGTTTGGTGGTGTTTAATTGCTTGAGTTCTTTGTATATTTTGGATATTAGACCTTTGTTAGATGTAGGGTTGGTGAAGATCTTTCCCCAGTCTGTAGGCTGTCGCTTTGTTCTCTTGACAGTGTCTCCTGCCTTACAGAAACTTCTCAGCCTCACGAGGTCCCATTTATTAATTGTTGACCTTAAGGCCTAGGCTGTTGGTGTTCTGTTCAGGAAGTTGTCTCCTGTGCCAATATGTTCCAGGCTCTTCCCTACTTTTTCTTCTAAGTGACTTAGTGTCTCTGGTTTTATGTTGAGGTCTGTAATCCACTTGGATTTGAGTTTTGTGCAAGGTGACAAATATGGGTCCAGTTGCATTTTTTTTACACGTAGACCTCCAGTTAGAAGAGAACCATTTGTTGAAGATGCTATCCTTTTTCCATTGAATGGATTTGGCTTCTTTGTCAAAAATCAAGTGACCATATGTGTGTGGATTAATATCTGGGTCTTCGATTCAATTCCACTGATCAACCAGCCTGATGCTGTGCCAGTACCATGCTGTTTTAATTACTACACTCAGAGGGAGGATAACAGGTTACTAAAAAGAGACTTGATACCCTATGATCATATACAGGGGGAGGAAATCCCCCTCAGGAACAGTCATAGGGGAGGGAAATAAGGGGAAAATGGGAGAGAGGGAAGAATGGGAGGATACAAGGCATGGGATAACCATTGAGATGTAACAAGAATAAATTAATAAAAAATAAAAATAAATGAAAAAAAGAATCAATGATGTGCAGCTGAAAACCAATCTTTACACACTAGGTAGATCTGAAAAGAAATGGATATATATATATATATATATATATTCCAGATCTAGAAAAATATTCCTTGTAACCTTCTATTACCATTGTTCCATTTTCAGTAGTTTTCCAAAACTTAAAGCCACACAAAAGAATACGTTCATAGCAGCCTTATTCATAATAGCCAGAACATGGAAACAGCCTAAGTGTCCCTCAGTAGAAGAATGGATAAAGACACTGTGGTACATTTACACTGTGAAATACTACTCAGCTATTAAAAACAATGAATTCCCGTAATTTGTGGACAAATGGATTGAGCTAGAAATGATCATAATGAGTGAGTTCACCCAGAAGCAGAAACGGTCAAATGGTATATACTCACTTAATCTGGACACTAGCCCAAGGGGCATGTCCCATGAAAGTCTTCACTTACCAGGAAAGTGGGTCAGAGGGGAGGACATCCTATTGGGACTCTATGTGAGAGAAGCATGGGAGAATGGGGAAATAAAAGGAGCCAGAGGATCCTAGAAACCTATAATGAGAGCATTATGATGGGCAGCCCAGGGAACCTGCTCAAACTATGACACCAGCCAA
This sequence comes from Acomys russatus, assembly GCF_903995435.1. Lineage (NCBI taxonomy): Eukaryota > Metazoa > Chordata > Mammalia > Rodentia > Muridae > Acomys > Acomys russatus. The sequence goes on along the minus strand of NC_067169.1, from coordinate 75,531,765 downwards.
GGACAATACGTGCAGTAAACTTTGAATCCCTACCCAGATCTAGACAATGGACAGAACATTCTAGTAGAGTGGAGAGTGGGGTCTGACTTTCACACGAACTCTGGTTCCCCATATTTGACCACATCCCCTGGATGGGGAGATCTGGTGGCACTCAGAGAAAGGATAGCAGGCTACCAAGAAGAGACTTGATACCCTATGAGCATATACAGGGGGAAGAGGTCCTCCTCAGTCACAGTCAAAGGGGAGGGGAGTAAGGGAAAAATTGGAGGGAGGAAGGAAGGAATGGGAGAATACAAGGGATGGGATAACAATTGAGATGTAATATGAGTAAATTAATAGAATATATTTTAATAAAAGAATAAGAGATGACCTCATGTCTAGAGAACTACCATTGTATTTTGCTGTTTAAAGTACATGCGTTTACTGTATTGATACATTTAATTTGCAGCATATACATTTCTAAATTGCTACTAACATTGTTTGCACTACTACCTACTTCTCCTGTGCTGTAGTTGACATTTGCTGTATATATTTCCAAATTTAGTGTGTATCTAAAACGTCCTATTTCCAGGAAGTAAGCCTGTAATGGGATTTAGCTTATAGATGGAGGAATTGGATGGTGGAAAAGTTTGAAATTAGGCATCAATGAAATTTGGTGTTGAACATGTATCCTTTAAAGGTTTACTCCTAGAGTCCTCAGTCATGTTTGTTTTCCTATAGAAATGTGAGCCACTAGCTCTAAACAAAGAGCCATATTACCCAAAGTTCAGGCATCTCTAATAGCAACATATTTATTTTTATTTTTATAACAGAAACAGCAAGAGCATTTGGGTTTTTGGCCAAAATACTTTCTGATTTTAATTTACTCTTAGATAGAGTGAATTTCAAAGAAGAAAAAAAGACATTTAGCATGATGTATTTTAGTACTCTGGTGCCGCATATTTGACCATGTCCCCTGAATGGGGAGACCTGGTGGCACTCAGAGGAAGGATAGCAGGGTACCAAGAAGAGACTTGATACCCTATGAGCATATACAGGGGGAGGTAATCCCCCTCAGGAACAGTCATAGGGGAGGGGAATAATGGGAAAATGGGGGGGGGAGGTATGGGAGGATACAAGGGAGGGGATAATCATTGAGATGTAATATGAATAAATTAATGAAATAAAAAAAGAAATATGGCTGGATATGGAAGCTTAGCTTTCAGAAGAATGAGACAAAAGCATTTCTATGAGTTTGCGGCCAAACTTGTTTATAACCTGAGAAACCATCTCACAGAAAACTTGTGTTTAAAGTAGTTTTTGTGTGTGTGTGTGTGTGTGTGTGTGTGTGTGTGTGTGTGTGTGTGTGCCTGCTCTCATGTGCACATGTATGTGCATTGGAAATAATAACTACTGATCAAATCTATTATACTCTTTTCTATTTTGTTCTAATTTCTATTATTCTTTGTTCTACTCTACTCAACATATTATTTTAGTCATGACTGATCTAAGCTTATGATTTTCTTGTGCTATATAATCTGAGAAATTATCTTCATTGATTAAGGAATTTTGGCTTTGATATCCAATTTGTGATAAAAGGTGGGTCAGAAACAAAAAGAAATAATATGAAGACAGCAGGGAATGTCCCTTTAAGTGAAAGGTTATTAACAATGTAGAGTATTCAACACATAATATAGAGCAGAAGATATCATTTGTGGGTGTTATAGTCATCCTCTTGGGACCGAGTTTATAAAAACACTAATATATTCCATTGGCTTTTAATAAAATGGGCGCAATTTTCTAGACACTTTCTTCTGGTTTTAAAACTTAAACACATATTTGTAATTAACTTGAAAGTTATAAACAATTTCCATTATGACAAAGGGTAAAAATTGAAACATTTTAATATTATCATCTACTAATGAAATTTAACTATTCTCCACCATATTTTGCAACTGTATCATCTGCATTTTTTCTTTAGCAAAAATTGAGATCACCATATGGGGAATTCAGTTTTACTTAAAATCATATCATACTGATATTTGTGGCATTGGGTAATGTACTTATACTAAAAGATAGGTACATTATACTACCATATAGATAGATACATGTATATATGATATACTACTGTTTATATATGTCATATATATATATATGACTAACCAACTGCTCATCATTTAATATAGTGTGTGTATGTGTGTGTGTGTGTGTGTGTGTGTGTGTGTGTGTGTATGTGTGTGCCTGCGTGTGTGGGAAGAATAATGTGCTTTTCTGATTTCATCTATTCTATTTCCTTTTTTTCAGATTGTATTCCTTTTATTTTGTTTTAAATTTGTTCATTTTCTATCCCACTTGTAGCCCTCTCCCTCATCACCTCCAGGTTCCACTCTCCCTCCCTCACCCCTCTCCCCTAGTGCTCAGGAAGGGAGAGCTCTCCTGCCCTGACATCTGACCTCAGTCTAGCAAATCTCATTTAGACTGTCTGTATCCTCTTCCTCTGTGGCCTGGTATGACTACCTCACCAAGGAGAAGTGAACCATGAGTGAACTCCCAAGCCCACGTCAGAAGTAGTCCCTACTCCCCATATTATGGGACCCACACAGCAGGGGATCGCAGTAGATGCCAAGACTGGCAGCCAAACTTCCAGGGTGGAGCTCAGGGAGTCTTATGGAAGAGTTGGGAGACGGAAGGACCTGGAAGGGACAAGAGCTCCACAAGGAGACTAATGGAGGCAACAAATCTCTGTGGAGGAGGGGGTGCTCCAGAGATGGATGCACCAAGCATCATGCATGGTGAGGACCTGGACTTTCTGCTCAGATATAGTATATAGGCAGTACAGTCTCTTTCTATTTTATATTTATGCCAATAAAACATGTATTCTTGCTGATAGACATACATAATAATAACAAACATTTTAAAGATAGCAAGCATTTATGTATATATACACATATATGATGTATTTATCAGAGTTTTGTAGAGAAACAAATATGTACTTGTAGGAATGAATACATATTAGAAGAATATGTATTTAAAAGAATATATTAGAGGAATGATATATATTTAAAGGATATTGATAGAGTTGACTTATATGCTATGATCTTGGTACATCAGCAGTGGCTGTCTCACACTAGAAAGGCTGAAATCTAGGTCACAACTCAGTCCATTAGTCTGGATATCTCACCAGTGCTATTGTGGTACTGAAGTCTTGGAAGATTCCAGGATAGTCAATTGTATTTACCCTACATTGGAAGTCTGAAATTGAGTCCCAATGTTAGGGAAGTGATGCGGCAGTGGCAGCAACAGGGTAGATCAATTCTCCAGTGAGATAGAGAGTAAGCAGGCAAAAGATATGTCTTTCTTCTGCAATGTATCTAGGCTGCCACCAGAATGTGCTAAGCACATTAATGTGAGTTTCCACATTTTGAATAATCCAATTAAACAACTCCTTTACAGTTGTTCTAGATGACTTGCCTTTTAGTTGACTATAGGCCCCATCAAGGTAACAACCAAAATCAAGCATCAGAATTTGTATATCTGTTTTTTATTAGATATTTTAGTTGTCTTAGCTTGGGTACTCAAATTTTTGTATCATAACAAACAGTACTTCACTGAACACTATTTCATGTGTACTCTTGGCTATTTTTCTTAGTTTCAATATCATGATACAATTTCAAAGAAGAATCAATGCATAAAATTATTTTATGCATATTTGACCATATCATCAATTATTGTTTAGAGACTACACTAATTAATATTCCCACAAAATCTATAGTAATAATATTGATTTTGTAAAATTTAAAGAAAAAATCTTAGATTGGGCCATGCATTTGGTTTAAGATTCCCTCAATCTCTGCTCTATCTTTTTCCCTGTATATCTTGTAGACAGGGTAAATTTTGTGACTAAGTTTTTGTGAGTGGGTTGGTGTTTCCCTCCTCCTAATAAGAGTTCTGTATAGTTACATGGTCTCTTCTTCATTCTATATGACCCCTGCTACTAGGGGTCTTAACTAGAGTCACCCCCATCTCCTCCCAGAAGCCTGTCTTTTCTTTTTTATCATTATTTGTATTTATTATAATTTATTCCCATTGCACACTGATTTTTATCCCCTCACTCTTCCAGTTCCCATCCTCCCTCCATCATCTTCCCTATTCCCCTCTCCTAGACCTCTGACAGGGGGGCCATCCTACCACACTGTCTGGCCCCAGCCTATCAGGTTTCATCAGGATATCCTGCATTCCCTTCCTCTCTATGTCCGCAAGACCGTCATGTCAAGGGACAGTGATCAAATCCCAGGCACCAGAGTTCATGGCAGAGTCATTCCCCTTCCTCCACCCTCCCCATATATAGAGAGAATAAGATGTCCATGAAGTACATCTGAACATATGGTCTAGGTACCAGCAGGCATTGTCCTTGGTTGGTGCATCAGTTTATGCAGGCCTCATGGGTCCAGATCCTCTCGCTTTGGTGGTCTATTTCTGGAGCTCCTGACACCTCCAGTCCCTTCCATCCACCCCATGCCTCCATACAACTCTCATATTTCCTCCCAGTGTGCTGCTGCAAGTCCCAGTATCTGTCTTGAATGGGCCCCCAGTGGAGTTTCTCAGAGGACTTCTATGTTGGGTTAATATCCATCTATAAGTGAGGATATATCATGCATGTCTTATATGGTCTGGATTGCCTCACTCAGGATGATCTTTTCTAGTTTTGATCCATTTGCCTGCAAATGTCAAGTTTTCATTATTTTTGATAACTGAATACTATTTCATTATGTAAATGTATCACAGTTTCTTTATCCATTTTTCAGTTGAGGGAAATCTAGTTTTTTTCCAGATTCTGGCTGTTGTGAATAAAGCTGCTATGATGATAGTTGAGCATATGTCCTTGTTGTATTCTGGAGCACCTTTTGGGTATATGCCCAGAAGTAGTATAACTAGGTCTTGAGGTAGCACTACTAATAATTTTCTGAGAAAGCACCAGATTATTTTCCGAACTGGTTGTACAAGTTTGCACTCAACCCAGCAATGGAGGAGTGTTTTCCTTTCTTCACATCCTTGCCACCATGTGCTGTCACTTGAATTTTTGATCTTAGCCATTCTGACAGGTGTAAGATAGAATCTTGGAGTTCTTTTGATTTTATTTCCCTGACTCCTAAGGACATTGAGCATTTCTTTAACTGTTTCTCAGACATTTGATACTCCTCTGCTGAGAATTCTGTGTTTATCTCTGTACTCCATTTATTAATTGGATTATTTGCTTTGGTAGTGTTTAATTTCTTGAGTTCTTTATATATTAGCACTTTGTCAGATGTAGGGTTGGTGAAGAGCCTTTCCCAGTCTGTACACTCTCATTTTGTTCTGTTGACAGTGTCTTCTGCCTTACAGAATTTTTCAGTATCATGAAGTCCCATTTATTAATGGTTGACCTTAGAGCATGACCTATTGGTGTTCTGTTCAGGAAGATGCCTCTTGTGCCATTGAGTCCATTGAGTTTAAGGGCCTAAAGCACTTTTTCTTCTGATTTAGTGTGTCTAGTTTTATGTTCAGGTCTTTAATTCACTTGGATATTAAGTTTTGTGCAGAGTAATAAATATGTACTATTTGCATTTTTCTGCCTGTAGACATTCAGTTAGTCCAGAACCATTTGTTGAAGATGCTATCTTTTCCCCTGTATGGTATTGCCTTCTTTGTAAAAAAACAAAAACAAAAACAAAAACAAAAACAAAAAAAATCAAGTACCGATAGGTGTGTGGGTTTAGTTCTGGGTCTTCAGTTCAATTCCATTGCTCTACCAGCCTATATCTCTACCAGTACCATGCTGATTTTATTACTGTTACTGTATAGTACAGCTTAAGATCAGGGACAGAAATTCTTCCAGAAGATCTTTTGTTTTCTGTAATTCTTCTTTTTTTAAAAATATGTTATTAATTTACTCATATTACATCTAAATTGTTATCCCATTCCTTGTATCCTCCCATTCCTCCCTCCCTCCTGCTTGCCCTCTACTCCCTCCCCTATTACTGTCCCTGAGGGGGACATCCTCCCCCTGTATATGCTCATAGGGTATCAAATCTCTTCTTGGTAGCCTGCTATCCTTCCTCTGAGTGCTACCAGGCCTCCCAATCCAGGGGACATGGTAAAATATGGGACACCAGAGTTCATGTGAAAGTCAGACCACACTCACCACTCAACTCTGAAGAAAGTCCTGCCCATTGACTAGATCTGTGTAGGAGGTCGAAGTTTACTGCACATATTGTCCTTGGCTGGTGCCATAGTTTGCACAGACCCCTGGGCCCAGATCTGCCCATCATAATGTTCTTCTTGTAGGTTTCTAGGACCCTCTGGATCCTTCTATATCCCCATTCTCCCATGCTTCTCTCACCTAGAGTCCTAAAAGGATGTACTTCCCTCTGTCCCACTTTCCTGGTGAGTGAACCTTCATGAGACATGTCCCTTGGGCTAGTGTCCAGATATAAGTGAGTATATACCATTTGGCTTTTCCTGCTTCTGGGTTAACTCAGTCATGATCATTTCTAGTTCAATCCATTTGTCCACAAATTTCGGGAATTCCTTGTTTTTAATAGCTGCGTAGTATTCCACAGTGTAAATGTACCACAGTTTCTTTATCCATGCTTCTACTGAGAGACACGTAGGCTGTTTCCATGTTCTGGCTATTATGTATAAAGCAGCTATGAACATGGTTGAGCATATGTCCCTGTTGTGTGGTAGTGTATCTTCTGGGTATATTCCAAGGAGTGGAATAGCTGGGTCTTAAGGAAGCCCTATTCTCATTTTTCTGAGATAGCACCAGATAGATTTCCAAAGTGGCTGTACTAGTTTGCATTCCCACCAGCAATGAAGGATGTTCCTCTCTCCCCACTTCCTTGCCAGCATGTGGTGTCCCTTGAATTTTTGATCTTAGCCATTCTGATAGGTGTAAGGTGGAATCTCAGAGTTGTTTTGATTTGCATTTCCCTGATGAATAAGGATGTTGAGCATTTCTTTAAGTATTTCTCAGGCATTCGATATTCCTCTGTTGAGAATTTTCTGTTTAGTTCTGAGCCCCATTTCTCTATTGGGTTATTTGGTTTGGCGGTGTTTAATTTCTTGAGTTCTTTATCTATTTTGAATATTAGACCTTTGTCAGATGAAGGGTTGGTGAAGATCTTTTCCCAGTCTGTAGACTGTCATTTTGTTCTCTTGACAGTGTCTCCTGCCTTACAGAATCTTCTCAGCCTCATGAGGTCCCATTTATTAATTGTTGACCTTAAGGCTTAGGCTATTGGAGTTCTTTTCAGTAAGTTGTCTCCTATGCCAATGTGTTCCAGGTTCTTCCCCACTTTTTCTCCTAACCAGTTTAGTGTCTCTGGTTTTATGTTGAGGTCTTTGATCCACTTGGACTTGAGATTTGTGCATGGTGACAAATATGGCTCCAATTGCATTTTTTTACATGTAGATATCCAGTTAGACCAGCACCATTTTTTGAAGATGCTATCCCTTTTTCATTGAATAGATTTTGCTTCTTTGTCAAAAATCAAGTGACCATATATGTGTGTATTCATATCTGGGTCTTCAATTCGATTCTACTGATCAACTAGCCGATTGCTGTGCCAGTAACCATGCTGTTTTAATTACTGTTTATCCAGTTAGACCAGCACCATTTTTTGAAGATGCTATCCCTTTTTCATTGAATAGATTTGGCTTCTTTGTCAAAAATCAAGTGACCATATGTGTGTGTATTCATATCTGGGTCTTCGATTCGATTCTACTGATCAACTAGCCTATTGCTGTACCAGTAACCATGCTGTTTTAATTACTGTTGCTTTGTAGTACAGCTTGAGATCAGGTATGGAGATTCCTCCTCCTCCAGAATATCTTTTATTGTATGGTATTGCTTTAGCTATTCTAGTTTTTGTTTTGCTTTGATTTATTTTTTCATACAAAGTTGAGAATTGATATTTCAAGTTCTGTAAAGAATTGGGAAGGTATTTTCATAGGGATTGCATTGACTCTGTAGATTGCTTTTCATAAGATGATAGTTTTTACTATGTTGATTCTCCCAATCTAGGAGCATGGGAGATCTTTCCATCTGATATTTCTTCAATTTATTTCTTAAGAGAATTGAAATTGTTTTCATACAAATGTTTCGCTTGCTTTGGTAGAGCTACACCAAGATACTTTCTGGTTTTTGGTCACTATTGTGAAATGTATAGTTTCCCTAATTGCTTTCTCATCCTCTATGTCATTTGTATAAAGAATGGCTACTAATTTTTGACTTGATTTTATTTTCTGCCACTGTGCTGAAGAAATTTGTCAGTTGTAGGAGTTTCTTTGTTCAGTGTATGGGGTCAATTATGTATACTGTTGTATCATCCAGGAATAGTGATATATTGATATCTTTCTTTCCACTTTGTATTCCTTTGATCTCCTTTAGGTGTTTTATTGCTCTAAATACTACTTTATGTATTATATTGAAGATATATATAGGGAGAGTTGATGCCTTGTCTCATCCCTGCTTTCAGTGAAATTGTTTTAAGTTTCTCTCAGTTTAGTTTGATGTTGGCTATAGGCTTCTTGTATATTTCCTTTATTTAGTTGGGATATGTGCACTGTATCCCTGATCTCATCAAGACTGTTAACATGAATTAGTGTTGCATTTTATTAAATGTATTTTCAGCATCTAAAGAGATGATCAGGTGTTTTCTTTTCTTTCAGTTTGTTCATATGATGGATTAAATTGATGGATTCCCATATATTGAACCACACCAGCATGCCTGGAATGAAGCCTACTTTGTTATGGTGAATCTTTGAGGTGTTCTTGGTTTCGGTGTGTGAATATTTTATTAAATATTTTTGCATCAATGTTCATAAAAGAAATTGTCAGAAATTATTTCTTTGTTGACTCTTTGTGTGGTTAAGTTATTAAGGTGGCCTTATAAATTCAGTTTGGTAATGTTCTTTCTCTTTATGTTTCGTGAAATAGTTTGAAGAGAATTCGTATTAGCTCTTCTTTGAATGTCTGACAAAATTCTTTGCTGAATCCTTCTGGCCTTGGGATTTTTGTGCTCTGGAGACTTTTGATGACTGGTTCTTTTTTCCTTAGGAGATATAAGAGTATTAAGTTTGTTTACCTGAACTTAATTGAATTTTGGTAATTTTTAGCTATCAAGAAAATTGTCCATTTCATTTAGATTTTCAAATTTTGTGTCATATATGCTTTTGAAGTAAGACCTATTGATTATTTGGATTTCCATGATATCTATAGTTCTGGCTAAATTTTCATTTCTGATTTTTTTGAGATGAGTACTTTTCTTCTGCCTTTCAGTTAGTTTCCCAAAGGAATTGTCTATCTTGTTTATTTTCTCAAAGAACCAGCTCTTTGTTTCATTGATTCTTTGAATTTTTCTATTTATTTCTAATTTATTCATTTCAGCTCTCAGTTGGATTATTTCCAGCTGTCTACTCCACTTGAATATGTGTGCTTTTTTTGTTTTATAGCTTTCAAGTGTGCTAATAAGTTGCTAGTATGGGATCTTTCCAATTTCTTAATGAAGGCACTTAGTGCTATGAATTTTCCTCTTAGCACTGCTTTTATTACTTCCCGTAACTTTGAGAATGTTGTGCCTTCATTTTCATTGGATCCTAGGAATTCTTTTATTTCTTTTTTTATTTCATCAAGTAGGGAGTTGTTCAGTTCCCACGAGTTATAGGATTTCTGTTGGTACTGTTGTTTTTGAGTTCCAGCTTTAATCCATGGTTGTCTATTAATATGCAAGGGATCATTTCAATCTTGTATCTGTTGATGTTTGCTTTGTGATCAAATATATGGTCAATTATAGAGAAGGTTCCATAAGGTGCTGAGAAGAAGTTATATTCTTTTGTGTTTGAGTGAAATGTTCTGTAGATATCAGTTTGTTCCACTTGATTCATGATGTCTATTAGTTTCATTGTTTCTCCATTTAGTTTGTGTCTTGATGATCTGTCTATTGGTGATAGTGGGGTGTTGAAGATCCCACTATTAATGTGTGGGGTTCAATGTGTAATTTAAGCTTTAGTAATGTTTCTTTTAAGAATGTGGATGCCTCTGCATTTGGAACATAGATGTTCAAGATTGAGACTTCATCTTGTATATTTTTCTTTTATTGTGTATGGTGTTCTTTCCAATTTCTTTATATTAGTTTTGGTTGAAAGTCTATTTTATTAGACACAAGAATGGGTATTCCAGTCTGGTTTTTTTTTCAGTCTGTTTGTTTGGAATATGTTTTTCCAATCCTTTACTCTCAGATAATATTTATGTTTATTGTTGATGTGTGATTCTTATATGCAGCAAAATGATGTGTCTTCTTTTGCATTCAATTTGTTAGCTTGTGTCTTTTTATTGGAGAGTTGCACCCATTGATGTTGAGAGATATTCATGACCAGTGGTTGTTCCTGATTTTAAAGTTGGTAGTGGTAATGTGTGTGTGTGTGTGTGTGTGTGTGTGTGTGTGTGTGTGTGTGTGTGTGTGTTTCCTTTCTTTTGGTTTTGTGGATGTGGGTTTTTTAAATTTTCTTTGTTTTCCTGGATAAACTTAGCTTCCTTGGGTTGGAGTTGTCATTTTAGTATCTTCTGTAGTACTGGATTTGTGGCTAGGTACTGTTTAAACTTGTTTTATTTTCATGGAATATCTTGTTTTCTCCATCTATGCTGATTAAAGGTTTTATTGGTTATAGTAATATGGTTTGGAATCTGTGGCCTCTTAGTGTCTGCATGACATTAATGCATTTATAATTTACTATTGGAGAAGGGCCTACTTATCAGAATATACACTCTTATAGAAAAGTTTATGTCCTCCCTCAAGCAGCTTCTTACCACTATCATTTTGCTAAATGTATAGCAGGAGGTTCTGCATCTCACTCCATTCCAGAAGCTGGAATTTGGTCTAGTTTAGGCTCGATATTTTTGTCTCTCAGTCTCTATGACTTCCTATATGCAACTCTGCTGTGTCCAGGTGTTGCTCATAGTCAATCGCTAACTTTAATACATATTATATCTTCATCATTTCCTACAATGTTCTTTGATCTCTTTCTCTCTCCGTGTGTGTGTGTGTGTGTGTGTGTGTGTGTTGTATGTTTTCTTTAGGGTTGGGCATTTTAATACTTATGTCCATTTAATAAAACAATGTTAATAGGCCTTTCCCTTGTGTCTATGTCCTATGTAGTCAGAAGTTCTTGTCTCAATAATGATGCAAACAAATGCTTCATCTTTTGGAATAACAGGAAATATAATCAGAAGTGATTGGTTACTCCTATGATGTTCTCTCCATTATTACACCAGTGGACATGTCTTTTCAGGACAGTCATTATTGTAGTTCACAGAGCTTACAGCTGGAAGTCACCAAAAATTACTTTTCATGTAACTTGCATGGTAACTTGTAACAACACTATGAATCTGAGCCAATAGAGAGAAAACATCCTGGTCTGTTCCAGCTTGATTTCATCATGTTAAATGACTCAAGTATATAATATCTTAGCAACAGTTTCTTTTCATCAAGTTCTGTAAGATTATCAAGAGTAATGACAATAACATAATATTTTCTGTTTGTGGTTTTATGAAACCACATTGACTAACACTAATAAAAAAAAGTAACAACTTCCTGACACTGAGATTTTCATTTGATAACCTGTGTTTTCCAGTAGGTGAGCTATTATCCTGTTATAGAATAATTCCATTTTTGTTTATTTTTATGTACATGTATATGATAATCTAAAGTGTTGATCATGTGTTCAAATTTCACAGATATATCTTACATGTTTACTCTTAAGTATGCATGAATTGAATACAGGTAATCAAGAGGTAGTTGTATAGAAAGTTAAAAAACCCTAGCCAAAATATTAAAAATATACAAAACAGTAGAGTTGATAAAAATCTTTATTTCATCTTTATTTATTAAGTAAATTTCCACTGAAGGTTACTCAGTGTACATAGATCTATGTTACCATGTTGCTGTGATCTATAAACCTAGATGAGTTGATAGTAATGTGATAATCAGAAAAAAATCTTATTCTTCAGTAGAATCAGAATAATCAGTTGACACCTGAGAACAAATTTGTGTGTGTGTGTGAGTTTAAATAAAGTAATATTTATTTGTTTGTGGGTTTAAGTGTGTTCATGCATATATGTGTGTGGATATATATGTGCACTTCTATTTGTGAGAGAAGTTGGGGAAGGGAGTAAACATGTTAAAAATTACAATATATAAAATTCTCAAAAAACAAAATCGAACATTTGAACAACACTCAAAGTTAAACTATGGTCTCTGTATGAAAATACATAAGTAATATATTTAAATGAATTATAGTTTTTAATCCTCAAAAAATAGGAAAGAAAAAACAGAATACAGTGAAAAATACAGATGATTCAAAGGAGTTGTTGAAATATAGAAAATTGAATAGTAGAAAGAAAAAAATTTTATTGGAGATTTAGGAGGAAAATTGAATCATCCGTATAGAAATATATGTTCTAGAACATAATAAGCGGACATTATAATAAAATTAAGAGTATTTAAAATTATTTGAATTATATACTATTTTACTCTATCAATTAATGTCAGATGTGAACAAAATGTGTTCAGATGTTAAAGTGTTCATAATTTTCCTACCAAGTACCATGTTATAATATAATGGAGGTTGTAATATTTATGCAAATTAAAACAATTTTTGTGAGGGAATACAGAGATAATCAAAATAGATATTCCTAGTATGATGTTGAATGACAGAAACAAAATATAATTATGCAATAGACTTACTGAACTACCACTCTGAATTGGAGCGGTTATAATCAAAGGTCCTTAAAAGCCTCCTACAAGAAAAGTAATTAAATTTATGGACTGTTGAACTACCTTAAAGAAATGAGATGAGATTTACATCTCTGGTGAGGAGTTTAGGAATAAGTGAGAAATTTGTATAAAACTCTTCACAAAAAACAAATGCAAGAATTTACCCTAGGGATAACAAGTTTTATTACACATGGAAGGAAATGTAATATTCTTTTGTAATCTAGTTGTTTATCATAGCATAAACAAAGATCATTGATTTTGCTAAGAAATCTACAGAGATAATTGAGAAATATGGCAGTGAAGGTGAATATGTATATGTGTAACAGCAAACACATGCATTTGTGTGTACATTTCAGTGAATATAAAATGTTTAATTTTTTTTTTTTTTTTTATATTTTTAAGTTGTTTATATTTTTTCTTTTGGAAACTCTATGTTCAGTCTCATAGAGTTTAATTGGGTTGTTTGTTTTCTTTTTTTTTATTTTTTATTTTTTTTTATTTTTTTATTAATTTATTCTTGTTACATCTCAATGTTTATCCCATCCCTTGTATCCTCCCATTCCTCCCCCGCCCCATTTTCCCATTATTCCCCTCCCCTATGACTGTTCCTGAGGGAGATTACGTCCCCCTATATATTCTCATAGGGTATCAAGTCTCTTCTTGGCTACTTGCTGTCCTTCCTCTGAGTGCCACCAGTTCTCCCCCTCCAGGGGACATGGTCAAATGTGAGGCACCAGAGTATGTGAGAAAGTCGTATCACACTCTCCACTCAACTGTGGAGAATATTCTGACCATTGGCTAGATCTGGGAAGGGGTTTAAAGTTTACCTCCTGTGTTGTCCTTGGCTGGTGCCTTAGTTTGAGCGGGACCCCTGGGCCCAAATCTGCCTATCATATTGTTCTACTTGTAGATTTCTAGGACCCTCTGGATCCTTTTATTTTGCTGTTCTCCCATGCGTCTCTCATTTAGAGTCCCAATAGGATGCCTTCCCCTCTGTCCCAGTTTCCTGGTAAGTGAAGGCTTTCGTGGGACATGCCCCTTGGGCTAGTATGCAGATATAAGTGAGTATATACCATTTGAGTCTTTCTGCTTCTGGGTTAACTCACTCATTATGATCATTTCTAGCTCAATCCATTTATCCACAAATTTCGGGAATTCCTTGTTTTTAATAGCTGAGTAGTATTCCATAGTGTATATGTACCACAGTCTCTTTATCTACTCTTCTACTGAGGGACACTTAGGCTGTTTCCATTTTCTGGCTATTATGAATAAGGCTGCTATGAACATGGTTGAGCAAATTTTCTTGTTGTGTGCTGGAGCATCTTCTGGGTATATTCCAAGGAGTGGAATAGCTGGGTCTTGAGGAAGCCCTATTCCCATTTTTCTGAGATAGCACCAGATAGATTTCCAAAGTGGCTGTACTAGTTTGCATTCCCACCAGCAATGAAGGAGTGTTCCTCTCTCCCCACATCCTCGCCAGCATGTGGTGTCGCTTGAATTTTTGATCTTAGCCATTCTGTTCCACCACTGGCGCTAACTCAGAGAAAATGTTTAATTTTTGTCATCCATAACAGAGAGTTAATTTCCAATATTAAAAATAAAATATTTAAGAATTCATAAGATTTTACGATTTAGAAGCAGAAAACAGTGTACTAAAAAAAGCACAATATATTAAACAATTGTTTCCTCTGGAAGCAGAAACATTGGTGGTAGGTGGAGATGGGGTAACTTTTACTGATACTAATTTTATAAGGTCAGTTGATTTTCATATTATGAGTTGAGAGTTCTGATAAAATTCTATCAATTAATAAACAAAATACAAATAGAATGGTGTACATGTCAATTTCTCGTGTTGGCCTCATATAATGTATTGTTCTATTCAGTGTTAGTAAAGTATTCAGCACATACCAGCACATACTGAACTTAAGAGTTTGCAGATGAACATATTTTTATAGACTTAATTTATGGATCATCACCCAAGCTTCTATATTTTCTTCTTTGTAAACAGTCATTTTGCATATAGAAGATCTACAGAAATTAAGTATAAAAGGTATAATATAAGTGGATGATAAAGATAAAAATAAAACTTATCCTCTTAAAAGCTTCACAAAAATTTAAATGAAATAAGTGACCAACAGGATACAAGATATGGAAGAGAGAATTTCAAGTGTAGAAGATACAAATGAACTTATCAATAATATTAGTTAAAGAAAAAAGTTACTGACACAAAACACCCAATAAATATGGGACACTATAAAAAGACGAAACCTAAGAATAATAGGACAGAAGAAAGAGAATGCTCCAAGCTCCATGGCTCAGAAAACATTTTAAACAAAATCATAGAAAAACATGCCTAACCTAAAGGAAGAAATGCCCATACAAGAAGCCTACAGAAATACAAATAGATTGGCAAGAAAAGAAAATCCTCCTGCCACATAATAATCAAAATACTAAATGTACAGAACAAAAGAATAATACTAAAAGCTGCAAGAGAAAAACGGCTAAGTCTCATACAGAGGCAAACATCACAATGACACCTGACTACTCAATGGAGACTATGAAAACCAGAAGCACCTAGGCAGATGTCATGCAGACACTAAGAGACCACAGATGTCAGCACAGACTACTATATCCAGAAAAACTTTCAATCACCATAGATGGAGAAAACCAGATATTCCATGACAAAACCAAATTTAAACTGTATCTAGCCAAAAATCTAGCCCTATAGAAGTTACTAGAAGAAAAACTTCAACGAAAGGAGACCAACTACACCAAGAAAAACAAAGAAAATAAATAACCCCACATGTATAAAACCAAAAGAATGGAAACTCTCTCTTCACCAACATAAAACAAAAACAAAAACAAAACAAAACAAAACAACAAAAAGAAAAAACCCAGACACCCCCAAAAAACCCAAAAACTAGAACAACCACTGGTTATTAATCTCTCTCAAAATCAATGGCCTCAACTCCTGAATAACAAGACACGTGCTAACAGAATAGATTAAAAAATGGGACACATTATTCTGCTGCATACAAAAACACACCTCAGAAATAATGATAGACATTACCTGAGAGCAAAGGGTTGGAAAAAGGTATTAAAAAAAAAACACAACCATGAAAGCTGGAGTAGCTATTCTAGTATCTAATAAAATAGACTTTCAACCAAAACTAATCAAAAGAGATGGGGAAGGACACTTCATACTCACCAGAAGAAAAATACACAAAGATAACAGTTCAATCCTGAACATTTATGCCCCAAATGCATGAGCACCGACATTCTTACAAGAAACCTTACTAAAGCTTAAATCACACATCATACTCTTCATATTAATAGTTGGAGACTACAACACCCCACTACCATCAAAGACAGATCATCAAGACAGAAACTAAATGGAGAAATAATGAAAGTAGTAGACATCCTGAATCCATTGGCAATAACAGATATCAATAGACTATTTTGTCCAAACACAAAAAATTTTCACAGTAGTTTAACGAATCTTTTACAAAATTGGCCACATGCTTGGTCACAAAGCAAACCTGAACAGATACAAGAAGATTGAAACAACCCCTTGCATCTAATCAGACCACCATGGATTAAAATTTGAACTCAGTAACATAAACAACACAAAGCCTACAAACTCATGAAAACTGATCTAATCTCTACTCAATGGAATCTAGGTCAGGGATGAAATGAAAATAATAAAATTAAAGATGAGAAGCAAGGGGATAACAATGGAGATGTGATCTGAATAAATTATAAGTTAAAGTAAAAAACAAAATTTCAAAAGCCTACACACACAAAAATTGAAAATCTAAATGAAATGGACAATTTTCTTGATACCTACTAATTACCAAAAATAGATCAAGATCAGGTAAACAAATTAAGTACCCTTTTTTTCTTTTTTTTAAATTTTATTTTATTAATTTATTCATATTACATCTCAATGGTTATCCCATCCCTTGTATCCTCCCATTCCTCCCTCCCTCCCATTTTCCCCTTACTCCCCTCCCCTATGACTGTGACTGAGGGGGACTTCCTCCCCCTGTATATGTTCATAGGGTATTAAGTCTCTTCTTGGTAGCCTGCTATCCTTCCTCTGAGTGCATTAAGTGCTCTTATATCTCCAAAAGAAAAAGAAAAAAAAAGAAAAAGAAAAAAAAGAATCATCAAAAGTCTCCCAAACAGAAAACAAACAAACAAAAATAATAACAACAATAAAAAGACCAGGGCAGGAAAGACTCAGTGTAGAATTATATCAGGACTTCAAAGAAGAGCTAATCCAATTCTCTTCAAACTATTACACAAAATAGAATCAGAAGGAACATTAGAAAATTCATTCTATGAGACCACAGTCACCTTGATATCTAAACCACACAAAGAACCAACAAAGAAAGACAATTTCAGATCAATTTCCCTTATGAACACTGATACAAAAATACTCAACCAAATTATTACAAACCAAACCCAAGAACATATTAAAAAATATCATTCATCATAACCAAGAAGGCTTCATTCCAGGCATGCAGGAGAGTTTCAATATACATAAGTCCATCTATGTAATCCATCATATTAAAAAAAAACTGAAAGAAGAAAACCTTACATGATCATCTACTTAGATGATGGGAAAACATTTCACAAAATCCAACAGCCATTCATGTTTAAAGTATTGGAGATATCAAGGACTCACTAGAGCAAAAAGACAACTAAAAGAGATCAAATTGTTAAAAATTGGAAAGGAAGAAGTCAAAGTGTCAATATTTATAGATGATATGTTACTGTACATAAATTACCAAAAAATTCTACCAAGGAACTACTACAGCTTATAAATATCTTCAGCAAACTGGATGAAAACAAATTCAACTAAAAATAATCATTATCCCTCCTTTATACAAAAGACAAATAGAATGAGAAAGATATTAAGGAAACAATATCCTTCAGATTAGCAACAAAACCCACAAAATATCTTGGTGTAACTCTACCCAAACAAGTGAAAGACACGTATGAAAAAAAAAAAAAAAACTTTAAGTATCTGAAGAAAGCAATCAAAGAATGTATCAGAAGATGGAAGATGTCTTATGCTTATCTTCTATATATTTCTCCATCCCTGATCTCAAGCTGTACTATAGTGCAACAGTAATAAAAATGGCATGATACTGGCATAGAAACAGATAGCTAGATCAAGGGATTTGAATCAAAGACCCAGAAATAGACACACACAACTGTGGACACTTGATTTTTCACAAAGAGCTAAAACTACACAGTGGAAAAAGATAGCATCTTCAGCAAATGGTGCTGGGCTAACTGGATGTCTATGCACAGGAAAATGCACTTAGATCCTTAATTTTCACTCTGCACAAAACTGAAGTCCAAGTGGATTAAAAATTTCAGCTTAAAACCAGACACGCTAAATCTGTTAGAAGAAAAAGTGGGGAAGAACTTTGAACTCATTGGCACAAAAGACAACTTCCTGAATAGAACACCAATAGCTCAGGTTCTAAGCACAACAATTTTTAAATGCAACCTCATGAAACTGAAAAGCTTCTTTAAGCAAAGGACATTTTCAACAGAACAAAGCAACCGTTTATAGACTGGGAAAAGATCTTCACAAACCCTAGATCAGACAGAGGGCTAATATGCAAAATATACAAAAAATTCAAGAAATTAAACACCACCAAACCAAATAATCCAATTAAAAATGGGGTACAGCACTAAAAAGAAAATTCTTAACACAGAAATATTAAATTGCTGAAAAACACTTAACGAAATGCTTAATATCCTCAGTCATCAGAGAATTCCAAATCATAACTCTGAGATCCCACCTTACACCAGTCAAAATGGCAAAAACTAAAAACTCATGTGACAGGATTCACTGGCAAGGATGTGGAAAAAGGGGAACATTCCTCCATTGCTGGTGAGAGTGTAAACTTGTACAATCACTTTGGACATCAATCTGGAACTTTCTCAGAAAACTGGGAATAGTGTTCCAGCAAGATCCAGATGTATCACTCCTGTGCATATATGAGAAAGATATTCAAACATACACCAATGACATTTGTTCAGCCATGTTCATAGCATCCTTATTCATAATAGCCAGAATATGGAAACAACTTAGATGTCCCTCAACCAAAGAATGAATAACAAAACTGTGGACAAATTTACACAATGGAATATTTCTTAGGTATTACTTATAAGACATCTTGAAAATTTCAGGCAAATGGATGGAAATAGAAAGAATAGTCCAGAGTGAGATAACCCAGACCCAGAAAAACATGCATGGTATATATTCACTTAAAAGCAGATATTAGCCAAATAATAGAGGATAACCGCACTACAGTACATAGACCCAAAGAAGATAAATAACAAGGAGAACTCTGGGGAGAATGCTTAATTCTCATTTAGAAGGACAAATAGAATAGATAATGCAAGTGTTTGGAGAGAAGGAGCAGGAAAGGAACATACCAAAGAGATCCTCTGAAAGACTCAACACAGATGGAAGCAGATGCTGAGATTAACAGCCAAAATTCAAAGTGAAACACAGAGACTCTTGGACTTTTATGCAAGAGTTGGGGAAGAAAAGGTACTGGAGATGGCAGGAACTCCACAAGGAGACTGATGAAGCCAACAAATGTGGGCCTTGATGAGATAAGTGAGGGTACTGCACAGACTGGTGCACCAATAAAGGTCCAAGCATATTGAGGACCTAGACCCTCTGCTCAGATGTAGTAGATAAGCAGCACAGTTTCCCTATGGGTCCTATAATATAGGGAGTAGCAGCTAGCTCTGACATAGACTCTGGTGCTCACTAGTTGATCAGTTCCTCCTGGCTGGGTGGCTTTGCTGGCCTCAGAGGAAGAGGATGCAGGCAGTCCAGTTGAGACTTGATAGGTTGAGGTCCCTTTCTGAAGACTAGGGAAAAGGGCAAGTGGGGATGAGAGATATAGGTGATGAGGGAGGCTACAACCAGGATGGAAAGTAAACAAAATTTTTAAAAAGAAATAAGTGGCTTGAAGCAAAAATAGAATTTTGATACTCCATTTGCATTTGGGAAAGGACAAATTCATGGCAATTTCTATGTAATCTCAAGGGAACCTGAATATCAGAAGTGATTTGGAAAAGAATGAATAAATTTGGAAGCATACATCTTAAAAAGAAATTGTTAAGCCATTTTGCAATACTACAATGAGCATATCAACTCATATATAAAGGAGGTAGGCTAGATAGAATGGAAATTAGCTCTTACAATCTTCCAAAAGTATTCCAAGATTGGTAGATGGAGAAAAAATGGACACTAGAAATATTGAACATTCAAATGCAAAAGAATGTTGTTCTCTCTCCATTCTTTTTATGTTTGCATTTGTTCACATATCACACACAAATAAATATAAACATACATCTACTAAAGATTGAAACATAAAATAAAAATTCCCAGGATATATTATTATAGAAAGCATCACAGCATTGGACATCATGATATTTTCGCATTGAAATGACACCAAAAGCACAGAGAAAAAGAGAAGAATTTATGAATCACATTGTATCACATTAAAAATGCTTGCCTGTCAAAAGACACAAAAGCGTGAAATGACAAGTTCAAAAAAGAAGATAATAATTTAAGAAAAATGCAGTTTATTATAAATATGTCTGAAGTATTGATATCTACTTGAACATATTTCATTGTAAGACATCTAAAAATAAGAGTGAAGATAATTTTCATTTATTTTTGACATTATAATACAATTACATCATTTCTCCTTTCACTTTCCTGCCTTGAAAACTTCCTATACACCTTTTCTTGTTCTTTTGCAAATTAATAGCCCATTTTTCAAATCAGAAGACAATAATTTAAATAGTATATCTCATGAGTTAATATTGTTTTGTAGTTTAGAGTATGAGATTTAATTTAAATCACAAATGACAAAATACAATGTAATTATATAGTTCTTTGTTTCTTAAACTTTACTCGTTTTTCTAAAAATCTAATGCATTTGTACTAAATGCCCAGAATGGAAACTGATTCAAATATTATGTCCTCCAATTTATTTAATCTTACAGATCTTTTCTTTATATAGCATTATTTCCAATTTGTGTTTATGGGTTTTCTGTGTGTATGAAGGTGTGTGACTCAGCATCCACATGTGTTCTTATTACTTTTTCTCTAGGTCCTCCCAAAGCTCTTTTTTTTTTTTTTTAATTTTTGAGCTTCGTTTTGTGTTTTTTTATCTGTCTTATCATGGTTTGTTATTTATTTTATATTTATTATTTTAGGTGCCTTCTTATTTTCTTTTTAGTCTTTTACTGAAAATAGATTTTTTTATTATACAATATATTCTTTTTTGAAATTTTTTATTAATTTATTCTTGTTACACCTCAATGTTTATCCCATCGCTTGTATCCTCCTATTCTTCCCTCCCTCCTATTTTCCCATTATTCCCCTCCCCTATGACTGTTCCTGAGGGGGATTACCTCCCCCTGTATATGCTCATAGGGTATCAAGTCTCTTCTTGGCAAGCTGCTGTCCTTCCTCTGAGTGCCACCAGGTCTTCCCCTCCAGGGGACATGATCAAATGTGAGGCACCAAAGTATGTGAGAAAGTCATATCCCACTCTCCACTCAACTGTGGAGAATGTTCTGACCATTGGCTAGATCTGGGTAGGGGTTTAAAGTTTACTGCCTGTATTGTCCTTGACTGGTGCCTTAGTTTGAGAGGGACCCCTGGACCCAAATCTGCCTATCATAATGTTCTACTTATATCTGCATACTAGTCCAAGGGGGATGTCCCACAAAAGCCTTCACTTACCAGGAAACTGGGACAGAGGGGAGGACATCCTATTGGGACTCTAAATGAGAGAAACATGGGAGAACAGCAAAATACAATATATTCTTATTACAGCCTCTTCTCTCTATTTTGGCCATTTTCTTCTGATCATCCCTCCTATTCGTATGTAGCCCCTTTCTGTCTCTCATTAGAAAACAAATAGGCTTCCAAGGGATAATTATAAAGCATAAAAAATAAAACACAATAAGAAAAACTATTATTATCGAGTTAGACAAAAAACTGACAGAAAGGAGTGAAAGATAAAGCACAAGAATCCTAGACCTACTTGTTCACACACTCAGTATTACCATAAAAATACTGAGTTTCAGTTTTTTCTAGGATTGTGATGACTTATGTACTCTTTTCTTTGATTTAACATTGGTTTCTAAAAGAATATTTATTACTTAGAATCTACAGTATGCTTTATGGCAACAATAGATAATAGCTTTTTCAAACTGAAAAGCAATTGGAGCATCCATAAACAGAAATGCCAAATTGTTGATGGTCATTGTTGCTGTTTAACATAAATATGAAATTGATTCAAAAGGAAGCCTGTTCTTCATGTTCAGTGCTTGAGGTGTGGAGGGTAGAAAGAGGAAGTTTTCTTAAAATGAAAATAATTACTGCTATTTTAAAATTTCCTGATTATTGAATGTGAGATCATCTAATATGATTTGAAAAACTCTACACATATAGGCAGAATTATTTTTCTGTTTATGTTCTTTGTTTTATTAGGGGGATTGGGAGGTGTCTAATTGTTGTTTACTTCTTTGTTGTATAATTTCAGTAAAAGATTTAAAACAAACAATCAATCAAACAAACAAAACAAAACCCCTGAACTGGAAACCATGATATATACACAAACGAACTTGAGCTTACAGGCCCTATGCATTTTGTGTCAGTCTCTACAGAGACTGTTTCTCCTGGTGTCCTGTGATTTTTATACTCTTTCTGCTCCCTCTTCCAGGGGCTTCCTCGAGCTTTGAGAGGGAGCATTTGATGTAGTCATCCATTTTAGGGCTGAGTGTGCCAAGGTCTCTCACTCTCAGCTATCTGCCTTTGGGTCTCTGTATTTGTTCATATCTGCTGCAGGAGGAAGCTTCTCTGAGCAGGACACTGGTCTAAGAACATAGAATGCCATTAAGAATAATTTTAATGTTACTTTATTTTAAAGACATGTAGTATTTGGTTTTATTCTAGGTTGCTGAAATATCTATTCTCTAGTTCTTGATTACTAAAGGGCACATGGAAACCCTATACAGTAGGTAATTTCATGTATATGTGACTGGGTTACATGTAATTGAGTTGTTGGCCAAAGGGGTTTAGGAGAATCCCCAAACTCAGGCTATTACCAAGATTATAGGTTGCTCTCCACAAACTGACAACAGCGCTCCATTGATGAAGACAACACCAACATAACTCATTGAACATGGAGAAGTTGAGCTGGTGCCTTCCATTAATCTTAAGTTCTAACATCTTTGGTAAAGGAAGATATTCTGCACGTTACCAAAAATAGAAATGTAAACACCAAACCAGCCACAAACTTTTGATCTACAAATAGTTTGCTGCCTGAAATATATGCAAGGGCTATGGTGGCCTAAGTGTTATGGGAATAACCAACTAATATCTGGTTTAATTTAAGGCCTACTCCACGAGATAGAACCAATACTTGACACTGCTTGCATTAATATCTTGAGTATACAAATAACTCCTATAATTGAATACAAGAAATCAAATAACTAGTTTTAAATTTGTGCAATAGATTTGACAAAGTATTTCTCCTGATAAAATCTACAAATGGCTAAGATGGTTCATATAAAGAAAGTAAGCCTGGAATTTCACAACATTTGGAAAATGGACCACAAATGCTATCCCTGGCTTACTTAACAGTTTCCCCAATTTTTAAGGGGCCCTTGATTTCACCCTAAATCAGCGTGAAGTAACCTTAAGAGAATAACATCCCATTTCCTCTAAGGGGGCTTGCATAGGTTTCTATTTACTCTCTTGGTCTACAGATGCTTATTTTCATTGGGAGATGGTTATAACTCATTATTGGTCTTAAGTAAACTCGGTTGGACTCAGGGACATCTCTCTTTTCCTTTATCTTTCTTTTGTAGATAAGAAAATAGGACCTGAAAAGAAAAAAGGGGGTTATGTTTTCAGAACAAAAGGCCTGGACACCGATGCTGGATCAGACCTGACAGGATTCATTCCTCTCAGCAAGCTGGATGCTGATGTCATGCACCCTCCATGTTCCAGCCCCGGGCACCTCAGTTGTTGTTACCTATCAGAGCAGGATAGCTTCCAAGACAGCACTGTAGAAAGTTTCTGATCCCAATTGGTCCAGCAGTTCAGATTGTCTCACAGAGGACGACTATTAAACCTGGAACTTCACAACTTTTAAAAAGTGGACCACAAATGTTATTCCTGACTTACTTAACCATTTTCCCCAATTTTTTTTGGGGGGGGGGCTTCAAAGAAATTATGTGCCTTAAATCAGCCTGAAGAAACCTTAAGAGAATGATGTCCCATTTCCTCTAAGGGTGGTTGGATAAGTTTCTGTTGACTCTCTTCGTCTACAAATGCTGATTTTCACTGGGGTTGGTTATAAGTGTTATTGGTCTTTTAAAGAGAGAAAACTAGGTTTGACTCAGGGACATATCTTTTTTCCTTTTATATGTTTTTGTAGGTAAGGAGATAGGAAATGAAAATAAAGAAATGGGGATATAGAAATATAGAGGGAGGATAGAACAAAAGATAGATTATTGAATCTACTCCTCTTCTCAAGGCCTTAATTGTTACTCACAAATAAGGCTATTTTTAATTCAATGGTAGTGAATTTTGTATATTGTTGCAAATCATGCTCATGTCAAATACTAGTCTAATTATCACAAGAATATATATTCTAGGGCTAATAGATATGATTCTATATATATATATGTAAGGTAAAATAGTAAATAAGGTCTTCAAAAGCCTCAGAGACCTACAAAATATGGCAGTTAAAGATGTTTTTGTTATTCTAAAGATTCTTTGAGAAGTTAACTCCTGGCATACTCAGCCTGCCACAGAGAAGATGATGAGCATCAAAGAACCTCCTTATGGAGATGGCTTCAAATGCTGCAAACCAGCCACTGTTAAAAATATCCTCATTCTGTCAAATTCTGCCAAAACTAGGCAAGTTTAGATGCAGGCAGAGTAGATAGGCAAACTCTGCCAAGACAGGGTAAGCAAGTCCTCAATAGTTCCTGCCTCACAAATATGTCTGTCAGATATATTGGGCCAGAAGGCTGAAGATGATGCTCCAAGGTTATAAAGAGTTATGAGTGATTGTTCAGGCAACCAACTGTCTCTATCTTTTTTTTTTTCAGTTTGGAAGCTGCTAACCTGTACTTCCTGTTTGCTCAGGTTATTAATTTTATTCCCTCTCAAGTCTCTGATGGGGTTGAAGACCAAAGAGATTAGATTCACAATAAAGCTTAGTTGTTTAGTGGTTAAGATGTTTTTAGGTCTAAATAGATGATTTAGGTTGATAGATATGAGATATGATAGACATTTATTTACATTCAGAATTTTAGACTCACCAAGATAGGAAAGATATTTTCTTCAAGACTGCCAAATACAAATAGCCAAAAACACTATGAGGGTAACATTAATATAATTCCCGACTGTTTCATGGTTCTTCTTGCTCTATGTAATAATATAAATGTGTAGGAAAAAAGCAGCTAAAGTAATGGTGCTATCTCAGGTTTGCAAAAAATGGCATGTTTTATACTTTTAAAAATTATTTTAATGCTTGACGATTATTTCAAATGCATGTATATTAAACGTGTTTGCTGACACTAAAGAGAGTTAAATTTTTGGATTCTTAATTTTTCAATTTGTGTGTCAATAACTTCTAAAACAACTGTTAAATCATTTCTGTATCATACTGTAATAAAATTCAATAAGGTAAGAAATATTTTTATCACCTCAAAATGATCATATTTGTATTATTTCATGCACTTTATATTATTGCATAAGTTAGACTTGCATGGAGATGAGCTTGAGGCTGCATTCTCTAGAGCATGCTTACTTGACATTGGGTCACATGTAATTTTACAGCTGTTAGTAAATATCCAACCCAACATTAATGCCCTTTATTTTTCTATTCTAGCAGTTTAATTGGGAAGATGGTCTGAAACAGCTGAACTCGGATCTTGGTTTAGAAAAAAACGTGCCAAGTGTTTTCTGAACTTGTGAGGACAGTGTCCTACGAGGACAAAATTAATTTTCTGAAAATTTGTCCTATTGAATCCATAGTCAACAAAGGCAATTTCTTGAGGGAACTGATAAAGAGTCATTGTCATTCTCTTTCCTTCAAAGTTGTATTTGTAGATCAAAATATTCAAAAATCACATATTCAGATCATTGTATTTTCTTATTGTCTAATGCATGGAAGGTACATGATAAATATTTATTTTATACATGAATTCATGAGTTATTAGTTTCTTTAAAAATGCTGAAGAAGTCTTACTCTAAAGGAACACTGAATTTGAATTCAGGCATAATATTAATCCGGTATGTTTAATCCAACTGGGGAGGTCATTTGAATTTTGGCAAATCAGAATATGCTGAATGGATCAGACATCATCTATAAAGCAGGAATATTGTTATTAAAAAAAAACAAAAATTTCAACAGAGTAATCAAATTAGAAAATGCATTTTTATGCATTTATTAGCCATATTTCAATATAAAGTGTAACATGATACCAGATTTAAGAATCCATTGCATGCACTGTTCTATGCCCGGTGTTATGGATGATAAAAAGTAAAGCATGACCTTGTGTCATTCATTCAGAATCCACTGCATTCATTGATCAAGTAATTGAAGGACGGCCTTTTATTGTTTTTAAAAATGGAATTACTGAGAGAATTTTAGATGGGATAAGTAGATATTAAATAGCAAACTCTAGTGGTAGGCTTGACTGACAAGTTCAAATCAGTTTACAACTGTCTTCTATAATCGTGTGAAATTTATTTTGTGTAAACAAATAGAGCTGTGAATTGTCATAGGCCTTATGTACAACAGTGCTTGCAATGTCTCCTAATTCTTGTGGTTGATCACATTACTCTATAAAATCTAGAAATGAGGTTCAAAACAAGAAGTTAAAATCCGAAGGTGTTCAAAATTCAAACCAGGACTCTGAATATGAGTACTGTTGTAGTTGACAGATGCTAGTAACATTTTCTTTCGCTGTGGCATGGTGAAGCTCATCTTTTTAGGCCATAGCATGCTTAAATTTGCTCACCAAAAAGACAACGTTTCTTAACTTACAGATTTCCTATTTTATAAACTGTAGAATGACAATAAGCTGGGATCGTAAATTAGTATGCTATATCTCTTGAGGTTATTGAAGTGTGTGAGAAGGAGTATCACTTTGTATCAAGAGTTCTGCAGAAACACCATAGGACAAGGAGAAGGAACAGAAATGTAACTGAAAATGAAATAACAATCACAGAAAATATTTTTATATTTATATGAATGAGTACATAAGAAAAGAATTCTCACTAGATTATAAAACAGTGAATAGCATGAAAAGATAATTAAAACAGAATAAATCCAATTTCTTTTCTTTATTTTCTTAAATTTTTATTTTTTATTTTATTTTTTTCTTTGTTTTTATTAATTTATTCTTGTTACATCTCAATGTTTATCCCATCCCTTGTATCCTCCTCCCATTAACTAATTTACTACTCACCACGCCCCCATTTTCCATTATTCCCCTCCCCTATGATTGTTCCTGAGGGGGTATTACGTCACCCCTGTATATTCTCATAGGGTATACAGTCTCTTCTTGGCTACTTGCTGTCCTTCCTCTGAGGGCCACCAGGTCTCCCCCTCCAGGGACATGGTCAAATGTGAAGGCACCAGAGTACGTGAGAAAGTCGTATCACACTCTCCACTCAACTGTGGAGAATATTCTGACCATTGGCTAGATCTGGGAAGGGGTTTGAAGTTTACCTCCTGTATTGTCCTTGGCCCAAATCTGCCTATCATATTGTTCTACTTGTAGATTTCTAGGACCATCTGTATCCTTTTATTTTGCTATTCTCCCTTGCGTCTCTAATTTAGAGTCCCAATAGGATGCCCTTCCCCCTCTGTCCCAGTTTCCTGGTAAGTGAAGGCTTTCTTGGGACATGCCCCTTGGGCTAGTATGCAGATATAAGTGAGTATATACCATTTGATTCTTTCTGCTTCTGGGTTAACTCACTCGTTATGATCATTTCTAGCTCAATCCATTTATCCACAAATTTCGGGAATTCCTTGTTTTTAATTGCTGAGTAGTATTCCATAGTGTATATGTACCACAGTTTCTTTATCCACTCTTCTACTGAGGGACACTTGGGCTGTTTCCATGTTCTGGCTATTATGAATAAGGCTGCTATGACATGGTGAGCAAATTTTCTTGTTGTGTGCTGGAGCATCTTCTGGGTATATTCCAAGGAGTGGAATAGCTGGGTCTTGAGGAAGCCCTATTCCCAGTTTTCTGAGATAGCACCAGATAGCTTTCCAGAGTGGCTGTACTAGTTTGCATTCCCACCAGCAATGAAGGAGTGTTCCTCTCTCCCCACATCCTCGCCAGCATGTGGTGTCACTTGAGTTTTTGATCTTAGCCATTCTGATGGGTGTAAGATGGAATCTCAGAGTTGTTTTGATTTGCATTTCCCTGATGACTAAGGAGGTTGAGCATTTCTTTAAGTGTTTCTCAGTCATTTGATACTCCTCTGTTGAGAATTCTCTGTTTAGTTCCAAGCCCCATTTCTCAATTGGGTTATTCGGTTTGGTGGTGTTTAATTTCTTGAGTTCTTTATATATTTTGGATATTAGAGCTTTGTCAGATGTAGGGTTGGTGAAGATTTTTTCCCAGTCTGTAGGCTGTCGCTTTGTTCTCTTGACAGTGTCTCCTGCCTTACAGAAGCTTCTCAGCCTCATGAGGTCCCATTTATTAATGGTTGACATTAAGGCCTGGGCCGTTGGTGTTCTGTTCAGGAAGTTGTCTCCTGTGCCAATATGTTCCAGGCTCTTTCCCACTTTTTCTTCTAAGTGGCTTAGTGTCTGTGGTTTTATGTTGAGGTCTTTAATCCACTTGGATTTGAGTTTTGTGCAAGGTGACAAAATGGGTCCAGTTTCATTTTTTTACACATAGACCTCCAGTTAGACCAGCACCATTTGTTGAAGATGCTATCCTTTTTCTATTGAATGGATTTGGCTTCTTTGTCAAAAATCAAGTGACCATATGTGTGTGGATTCATATCTGGGTCTTCGATTCGATTCCACTGATCAATCAGCCTGTTGCTGTGCCAGTACCATGCTGTTTTAATTACTATTGCTTTATAGTACAGTTTGAGATCAGGTATGGAGATTCCTCCGGAGCACCTTTTATTGTACAAGATTGTTTTAGCTATTCTGGGTTTTTTGTTTTTCCATATGAAGTTCAGAATTGAACTTTCAATGTCTTTAAAAAATTGTGTAGTTATTTTGACAGGGATTGCATTGAATCTGTAGATTGCTTTTGGTAGGATGGCCATTTTTACTATGTTAATTCTCCCGATCCATGAGCAAGGAAGATCATGCCATCTTCTCAGGTCATCTTCAATCTCTTTCTTCAGAGTTTTGAAATTTTTTTCATACAAGTCCTTCACTTGCTTAGTTAGGGTAACTCCTAGATATTTTATATTGCTTGTGGCTAATGTGAAGGGTATGGTTTTCCTAATTTCTTCCTCTGTAAGCTTGTCATTTGTGTATAGGAAGGCTACAGACTTTTTTGAGTTAATTTTGTATCCAGCCGATTTGCTGAACGTTTTTATCAGCTTTAGGAGTTCTCTGGTGGAGTTTTGAGGGTCACTTATGTACACTATCATATCATCTGCAAAGAGGGATAATTTGACTTCCTCCTTTCCCATTTGGATACTCTTGATCTCCTTTTGTTGTCTTATTGCTCTGGCTAGAACTTCGAGTACTATATTGAAGAGATATGGAGAGAGTGGGCAGCCTTGCCTTGTTCCCGATTTTAGAGGAATTTCCTTGAGTATCTCACCATTTACTTTGATTTTGGCTATTGGCTTGCGGTATATAGCCTTTATTATGTTGAGGAAAGTGCCTTGTATCCCCGATCTCTCTAAAACTTTAAACACGAATGGGTGTTGAATTTTACCAAATGCTTTCTCTGCATCCAAGGAGATGATCATGTGGTTTTTTATTTTCAGTTTGTTTATATGGTGGATTACATTGATGGATTTCCGTATATTAAACCGTCCCTGCATCCCTGGAATGAAACCTACTTGGTCATGATGAATGATATCTTTGATGTGTTCCTGTATTCGTTTTGCAAGTATTTTATTTAGTATTTTTGCATCTATGTTCATAAGAGAAATTGGTCTGAAATTCTCTTTCTTTGTTGAGTCTTTGTGAGGTTTAGGTATCAATGAGACTATGGCCTCATAGAATGAATTTGGTAATTTTCTATCCATTTCTATCTTTTGGAGTAGCTTGAAGAGTATCGGTATTAGGTCGTCCTTGAAGGTCTGGTAGAATTCTGCACTTAAACCATCTGGCCCTGGGCTTTTTTTGGTTGGGAGATCATCGATGATTGCTTCTATATCTGTAGGGGAAATGGGACTATTTAGCTTGTTTATCTGTTCTTCATTCAACTTTGGCAAGTGAAATTGTTCAAGAAAACCGTCCATTTCCCTTAGATTTTCAAATTTTGTGGCGTATATGCCTTCAAAGTAGGATCTTATGATTCTTTGAATTTCTTCAGTGTCTGTTGTTATGTCTCCCTTTTCATTTCTGATTTTGTTGATTTCAATACTATCTCTCTGCCTTTTAGTTAGTTTGGCTAATGGTCTGTCTATCTTATTGATTTTCTCAAAGAACCAACTTTTGGTTTTGTTGATTCTTTGGACTGTTTTCTTAGTTTCTAATTTGTTAATTTCAGCCCGGAATTTGATTATTTCCAGGCGTCTACTCCTCTTGGGTGTTTCTGCTTCTTTTTTTCTAGGACTTCCAGTTGTGTTGTTAAGATGCTTATGTGCAATGTTTCCAATTTCTTTTTAAAGGCACTTAGTGCTATGAATTTTCCTCTTAGCACTGCTTTCAATGTATCCCACAAATTTGGGTATGTTGTTTCTTCATTTTCATTGAATTTCAGAAACTCCTTGATTTCTTTCTTTATTTCTTCCCTGACCCAGGTGTCATTTAGCAGAGAGTTGTTTAGTTTCCACGTACGTGTAGGCTTTTTGTTATTTCTGTTGTTGTTGAATTGCAGCCTAAGAGCATGGTGATCTGATAGGATACAAGGTATTATTTCAATCCTCTTGTATCTATTGAGGCTTGCTTTGTGACCTAGGATGTGATCAATTTTGGAGAAGGTTCCATGGGGTGCAGAGAAGAAGGTGTATTCTTTCTTGTTTGGGTGAAAGGTTCTATAGATATCTGTTAGATCCATTTGACCCATGGCATTGGTTAATGATGTTATTTCTCGGCTTAGTTTCTGTTTCAATGACTTATCCTTCAGTGGGAGTGGGGTGTTGAAGTCTCCCACTATTATTATGTGGGGATCGATGTGTGGTTTAAGCTTTTTTAGGAGATCTTTTACAAATGTGGGTGCCCTTGTATTGGGAGCATAGATGTTCAGAATTGTGATGTCATCTTGGTTGACTTTACCTTTGATGAGTATGAAGTGTCCTTCCTCATCCCTTTTGATTAATTTTGGTTGAAAGTCTATTTTGTTCGATACTAAAATGGCTATGCCTGCTTGCTTCTTGTGACCATTTGCTTGGAATATTTTTTTCCAACCTTTTACCCTGAGGTAACGCCTTTCATTATGGGTGAGATGTGTTTCTTGGATGCAGAAGAATGTTGGATCTTGTTTATGTACCCATTCAATTAGTCTGTGTCTTTTTATTGGAGAATTGAGGCCATTGATGTTGAGAGATATTAATGACCAGTGACTGTTAAGAGTCTTAATTTTGATGTTGTTTCCAGTCGAGCGTTTGTGTAGTTGTGTTTTTGCCATGGGATAGTTATCTATTTCCTGGGTAGTTTTGGTTGTAGCTTGACCCTTTGGGATGGAGTTTTCCTTCTAGTACCTTCTGTAAAGCTGGGTTTGTGGATAGGTACTGTTTGAATTTGTTTTTGTCATGGAATATTTTGTTTTCTCCATCAATGGTTATTGATAATTTTGCTGGATAAAGTAGTCTGGCCTTGCATCTGTGGTCTCTTAGGGTTTGCAGGATCTCTGTCCAGGCCCTTCTGGCTTTTATGGTCTCTGCTGAGAAGTCGGGTGTAATTCTGATAGGTTTACCATTAAACGTTATTTGGCCCTTTTCCCTTGCAGCTTTTAATATTTTTTCTTTGTTCTGCATGTTTTGTGTTTTGATTATTATGTGGCGGGCAGTTTTTCTTTTCTGGTCAATTCTATTTGGTGTTCTGTAGGCTTCTTGTATGTTTATAGGCATTTCTTTCTTTAGATTGGGGAAATTTTCTTCCATGATTTTGTTGAGAATAGTTTCTGGGCCCTGGAGTCTGAAGTCTTCTCTTTATTCAATGCCTATTATCCTCAGATTTCTTCTTTTCATGGTGTCCTTAATTTCTTGGATGTTTTGTGTCGGGAGTTTTCCAGATTTGGCATTTTCTTTAATAGTTGATTCAATATCTGTGATTGTATCTTCTAGACCTGAGATTCGTTCTTCCATCTCTTGGATTCTGTTAGAAAAGCTCACCTCTGTGTTGCTCGCCTTCTTCTCTGAGGTCTCACGTTCTCGTTTTTCTTCTGTCTGTGTGTTTATCAGTGAATCCATTTTCATTTTCAGATCTTGAACTGATTTTTTGATTTCTTTCATCTGATTTTTTGTATATTCCTGAGTTTCTTCCATTGCCTCTTTATAGGTCTTCAGAGCTTGAACCGTTTTACTTATTTCTTTCATCTGGTTGTTTGCATTTTCCTGCAATTTTTCCAGTTCCACTCTATGTGCTTCTTTTATGTCTCTCACCTGTTTGTCTGCGTCTTCCTGCATTTGATTACGAATTTTATTTGTTTCCTCCATTATCATCCTCATTACTAAGGATTTGAGGTCATTTTCTTGTATTTCCGTTGTATTTGAGTTCTCTGGGTTGTTTTCTTTGGGATAGCTGGAAACTGGAGACGCCATGTGGTTTTGGGGTTTTTTGTGTATGCTTTTTCGTTGTCCTTTAGACATCTTGCCATCTTTGTTTTTGTTGGCTAGCTTCCAGAGTTGAATGGAGGGTGTCTGACGATAGATTCACTTGTTTTCTCACGATTTCCCTAAGCTGGGAGCTCAAAGCTTCACTGGTGTGGATATTAGGAGGTTAGCCCTGTTGTTCTGGTCTCTCACAGCCAGTGATCCTCAGTCCCTCTCTGCTGTGGATCCTGCAATTGATCTGGGTCTCTGAATGAGCGTTGGGTCAGGCCAAGGTATCCACAGCCTTCTGTGTTCCCTGCCAAGTCCAGCCAGGAGCACTGGGACGAACCACGGGCTGAACTCAGCTAGATTCTCAGGGCCTGAACCATCTGCCAAGCTCAGCTAGGGATTCTGGGCCCAAAATGCACACAGGGTCCAGCCAGAATTTTTGGGCTGGGACTACGCACCAAGCTCCGCTAGGGCCTTTTGGCCCAAAGTGCGTGCTGTGGTCAGTTATTGAGTCAGGGCCCGAACTGACCACCAATCTCAGCCAGGAATTCTGGATTCAAACTGCACACTGTGTCCAACCAGAGTCTTAGAGCTGGTGGAACCGAAAGCTCCGTCCAGCCTGTGCCACAGCAGGAGAACTGCGGCTGCTTTGAGTTAGCGCCAGTGGTGGAACAAGTGCTCCACCCAGACTGTGTCACCGCAGGGGAGCTGCTGCTGAGCTGAGGTGGTGCCTAGGATGGAACTGAGCATGTCACCAAGCCTGCGCCACAGCAGGAGAACTGCGGCTGCTCTGAGTTAGCGCCAATGGTGGAACCAAGTGCTCTGCCCAGACTGTGTCACTGCTGGGGAGCTGCCACCGAGCTGAGGTGGCGCCTAGGGTGGAACTGAGTGCTCGGCCAGGCCTGCGCCACAGCAGGAGAACTGCAGGTGCTCTGAGTTAGCGCCTGTGGTGAAACCAAGTGCTCTGCCCAGACTGTGTCACTGCAGGGGAGCTGCCGCTGAGCTGAGGTGCTGCCTAGTGCAGAGCTGCGCGCTCAACTAAGCCTGCGCCACAGCAGGGGAGCTGTGGCCGCGCTGAGTTAGTGCCTCAGGCAGAATTGCTTGCTGGGCCGGGCCAGTACCTGGGACTCTGGGGCCGAACTGTCTGCCGAGTCCAGTCTGGGTCCAAAGGCTCCACGCGACCCAAATCCTGCCCCGAGTCCCCTCTCCCCAGCAACTCCCACCAGCCACCACACCAATCGCCTCCACCGGAAGGCTATGAGCTGCAAACCTCAGCCGCCGCCGCTGTTGCCGCTGGTGCTGCTGCCTCTGCCGCTGCCGCTCAGATCAGAGAAAAACCACGCTCCTCCCGTGTGTAGGGGCATGCAGGTCCTCCACACCCTGGTCCCTCCGAACCGTGGAGCACTCCCGCTGCTGTGATGTTTGGACCTCGGTGTTCCTGGCTCAGAAATCTGTGCAATTCCCTGAATTGTTCACTGGAGCCTCCAAACGCGGTCCACACTGCTCGCCGCCATCTTGGATCCCTTCTTAAATTTTTATAATGGTATTAATTTGCTACATCATCTAATTGTATTTATTTTTTTATGTTATATAATATTTACTACAGGATTACACATAAGTTCATTTTGTTATTTACAAGTGAAAGGTTTTTTTAGAAAGTTATTTACAATATCAATGACATTTGAGATTAAAAGGCAATGGAAAATTTGTCATAGGGCTGAAATGTAGAAGCAACAATTTGTATCAAAAAACAAGATACAAAAATTTGCTTCAGTTTGAGTGAGACCCCTGGGCCCAAATCTGCCTATCATAATGTTCTACTTGTAGGTTTCTAGGACTCTCTGGATCCTTCTACTTTGCTATTCTCCCATGCTTCTCTCATCTAGAGTCCCAATAGGATGTCCTCCCCTCTGTCCCAGTTTCCTGGTAAGTGAAGTTTTTGTGGGACATGCCCCTTGGGCTAGTGCCCAGATTAAGTGAGTATATACCATTTGATTCTTTCTGCTTCTGGGTTAACTCACTCATTATGATCATTTCTAGCTCAATCCATTTATCCACAAATTTCTGAAATTCCTTGTTTTTAATAGCTGAGTAGTATTCCATAGTGTATATGCACCACAGTTTCTTTATCCATTCTTCTACTGAGGGACACTTAGGCTGTTTCAATGTTCTGGCTATTATGAATAAGGCTGCTATTACTTGGTGGCACTCAGAGGAAGGACAGCAGGTTACCAAGAAGAGACTTGATACCCTATGAGCATATACAGGGGGAGGAAATCCCCCTCAGGAACAGTCAAAGGGGAGGGGAATAAGGGGAAAATGGGAGGGAGGGAAAAATGGGAGGATACAAGGGATGGGATAACCATTGAGATGTAACAAGAATAAATTAATTTAAAAAAATTGCTTCAGGTATTCTTTTATATTTTTCTTCTGTCCTGTCGTTACGTTCTGATCTAGAACTTAGGACCCCATAAAAACGCAAGAAACCTAGGAACATCAACCATACTTAGGATAAAAGCTACAATAAGACTAGGCACATGCCATCACATCAAGCTAGATAAGGCAACCAAGAAGGAGGAAAAGGTTTCCCAGAGCAAGCAAAAGTCACATTCCCACTCCCACGGTTTGGGTTCCTAGAAGAACATCAAGTAACTCACCCATAACAGATATGTAGAGGACCTCTATATACCCCTATAGGTTCCCTGATCTCTGCAAGTGTCCATGATTCCTGGTCAGTTGATTCTGTGGGCCATCAGGTTCTTGTGGTTTCCCTGACCCCTCTGGCTTCTTCACTCCTTCCTTTTCTTTCTATGCAAGACTATACCCTATAAATATATATTATTTCCTGACCAAGTCATAATTTTGTTTTAAACGTAATTCTTCTAAGAATAAGAGTGTGAGAAATTTTTGGAAAAATTTGGAAGCAATATGTGTTCTTTCATCAATTAATTTATTGGTCTAACCAATTAAACTTAGTTGAAAATTATTACCATAATCAGTGCATACTGCAACCAGAGTTAGTAATTTTGGAATATGTATCATATAAATGCAGAATTTATTAATAATATATTCATAGAAACATAAAATTACATTTTAAATTAGGGGAGGATGAAGCACACAAAGTACATATTTAAAGTAATGAAATGTATATTTAATGTTGTATGAGAACTAAGAAGACTAATATAGGCTAGGCCTACGTAAACAATTAACATTTGACTTATTAGTGTAGAGTCTATGAAATTTACATGAAATGGAACAGTTAGAATGATACTTATAAATTGGTAGACTTCAGATATATACCTGTGAACTGAATATGTTTTTCAATTAATCTTGTCAATCCAATTTTTTTAATCTTGTGATGTAGAGCCTTAAAAATAGTTTGCATGTTTAGCAAAGTAACTTCAAAGGCACAGATGCTATAGGAGAAATATTGGGACTAAAGGGGGACTAAAAAGGAAATAGTTGTGTGTGCCTGTAATCTCAGAGCACATGAAGGAAGACAAGAGGATTGGGAATTTGAGGATAGTCTGGGCTACATAGCAAGGTGCCATCAACAGAAAAATATAAAGTTATTATTTCTGAGACAGTTTAAGGATATACTCTTAGAGATAAATGACTGCCAATTGGGTAGAAATGTGAAAATTTAAAGACAGGAGAATATGCAAAGGTCAGGATGATAGAAAATAAGCATGGTATGTTGAAAAGACCATAAGAAGGTCACGGTGGCTGGAAAAGAAAGCAAGATAGGGAAAGGCCTGAAATAAACATCTAAAGATAGAGATAAAAAGGTTTGGGGCCCTAAATATCATAGCATGGGGTTATCTTTTTATCCAGAAGACAATGGAGACAACAAAGTTGTATGGAAAGAAATTGCATGTTATCATT
Organism: Acomys russatus; assembly: GCF_903995435.1. Taxonomy (NCBI): domain Eukaryota; kingdom Metazoa; phylum Chordata; class Mammalia; order Rodentia; family Muridae; genus Acomys; species Acomys russatus. Next base: position 75,495,075 of record NC_067169.1, on the reverse strand, counting down.
TGTCTTTTAGGAGAATGTTGCAAGTGTCACCAGCGAGGGGAAAGACAGGGAAATACTGCAACGTTTTGAGCACTATGTAAGTAAAAGAAAATTTTAGGCATGTTTCAGTTTTGGAGAACACTGAGATGTTAAGTATATTAACATTAGGTAAAAGTATTCAGCTAGAGCTGTGATTCTGCACATGGTTCTTATATAAGGGCAACAATATCTTATGTAATAAATAAGCTAATGAGATTCATTTAAGAATACAACTAAATAGATATCATATTGTTATATGTGGGGCATATCTAACTCCAAAGTACTGCCAGCTAAATATTAGAGGAAGATATGCTCTGCTTTTATGCAATCTCTTATGCATCATTTATTTATGGTATAGTGGAAATAAAAGCTAAAATTAAAATCTTAGTTACAGAAAACCAAGTGTTCCAGAGAATATATGAAAATTATTTTTATTCTTTTGTAACTTTATTATTTTATTTACCAACTTCAAAGAATTGTGCCCTAAAATCAGTATTCTGCACCACCCACCTCACTACATCTTGAGCAGTGAAACCTTAAACCTTATAAAGCTGGCTTCTACAGGTTCTCCCGGGACTTCATTACTAGAATGATGCAATCATTCAGTGGAGCCCTTAGGGCCTCAGAGTGATGGGGAAAAAATACCAACTAACCCACTGTGTCCTTTAGCTGCCACTGATAGACTGGCACCATGTAATACTCCAGGTAGAATAACTGCCCTACAATCAAGTATTCTATATTAACATTACAAGCTTTACTGGCTAGAACACCAAAAAAAGTCTGTATTTAATATATGTCAATGTCACATTTCAGTTCTCTTAAAAGTCCTTGATAATAATAATAATTGAGATGAAACTACTATACATATAATTTCTTTCTGAGTAAAATTAGACATTTGTGTAAAATTCCTACTAGTCTTTTAACCATGACTGAGACCAAAATGTTTGACTATAATGATTTCTTATCGACATAATGGAAACTTTGAGCAAAGCAGTTGAGACTATGTATTTCTCCAATGCCTTCCCTCATACAATAAACTGAAATATACTTTAAAACAGTCAATCTTAGCTTTTCAGCATCAGTGAAAGGGAGTTGACTGTTTATCTTAAAATTTAGGTATTGTCAACAGTTTAAACTACAGTAAGTATGAATCCCATTAGAAAATCTTACTCAAAGGATATGTTGGAAAAAGTGTAGGTTGAATGTACACTAAAGAAAGTCTGACTTGTCTGAGCAATGATTATATCTTTTCTAAATAATTTTATATTTTCAGTAACTAATGTACTGTTACACAAAGAGAAACCGTGCAATAATTATTACTGGGGGACTTAGTGAATAATCAAATAAAGAAATGAATCATGATCTAGATTATGATTAAGTTACCTTAAATAATTTCCCATGTTTTCCAATTCAATTTAAAATAAAATAAAGGTACATATTAAGTGTATCTGGACTGAGTCTAATGAATGCATTTTAAAAGTCCTTAGCATTTTCTGTTTTGTATACTCTGACTTAAAAGTCTCTGCTTCCATATAAATCGATGTGGAGATATGGGACCTGTTTGGGACTGACAGAAAACAGAGAAGCAAGGCTTTAGTGCTCCTTTTTGCCTTTTGACACTATGTGACCACAGCAGTATGTGAATTAATCGTAATTTTAGATCTGAAGCATATTTCTGGAAATTGCAAAGCTACATTAGTTCTCTCTTCTCCAATAAATCGACTTAGCCATGTGGGATGATCTTGTATCAATTCTATAAACTTGTGTTCATTATGATCTTGTATCAATTCTATAAACTTGTGTTCATTATAAGTGAGGCTTTCCAAACTTGATTTTATCCAGGGATTCTTTTTTATATTGAAAGAAGACCTTATTCTGTCACCTGTAAAACTTCGAAAATTTTTTTCATTTAATACAACTATTGGACATAAGCAGAAATGAAAATTAGTTATTAGAGTATAGATTTTTCTGGGACACATTTAAAAATGTGACTGCTCAGGAAAAAGGCATTCATATATGGATGGCCATGTCTATTATCATACATTTTTTTACATTTGGTAGGTGTTGGCAAATGTTCACTTTTCAAAAATGTTGGTGTTCTACCTTTGTGGTATAATAAGATGTCATTGGGAAAAGACAAAGAATTTTAGCTCTTATAAATACCTAAAATATTACTACTTTCAAAGTCAGTTTATTAGTTACACTCTAGCACTTGTAGTTTCTTCCTCTGTACTGTGTAATCAGTAAAGTTATGGATTAACCGATACAGGACCACAAATAACATATTTGAGTGACAATCAGACAGTGCTTCAAGATGGTTACAAGCCTTCTTGAGAAACTATTACAAAACTAATTAGATAGACTTGTGAGTCTTATATACTCAATGATTAAAAATATAGGCTATTGGTTAATGTATGAAATCATCATTTTTCATAGAATTGTACATAATCATGGTATTTACATAAGGTCTAATAAAGCAGTAACAGAACTCTGATTTAGGCATCTTACTGACATAATAACATTAAACACTTGTGTAATTTTTAATGCAGGACGGATTCTTCTAAAAAACTTCATGTGTGCTGTTTAATCAATTAAAAATTATATTAATGTAGAATCACTTTTATCTTCTGGTGAACTGACTGAAAAGATCCTTAACATTGGGTTAATTCCTATATTCACATATTTGAAATATTTCTCATTGCCTAGATTGTATCCTCACTTTTTAAATATGACATTTTCATTTTGCTTGATTTGGTCAATAAATTCTTTTGTGAAATGATATGTTAGACATAGTCTACAAGGTGACACCTTGTATATGGGAGAGTGGGCTTCATGTCTTGACATTGCAGTACAGTAGAGCTGTTCCTGGATGTGTGGGTGCAGGTGGGCTGACCCTAAGGACATTAGAGCTGGAGAGGTTACCCTGCCTCCTGCCAGTTGTGGCATTGGGTGGTCTAGCTGGAATAGTGTGGAGAGCCCCCGAGGACCGCACCCTAAGATGGCGCCTGGCATGCCGCCAGAGCTGCCTTTGTAGAACACAAACAAGTCCTTATTTGGATATAGCCCACTGCCTGTGGTAGTTCCGCCTTTGTGGACCTATGAGGTTGCGAGATGTGGCGTGAATGGATTGGATGATAGTATGCCTTATTAGTGCATGACGGGTGTGGTTCGGGAGAGTTGCTTGCATGAAGAGCTTGAATAAACTGCTTGGAGAAGAATTAGTGGTCGCGTCTTTCTTGCTGGCCGAGTGAGGTGCGACAGAATAGTGCTGGAGCGCTCACCATGCTGGTGTGGATATGGGTGTGGATAGTGGTGTGCTGAAGAGCTCGGCTATCACCCAGGTCCAGATCCAGGCCTACTACAAAATCTGTATCATCTGTGAATAGTTGGGAATAGTCCTGGTGTTCCAAAGCTGTAGTATCTCCATAAAACAAGCCAACAACAGCGTAAACAGGAGGAGTCCCTGTGAAGATCCAGTATTGATGGTGTCACAGAGTCCAGAGATCTCTTACCAGACCAGTGACTCATTGCAATGAACATTTGCAAGTGAATATGTGTTGAAATTGGGATATACTGTGGGACACACTATTACATACTACAGCTTCCACGATGAGATAATTTCTATGCTGTGTCTCTTTGTTGGTGTGTGTGTGTGCGCGCACATGCATGCATGTACATGTGCAAATTTTTGTTTTATTTGGGGGAAATTGCAAGGATGAAGGGAAGATAAGATGGTATGGGGAGATGACTGGAACTGGGGTGCATAATGTGAAAATCGCAAGGAATCAGTAAAAAGTTTTATAAAAAGAAGTCTAAAATTTACAAAGACATTTTTCTTTCTATTATTTCCTGTCTTAAAACAGGGCTTATCTCTGGGAATGTTGTAATCAAGTACTTACTTAGCATATGCTATACCCCATGGTATTTAGTATGGGAAAACAGTGGCTGGTCTTACATATAGAGTATGAGAGAGAGTCCCTGTGTGAGACTGCTAGTCATGAGTTCCTAGCTGACTGACTTTAGAGCCTAAAGAACTGTCTCTTATCTCATGTATAGATCACTACAGATCATAAATGAGCACAATGAGAAAAGTCACTAGAGCCTAGTGCAAACTTTCTATGCAAATATGTGCTAAATAATGTTTCAGTTTGTGTGACAGTTGTTCTTTTTTATTTTTTAATATATTTTATTAATTTATTCATATTACATCTCCATGGTTATCCCGTCCCTTGTATCCTCCCATTCCTCCCTCTCTCTCATTTTTCCCTTACTCCCTTACCCTATGACCGTGACTGAGGGGGTCCTCTTCCCCCTGTATATGCTCATAGGGTGTCAAGTCTCTTCTTGGTAGCTTGCTATCCTTCCTCTGAGTGCCACAGGCCTCACCATCCAGGGGATGTGGTCAAATATGGGGCACCAGAGCTTTATATCACCACGGTTTGTGGATACTTTATGAAACACAAGTATTAGGAAATTTAGCTCAGAGAGGTTCAACTATCTATTTTTCAAGATCATACAGCCCAACAAATACAAGGCAAGCTTTGATTCTATGACTATAGAACAATGAAGTGTATAGTATAACTCATTATTTGAGAATATATTCAACCAGCACTAGCAGTTTTGTGACATTAGCCCAGCATTATATGTGATACTCCCCCCAAATGTTGTTTTAAATGTTTTTGTGGCACATCCATACTGAAGATACACACTTCTGAAAAGACTGGAATATGTGTGTGTGTGTGTGTGTGTGTGTGTGTGTGTGTTTGTGAAACAATTCATTTAATAGAACTATTTTAAATTGGAAAATGCTATAAACATTTAGAAATAGAGAAACCCAAAGGGAAAAGCATTGCACATGCATTCATAAGCAGGTTTTTTGTTGTTGTCAGTGCAGCACTCAGAATATCTATTTTGAAACTGTTTTTTAAATCCTTTAGAAAAATGAATTCTAGACAGCTGCTTTCATAGCAATGATGGTGCTAAATTAAAATGACATCCTGAACACACATTCACAGAACAACATAAAAATAGTATCGCAATACAGAAATAAAAATGCCTAAATGTTATAGAATTTTTTTGAAAGTTGAGAATAAAAATATTTATTTATTATTCAGGAACCAGTTTCTCATTCTAGACTTTGCTTTTTCAATCTTTCCTCTAAGGAGTATTCATATAATTTATAAAAGTTATCATTGGCCTGACATGTGATACAGTGTCAGAAAAACTCAAAGAACTAAAGGAAACATGAATATTTATAAGCTTGGAATGATACTGGCCTGGAGACTTTGAAGAGAGCACAAGGATGATACAAATTGTAGGCATTATAGTAAAAATAACTTGGTTAAAAAAAAATGAATGATAGCTAATGGTCACTTTATTGACTAAAATGTGCTAATGTATTCTTAAATCTCCAAAGGGCAAGGCCTGTACATTTCTTTTTTGCATCAGCCTGCCCAGAAAGGAGCATGAATGCCCACATGTGCACAAACACCTTTGGGTATAGAGGTTATTGAAACAGCATAATGACAGCTGAGTGTAAAGAAAATATTTCAGTATTCAAAACAAGCTGAGAACTTTTAGTTTCAACCAGAAAGAATAGAAAAACATCTAACCAAAGGCAAGACATCCTCATGCCCTAAAAAACAAAATATGGAGTTCATCTTGTGTTGCACAATTACTCCTGAACATGGGTCGGATTTGAACTATAGTTGATATATTCTCCATTGCAGAAACCTGTTTGTTTTCTCTTTCACAGCAGGAAAGAATTGCAAATACCTTCTTCAGTAAGGTCGAGACTTGTTTTGGCATTTTTTGTCATATTGGTTTTTGTTTGTTTTAATTTTTTGTTTTTTGTTTTAGACAAAGTCATAAAGTTGATTAGGTAGGGAAGTGGGGAAACTCTGGGAGGAGTTTAGAGAAGGGAAAGAAAGGAATATGATAAAAAATATACTATGGAAATCTTTAGGTAAAAAAGAAGAGAATCAGAAAGAGGTAATTAGTGTTGGCTTCAAAATTGTAATGATATCAAGTAGTGGAGATGTCAAAGACTCTCCATGCTCATTTACAGTTTATGCTATTTAATGTACTGCTGGCATAAACTGTGGGAATGGACTTGTTTATCTCTAGTACTTCTAACATGGGCATGTAGAGCAGGTGGATAAGGATCTAAAAATGAATGTTCAAAAGTCTCCACAGGCAAAATACTCTTCATCACACTGAAAAAAAAATTAGTTGAGGGGGATTGAGGTACTAAGTATTTTTGCTGTTTGATTTTTATGTCAAGTCAAGAGTCTTATATTAACTGCCATTGAGTTATACAAAATGGAAGTTAGAGCTATAAAATTGAACTCCTATTCGGTAAATTTAAAGGAATTTAATTTTGAGCTGGAGAGATGGCTCACTCAGTAGTTAAGAGTACTTACTGCTTTTTCAGAGGTATAGATTCATTTTCTAGAACCCAGTGCAGTACTCTCTGTCTCCTGCAAGTGCCTGTACACAAGCACTTCACATAAATTCATGCCTACATGCACACATACACATAAATAAAAACAAATAAATATTAGTCAGCAATGGTGGCATAGGTTTTACTACAGCATGTAGGAAGAGGTAGGCAGAACATTGTGATTTTCTGGCCAGGGTAGATACAAGATAAGACCTTGTATTAAAGATCTAAAAAATAAACAAATAAATAGGTACACATTGAAAAACGAAATTAGATATTTACCATGGAACTTAAAAGTGTCTCTCTTTCAATAAAAGAGAATAGGCTTTGGCCTATAAAGTATGTGGGCAGATTAAAGCTTATTACAAGAAAGACGGTAACTAAACTGGCGATGAAATGGATGCCTTCAGTTAAAGTGCTTTTTATATAAAAACATATCCATGCACATGTAAAGGCTGGTTTCTCACTTGGAAGGGATAGTTTTGAATGAGTTCAATCACTGATTAAATGGAATGGTGAGTAATCGAGTAATCTCTTCTTTTGAGTATCATCTAGTGAAGAGAATTCTCCAATCCTCCATCCTTTCAGCTGGTAGATTTCTTCATGTATCTAATGACTTTAATTAATGCTATAGTGACACTGATGCACAAATGCAGGTTCTATAGTGATTCTCTTCATGGTTTTAATACTGAGGAGCATCCAACTTTTCACTTCATAAGGAAATTAGCAAGATAGTTACTTTTCCTATGAGTCAGTATGAGTCTGTGTGACATGGAGAGCAGAAGATGCAGAATGACTTTTATGCTCATCCAAGCTTCATTGTGTTTGGAAAACTTGTTAACTCTTGCACCAAAAAACCAGCACAACACATCAGTCATTGTGATTGAAACATTGGAAGCATATTTTTATATATTTTATTAATTTATTTGTATTACATCTCAATTGTTATTCCATCCCCTGTATCCTCCCATTCCTCCCTCCCTCCTGCTTTCCCCATACTCCCCATCCATATGACTGTGACTGAGGGGGACCTCCTCCCCTGTATATGCTCATAGGGTATCATGTATCTTCTTAATAGCCTGCTATCCTTCCTCTGAGTGCCACCAGGCCTCCCCATCCAGTGGACATGGTCAAATATGGGGCACCAGAGTTCATGTGAAATTCAGTCCTTACTCTCTACTCAACTATGGGGAATGTCCTGTCCATTGGCTAGAACTGAGTAGGGGTTTGAAGTTTACTGCATGTATTGTCCTTGGCTTCTGCCATAGCTTGAGCAAGACCCCTGGGCCCATATCTGCCCATCATAATGCTCTCCTTGTAGGTTTCTAGGACCATCTGTATCCTTTTATTTTGCTATTCTCCCTTGCGTCTCTCATTTAGAGTCCCAATAGGATGCCTTCCCCTCTGTCCCAGTTTCCTGGTAAGTGAAGGCTTTCGTGGGACATGCCCCTTGGGCTAGTATGCAGATATAAGTGAGTATATACCATTTGACTCTTTCTGCTTCTGGGTGAACTCACTAATTATGACCATTTCTACTTCAATCTATTGTCCACAAATTTCAGGAATTCCTAGTTTTTAATAGCTGAGTAGTATTCCATAGTGTAAATGTACCACAATTTCTTTATCCATTCTTCTACTGAGGGACACTTAGGCTATTTTCATGTTCTGGCTCTGATGAATGAGGCTGCTATGAACATGGTTGAGCAAATTTTCTTGTTTTTGCTGGAGCATCTTCTAGGTATACTCCAAGGAGTGGAATAGCTGAGTCTTGAGGAAGCCTTATTCCCAGTTTTCTGAGATAGCGCCAGATAGATTTCCAAAGTGGCTGTACTAGTTTGCATTCTCACCAGCAATGAAGGAGTGTTCCTCTCTCTCCACATCCTTGCCAGCATGTGGTGTCACTTGAACTTTTGATCTTAGCCATTCTGATGGTGTAAGATGGAATCTCAGAGTTGTTTTGATTTGCATTTTCCTGATGACTAAGAAGGTTGAGCATGTCTTTAAGTGTTTCTTTCTCAATTGGGTTATTTGCTTTGGTGGTGTTTAATTTCTTGAGTTCTTTATATATTTTGGATATTAGGCCTTTGTCAGATGTAGGGTTGGTGAAGATCTTTTCCCAGTCTGTAGGCTGTTGCTTTGTTCTGTTGACAGTGCCTCCTGCCTTACAGAAGCTTCTCAGCTTCATGAGGTCCCATTTATTAATTGTTGATATTAAGGCCTGGGCTGTTGGAGTTCTTTTCATGAAGATTTCTCCTGTACCAATGTGTTCCAGGCTCTTCCCCACTTTTTCCTCTAACCAATTTAATGTCTCTGGTTGTATGTTGAGGTCTTTAATCCACTTGGACTTGAGTTTTGTGCATGGTGGTGAATAGGGATCTAGTTGCATTTTCTACATGTAGACATCCAGTTAGACCACCATCATTTGTTGAAGATGTTGTCAATTTTCCATTGAATAGATTTGGCTTCTTTGTCAAAAATCAAGTAACCAAATGTGTGTGGATTCATCTCTGGGTCTTCAATTTGACTCCAATGATCCACCAGCCTATTGCTGTGTCAGTACTATGCTGTTTTAATTACTGTTGCTCTATAATACCAATTAAGATCTGGTATGAAGATTCCTCCTCCTCCTCCTATTGTTTAGGATTGTTTTTGCTATTCTGGGCTTTTTGTTTCTCCATATGAAGTTGAGAATTGATCTTTCAATATCTTCAAAATATTTTGTAGGTATTTTGATAGGAATTGCATTGAACTGTAAGTTGCTTTTGGTTAGATGGCCATTTTTACTATATTAATTCTTCTGATCCATGAACAAGGGAGATCATTCCATCTTCTCATGTCATCTTCAATCTCTTTCTTCAGAGTTTTGAATTTTTTTTCAAACAAGTCTTTCATTTGCTTAGATAGAGTAACTCCTAGATGTTTTATATTGCTTGTGGCTATTGGGAAGTGTGTAGTTTTCCTAATTTCTTCCTCTTCATGATTGTCATTTGTATATAGGAAGAATACTGACTTTTTTGAGTTAATTTTGTATCCATCCAATTTGTTGAACATGTTTATCAGCTTTAGGAGTTCTCTGGTGGAAATTTATGGATCACTTACGTACACTATTATATCATGTGCACATAGGGATAATTTGACTTCCTCCTTTCCCATTTGGATCCCCTTGATCTCCTTTTGTTGTCTTATTCCTCTGGCTAGAACTTCCAGTACTGTATTGAAGAGATATGGAGAGAATGCGCAGCCTTGCCTTGTTGCCAATTTTAGATCAATTTCTTTGTGTATCTCTCCATTTAATTTGATTTTGGCTATTGGCTTGATCTATATAGCCTTTATTATCTTTAGGTATGTGCCTTGTATCCCTGATCTCTCTAAAACTTTAAACATGAATGGGTGTTGGGTTTTTATCAAATGCTTTCACTGCATCTAGGGAGATGATCATGTGGTCTTTTATTTTCAGTTTGTTTATATGGTCGATTACATTGATTGATTTCCATATATTAAACTATCCCTGCATGCCTGGAATGAAGCCTACCTGTAATGGTGAATGATATCTTTGATGTATTCTTGTATTTGTTTTGCAAGTATGTTCTTGATTATTTTTGCATCAATGTTCATAAGAGAAATTGATCTGAAATTCTCTTTCTTTGTTGGGTCTTTGTGAGGTTTAGGTATCAATGTGACTATGGCCTCATAGAATGAATTTGGTCATGTTCCATCCATTTCTATCTTTTGGAGTAGCTTTAAGAGTATCAATATTAGCTCATCCTTGAAGGTCTGGTAGAATTCTGCACGAAAACTATCTGGCCCTGGGCTTTTTTTTTGTTTATTTGTTTGTTTGTGAGACTATCAATGATTGCTTCTATTTCTATAGGGGAAATGGCACTATTTAGCTTACCTATTCTTCACTCAATTTTGGCAAGTGAAATTCAGCTAGGGTCTCAGAGCCCAAACTGCACACTGAGTCCAGTTTGGGTCCAGAGACCCAAACCACACACTTATCTCAGTCAGGGTCCCAGGGCCCAAACCCTGTGAGGAATTGAGCTAGGGACTCTGGGCCCAAATAGCATGCTGAATTCAGCTTGTCCACTGAGCTCAGCTAGAGTCTCAGTGGCCAAATCACACACTGAGTCCAGTTTAGGTCTCAGGGCCCGAACCACGGGCTGAGTTGAGCTTGAGTCGTGGGGCCCAAACCAAGTGCTGAGCTCAGCTAGGGTCTCGTGGCCCAAATCTTGCACTGAGTCCCCTCTCCCACAGCAATTACCACTGGTCACCACTCTAGTCGCCTCTGCTGGAGGGTTCCCAGCTGCCAACCTCAACTGCCTCTGCTGCTGCGCTGGTTAGAGAACATCCGTGCTCCTCCTGTGTGCAGGGGTACACAGGTTCTCTATATTTTGGTCCTTTCGAACTGTGGAGTACTCCTGTTGTAGTAGGGTGGAGAGCTTGGTTTTCCTAGTTAAGAATTGCATGAAATTCCCTGAATTGTTTACTGGACCTTCTAAACATAGTCCACAATGCTCACTGCCATCTTGGGGTCCCCTGCAAACATATTTAAATATTTTTAATGAGTGCCTTGGGAGCAAAGAAAGAAATTGTGTGTATAAAGTTCTGAGGAAAGAGAAACACACGACTCATAGTGTAAATCTACATTTGTTAGTGAGCGGTTTGAGGAAAAGCAGAACTATATGTTTGGTTCCCCTTTACAAGACTGTCTTTCCTAAGTATTAATTATCTTTTCTCTGCTGCATGAGTCCTCACCTTGTCTTCTATGCCATTCACTAGTAATGCATTGTGTGGACCACTGACAACTAAGCATCTGTGATCCAACTCTGATCTGATAAAACCCTAGCATGAACATTTTTGAAAGTCTCTCCATGTGTTGGAAATTAAACTCATATGATTATGTGAGTTATTGCTCACTTATATTCTTTTTTTCTAATCATATATTCCCTGGTTGCTTTCATATCTCTATCCTTCTTTAATGCTGAATTAGCAATTTCTTAGCTCCTTGTTCTTTATTGACTCTACATTTGCTATCAGCTCCAATCTTTGTGAGTAAACTTCTTATCCACTTTCCAGAAAACTAGCCAAGCTGCCACTTTACCAATCTGGTTATTTAAATCTTATTTTCCCAAAGACATATTTCTGCCATTTTAGCAAGAATTATTTTCTCTTCTTTCCTATCAGCTGTTATTATTTTAAACTTAGTTGATGTCAAGTATTCTTTTATTTGTGTCCTTTTCCTTTAGCATTACATTGAACTGTATAAAACTAGAAGATTTCAATTGCTTTTGAAATGTTTAAAAGGTATAAAATGATATATTACATATGTCTCCTAAAGACTAAGCTCCTTTTACATATGTATTATGTTCAAAGTTGACTACTGTGTTTAAGAATACTCAGTCAGGTTGGTCATTTAAGTTAGAAAGTTGTTTATCCTTTATGCTCTTATTTTCCTTTCAAGCACTTATTCTAGTGCATCTAGACACAAATATAACTACTTAATTCTGTGCATTTTTCAAAACCTATCAAATCACATTTAAGTCGTGATTTATTTACTATTTTAAAAGATGACAGAAAATAGGGTAGGAATTTGAAAAGGAGGAAAAAATGAAGGATGGAAAAGGGAAAGAGAAAAGAAAGTAATGAAAGCCATTGTCCAGTCTTTCTTCTTGCAGTTTTGTTTGGTTCTTCAGGTTAAGGTGGAATTCTAAGAAAGAAAACATGAACAAACCATCATAGGCATTGCAAATTGTGGAGCAGAATTCTTTAGACTTGTTCACTCTGTGTGTCATGATACATTTTGCTTAAAGGTGATAATCATGTAGCACGTATGATGAACAGATTCCTAAGGAAAATTCACTCAGCATGTAGGACAAAAATAGAAGATGCTACTGAGAACAACACACAAATGAAAGCCAAACATACCTAGTAGTATGAGTTTCAGAACAGAAGATTGATGGTCTGTTTATCCACAGGAATAAAAAAATATTAACTAGAACATCAAAAAACCAAATTGTTACCCTTCAAAATCTGAGCCTCAAGGGCCATAGTTACTGAAAAATTTTCCACCTCCCTTCACCATCAATATATAAAACCACCACAAGAATAGAGGAAATAATAAATGACTTCCAAATCTATTAGCTATATATTCAGAACCTACAAGCCTGTGAGGCATAGGAGTAAGATTATTTTTTTAAGTTAAATGTCACTCAGAAAGTTCTTCCCAGCAGACAGTATATCACAATGCTGGCTCTGAAAGGCTGTTCTCCAGGTGAGACACTTTTCATATGGTTGTCCAGTCATCTATTGGCCTCTTGGTCTGGGGGTTAATAACACATGATTAAAAAGAAAAAAATCTCCTTTTCGAGAAAAAATTGAATTTCTGTTAATCAATCCCTTTTACTTCAGGTTAAAGAAACTTCTTAAACTACACTAGCCACAGGAGTGGCAATTCCAAAGATGTTGATTAAGAACATTGGTTCAAGCTTTTAAACTGAATTTCTCCAGTTTACATCAAATGGAATTCTGCCAGCAAAAAAGATGCACAGCATGCACGTAGGAAAATGATACTGTTCTACTGAGATTTTGGCATACTTATGGTATAAGATTAAGAAAGATCTTACCAACTGAAATATTTTTCTCTTTTCAAAATTACAAATTAGTACATTTTTAAATTGAATTCACTACTGATAAACAATGTTTTTTTGTCCTACTTTCAAGCTCAGTAAGAAGAATGTTATTCAATGGGTAATGAAAAAACTCATAAAAATATGGAGCTGGTGAATACTGGCTTTTTGTACCAAGAGATGCAAACTTTTCTTTCTAGGAAGTAGACTCTGAGCTCACAAATTAGATTTAATTTCTGAGCATTTTGCATCCATAATGTATCTGAATCTGTGCTACATTTGATGGATTGTGTTGTCTTCCGCATTTCAAGGTGCATGTTTCAAAGTCGTCTTGGGATTATTGGAATCTAGAAATACTACTGGAATCCTGAGAAAGCCTTGTGTAGTATAATACTCCTTGAAAAGATGTTTAGAGTGAATAACTCTGAGTGAATAACTAGGAGAAAATAAAATACAAATATTTGGGATGAGGTCGAAATAACACTAGGCAGGGAGACAGATTATATATATATATATATACACAACAATACACAATTTATTGGATCATTATAAATAATATGCAGAATATTCATAAATTATGAAAATCAGGAATTGATATAAAGTTTTGGGTTTTACTACAGTAAAAGTCATTGACAAGCTTAGTGTAGTAAAAATAAAAGGGTACAAAGTCTTACCTCAAACTGTGCAGCAATATATTTACACTTGTAAAGCATCAAGTTTGCCCACAAAAATGCAAATTCATTTCGTCATCACTTTACTCTCTTGACTCCTATCTTAAACTAGAACTTCATAGATTTATTTAGCCATGTAGTGCATCTAAAGTAGATACTCTTCCTCAATTCCTAAGGTGAAGAATGGGTGTTACTGGAAAATAGATGTAGTACTCCCTGCTTTCTCTCAGAGGAGTATGGTTCAGATAAATCACAGGGCACAGTCTTCATATTACAAGAATGTCCATTCTAGAAATACCAGAAATTTGCCTTTCCATGACATTAACTTTTAAAACGTTGATAACACCCAACTTCTCTCTCAATTTGAAACCAGAAAACTAACTCATTTGTTCTTAGTCTACACTCTATTCTAGGCCATGTGTCAGGATGTTCCAAATATCTTATTGAGCCTCCACAAACAGCTTTTTCAAGATCATTTATTGTGAATTAAACATATTCTTTCATAATTGCTTTGATAATGCAAATAGTCCCTAATCCACTTTGCAATGGTCAATTTTGCAAATCCTTAAATAACAACAAAGTCCAGCCCAGCCTTTGAAACATGAAATGATGCCTGAAAACACAAGAATGATGTCACATTCTTTTAATGTTCTTATAAAAGCTGTTAAGTGTTAACAGAAGTTTGGGTTAATTATTATAGTAGCCTATTTCCAATAATGTTAGAGGATTTCACAAATTTGGTTACTACTAGTAAATGCAGTCACTTTTCCATTTTGCAGTCATTCATTTGAAGTTAAACATTTTATCATGACAGATAGACACCAGTGTATTGTGTGATACATATATACATACATGCACACAAACACACACAAATGCACACACACACACACACACACACACACACACACACAGAGAGAGAGAGAGAGAGAGAGAGAGAGAGAGAGAGAGAGAGAGAGAGAGAGAGAGACATTAGGGAATAATTATTCCAAGTAGAATAAAGCAAGGATAAATTTTTTTGTCTCATTTTTTCTATCCCCAAACCACAAAATAAACTGACCATTTATACGGTAGTCTCAAGTATTAAACTCAGTTGAGAATTTAAAAAGTTGTTGTTGTAGTATAAGATATATTGGAATCATCCTTCTCACATATTACTTAATAGTGCTTCTTAAATATCCATTTAGTTAGTAAAGAAGACAATACCAGTGGTAGAACTGAGATGTCTACTAAATACATTAGTTCGACAAAGGGATAGATCATGCCTGAGACTCTAGTCACTTTTGGCCTTTGGGTTTGTGTCTTAGTATTCACTCACGAGACAATTTTGCCTTTCATTTTACCCCTCTGTAAGGTACATCTGAAGATGCTTTTACCAAAGAAGGTGAATGTAAGCATTAACTGATATTTTCAATATGCTTTCAAGTACTGAGATGAAAAGCACAAAGTATTTATATTCTTGTTCCTTATGTTTTGCAGTAATTGCTTATGTAATGCTTTTGGATTAAACATTAAACATGATGGTTTGTGGAGTATGTTGGAGAAGAAATATACCAGGAAAATATTAAGTTGTTCTATTGTGTATCAGTGGAGTATCAGATTACCCTTGGGCTTGATTTTCCCTGTGTTTCTTATCCTAAAAGAAATATGGCTCTGTGTGAATTAAAGGAAGAGTATAGCCTTGGGATATTTTCTCAGAGTTCCAGCTTGGTGCTTATTTTATAAAACTTCCTGTTGATCTCAGAAGCCTCTTCATGATGAGTGATTACCTTTGTCATTAAAGTCTCTGTATTGTTAGCAGAGAGCGCTATAATTCAACAGTTAAAGTCTTAAGTCCCTTGAATCATTGCTTACTGCCCAGGGTGGGGTTGAAGGGCAGGGATGAGGCAATGTCACACAGTAGATGAGAGTGAAAACATTGAACAAACTGGAATAGGGTTTGATTTGTTACTCCATCTGTGAGTTTAGGCAAAGATATTTTTAAGCTCTTAATGATTCTATTATCTTATCTTTAAAATAGGATGAAATCACAGCAAATATTTTATAGACTTGTTACAGTGATAAGTGAGAGAATCCATGTAAATTGTTTAGTAAAATGTCTGGTCTGCATTTCTCTGTAAAATATACCTGGAAATATTCAACACTTTTAATGTGGAAAAACAAATAGTTAATACATATAAATTGTGTTAAACAGGCTTGGAAATATAGGGAGAATAAAATTACATGCTTTTCTTCAAGTTTGAAAGTTCCATGAAAAAACCAAACTGAAACCCTTTTCCATCAGCACAGTAAAACTTTGTCTTTTAGGAGATCTTCATTTCCATTTTCCTAAATTTGTCCATTTATATAACATACCTTATAAAAAATTTTATTCTATCATGTATGATCTTTTCTCCAGCTGGAAATTTTCTGTCTGACTTAAAAAAAAAACAATTTCCTGTTCAATATATATGTGGCAAATGTGGAACCACTTTAAGGTCCTCAATTATTTGCTTAAGGAATGATTGGGTCAGGATGGGTTTGATGGCTGGTATTTTGATGTCCAGACAAGTGGAATTGTTGTGAGTCCAGTGCATGATAAAGCTACATGGTGAATTCTGACCAGTGTAGGCTATAGAATAAGACCCTCTCAGAATATCCAAAAAGAAGACAATGAGTAATAGTGAGAGCATACAAAGAGGTGGAGAAGGAGAAGTAAGAAGGGCGTGGAAGAGGAGCAGAAAGAGAAAAAGGAGGAGGAAGACTATGATGATAATTATGATAACAATGAGTTAGAACAAATTTTACTACCATCTTAAAAACATTTATTTTTAATCATTTTAGACTTAATTTGGTTATATAAATCATCCACTCTAAATGCCTATCATGGATTATTTTTCTTTCCTTAGCATTACACCATCTTCAACTTTCTAGAACTTGATCTCAAAATCCATCCCTTGATGTGACAATATAGCATATAAGTTAATTATTCATATTCTTCATTGGGAAATCCTTTGCCTTCAATTCTAATGTAACATCAGTCCTCTATTATCATTGCCCAAGGTAATTATTGCAGAATCATGGTGCTTTATCATTCTTTAATCATATTTTCCTTTGAATACATTATTTATTAAAGTAATGATTTAAATTATCAAAAACTATCCTTTTATTATTTTAAAGGCTTTCTTTTAAAATGACACAGACACTGACATACTAACAACGATAGTTATGGTATTATTAACCAAAAGATAAATTAAAATGGAAAAAATGTAGAAAGGAGATATTTTGAAGTTGATGATTGAAAAATATGTTAAATTTTAGACATTAAGCATGCCTCATATATTATTCTTTAAAAAATATTTATTTAGTCACCTTACATCCCAATCATTCCCCTCCCTCTTCTTCTTCAGGTCCCACCCTCCCTCCCTATTCCCCTATTCCCCCTATGCCTCAGAAAAGGAGAGCTCCCTTATCATCCCACCCCACCTCATCAAGTTGCATCAGGATTGAGCATTTCCTCTTCCCATGTGGCCTGGAAAGATAGCCTTGCCAATGGGGAGTGGTCAAAAAGCAGGCCAGATTCTATTTTAGAGAAAACCCCCACTTTCCTTATTAAGGAATACCTATGAAGACCAAGCTGCGCATCAGGTATATATATGTAGCAGCCCCAGGTCTATTCCATGCTTGGTACTTAGTGTTTCTGTCTCATCAAGCCCTCTTGGGCCCGGTCTTCTTGTATAGGCCCTATCCTCTCCAGGTTCTTCTATCCCTCCCCTGTCTACTCTTTTACAAGTCTCCCTGTACACTGCCCAATGCTTGGCTGTGAGTCTCAGCATCTGTTTTGATCTGCTACTGGGAGGAGCCTATCAGGGGACAGATAGGCTAGACTCCAGTATGCAAGCATAGCAGATTATCATTAATAGTGTTGGGGTTGGCTCTATCCCATGGGGTGGGTCTCAGGTGGGGCCAGGCATTTGTAGGACATCCCTTTAATCTCTGCTCTATCTTTATCCCTGGACATCTTGATGGCAAGATAAACTTTGAGTCTAAGGTTTTATGAGTGGGTAAGTGCTCCCTTCCCTCCATTAGGAGGCCAATCTGAAATCGAGTGTGGCCTCTTCAACATCCATGACCCCTGCTATGAAAGGTCACAGCTAGAATCACTCTCATATCCTCTCAGGAGCCTACTCTGTCTTAAGTCTCCAGAATGTCTCAGAGATGGCCTGCGCAGTTTCTCTTTTCTCTGTAAGTCCCCTGTCTTCCTGTCTCTGATTTCCCCACATCTTATCCCCACCTTAATTTCCCTCTGCACTCCCTCTCCAATTCTGTTCCCTCTCTTCAGTTACTTTGGCTATCTATTTTATTTCTCCCCATCTCAGAGTGATTTCAATCATCCTCTGCCTTTGGCCCTTCTTGTTATTTAGCTTCTTTGTGTCTCTGATTTGTAGTGTGGTTATCCTGTGCTATATGGCTAATATCCAAAAAGTGAGCATATACAACGTGTGTATTTCTGGATCAGGGATATAAGTCCCAGACCTAAACATAATAAAGGCCATATACTCCAAACTGATAGCCAAAATCAAATTTAATGGAAAGAATCAAGGAAAAGACAAGGCTGCCATTCTCTCCATATTCCTTCAATACAGTACTTGAAGTTCTAGATAGAGCAATAAGAAAATGAAAGGAGTTGCAGGGGATACTAATTGGAAAGGAAGAACTCAAGGTATCTTTATTCACAGATGATAGATAATATACATAAGTATTCCCCTAAATTCTACCAGAGAACACCTACAGCTGATAAACACCTTCAGCAAAGTGACTGGATACAAAATCAACTAAAAACAAACAACAGTAGCCCTACTGTATATAAATGACAAAAGGGTTGAGAAAGAAATTAGGGAAATGACCCTTCACAATAGCCACAAATGATATAAAATATCTTGGTGTAACTCTAACCAAGCAAGTGAAAGACTTGTATGACACGAACTTCAAGTCTCTGAAGAAAGAAATTGAAGAAGGTATCTGAAGATGAAATGATCTTCATGCTTGTGTATTATTGGGTTAACATAGTAAAAATGGCCATCATAACAAAAGCAATCTATAGATTCAATGCAATCCCCTTCAAAGAATTCACACAATTTTTTTTACATATCTTAAAAGAACAACTCTCAAATTCATATGGAAAAACAAAATGCCCAGAATAGCTAAAAACAATCCTATATAATAAAAGGACTTCTGGGGGTATATCCATCCCTGAGTTCAAGCTGTAGTACATAGCAATAGTAATAAAAACTGTATGGTACTGGCATAGAAACAGACTGCTTTCTCAATGGAATTGAATACAAGAACCAGAAATAATGTCACACTCCTATAGACACTTGGATTTTGACAAAGAAGCCAAAATCATACAATGGAAAAAAGAAAGCATTTTAAACAAATGGTGCTGATGTAGAAAATTGAAAATAAATTCATATTTATCGCCATGAACAAAACTCATCCAAATGGATCAAAGACCTCAACATAAAACCAGAGACATTAAATCTATTAGAAGAGAAAGTGGGAATCAGCCTTACACTCATTTTCACAGGAGATCAACAATTAATAAATGGGATGTCTTGAAACTTAAAAGCTTCTGTAAGGCAAAGAACAGTCATTATAACAAAATGGCAACCTATAGATAGAGAAAAAATCTTCATGAACCCTATATTTGACAAAGCGCTAATATCCACGATACACAAATAACTCAAGAAATTAAAAAACACAAAACAAATAATCTAACTATTCCATCTTACACCTATCAGAATGTCTAAAAACAAAAAAACCCTAGTAACAGCACATGTTGACAAGGATGTAGAGAAAGGGGAACACTCCTCCTTTGCTGGTGAGAGTGCAAACTTATACAACTACTTTGGAAATCAATATGGCACTTTCTCAGAAAATTTGGAATAGCTCTACCTTAAGATCCCACTATATCATCCCTGGGCATATAGCTAAATGGTGCTCTACCATTCAACAAGGACTTTTGATCAGCTATGTTCAAAACTACTTTATTCATAGTAGCGAGAAACTGGAGACAATCCAGAAGGTATAAAGAAATCGTGGTACACAGTAACAATGGAATACTACTTACGTATTAAAAGCATCTCTAAATTTTAATATTTTGTTTCCTGTTCCAGCATACAGTATGATGCCTTATTTATATAGCAGGTAAATACATGGAGGATTAATCATAAATGTATTAAGGAAATAATTTTGCAGTATCTGATAATTAGGTGGTGTGTTATATTTAAAATCATTCTAATTGTGACTAAGAAAGGCTAAATATATGAGATCACTATTACTTTTATCTATATTTAAATGTGCGTATATATAATAATACAATAAGAGCATAAAAATAAAAATTTCATGGAGTTTTAAAAGATTTGTGTTGTGTAAATTTGAAGTAATTTGTGACAATAGAGAGTATTTACTAAGATGTTAAAAATGAGAGTTTTGAATTCCAGAAAGAGAGATATATTTGGGACTAGATGCACATTCATGGTACTAAGACTGAATGAAATTATCTATTCAGGAAAACATATATACCACATTTCCTAATTTATTCCTTTAATATATGCATTGTCTTGGAGATTAATAATAATCACTGAAGGAAAGGATTATATCTAGAAATATTGATTTTTACCCTAATGTATCAACCAATCCAATTTTTGTCCCCTCAGACATGTGAGCTAAGAAAATTCATTTAAGCAGAATTAATTTGCCCCCATTATTACCTCTTTGATTATGAGAATGTTATTGTATGCTATTATGTATGAGTGATATGGTAATAACTGTATAGACATATTGTTTTTTATTTATATTTTTATTATATATATTATTAATTTATTCATATTACATTTCAATAGTTATCCCATCCCTTGTATCCTCCCATTCCTCCCTCCCTCCTGCTTTCCCCTTACTCTCCTCCCCTGTGACTGTGCCCGAAGGGGACCTCCTTCCCCTGTATATGCTCATAAGGTATCAAGTCTCTTCTTGGTAGCCTGCTATCCTTCCTCTGAGTGCCACCAGATCTCCCCATCCAGGGGACGTGGTCAATTATGGGGCACCAGAGTTTGTGTGAAATTCAGTCTCCACTCAACTGTGGAGAAGGTATATGGACATTTTAAAAAGAAAACTTTATTATGCTATATTAGTAGCTCATCATATACTACAAATACTGATTAATTTTGAAGCTAGCAGCCACATATATTAAGTACATTCAATCTGAAAGAGAATTTCTACCTTTATTTTGATGAAATAAAGCATGTCTTTCATCCTCCCAAAACTTATAAACTAGTTATAATACAAAGCTATGTTACCTCTGTTGATGCTATTTTTCACTTGTGTGCGACAATATTCAGTTTTAAGAAGAGGATATATTAGCAACTGAGATAGAATGCTACTTTTAAATTGAGGGGCACATATGTGCTTTGTTTCTTCTTCTGTTTTGAAACAATTAGTTGCAAGAGAAATATTATTCAATAATGAATAAACCTTAAAAACAATAATTAAAATAGACATTATGATAGATACTTTCAGAAGACCCCCAATTGTTCAGGTAAAGATTTTCAATATAAAAAGGACAAGAAATGAAAAAATACACAGCTCCATATCTGTAATCTCTAATGAAAGTTGTGTGTATATCAAAGGAATAACTCTGATTATCTTGCAGAGGTCACAGTATGTGACTTACTTCAGCTAAAATCTCTCACAATAGAGATTCATATATATTATTATATAAATATAGAAAAATAATAGTACCACTATCTTCAAATATAATTCTGATTTTGAAATGTTTATCAAACTAATATTAAAGTTGTCTTAGGTGTGTTTTTATTGCTTGATAACTGACTATGATCAAAGCAAATAACAGAAGAAATAGTTTATTGGCAGTTTCCAGTTTCAAGAGGTGAGTCCACAACTATCACAACAGGGAACATGGAAAAAGATAGGTAAGCCTGTAGCTAGAGATGCAGATAAGATCTTATTCTCTTAACAGTAAATGGCAATAAGAATCAGAAGGAGAGCAAGGAAGTAATAATGGTGTGAGAATTGGAAACTTTAAAGTCCACTCCTCCCTTGTGGCACATCTCCTTCATCAATGCCAAATCTCCTTCAACAAATGCTTCACATCTTATTTGTGTTTGTCTTCAGTTACTATTATTTCCAATAGAACTCTTTATAATTTAGTTTACCGTCCTGCACTATGTTGGATTGTTGTCTAAACTGTCTTTATTCTACTGAATTAAAATATCCAATGGTATATTCTAGACTCATGACCAATTATTCTTATATATGATGAGACTTTGATAGTCATTCTTATTCAAACAAGCACATGTAGATTCAATTTTACTATATTTTTTCAGATTGTTATATGATCCTGGGATATATTCTGTCATTGTTTAGTGACATTGATAGCTCATTCCTCCTTGAATTAGAGGAGTAGTTGATCTTTTTCGTCTAAATTTAAGCATAGTTAATGGTCTTTCAAAACTATTCACTCATTTATTACATCAATAAATATTTAATGATCACTAGTGATGTTTAAAGTACATTTTGAGTAAATGAGTAACTCTAATGATATTCAAAATGTGCTCAGAGTTATAAAATGGTACAAATAAGATGCTATTGAAGTACAGAGAGATTAGTGATTACATTAGGAAGGTACTTCATTGAGAATAAATTTTGAGTTTACTACTAAGTTTCTATAGAAGAAAATGTAATAGCATTGGAAATGGTTATTTCTGTTTGAATGAATTAAAATTTATATCCTGTGAAAGGTAGAATACACACTTATAAACAAAGTAAGGAACTATTTCTACAGCACATACTACTGATGAATTTTTGGAGGTAGATTGAATGTTGCAATGTCAGCTTGTAGCAGTATAGAGACTAAATGATTGGGAAAATATAAATGAGATTCAGAGTAATATTCAGGACAAAATAGCTTGTTTACCAAATTACTATTATTTCCCATAGAACTCTTTATAATGTAGGTTACTTTCCTGAAGTTTGTTAGACTACTAAATACATTAGTTTTTTTCTGATGTAGTAAATTATTCAGTGCATACTCTATACAAAGGTAAGATATAGTATTTACATTGTATCACCCTTACATACAAGAGTAACAAATGACTGCCACCTAGAAAAGCTAAGATTTCTTTGATATATTATAATATTGTTTGAAGATTGTTTTGTCAAGTATTACTTGTCTTGAAAAAAAATTAATTATTTATTTTATTTTATATATTATTATATATCAACTAGATAAAAATTTGGAGGCTGAACTCCATTACTTTGTAGAAAAATCCTAAAGGAATGAATTATATAGACATTCTAAGCAACAATAAATATTTAAAAATGACAGGGGGTCTTAATTTTTTATTGTAAAATGTTACGAATATAATACAACCAAGTAGTATATTTTTGAGTTCTATGGCTCCTAAATAAATTTTAACCACTTTTTTGTTCAACGGGAGATCACTAACTCCTTTTTTTCCTTTCCATTCTTTTCATATGAGAAACACTTGTAACTTAGCCAAGTAGAGCTTTGTAGTTCTATAGAGTCAGAGTATTAAGAACTCTTATTATATTCTGGTTTTTTTGTTTTGTTTTGTTTTTAAGACAGGGTTTCTCTGTGTAGTCTTGGATGTCATGGACTCTGTATGTACAATAGGATGACCTCAAACTCACAGTCATCCCCTGCCTCTACCTCCCAAGTGCTGGAATTAGAGGAGTGTGGCATCATACCCATCGTGTTAAAGACTCTTAATTTAGGTTGTTTTGGGGTGGGTTATATTTTCCTGGAAATAATTTTATAATACTATCTTCTTTTGAATTCATCATTAAGTTGCAGTCAGTCTATAAGAAGTAAAAGCCAAAACATAACTAAAGACTTCCTAGGTGAACCATAATGAAGAGTTTTATAAGAGTTGCTTTGGTCATAGTGTATCTTCACAGCAATAGAATTGTGACAAAGATGTCAACCAATATCCTTTTAACTTAAGGCCTACTCCATGCCATAGAAGCCACATCTGACACTTCTTTGGTGACCAAGAACCTGAGACTAGTTGGCCAAGGAATCTAGAGAAACCAAAATGCTAGTGTTCTAGTAAAGGAATATTGCAATAAAATGACATTCTTCTATGTTCATAGATAGATGTCTTGTTTAGCCATCATCAGAGAAGCCTCCTTCTACAAAACTTAGGAACAAATAAAAAAAAAAAACCCACACCAGAATATAATCAGAGACTGAGAAACCTTGTAATCTTCAGATGAAAATTGGATGCCTTTATCAAATCTCTCCCATCAGGCCTTGGAAACTCTGCAAAAGAGTAGGCAGAAAGAGTGTAAGCGTGTGTGAATTCACAGAAACTGGGGCAGCATTCACAGGGACTGAATGGGCTTGCATCAAGCCTCCTAGAGTTAAAAGGAGAAGTGGACACATGCCTTATCCCTAACTCAGAACCTATTTACAATTGATAACCACGTGCAAACAGAAATTTAATTTTCTCCGATGGAGTCTCAGGGGAAACAAACTATTCCTAAGGCTAGGCCACACGCCTAGCAGTAGATGGCCAGCAGAAAATTCATTTAATGGCGTATTTGGAGATTCCTTGTCTCATAGTGTCATGCTTGGACTTGTTTTTCTTTTTAAATTTGGTTTTATATTTTTACCCTGAAAGTTCTTTGAGTATATATTATGGCTTCCAGTTTTGTGTTTTTATGGGTCTCCTAAGTGCATGAACATGTGGGTCTCTTCATCTTTCTCTATTTCTTATACCTTCTTTTGATCTCTTTACCTTCTGTTTGTTGGTTCTAATTGGATTTGTTTTTTATCTTTTATTTTATTTAAATGAAGCCATTGCTTTTTAAACCTCAAGATGAAGTTAGGAAACATGGATGTAGAATAATGATTGCTAATTATAAACATAATGTTATTAGTAACAACAGAGTTGTAATATACAGAAGTTAATATTTATTGTGCATTCCAAGCTTTCAGGTTATTCAGTGTCCTTTACTGATTTATCCCATTAAACAACAACTTTTTTAGATAGACGTTATTATCATTTCCATATATAGATAATGAAGCTGTAGTCAAAAGGTTAAAGAACTAACTAAAAGTTAAATGACAAAGTAGAAAAACTGAAACTACAAATAAGATATATTTAACACAAAATTCCCAACTCTTACAAACTCCTTGAAATGATAATGGTTATAAATTTTACATACTTTTTTACATATGTGTTATAATAAATCCTTAAAGGGAAATGAAAATTGTTGTTTTTACATGCTGGTCTCACCACTATTGATTATGTAATTATTTTATCTTCATAACAACATAGAGATATACTACCTATTTATCTATATCTACAATCTATCATCTATCTGTCTATCTACTATTATCTACTATCTATCTCACATTCTAGGAAACTGAGGTTCAGAGAGATTAAGTAAATTGTCTAAGGTCATAGAGATAGCTAGTGATCAAGTCAGGGCACAAATTCTACCTGAAAAATATAGAAACACTTGACTTTTAGTCTCTTTAAATCCTTTTGCCAAGAACAAATATGTAAAGCAAAGATATTTTTCATTTCTAACTTTGTCATAGGTTTTTGTTTGTTTATTTTTGGTAGTTGATGAGTATATAGATATTTTGTAGTGAAAATGTAAAATCCAACATAAAGGCCCACAGTTTCATAATGTCTACATTAAATAAATAGAAGTTTGTTGAGATGTATAGACTTGAGTCTGGTTGATTTTGATGTGTGGTACTTTTATTTACAAGAATTTTTTAAACAATAAGGTTAATTAAAATATTTTCTCATTTTCATTCTTTGTTCTTTGGAGTTAGTCCAGGTTGTCAATGTATAAAATTGCTTAATTTCCTGTTAATGAGTCAGTCAAAAGAAAGAAGAAAGGAGGAGAGAGGAAAGGCAGAAGGGAAGGGAAAGATAGAGATTAGAAGTAATGAATAAGGTATTCTAAATTAGCTCTATATGGAACTATTTATGATCTCAATAAACCAAGAGGTCTTCTATTTTGATAACACTCAATATTGTTCTATTTGATAATGCTTCATGAGTACTTTTTGTTCACAAAGCTACTTGATCTCTATCTAATAAGAATGAATTTAATTGCAATAACTCAGTTGGTATTTCCTTCTTTGACAAAACATCTCTGGTCTCTGAGAGATCATACTGCTGGAGAAGTACAAGTCTGGATTTATAGAGATTGATTAGAGGATTTTCCTACATTCTTCACTTAGCACTGCATCTACCACTATAGTTTTAATCCTCTAAATTAACCTCCTCTGATTCCATGTCTTTTGAAAATTACTTTATTAAAATTCCTCTGTTATAAAACTGCAAATAGTACTTCAGAAGATCACTTCACTTCACAGATCCTTAATTTCTTTTAAGATCTCCAATGTCTCCCTAGGATTAAATTTCTTTTGCTTATCTATTATTGCTTCATTTAAGAGAAATGGGTGCTTTTAAGATTATAAAAACAAAATATATGTGTAGGACAATACTAAATGCTTGGGAAAGGTAAACCATGGGTGGCAAATATAGAGGCATCAGTACATGAGTAGAATAAAAGACCCATGCTTACCGTTTTGTTGTCTTGGTCATTATTCTTCCACATAATATATCTGCAACTATTTACCTAAACATTCTTTTTTTTATTTCAATGTGTTTTGGATTAAGGCTTGTAAATCTTGCAATACAAACGAAACTTACTTTCTGTTTCTCTTTCTAATACTGATGAGTGATGCTTTCTGAGAGCTCTAGGTGTCAGTACATTGTAGCTTAAGTATCTTGACTGACGTTTTAACCTTTGATTAAATTACTTCAGTGTTTACATTTCTAAGGACATCTTATAAAATAGCAAAAACTTGCAAAGTAGGTTCAATAACATGCATTCTTCAATTTGTGTGAAATTTTTAATATTATTTCAACAAAAAATGTCAGAGAAAATTGGCAACAGAAATACCAAAAGCTACTGTGAGAGGATGCATACTAAGATGAAGAAAATGAGTAAAAATTTGGGAACTTTTCTATGAAAAGATCTGGAGGAAGAGGAAATATAAGTTACTAATAATCAATTTACCAATTATTATATTCTGAACATGGCTTTTGATATTTCTTCAATTTATGGAAATGAAGGAACATGCCATATTACATGTTCCAGTGGATTTTGTACATGATAAATTAACAAAAATGCAAATTAATGTCAATTTATGATGACTGCCTTAAAGGAAAAATAAATGAATAAAAGGAAGGGTGAATCCTTTGGGATGGGTTAGGTATTATTCCTCAATTTTTGAAAACCTACTTACTCTAACTAGTACTCCCATATTCTTATGACACTACCAGCTGGATTAAGCACAGTCTATCATTGGCCATACCCTCAAGAAAGCATGATTGTTTTTCTCTCAACTGCAAATAATTTCTGATGTAGATTGGTACCTGGAGAGAATTTCCCGTATGTCAATTGGCTTGATCTTATGCAATCCTTTTACAGATCATATTGCTTAGTCTCTTTTTCATTAATGGACATTATTTCACATATTGGTACACCAAACATCCCATTAATTTGAAATTTTAATTCCTATTGCATATTATTTATTGGTTGAATTATTGTATTGTACAGTGCTTCTGTTCCTTTTCGTCTTCCTTCCGTCCTTCCTTTGTTCCTTCCTTCCCTCCCTTTTGTCTATCTGTATCCCTTTCATTTTATCCTTTCTTCATCTTATTCTACTTGTGTCTCAGTTCTTGCAGGCTGGCCCTGAACTCTTTACGTACCTGAAGATGACCTTGAATTTTCAATGTCCTCCTTTCACATCTTGAATATTGAAGGTATGTGCCATAACCTGCTCTGTTTTTGTAATTTTGGGGGCTGAATCAAAGGCTTTGTGAATGCTAAATGAACACTCTACTAATTGAGATGCCTTTGCAGTTTAGTAATTGTATTTTTAATTATTTGTGGAATTTCCATAATTATTTATATAGTTTTGATACTAATTTACACTTTTTTGAGTGGGTGTTCAAGTGTTCCTTTTCTTTGACATTTCTCTAGCGTTTGTTGTCTTTGATGTTTCTGGTGATAGGCATTTTAACATGGAAACAATATCTCATTGTGGCTTTAAGTTTTGTTACACTGATGATTAGTACTTTAGAACATTTTTTCATGTATTTGTTTGCCATTTTGTGGGAAGTAATGTTTGCTGAGTAGGAAACAACATTTTTAACTGGATAGGGGATTTAAAAACTTCCTTTATATCTTCTTTTAAGAAATGCCAGCTTAATATAATAGTCATCTGAAGTTAATGGAGAGAAAGAAATGTGTAGGAGAAGGGGTGGGGAGGGTAACTAGGGTGAAGGTCAGGTATGGGGAAGTAGGGAAGAGGAGTCCAGGAGAGAGAATGGAAATTGTTCATAGGGGCATCTCTTGAACAAAGGAGGCTTCTAGGCATTCTATCGAGGTGATCTAGCTGAGACCTCTAGCAGCAGGTAATATGGAGCCTTAAGTAGCCACCTCCTGTAGCCAGGTAGAACTTCCAGTAGAGGGACTGGGAGTCCTACCCAGCCATAAAATCTTCAACCTCAAATTTGTACTGCCTACAAGAACTGTAGGGGTATAAAAAATGAAGCAAAGATTGGGGGAATATCATATCAAAGGGTGGCCTAACATGAGACCCACTCCACAGGAGAGAGCCAATTCTTGACACTATTAATGATATTCTGGTATACCTGCAGACAAGATGTTAACATAACTGTCTTCTGAAAGACTTCAAACAGAAGCTGATAGAAAAACAGATGCAGACACCCATAGCAAAAAAAAAAAAAAAAAAAAAAAAAAAAAGGCATGGCTTGGTTATTTTTGTGGATGAAAGAGAGGAAGGATTTAGAGAGATGAAGGTGTCAAGGACACTACAAGAAGACTTGCAGAGGTAATTAACCTGGGGCCATAGGGGCTCACAGAGACTGACTCACCAACCAGAGAGTATGCATGGATTGGTCCTAAGTGCCCCTACACATATGGAGCAGATGGGCAGCTAGGTCTTCATGTGGGTACCCTAACAACTGGATTGGGACTGTCTGACCCTGTTGCATGCCTTTGAATCTCTTTCTCATAGCTGGGATGCCTTGTTTGGACTCAGTGGGAGAAGATGTACTTTGTTATGCTGTGACTTGAGTTTTAGGGTGGGTTGGGACCCCTTAAAGGATCCCTCTTCTATTAGAAGGAGTAAGGATGGGATAGGGGAGGGAGACATGAGGCTGGGACTGGACAGAGGAGAAGGAGGGGACTGGGATTAGGCTATAAATTGATTAAATAAATAATAAATGGGGAAAAAGATGAAATGTCAACTAACTGCCTCAAGGGCCAGGACCTGTGGTTAGTCCAGAGACCTAAGATAGAACCAATTATGACCAGAAAAAATGTCAGTGAAAAAGTCTTCATGTTGCTCTGCTATAATTTTAGAGTAATGTCTATCCCAGTTATCATCAGAAAGGCTTCATCAAGCAACTGATTGTAACAGATACAGAGACCCATAGGCAAACATTAGACACTGCTTAGGGAATCCTGCAGAAGAGGAAGAAATGATTGTAGGAGCCAATGGGGTCAAGGACACCATAAGAAAACCCACAGAATCAAGTAATCTGGGCTCAAAGAGGATCACAGACACTGAAACAATAATCAAGGAAACTGCATGGGTCTGAGGTAGGCTCTTTTCATATGTGTTAGAATTGTGTAGCTTGGCCTTCTAGCAGTAATCCTAACAGTGGAGTGGGGGCTCTCTCTACTCTTTTGTCTGCCTTTGGAACCCTTTTTCTCATACTAGGTTGCTTTACCCAGCCTCAACATGAAGGGGGTTGCCTAATTATTGCACCCATTTACGCTATGTTTGGTTGGTATCCTGAGGAGCCTTGACCTTCTCGGAAGGGAAATGGAGGAGAAGTGGATCTAGGGGAGAAGGGAAGTCTGAGCAAGTGACTGAAAGGATAAGGAGGGAAACTGCAGTATGTAAAAATAAAAGAATAAAACAAATTAAAAAGAAATTTTAGCTAATTCCTCTGCCTAATATTTACTCAGCTTATTTTATCATTTTATTGTTTTTGTTACACACACACAAACACATACACATATATTTAACTCCATATATATGCACTTTATAATATATACATATATAACATATATTCACACATATATATGTACATATATATATATATATATATATTTAAATCCTATCAGGAGTTTTGTACCATATCTCACTAGACTAAACATTTTATTTTCCTGATTTGGGTAAATATTTTCCTTGTATATTCTTAAAAACTAACCAACTTTTCTAAAAACAAGGAAGGATAATTATTTCTTTGCATAATTCTCCATTTGGTTTGAGTCAGTTACTGTTGTATCATTCATTACTTTTTTATATCAAATTTACATTATTTTTCTTGATCTCACTGGATATATATTGTTGTTGTGCAGATTTTTAAAATGTAGGTATTCATTTCACATTTTGCAGAGTTGTATTATCTAGGAATGGTTTTGCTCATCAGCCCCATCAAAGACTCCTGACAAGGTAATTGGCATGGTCTTTGGTCAGATTTCCTGCTGTAGTTCTTGGCCTATCTGGATTGACTTCTGAATAATCCAATGAGTTTCTCCTAACAATAAAGAGCATACCTAGAATCTATAATATACATGGGAGATAGCATGATGATTGGTTTGAGTATCCAGGAAGTAGAATGGATAATGGACCTGGTTCTATACAAATAGGCCTGAAGATAAAATATTGGTGCCAAGTGTTTGAACTTAGTCTAATACGGCTATAGACTGGCCTTATGTGTGAATATGTGTATTTATGTGTGGAGGGGAGAGTTGAATCATACTTATTTTTCCACCACAGACTCTCACTGGAAACCAGTATTGGCACTGAATCTGAATACCAGGTGTGTATAAGGATGAGCCTACAGCCCTAAGTCTATTCATACAAGCTTGGTTCATGACTTCCCTATGTAGAAATGAAGTCTGAGGCTATAGGGATAATTCTGATGTCAGTCTGTGGGGATTTCTCTGATACTTGTGCTTGGACCACTGATATCCCAGGCAGTAGGATCCTTGAGACTGATTTGAAGCCTGAGACCTACCTGGTGCTATGGCATGTATGGATACTGAGTTGGAGAGAGGTGGTCTTCAGTTCTTAGTCACAAAAGCAAGCTTGATAACTGAAAGAACAGAATCTATTCTATAGCATGATAATATAGTGGCTGATCAAACAAAACAAAACTAAACAAAAAACCTGAGTGTGTAGGTACTATATTGGTGAATTGGTCTACCAGACCTGATTTGAATCTTGAAAGTATAAAATCTGTAGAAGTAACTCAGTGCTATACTTTGAATTAACAAGACCTGTCATGGATTCTATTTTAATAGAGGGGATAGATATCTTATTGTGTAGGTCCTGACCTAGAGTTCCATAAACACAAACCTGCGTCTTGGGGCCCTGGACTTTCCCATATAACCTCAGTTTGTTACAGTGAGTCCAGTATTAAGTTGGTAAAAAGCTTGAGACACCTGGGTCGTCCTTGATCAAAGGTAGTCATATATGCCAGCACATGGGTATTTTGCTGGATTCCAAAGCAATATGGGTTTGCTCATGTTGAAGTCTGTTCTGGTGGTCCTGCTTTTTTAGTCTGGGGCAAAACTGGACATTCATTTCCTTCTCCCTTTCCAAAATGGAAGATATTTATTTATACTATGCGTCTTGGAATTGATGAGAAATGTTGAAAAGGATAATGTCAAACTGTCACTACCACCTTTAGTGTATCTTTTCTTTTTTATGTCTTACAGCCAGGTAATATCTCTAATCTGGTTTTGTTAGCCTCTTATAAAGGTATTCTTATGCATTATGGTCAATATAGATGTTTCTATAGAGAGGAGGAATAATTGTATTTCAACTTATATTATTTGGATGTTCATTGAGGCTTAATATGCTATAATTAAATTTCCACTTTCAGTTATTAATCAGGTTGGACCTACTACTATTATTACATTTAGAGGTCTGCTTTTGAAAACTTTTAAAGGACAAAGTCATTAGGATAGAAAACCATTAATGGTTTCCTTTGTTTTTTTTTTTTTTTTTCAGAAAAAC
The DNA here is from genome assembly GCF_903995435.1 of Acomys russatus. Taxonomy (NCBI): domain Eukaryota; kingdom Metazoa; phylum Chordata; class Mammalia; order Rodentia; family Muridae; genus Acomys; species Acomys russatus. The sequence goes on along the minus strand of NC_067169.1, from coordinate 75,463,140 downwards.
AAAGATAAAACATACATAGCAAGAAATGTTCTCTGACTCTTGTATGCTATGTATCATGTAATGATTCTGCAAGCAAGAAGATTACCAGTGCATTTGACTTTCCAGCACTATAATCAGAAAGAAATCTTTTTGTTAGTTTGTAGTATTGTGTTTTTAGCAATTTTAAAATGTGTGAGTGATGCTGGAATGACCTGTTCTGTCATCTTGCTGACATCTACATTCAAACCAGAATCTTAAAGTTTAGAATCAATAGATGCAATAAGTTATTTTTCTAAAAGTCAAGGACCAAGTTTACAAAAGATGGTTTATATAATCAATATCTGTCTCATTGTTTGTTCTTCCCAAACTTTGTCTGAAATAGAAGATATTATAAACCCATATTTTTGCTTTCCATGTGTCCTATTTTGGCAACTGATGCTACTTTATGTAATTGGAGAAGAAAAGCAGCATGGTGATTTAAGATGTTGCTTTCTTGTTTGACATGTTCTTAAATATGGAAAAGTGGAAAAGAGAGATGGAAAAGAGCCACAAAGGTTCCTGGGGGAAAATAAACAATACTAACACTTGCAAAAATTTTAAAAATTTGTATTATTGTAGCTCAATTCACAAGTCTAGTCATCTCACATTAAATATCAAGACTTAGTATGTCTTAAACAACCATAAGTTAATGCTTAGAAAACTCACATGTAATTTCTGAATAGCTTTCAAATCTGTGGGTTTTGAAAGTTGTAATTAAAACTTATTATTCTCCCTTTCTTTGTCTACCAGCTGTCTGATCACAGAAAAAGAGAAAACAATTTTTTTCCTTAACCAGTGAAAGCATTTTTCATATTTAAAGAGAAATTATACTTTTAAGTATTAAAAAAACATTTCTCACTAGAGGAACGGATGAGTTGAGTTACGCTCAAATTAAATTTTATACATTTAAATGGAGCAAAGCTAATGAATAGCTTCTCAGTGACATAATTTTCTAAAAATGGCATTTCATAACATTGAAAAGCTTGAATTTGGGAAGAATCTGTGCCCTGTATGGCAGTTCTCATTATTTTGCCATTATGTCTACTATGTAATAGTATACTATTCTGACTATTAAACATCTGTTTAACTTTATATTGGGATATTCTTGGAAAATTCCAATTTATCCTTACTTACTATGGCAAGCTAGGTATGATGAAAGGCTCATGTTTACTGAATAATTTTACCTTTTAATTATACCTACCTTGCTTCAATAGAAAACCCAACAATATGCCGATGACATTTTCCACAGGACTGGAAAAAGCAAAATTCTAAAATTCATATAGAAACACAAAAGACCCCATTTAATCAAAGCGATCTTGGACAAAAAGAACCAAGCTGGAGGCATCACAATATGATTTCAAGATGTATAGAGTCATAGTAACCAAAACAGCATGATATTGGCATAAATACAGACATACCAACCAAAAGAACAGAATAGCGATCCCAGAAATAAATCCATGTATCTACAGCCAACTGATTCTCCACAAAAGCACCAAAACATTCATTGGGAAAAGGCACAGCCCCTTCAATAAATGATACTGCAAAAGCTGGATAGATATTCACATACAGAAGAAGAACATTTGACCTTTATCACTCACCCTGTATAAATCCAACTCAAAATGGATCAAAACATTAAATGTAACATTGAAAACTTTGAAACTATTAGAAGGAAGCACAGAGGAGACTTTGTAAGACATTGGCATGGGAAGTGAATTTCTGGAAGGTCACTAACAGCAAAGGAAACGAAAGTGAAATTTAAAAAATGGAATACATCAAACTGAAAGTTACTGTACAGTGAAGAAAATAATGCACAGAAGGAAGATACAACCTAAAAAGTTGCTACCTGTCTGACAGTAAATAACAAATAAGGTGAAAATATTAACAATAAAACCCAAGTAATTTATGTCCATAATATGGACACATGATCTGAATAGACATGTCTTATAAATAAATATATACAAATGACAAATATATGAAAATTTTCAATAGCTTTAGCCATCTCAAGATATACACTCAAACTGCATTGATGTGCCATTTATTCTAGAAAAAGTGGTTATTAACAGAGAAAATGCTAGCAACAACTTTCCGAGAATTAACATGTGTACTTGATTGTTAGAGATATTACTAAGTCCAGACATTATGAATAACAATGCAGAGATGCCTGAAGAGTAGGAGTACAAGAAAAAGCTCTAAAATTAAATACTTATCTTATTTCTGAATATATGTCAAGAGGAAACAAAATTTCCATAGCAAATTTATATGTCTGCCCATGTTAATTACCATAGCGTTAACAAAAGCCAAGATACTGAATCAGTCTAATTGTCCATCAATAGATAAAGAAATGAAATATATATCTATATGTATATAGATATATTTATAGATATATACATATATAAATAAAATACTTAAATATTGATAGTTTTGCCTAACAGCCTACTGTTCTAGCAGTAGATGAAGAGATAAAATTTTGTATTCCTAAGTGGTGGAATAGTATCCTTCAAAAATAATTAAATGCTATTATTTGTTGTCAAATAAAAAATTTAATGACACTGTCAAGCGAAGAAGGCAGATACAGAAAAAATACTACCTGTTCTCTGTGATATATGGAATTTACAAAAAGATGTCTATAATGTAAAATATTCCTAGAAATGTGAAGGCTATGAAAGTTAACAAAATGTGTTGCAAAAGGAGAGCAATATTCTGTCAGTTCTTTATATGGAAATATATGAAATTTCATTTATGTATATAATTAATATTTATGAATAAGACAACTCTATTGTCTAGCTGTGAGTTTCTATATTAATTTCTTGAGTGCTTTATATATTTTGGATATTAGCCCTTTGTCAGATGTAGGGTTGGTGAAGATTTTTCCCAGTCTGTAGGCTGTCATTTTGTTCTGTTAACAATATCCTTTGCCTTACAGAAGCTTTTCATTTTCATGAGGTCCCATTTATTAATTGTTGATCTTAGAGCCTGAGCTATTGGTGTTCTTTTCAAGAAGTTGTCTCCTGTGCCAATAAGTTCATGTTTCTTCCTCACATTTTTTTTCTAACAGATTTAGAGTGTCTGGTTTTTAGTTGAGGTCTTTGTTTGTTTGTTTGATTTTTTCAAGACAGGATTTCTCTATGTAGCCTTGGCTGTCCTGAACTTGCTGTGTAGACCAGGCTGGCCTTGAACTCATAAAGATCTGCCTGCCTCTGCCTCCCGAGTGATGGGATTAAAGGCATATACCACTATGCCCACATTAAGTTGAGGTCTTTAATCCACTTGGATTTAGTTTTGTACAAGGCAATAAAAATGGATCTATTTTCATTTTTCTACATGTAGCCATCTAGTTAGACTAGTATCATTTGTTGAAGATGTTGTCTTTTTCTTTTTTTCAAACTTTATATTAATTGATTAATGGACATATATTTTTTATTTGTGCCAAGATGATTTTTTAAATATTTTAATGTATAAATTTATATTATTATACATGAATAAAATAAATTACATACAGCAGGAAGAACAATGAGGCAATCAGGAATAATATAAATGTAATATTCATAGTGATTTGGCTATTTGTATTTGGCAAACTTAAAGTAAAAATCTTTCATATCTCGCTAGGTCTAAATTTCTGACTGAAGAGCATTGTCTATCATATCTTATCTCTGTTAACTTAAAACATCTATCTTGATCTAAAAACATCTTAACCGCTAAACTACTAAGGTTAATTGAAAGACTAAACTCTGGTCTTCAACCTCATCAGAGATTTGAGAATGAATAAAGCTTAAGTACCTAACTTAACCAGAAGTGCAGGTTAGCAGCTTCCAAAATGAAAAACTGGCTGAGACAGTTTATTGCCTGAATAGTAACCCAACACTCTCTATAATGTTGGATCATCATCTTTAGTCATCTGGCCCAATATAGCTGACAGACCATATCACTCTGAATGTACCTTATCTCATCTTTTTTCAATTCTATGGGTTTTTATTCTTTGTCAAAAATCAAGTGCCCATAGGTGTGTGGGTTTATTTCCTGTCTTCTATTTGATTCCATTAGTCAAAGTAACCCATTTCCTTGAGAGACCATGCTGTTTTTTTTTTATCACTGTCGCTGTATAATACAGCTTGGAATCAGGGATGGAGATTCCTCCAGATGATCTTTTATTTTAATTATTCTGTATTTGTTTGTTTGTTTTCCCAATGAAGTTGATAATTGATCTTTAAAGGTCTGTAAGGAATTGTGTTTGCAATTTTGATGGGAATTGAATTGAATCTGTACATTGCTTTTGGTAAGATGGCAATTTTTGCTCTGTTGATTCTCCTGATCCAGGATCATGGGAGATCTTTCCATCTTCTGATGGCTTCTTCAGTTTCTTTAGAGGCTTGAAGGTTTTCATACAAGTCTTTCACTTGCTTGATTAGAGTCACACCAAAACACTTTATATTATTTGTGGCAAATGTGAAGAGTGTAGTTTCCTTAAATTCTTTCTCAGCCTGTTTGTTATTTGTATACAGGAGGGCTACTGAATTTTTTGATTTGATTTTGTATTCAGCCATCTTGCTGATGTTGTTTATCAGTTGCAGGAGTTCTTTGGAAAAATGTTTTTGGATCATTTGTGTACACTATTACGTCATCCATGAATAGTGATAGTTTGACTTCTTCCTTTCTTATTTGTATCCCCTTAATCTCCTTTAGTTACTTAATTACTCTAGCTAGGACTTCAAGTATTATTTTGGAGAGAGTGGACAGCCTTGTCTTGTCCCTGATTTCAGTGGAATTGATTTAAGTTTCTCTCCATTTAGTTTAATGTTGGCTATATGCTTGCTGTTCATTGCCTTTATTATGTTGATGTATGTGCCTTTTATCCCTCCTCTCTCCAAGACTTTAAAAAAGAATGGGTATTGAATTTTGTCAAATGCTTTTTTGGCATCTAAGGAGATTATCATGCATTTTTTTCTTTCAGTTTGCTTATATGATGGATTACACTGATGGATTTCCATATATTGAAACATCTCAGCATGCATGAGATGAAGCGTACTTGGTCATGGTGAATTTTATTTTTGATGTGTTCTTGGATTCACTTTGTGAGTATTTTTGTGTTCATAAGAGAAATTGGTCTGGAATTATCTGTCTTTGTTGAGTCTTTCTGTGGTATAGGTATCAAGGTGACTGTGGCCTCATAGAATGAGTTTGGTAATGTTACATTCATTTCTATTTTGTGCAATAGTTTGAAGAGAATTGCTATTAGGGATCTGATAGAATTCTGGGCTTAATCCACCTGGCCCTGGGTTTTGTTTGTTTGCTTGTTTGTTTTGTTTTATTTTTGCAACTTTTGATGACTGCCTCTATTTACTTGGGAGATATAGGGCTATTTGATTTGTTTACCTCACCTTGATTCAATATTGGTAGTTGGTATCTATCAAGAAAATTGTCCATTACATTTAGATTTTCAAATTTTGTGGCATATAGGCTTTTCAATTACAACCTAATGATTCTTTGTAGTTCCTCAATATCTGTTGTTATTTCTCCCTTTTCATTTCTGATTTTGTTGATTTAATTACTCTCAGTACACCTTTAGTTAGTGTGGTTTTAAGGTGTGCTGTTAAGTTGATAGTAGGAGATATCTCCACTTTCTTTATAAAGGCACTTAGTGCCATGAACTTTCTTTTTGGCACTGCTTTCATTGTTTTCCATAATTTTGGGTATAGTGTGCCTTCAGTTTCTTTGAATTCTAGGAAACTATTAGTTCCTTTTTTTAAAAAATTTTATTCCTTACCCAAATATCATTAAGTAGAGAATTGTTCAGTTTCCATGAGTTTGTAGGCGTTTTGTTGTTTCTCTTTTTGTTGAGTTAAGCTTTAAACCATGGTGGTCTGATAAGATGCAAGGGATTATTTCAACCTTTTTTTATCTGTTCATGTTGTTTTGTGAACAAGTATACGGTCAATTTTGGAGAAGGTTCCCTGAGGTACTGAGAAGAAGGTCACGCTGATCAAACAAGGTGGGTTTGGCACCACCATCTTGTACCCTCCATCTGAAACTTAATTATTTATTTATTTATTTATTTATTATTTTTTTATTAACTATTTCTTGTTAAATCTCAATGGTTATCCCATCCCTTGTATCCTCCCATTCGTCCCTCCCTCCTATTTTCCCATTATTCCCCTCCTCTTCTTGGTAAAGTGCTGTCCTTCCTCTGAGTGCCACCAGGTCTCCCCCTCCAGGGGACATGGTCAAATGTGAGGCACCAGAGTACGTGAGAAAGTCATATCCCACTCTCAACTCCACTGTGGAGAATGTTCTGACCATTGGCTAGATCTGGGTAGGGGTTTAAAGTTTACCATCTGTATTGTCCTTGGCTGGTGCCTTAGTTTGAGCGGGACCCCTGGGCCCAAATCTGCCTATCATAATGTTCTACTTGTAGGTTTCTAGGACCCTCTGGATCCTTCTACTTTGCCATTCTCCCATGCTTCTCTCATCTAGAGTCCCAATAGGATGTCCTCCCCTCTGTCCCAGTTTCCTGGTAAGTGAAGGCTTTCGTGGGACATGCCCCTTGGGCTAGTATGCAGATGTAAGTCAGTATATTCCATTTGATTCTTTCTGCTTCTGGGTTAACTCACTCATTATGATCATTTCTAGCTCAATCCATTTATCCACAAATTTCGGGAATTCCTTGTTTTTAATAGCTGAGTAGTATTCCATAGTGTATATGTACAACAGTTTCTTTATCCATTCTTCTACTGAGGGACACTTAGACTGTTTCCATGTTCTGGCTATTATGAATAAGGCTGCTATGAACATGGTTGAGCAAATTTTCTTGTTGTGTGCTGGAGCATCTTCTGGGTATATTCCAAGGAGTGGAATAGCTGGGTCTTGAGAAAGCCCTATTCCCAGTTTTATGAGATAGCACTAGATAGATTTCCAAAGTGGCTGTACTAGTTTGCATTCCCACCAGCAATGAAGAAGTGTTCCTGTCTCCCCACATCCTCGCCAGCATGTGGTGTCACTTGAATTCTGATGGGTGTAAGATGGAATCTCAGACTTGTTTTGATTTGCATTTCCCTGATGACTAAGGAGGTTGAGCATTTCTTTAAGTGTTTCTCAGCCATTTGATACTCCTCTGTTGAGAATTCTCTGTTTAGTTCCAAGCCCCATTTCTCAATTGGGTTATTCGGTTTGATGGTGTTTAATTTCTTGAGTTCTTTATATATTTTGTATATTAGACCTTTGTCAGATATAGGGTTGGTGAAGATTTTTTCCCAGTCTGTAGACTGTCGCTTTGTTCTCTTGACAGTGTCTCCTGCCTTACAGAAGCTTCTCAGCCTCATGAGGTCCCATTTATTAATGGTTGACATTAAGGCCTGGGCTGTTGGTGTTATGTTCAGGAAGTTGTCTCCTGTGCCAATATGTTCCAGGCTCTTTCCCACTTTTTCTTCTAAGTGACTTAATGTCTCTGATTTTATGTTGAGGTCTGTAATCCACTTGGATTTGAGTTTTGTGCAAGGTGACAAATATGGGTCCAGTTGCATTTTTTTTACACATAGACCTCCAGTTACACCAGCACCATTTGTTGAAGATGCTATCCTTTTTCCATTGAATGGATTTGGCTTCTTTGTCAAAAATCAAGTGACCATATGTGTGTGGATTCATATCTGGGTCTTCGATTCGATTCCACTGATCAACCAGCCTGTTGCTGTGCCAGTACCATGCTGTTTTAATTACTATTGCTTTATAGTACTGTTTGAGATTAGGTATGGAGATTCTTCCTGAGCACCTTTTATTGTACAAGATTGTTTTAGCTATTCTGGGTATTTTGTTATTCCATATGAAGTTCAGAATTGAACTTTCAATGTCTTTAAAAAATTGTGTAGGTATTTTGATAGGGATTGCATTGAATCTGTAGATTGCTTTTGGTAGGATGGCCATTTTTACTATGTTAATTCTCCCGATCCATGAGCAAGGAAGATCATGCCATCTTCTCAGGTCATCTTCAATCTCTTTCTTCAGAGTTTTGAATTTTTTTTTGAAATAAGTCTTTCACTTGCTTAGTTAGAGTAACTCCTAAATATTTTATATTGCTTGTGGCTAGTGTGAAGGGTGTGGTTTTCCAAATTTCTTCCTCTGCAAGCTTGTCATTTGTGTATAGGAAGGCTACAGACTTTTTTGAGTTAATTTTGTATCCAGCCAATTTGCTTAAGGTGTTTATTAGCTTTAGTAGTTCTCTGGTAAAATTTTGAGAGTCACTTATGTACACTCCTTTCCCATTTGGAGACCCTTGATCTCCTTTTGTTGTCTTATTGATCTGGCTAGAACTTCGAGTACTATATTGAAGAGATATGGAGAGAGTGGGCAGCCTTGCCTTGTTCCCGATTTTGGAAGAATTTCCTTGAGTATCTCACCATTTACTTTGATTTTGGCTATTGGCTTGCGGTATATAGCCTTTATTATGTTGAGGAAAGTGCCTTGTATCCCCGATCTCTCTAAAACTTTAAACATGAATGGGTGTTGTATTTTATCAAATGCTTTATCTGCATCCAAAGAGAGGATCATGTGGTTTTTTATTTTCAGTTTGTTTATATGGTGGATTACATTGATGGATTTCCATATATTAAACCACCCCTGCATGCCTGGAATGAAGCCTACTTGGTCATGATGGATGATATCTTTGATGTATTCTTTTTGCAAGTATTTTGTAGAGTATTTTTGCATCGATGTTCATAAGAGAAATTGGTCTGAAATTCTCTTTCTTTGTTGAGTCTTTGTGAGGTTTAGGTATCAATGAGACTATGGCCTCATAGAATGAATTTGGTAATGTTCCATCCATTTCTATCTTTTGGAGTAGCTTGAAGAGTATCTGTATGAGCTTGCCCTTGAAGGTCTGGTAGAATTCTGCACTGAAACCATCTGGCCCTGGGATTTTTTTTTTTGTTGGGAGACTATCAATGATTGCTTCTATTTTTGTAGGGGAAATGGGACTATTTAGCTTGTTTATCTGTTCTTCCCTCAACTTTGGCAAGTGAAATTGATCAAGAAAATCGTCCATTTCCCTTAGATTATCAAATTTGTGGCATATATGCCTTCAAAGTAGGATCTTATGATTCTGTCTATTTCTTCAGTGTCTATTGTTGTGTCTCCCTTTTCATTTCTGATTTTGTTGATTTCAAGACTGTCTCTCTGCCTTTTAGTTAGTTTGACTAACAGTTTGTCTATCTTGTTGATTTTCTCAAAGAACCAGCTTTTGGTTTTGTTGATTCTTTGGACTGTTTTCTTTGTTTCTAATTTGTTAATTTCAGCCCTGTGTTTGATTATTTCTAGAAGTCTACTCCTCTTGGGTGTTTCTGCTTCTTTTTTTCTAGGGCTTCCAGCTGTGTCGTTAAGATGCTTATGTGCGATGTTTCCAATTTGTTTTTAAAGGCACTTAGTGCTATGAATTTTCCTCTTAGCACTGCTTTCAATGTATCCTCCAAATTTGGGTATATTGTTCCTTCATTTTCATTGAATTTCAGAAACTCCTTGATTTCTTTCTTTATTTCTTCCTTGACCCAAGTGTCATTTAGCAGAGAGTTGTTTAGTTTCTACGAATGTGTATGCTTTTTGTTATTTCTGTTGTTGTTGAATTGCAGCCTAGGAGCATGGTGATCTGATAAGATACAAGGTATTATGTCAATCCTCTTGTATCTATTGAGGCTTGCTTTGTGACCTACGTTGTGATCGATTTTGGAGAAGGTTCCATGGGGTGCAGAGAAGAAGGTATATTCTTTCCTGTTTGGGTGAAAGGTTCTATAGATATCTGTTAGATCCATTTGATCCATGGCATTGGTTAATGATGTTATTTCTCGGCTTAGTTTCTGTTTCAATGACTTATCCTTCAGTGAGAGTGGGTTGTTGAAGTCTCCCACTATTATTGTGTGAGGATCGATGTGTGGTTTAAGCTTTTTTAGGAGATCTTTTACAAATGTGGGTGCCCTTGTATTGGGAGCATAGATGTTCAGAATTGTGATGCCATCTTGGTTGACTTTACCTTTGATGAGTATGAAGTGTCCTTCCTCATCCCTTTTGATTAAATTTAGTTGAATGTTTATTTTGTTTGATATTAAAATTGCTGCGCCTGCTTGCTTCTTGTGACCACTTGCTTGGAATATTTTTTTCAACCTTTTTCCCTGAGGTAATGCCTACTCTTATGGGTGAGATGTGTTTCTTGAATGCAGAAGAATGTTGTATCTTGTTTATGCACCCATTCAGTTAGTCTGTGTCTTTTTATTGGAGAATTGAGACCATTGATGTTCAGAGATATTAATGACCAGTGACTGTTAAGAGTCTTAATTTTGATGTTGGTTCCAGTCGAGCGTTTGTGTAGTTGTGTTTTTGCCATGGGATAGTTATCTGTTTTCCTGAGTAGTTTTGGTTGTAGCTTGACCCTTTGGGGTGGAATTTTCCTTCTAGTACCTTCTGTAAAGCTGGATTTGTGGATAGGTACTGTTTGAATTTGTTTTTGTCATGGAATATTTTGTTTTCTCCATCAATGGTTATGGATAGTTTTGCTGGGTAAAGTAGTCTGGCCTGGCATCTGTGTTCTCTTAGGGTTTTCAGGATCTCTGTCCAGGTCCTGCTGGCTTTTATGGTCTCTGCTGAGAAGTCGGGTGTAATTCTGATAGGTTTGCCATGAAATGTTATTTGGCCCTTTTCCCTTGCAGCTTTTAATATTTTTTCTTTGTTCTGTATGTTTTGTGTTTTGATTAATATGTGACGGGCAGTTTTTCTTTTCTGGTCAATTCTATTTGGTGTTCTGTCGGCCTCTTGTATGTTTATAGGCATCTCTTTCTTTAGATTGGGAAAATTTTCTTCTATGATTTTGTTGAGAATAGTTTCTGGGCCTTGGAGTCTGATATATTCTCTTTCTTCAATGCCTATTATCCTCAGATATCTTCTTTTCATGGTGTCCTTAATTTCTTGGATGTTTTGTGTCACTAGTTTTCCAGATTTGGCATTTTCTTTAATGGTTGCTTCAAGATCTGTGATTATATCTTCTAGACCTGAGTTTCCTTCTTCCATCTCTTGGATTCTGTTAGAAAAGCTCACCTCTGTGTTGCTTGCCTTCTTCTCTGAGGTCTCACGTTCTTGTTTTTCTTCTGTGTGTTTATCATTGAATCCATTTTCATTTTCAGATCTTGAACTGATTTTTTGATTTCTTTCATCTGATTGTTTGTATATTCCTGAGTTTCTTCTATTGCCTCTTTATAGGTCTTCAGTGCTTGAACCGTTTTATTTATTTCTTTCATCTGGTTATTTGCATTTTCCTGAAAAATTTTCAGTTCCACTCTATGTGCTTCTTTTATGTCTCTCACTTGTTTGGCTGTGTCTTCCTGCATTTGATTACGAATTTTATTTGTTTCCTCCATTATCATTCTCATTACTAAGGATTTGTGGTTATTTTCTTTTATTTCCATGGTATTTGAGTTCTCTGGGTTGTTTTCTTTGGGATAGCTGGAAACTTGAGACGCCATGTTGTTTTGGGGTTTTTGCATATGCTTTTATGCTGTCCTTTAGACATCTTGCCATCTTTGTTTTTTTTTTTTTTTTTGTTTTTTGTTTTTTGTTTTTTGTTTTTTGTTTTTTGAGTAGCTTCCGTAGTTGGATGGAGGGAGTCTGATGATAGATTCACTTGTTTTCTCAAGATTTTCCTAGGCTGGAAGCTCTAATACTTCACTGGTGTGGGTGGTAGGAGGTTAGCCCTGTTTGTTTTGGACTCTCACAGCCAGTGATCCTCCGCTCCTCTGTGCTGTGGGCCCTGCAATCGTTCCAGGTCTCTGAATGAGCGTTGGGTCAGGCCAAGGTAGCCACAGCCTTCTTTGTTCCCTGCCAAGTCCAGCCAGGAACACTGGGCCCGAAACACGGGCTGAACTTGGCTACATTCTCAGGGTCTGAACTGTCGGCCGAGCTCAGCTAGGGATTCTGGGCCCAAAATGCACACAGGGTCCAGCCAGATTTTTGGGCTGGGACTGTGCACCAAGCTCAGCTAGGGGCTTTTGCCCCAAAGTGCGTGTTGTGGTCAGTTATTGACTCAGGGCCAGAACTGTCCACCAAGCTCAGCCAGGAACTCTGGATTCGAACTGCACACTGTGTCCAACCACAGTCTTAGAGGCGGGACTGTGCCTAAAGCTCAGCTAGAGTCACTGGGCCCAATCAGTCTCTCAAGCACAGTTAGGGACTGTGGCCCCAAACTGCACGCCAAGCTCCACCCGAGTCTCCAGGGTGGAATTGTGCACCTAGCTCAGCCAGGGACTCTGGAGTCACACTGCGCGTTGAGTTCAGCCTGGGACTCCGGGCCTAAACTGCGTGGGTAGTCCAGCCAGAGTTTTAGGGCCGCTGAGCCTGTGCACACAGCTCAGCTAGAGTCTCTGGGCCCAATCTGCCTGGCAAGTCCAGCTAGGGCCTCTGGGCTGAATCTACGTGCTGACTTTAGCCTGCCCGCCGAGCTGAGCTAGTGTTTCAGGCAGAACTGCTTGCTGTCCCGAGCCAGCGCCTCCAGTGGAACCGAGCACTCTGCCCAGCCCGTGCCACAGCAGGAGAACTGTGGCTGCGCTGAGCCAGTGCCTCCGGGGAACTGAGCACTCCTCTCAGCCTGCGTCACAACAGGAGAACTGTGGCTGTGCTGATCTAGGGCCTCCGGTGGAACTGAGCGCTCTGCCCAGCTTGTGTCACAGCAGGAGAAATGCGGCTGTGCTGAGCTAGTGCTAATGGTGGAACCAAGCACTCCACCCAGCCTGCGTCACAGCAGGGGATCTGTGGCTGTGCTGAGCTAGTGCCTCGGGCAGAATTGCTTGCTGAGCTGAGCCAGGATCTCCACAGCACTGCGCACTGAGCTGAACCTCGGACTCTGGGGCTGAACTGTCCGCCGAGTCCAGTCTGGGTCCCAAGGCACCACGTGACCCAAATCCTGCCCAGAGTCCCGCCTCCCACAGCAACTCCCACTGGCCACCATACCAATCGCCTCCACTGGAAGGCTCTGAGCTGCAAACCTCAGCCACCACCGCTGTTGCTGCTGGTGCCGCTGGTGTTGCTGCTGCGGCCTCTGCCGCTGCTGCTCCGATCTGAGAAAATCTGTGCTCCTCCTGTGTGCAGGGGCATGCAGGTCCTCCGCACCCTGATCCCTCTGAACCGTGGAGCACTCCTGCTTCCGTGGTGTGCAGACCTCGATGTTCCTGGCTCAAAAATCCCTGCAATTCCCTGAATTGTTCACTGGAGCCTCCAAACATGATCCACACTGCTCGCCGCCATTTTGGATCTCCCAAAATTTTCTTTTCCATGTCTATTTCTTTGGTTGGTGAAGCTCACTTCTGAGCTTCTGTTCGACTTTTTGAGCCTTTCATTTGTAGATTTATTGTAGTTTGTTTTTTGTTTGTTTCTTTGTTTCCTGATTCTATTTCTTTGTTAAATTCTTCTTTTATATCTTGATTTATTTTCATTATTTCATTCAGGTGTTTGTTTTTGTAATGATATTTATTCAGACATATATTCATACCCTATTTAATGACCTTGAACATATTCATAACTGATATTTTGAAGTCTCTGTTTTATACTTTAAATTACTTTTTTCATGGTATATTACAGTATGGTTAATGGCTTCTGACAGAAGCATATATATTCTTGTTTATGCATTCTTATTTCCTTTTCACAGTCTAATCATCTGGAGTTATGACTTCTGTGGTTTTGTTGGTGTAGATATGAGGTCTTGATTTTGCTGTGTGGGTGTTAAGTTCTTTGATTGCTGCTGCCCCAATCTGAAAAGTTATAGATTAGAAGAACTATGATTGGTTTTTAGTCTTAGGATCACTCTGAGTTTTGAGGTTCTGACTGACTAATCCTGGATCTGGACTTACTTTGTAGATCAATCTGTCCTTGAACTCACATTGATCTGCTTGCCTCTGCCTCCCAAGTGCTGGTATTAAAAGTGTTTATCACTACCTCTCTCATTTTTCCAGACAAGGCTTCTCTGTATAACCCTGGCTGTCATAGAACTCACTCTATAGAATAGTTGGCTTTTAGCTCAGAGATTGCCTGTCTCTGTCTCCCAAGTGCTGGGATTGCAGGGGTAGGCCATCACTGCTAGTTTGCAGTCAATAATATTCAGACTGATTAATCCTGGAACTTAAGTTCTGGTTGGAATTATGTGTTCAGATGAAAGCTATCTTACATTAGTTCAATGAGTTAGGAGTTTGGTGGGTTATAGGATAATGTGGTGAGAAGGACTGACTCTCTTGATCTCTTGAGCAGGATAAGGGTTCCAGCTCCACTTAAGTTGATAGAGGCCGAACTTTTGTTATGGTCAACTTTGTCAAGGAATCAAAATAGAATGAAAGTGGACTAGGAAGAGGAGCTGAGGCTGTCATATGGTGTGTTTAAATGTATTCTGAAGAGATGACCATGAGAGAGGGGAAGGAGGATGAGGATAATATACCTGAGTCCCAGCCAAGTGTGTCAACTATGTGGCTCCTAGTACAGAGATGTTCTTCAGTTTTGCAAGAGTCACAAAAGAAGTAGATGGGCTAAGAAAAATGGCTGTTGCACAGGGTAAAGGAAGAATAACTTAAATGTGATCTTTGACCAAAATTTCAAAATATCTAAGCCTCAGTTCCTATGATTATAAAATGAGGATAGAAATATTAGAAGATAGTTTTCATGGTGGTTGTTAGATAAGAGCAGGTAGAGCAGTCATTTGGTGATAGTAAATATGATATAAAAAATTCTTTGGTTAAGTGTCATGTCACTCTTGAACTGAAAAGAGGCTAAAAATAGGTGATAAATAGCAACAAAAAAGGTAAAATGTGTTTAAATATAAATCTTATTAATTGGTGAGCCCAAAATGTATGCCACCACCAATGAATATGGGGAAAGTGCTTAACTAAGTGAACATATGAAATTTTATTTTAGATTCTTTGAGGTTTTTATTATAAGATTTTAAGTGGGACCAATTCTCCCATCAAAAGCAGCTTTTTATTCATTTCATTGTCAGTAAAAATGACTTTTACTCATCTGAATGCACTCATGAGATCTGACAGTTTCATCATCTGAATAAATTGTTTATTACATATGCTTTTACCATATATGTTTTCCTGCTATTGAAAACCAAGACATGCCCTCAAACAATCTAATTTTGTGTTTTATTTTTAATGGAAGTTTTAATGTCAATAATTTGTCAGGGAAAACTGAACAGTTTAGAAACCAATTTCAGAATGATTGAGAAAAATATTATTTCTTGCTAACAATATTTTAGTTTTCCTTGGTTGATACATATATGGAAATAGTTTGAATAACATAAACTAGTATTTTTGCCAAGGGTGTTTAAAAAAGTGATGAGAAATCACAGAAGTAGCAATTTAGAAAGGTACATTCCCAGAAAATGAAGTATCATGTTTCTAAAAGCAATGCCATTTGTCCTCTAATTTGAGAAAGGAAGCCACTCTATCAGTGGCATGAACAGTGAGGAGACAGATATTTTAAAGGCTCTGGGGCCTAACATGGTAAAACTGCTGTATTTTGTTCTTGTCATAAGCCCTGTATAGGTGAACAAGAAGGTTTGATTTTTAGAATTCCTCAGAAATGCAGACTGCAATCTATGTCCACAACATAATGGGAGAGTGGAATTTGGAAACTATGCACTAGCTATTGAAGTTTTTACTTTAAACAGAAGCTTGAAGTTATACTTGTATTTTATTATTAAGAATCACACTTCCATTCAAGTAGTCTGGGAAGCACAATGATACCATGCATCAAAAATGAGAAGATCAGAAGGAAGAGCGACAAAAAAGAACAAAGCCATTTGATAATAACCCAAGGAATCATTTTATTTTTTATTTATTCAAAATTAGACATCAAATTAAATGAAGAAACTTGGGTTGAAAACATATCACATAAGAGCCAGAGACTAAAATATATCCCAATACCAGGCACTAGAAGGCTCCTATCAAGTATTTGGTCAGAATAAACCAAGTGATTCCCAGAACAATAAAGGCTATTGCTGTAACACTTAGATTCCTCTCAAAGGAAACACACTATTATTGCTGAAGATACTATACATTTAGGACAGGACATAAACTATGTGAAGTAGATTGAATCTAAAACCTTTCTCCCTGCTATCTAGTTTCCATACTACCCGAATGTCCTACACAAGCTTCCAAAGTAGGAAAATAATTAGTACTAGTCATATCCAGCTATAAACCACATCAATGACCAATAGAAAAATATACATCAATATGATATATTGTCACTTATATGTTGATCATAACTAACAGCTACTCAGATGGAATTATCATCAACTAAAAGGAGAAAAATCATGTTTGTTACTACAAACATAGCCAACTACACCAGGAAAGTGAGATAATAATCTTAAAAGACAGTATACAACCTCCACTTCATTAGACAAGTATTATTCCATAACTACATTCTAAATCTTATTATTATATCCACAGAAAAGTGTATCTATCACTCCTCATCAAAGAAGAATTTCATTACAACAAATGGACATTATTGGAGAAAACCAAGACTAGAAAAAATGCAGAGATTAGTGGATATCACCTGAAGCAGAGATTCTGTATCTATGGCTCAGGGAACATAAAGTGTGTGTGTGTGTGTGTGTGTGTGTGTGTGTGTGTGTGTGTGTGTGTGTTTGTGTGTGTGTGTTTGTGAAGAGTCAGAATAACTAGATATTGTGAGACTGCCTCTCTTATAAATTGCTGAATAAATTATAAATGAACAATTAAAATATCAGTTGACAAGGGGAAAACCTCCTAGGGTCCCACTCCTAGACAAGGAACTACAGACCGCTACAAAGAACTATAGACCTCTAGACAAAGAACTACAGTTCCCATACTCCCTCTTATCACGTCCCCTCCTCTATTCCTCAGAAAAAAGGAGCCCCCCACACATAACTACCTTTTCCAGCTCATTAAGTTGCATTAGGACAAAACAATTCCTCATCTCCTGTGGCCTGGTAAGGCAGCCCCACCAGGGGAGGAGTGATCAAAAAGTAGGCAATTGAGTCCATGTCAGAGACAGTCCCTGCTTCCATTATTAGGGGGCCTATATGAACTCTGAGCTGCCCTTAGGCTACATTTGTGTAGAGGCCCTATGTTCGGTCTATTAATGGTTGGTAGATGATGCTGGAGACTCTGAAAGCCCCTCAGGGCCCTGTTTAGTTGGTTTTCTTGGTCTTCTTGTGGAGCTCCTGTCATGCCTAGGTAATTTTCTCCTTCTCCTACTTTTCCACAAGTCTCCCTATGCATTGCCCAGTGTTTGGCTGTGGATTTCAGCATAGTTTTGGATCTAGTGCTGGGTGTAGCCTCTCAGAAGACAGCTATGCTAGGCTTCTGTTTGAAAACATAGCAGAGTGTCCTTAATAATGTCAGGGGTTGGGTCTCTCCCATGGAGTGAGTTTCAGAGTGCTAAATATAGGCTTTGTCTTCATGGCGTTCTCAGTTTGCTCTCTCATTGATCATGGGACTTTCATCCTAGAGAACTCAGACACTAGCCAAAATTTTCTTGTGCTTCCTGCATCAATCACCAATTAAGAAAAAAAAAAAAAACAAAAACT
Organism: Acomys russatus; assembly: GCF_903995435.1. Lineage (NCBI taxonomy): Eukaryota > Metazoa > Chordata > Mammalia > Rodentia > Muridae > Acomys > Acomys russatus. Next base: position 75,445,547 of record NC_067169.1, on the reverse strand, counting down.
AAAGCCTTTTCAGCAGGAACTGAAATCAAAGATAAGAAATGGCTGTTTACTCTCTCCATATCTCTTCAATAGAGTACTTGAACTCCTAGATGGAGCAATAAGACAACTAAATTGGTTCAAAGGGATACAAATTGGAAAGGAAGAAGTCAGAGTATCACTATTTGCAGATGATATGATATTATACATAAGTGACCACAAGAATTCTACCAAGGAACTCATATAGCTAATAAACACCTTCAAAAAAGTATTTGGATATAAACTTACAGGACACAATGAAATCACTGCTAAGTGGAAAATTCATAGCACTAAGCACCTTCATAAATAAATTGGAGAGATTCCATACTATCAACTTAAGAGCACAGTTGAAAGCTCTAGAACAAAAAGAATCAGACACACCCAAAGGAGTGCACAGTAGGAAACAATCAAACTCAAGGCTGAAATCAATAAAATGAAACAAGGAGAACAATTCAAAGAATCAACAAAATTAAGTACTTGGTCTTTGAGAAAATCAGCAAGATAGACAAACCATTAGCCAAACTAACTAAAAAGCAGAGGGAGAGAACTCAAATCAACAAAATCAGAAATGAAAAGGCAGACATAATAATAGACACTGGAGGGAATCCAAAGCCTATATGCCTATATGCCACATAATTTGAAAAGCTAAATGAAATGGACACTTTTCTTGATAGTTACAATTCCAAAATTGAATCAACATTAGATGAACAAATTAAATCATTCTATTTCTCCTAAGGATATAGAGGCAATCATCAGAACTCTCCCACCACCACCACCACCAACACCAACACCAACAAGAACAAAAACAATAGGAGCCCAGGGCCAGGTAGATTTCAGTACAGAATTCTACCAAACCTTCAGAGAATACCTAATAACAATTCTCTTTCTCTACACAAAGTAGAAACAGAAGGAACATTACTAATCTAATTCTATGAGGCCTAAAACACACAAAGACTCAACAAAGAATATTAATTTCTAACCAATTTGTCTTATGAACATTGATCCAAAAATAAAATACTTGCAAACTAAATCCAAGAACACATCAAAGATATTCACCATGACGAAGTAGGCTTCATCCCAGGCATTCAGGGATGGTTCAATATATGGAAATCTGTCAATGTGATCCATCATATAAACAAACTGAAGAAAAATCACATGATCATCTCTTTAGATGCTGAAAAAGCATTTCACAAAATTAAACACTCATTCTTTCTAAAAGTCTTTGGCAGATCAGGGATATAAGACACATATCTAAACATAAAAAGGCAATACACAGCAAGGCTATAACCAAAATCAATATAAACTTAAATCGATTCCACTGAAATCAGGGACAAGATGAGGCTCTCCACTCTCTCCATGTCTCTTAAATATAATACTTGAAGTCTTAGCTAGAGCAATAAGAAAATTAAAGGATATCAAGGGGATGCAAATTAGAAAAGAAGAAATCAAATTATCACTATTCCTAGATGATAGCACAGTATGGATCAGTGACCCCAAAAATTCTACTAAGGACTTCCTACAACTACCACCTTCAGCAAAGTGTCTGAATACAAAGTCAACTCAACAAAAATTAGTAGCCCTCCTGTATACAAATGACAAATGGGTTGAGAAATAAATTAGGGAAACTATGCACTTCACAATAGCCACATAAAAGAAGAAGTATCTTTGTGTAACTGTCCTCAGGCAAGTGAAAGACTTATATAAAAACAACTTCAAGTTTCTGAAAAATGAAACTGAAGAAGCCATCAGAACATGGAAAGATCTCCCATGCTCCTGGATTGGAAGAATCAACATAGTTAAAAATAGCCATCTTACTAAAAGTAATCTACAGATTCAATGAAATCCCTATCATAATACTCACATAACTATTTACAGACTTTGAATGATCAATTCTCAACTTCATATAAAAAAGAGAATAACAAAAATAATCCTGTACAATAAAAGATCTTTTGGAGGAATCTCCATTCCTGATCTCAAACTGTACTACGGAGCAACAGCAATAAAAATGGCAGGGTACTGGAAGAGAAATATAATGTTTGAGCAATGGAATTGAATTGTAGTCCCATAAATAAATCAACATCCTTAGTCATCAAAAACATGCAAATCAAAACCATTCTGAGATTATATCTTACACCCCTCAGAATGTCTAAGATCAAAAACTCAAGTGACAGCACAGGCTGGCAAGGATATGAAGAAAGAGAAACACTCCTCCATTGCTGGTGGGAGTACAAATCACTTTTGGAAAACAATATGATGCTTTCTCAGAAAATTGTGAATAATTCTACCTCAAGACCCAGCTATACCAGTTCTAGGCATATACCAGAAAGATGCTCCAGCACACAACAAGGACATATGCACATCTATATTCATATCACATTTGTTCATAACAGCCAGAATATGGAAAAAACATATATGTACCTTAACTGAAATATGGATAAAGAAACTATGGTACATTTACACAATGGAATACTATTCAGCTGTCACAAACAAGGAAATTTAAAATTTGCAGCCAAATGGATGGAACTATAAAAGATCATCCTGAGTGAGGTAACCTAAACCTAGAAAGACATGCATGTATACACTCACTTACAAGTGGGTATTAGCCCAAAATAGACATCCTCTGAGAAACTCCACTTAGCCAGCATTTGGGAGGATACCAGAACTTGTAGCTGAGAGTTGTATGAAAGAATGAGGTGGGGTAAAGGACTAGGAGGGGTCTAGAGCTCCACAGGGAGCTCCACCAAGGCCAGTGGATCTAGACTCAGGGAGCTTGCACAAACTGATGTACCAACCAAGCACATGTATGCAGAGTACCTAGAGGCCCTGTTCAGATATAGGTGATGGACACTACATTCTCTATGTGCATGGGGAGTTCAGAGATAGGACACTGCTTCTTATAGAAACTCTGGTGCCTGCAAATGGACCACTGCCCCTTGATGGTGAAGCCTTGGGGGCACATAGAGGAAGGGGATGTAGGCTACCCTGATGAGACCTGATGGGCTGTCATCAAACAGTTGGAGAGGAGGTGCCCCCATCAGTGGGGCGGGAGTATGGCAGAAAAGGGAGGAAGGATGAGAACTGGAAGATAAGAGTGAGGAGATAACAATTGAAATGTAATGTAAATAAATTTTAATAAAAAGAAATAATATTTAGTAACATGGAATAAATGAAAATGAATTCCAAAGTTATAAAACACAATTTAATGAGTTTGTAATAATAGGACAATACATTTAAAAATCGTTATAGTTTTCAGGGCTAATCTTTTTACAATGGACAACCAATTGGTGTACTTTTCTCTGAGCATGACCACTTTTCCCATTCCCAGTTTTTATTAGAATATATACAAGTAGCATTATATGCACTGAGGTGATTTCACATATACTTGTAAGAACAATTAATGAAAAGGCAGCTATGGACTTTAAGAAGAATGGGGAAGGTTATATGGAAAGACTTGGAGGAAGGAAAGGAAAGGGAGAAATATATTTATATTATAATCTCAAAAAATAAAAACAAAAGCAAAAAATAATATTATGGTGGTTTGGATGAGCAATTTTCCTCATAGACTCATGTATTGGAATTGAACACTCACAACTTGTTGGCACTCTTTTGAGGAGTTTCTGGAATCTGTAGGAGATATTCCCTTGATTAAGGATATATATCACAGTTTAATGGCTTTGAGGGTTTATAACCATATAGATGAATTGTGTTCTATATTAGGATCCTGAATGAAACACTATCCAGTTTTTTGGGGATATACTTTAAAGTGATAAATTTGGAAAAAATAAAATGAGCAAAGTCCACTTAGTTTCTCCTTTCCTTTGGTACATGGGCCTTCTGAAAAGTCAATGCATTATTCTCTGCTACCATGTGGACACAGCAGGCTAGAGCTTCAATGTGTTTGTATGTAATGTAACTAATGCTCAGGTTGAGCTTTAGAAAGACTTTTAGCTTTTAAAGTAATTTGTAGTTGCCAAAGTAGAGTTTGAAATTAATTAAAGTACTTAAAAGGTGCTATTTATTTGGGTCACCCATAGGGCCCAAGCATAGTTTTTGACTGATCAAGGACACCAGGTTAAACTTCATAAATAAAAGACTGTTTCACATTTTAATTATATCCTACATTTCTCTTCTAAAATTATTACACATATTTCTTGAGGCATATGAGCAGATAGTAGCAAAAAGAAATCTCTTACTCATCTTAAACTAGTTTATTCTATAACATAGTTGGTTTTTAAAACAAATATATTTATTCAATTAATAAATCAGTAGTAATGAACTACCAAACATCAACAGATCTTAAACAGGCTTTAAAATAACAATATGTAAAAATTTCATGCGAGGAAGTTGGAGGTATCATGTGTAGTAAAAATGGGGAATAAGTACTGAGAGAAGATCCTTCTTTAGCACTACTTTTCCAGTCACTGTTCTCATAATTGCTTTAATTTATTTAGGATATAATTTTTGTAAACCTGTAGGGCAGGTAAGTTATCTTTATTTTACACTTTAATCTCCAGAACTAACATTCTTGCTTACTTTCAACCGCCTCATTTTTATAATAATCAAATTTTATGGAGTCATCACTAGCCTTTTGTTGGCTGGTGACATTTTCCTTCCCTTCCATGGACATTTTCATTTTTGACATTCTGAACACTTCCAACATAGTTAGTTATAACTTTATCTGGTGTCTAATTTCATATAATGCTCTCTTTAAACTTTTGACCGTATTTGGGGATGGTGCTACTCATATTAAGCACAGAATTTGATTACCACAGTGTAGCATTCAGATTTTTTTACCACTCATTCCATCAGTCTATTGCTTGAGGCTTTTAAACAACTTCCAGCAATGTAGATTATCAAAGTTTGTGTCACATTGTGTTTTGTTTTGAACCACAGAACAGATAGTGCATTATTATGTACTAAAATTCTTGGAGTCTTCTCATAAAGTCTGTTCCATTCCATCTTATCTCTATATTTATTATACCATAATGTAATTACATAGATCATTCTTGTGGGGTTTGGAAATGATTAATTTAAGTGTGTGAAATAAGTAGACATTTTTATCAAAGTTTAAAAGAATAATGTTGGCTCTCAGAGTCTGAACATTATACACTTATTTAAGGGGTACAGTCCAGGACTAAATCAGAATAAGACTTTACAAAAAGGACCAACAAAAACTGAACATTTCTGTAAGACTTATAGCCTAGAGGCTCACTACAGCTTTTATCATGGTACACTGCCAGTGTCTTTAGAGACATCAAGCATTTGGAAGCATTTTCCGTGATTCTATTTTTTTTTTTCAAGACAAAGTTTCTCTGTGTAGGTTGGCTGTCCTGGAACTAGCTCTGTAGACCAGGCTGGCCAATAACTCACAGAGATCTGCCTGCCTCTGCCTCTGGAGCACTGGTGTTAAAGGAATGCACCACCACCATCTTCATCTGGACTTTTTCCTGAATCTTTGTTTAATAATCTAAAGAACATCTGACACCTACCTTTGGGTTCACATCCAAATGATTTTGTGAACCATACAGGTGTTAATATTCTTGACCTCTATAAGAAAGACAATTTCAGCATTTAGACTCCAGGTTTTTTCAAGATCAAACTAAGCATAACTTTGAGTTGACAGCTAAGTTTGAGCAAAGACAAACAGTAGAATTTTGATGCAATATGACTTCACATTGCACAGAAAGAAAAATGGTCATATACTTAAAGTGGATACAATCACCTAGGCAATATTTTTGAAGATTGTATGCCAGCTTTTCTACTATGTGTGGATTTACCTTATTATTTTCTTTCTTTCTTTCTTTCTTTCTTTCTTTCTTTCTTTCTTTCTTCCTTCCTTCCTTCCTTCTTTCCTTCCTTCCTTCTTTTCTCTTTCTTTCCTTCCTTCTTTTTTCTTTCCTTACTTTTTGTAAATCTCAGAATGAATACAACAACAGCACCATGTATTTTCTCTGAGACACTTGCCTCATCATGCCATTTTTCTTTTCTTTGAGAACCAGTTTTATTACAGAAAAAAAGGTTGGCATGTCAGTTAGAACAGACTATGTTCTTGCTTTTCTTTTTTTTTCTTTTTTTATTTTATTTATTTATTTTGGGGATAGGGTTTCTCTGTGTACCCTTCGCTGTCCTGGACTCACTTTGTAGATCAGGCTGGCCTTGAACTCACAGTGATCCACCTGCCTCTGCTTCCCAAGTTGCTGGGATTAAAGGCATGCACCACCAAGCCCAGAACTATTCTTTCTTTTCTGTCAATTACTTTCATATCTTGATCTCAATCACAATGACAAATTTTTGAATTTCAAATTAGTAGTAAATATGGCAATTTTAGCATTAACATAAATGTTAGCAAAGATTATAATGATAATTTATTAACCCGCTTATTAACAAAGGTAACACTAGCCATTTCAATAATAAAAGTAAACAATTCCAATTGTTTACATAGTCGATTGTACTGTTTGTAGCATATATCTAACTCTTTTATCCTTTAAAACCCATTGCTAGCACAGAAACTTTTTAAAAATAATTTTTATTTAAATAATTTTACTTTTTAAATTTTATCTAAATAAATTAAACTTTTATTTAAATAATTTATTAGGTTACATCTTGATTGTTGTCCCCTTACTTGTATATTCCCAGTTCCCCTACTTCCCTCTTTCACCCTATTCCCCTCCTCTAGGTTTGTGACAGAAGGGGACCTCCTCCTCCACCATATGGTCACAGCCTATCAGGTTTCATCTGGGTAGCCTGCTTCCCCTTCCTCTGAGTACCATCATAGCATAAAATCTTAAAAGCTTACTTTAATAGCCTATCCCAGTTTGAATCATATTCTTCCTAAATAACTTATCAATACATTTTAAATGAATTACTTGAATTCTGTAGAAAAGTTCAAGGATGAGAATACTTGCTTCTCATACTATCAAAGCTTCATTGTACATACTACTAATCTCTGGTCATATTGCTTGGTACTTAGCTACATTTTGTAGAACAAAATTCAATATTGTTATATATGTATATATTTCAAAATTTATACTTTGTTAAAGAACCAGTAATAAATAATAATATTTCTTTCATAAAATAGTTTTCTAAGCTATCACTTTTTACTACAACTGATAAATATTCCATTCTAAGACTATGTCATAAAATATTCAATCATTAAATGACTTCTGAGCATTTCCAAAAACTCAAGAAAACTATCTTAGTTCCATATTGTTTTATTACTCCTAATAATTTCTTTTAACAAACTGTTCAGCACTGTAGAACAAATTGGATGACTAATGTTGTATATCAATGCAGACTCTGGCAGAACACTGTTCTCATTATCAAGGCAAACAATTGCTGAGCTGTCCATAGAAAGCATGCAACATAGAATGCTTGTGACCACGGGGCTTACATCATTTGTCTTAGACTTAAAGCATATTACAAATGCATTTAAAATGAGATCAAACCTGAGAATTGTAAAGAATGGCAATTCAGCAGGATATATATGCATACACACATACACATGTACATATGCATGTATACACCAAAACAGTGATTGTTTTGTATATAGAATAAACATTGTATTGATATAATATCTGAGATTTAAAACTGGAATGCTACTAATCCAGTAATGCACAAATGCCAAAATTCTTTTATACACTGTTGGTAAGGAAGAATTGTATTTTGCTATCAACTCTTTGGAAGTCAATTGAAAGGTATTATCAACATTTACTGTGTAATGACTGAGCGGTTTCATCTATTAAGGTTCTATTCATAAACAAAGCAAAGTTAAAATAGACAAAATATTTATGTACATGAATACCTTTCAGCATTTAATCAATAAAACAAAATCAAACAGAGAATCTTAAGAGAACATAAAATATTCTTTACTAGTGAAATGATGCAGATATTCAGTAGGCTAATATTAGCTATTATAAAAATATTTATAAGTGCTAACTGTGCTGGTCTTGGCATTTGCTCATGTTTTATTGTTAAGTGATATTATAGTTATCAGTATTTCATACACATACTGGCAGCCATTCATATATAGAGGTATATATCTGCATACATGCATACATACACACATACAAACATATTACATACTAGGGGCTTATGGGTAGTTTTAATTATATTTTTTTAGCTTTTACTATTACTGACTTTCATTATTTACTTATTCATTCATTTATCCAGTACAAGGGTCCTAGAGTCCCAATCTTGACATAAAATATACTACAATTTCAAACCATGTGAAGAGTATCATTACTAAATACTCATGAGCATTTTGACATGATTATTTAAAATCCAGTTTTGGGTTTATTAGTTAATGTACTATAGCAAAATCAATAAAAATTTACATATTCATTTTTACTTGGAGGTTACCATATTCTAAACTCTCACACTGCTTACCAAATTAGTTAGTAGTAGTTCATCAGATTGGGTAATATTTTATTTCATTCCTGTTCCTTGCATGTACTTTGACACAAGTGCTAATGAGCAATGCAATGGCTAAACATATTGAAACACTGAAAGAGATGGATTTGCAGTTCTCAATAAGTATGACTTATAAATTAAATGTACACATACTTGTGGCCATGTGTTGAAAAATCTCAATATGGATCTACCATTCCACATAAGGTCTATATTTTGTAAGGCATTATCTTAGAAAGATGCCATCTCTCTTTTAGATGTATAATGTGATTGGATGAAATTGAGTTGCTATTAATAATGCTATTGAGAACTAAATGTTAATGAAGGATTGGAAATTTTAATTGAAGTAACTTACTTAACCATCAAAACCCTAAAAAATAGTAATTATAAGTATCTGTAATTCATAGGTGTAGAAATAAAGCAACTTAAAAAATAAAAAAATAAATAAATAAAAAAGAAATAAAGCAACTTGTGGAAAATAAAATGGTAATTTAATGATTAAGTAGTATTTCAACCTCAGGCATGTTGTATTCTAAAACATATGCTTTTAATGAATGAATAATTGGATCAATAGCAAGTTCAATCCTTGATGGACATTATGGATTAAAATGGATTTGATACATTACCAAAGTATCTCTGAGAAAATTCATAGCACTACATAGCATGATTAACAATTTGGGAACATTAGGAATTGCTTGTATATTTATATACATAGCTATGACTTCTATTTTAATACTTGTCCCATAAGGATTCATGAAATATTTTAGTTTTCATTACTCACCTTTCAGTTAGCTATATTTAGAAATCTATTGAAAACATTAAAAATTAGAAACACTTACTGTGCTTCTGGTCTCAGCCTTGATATTAAGTCACCAGGGACCTTACCTTCCACAATTAATATCAATGATGTGGCTGAATGGTTATCCTCTTCCTTTGTCAGTTCCTATCTCTTATACACTATACCTATACCTTTATTTTTATCTCCCAACCTCCATGCTATCTCTCTCTGCTTTGTATCATGTTTTGAAAGATTGACATTATACATTTTTTTCATTAATTTGGGGTGAGGACAATGTGGATGACTAGAAGATTAATCAGAAGATATAAAGATCATGAGGTTTAGTGATTTTTCTTTATCCTACTTCCTTGTGTAGTCAATATAGACATTTCAATAAGATGCCATATAGTCACTCCATTTTAAGATTGCTGTCACAATCAACTTTTTGGACTCACTTCTTTGACTCTTTATCCCATACTACCCCAAATATTTCAACTTGTCCATTCTTGTATTGTTGTCATAAATTGTCCACATCTTCAAAACTATTTTTTAAAAAATTTCCCACAATACTCATTATGAACTGATATGCCCTGTATGGTGGTCTGAATAAGAATGCACCCCATAGCCTCATACATTTGAATGCTTAGTCATCAAGGGGTGGCACTACTTGAGAGGGATTAGGAGGTGTAGCCTTATTGGAGGAAGTGTTACTGGAGGTTGGCTTTGAGGTTTCTGAAGCTTAAGCCAGCCCCAGTTTTTCTTTTCTTCTCTGATTGCCTGCTGATCTGAATGTAGAACTCTCAGCTAGTTCTCCAACACCATGTTTGCCTGTGTGGCACCATGCTCCCCACCATAGTAAGAATGAATTAAATCTTTTAAGCTTTAAGCAAGCCCCAATTAAATGCTTTCTTTTATAAGATATGCAGTGATCACAATTTCTCTTCACAGCAATAGAACACTGACTAAGAGAGTGTTGTACTTGATTATCAATAGCCATCAATATCTAGGAGGACATTGATCAATTCACCTGTATCTCTCTGGGTTTGTAAATCCCATGGTTGAACAAATTTATCTTGGACTGGTGAGATGTCTCAAGGGGTAAAGTGCTAGCCACATAAACCTGATAACAGTGTTTTGTTCCTTCAAACCATGCAAAGGCAAGAACCAACTCCACAAATTTAGCCTCTGACCTCCACATGCACATAATGCAGTGTGAACACATGTACACACAGACAAACACAGATACAGACAGACAGACACACACACACACACACACACATACACACACAGCAACCACCACCACCACCACCACCACCACCACAACCACCACCACCACCACCACACCATACATACAATAATAATGAGTAAAAGCAGAAATTTACTTCAAAGAAAGTCTGCTATTTCAGGTTAAGTTTCTATGATTCAGACAAGTAACTGTCAGCAATTCATGTATTAAAGGCTTAGACTGTAGTCTGTGGGATGCCCTTGGGTTAAAGTATGCCCTTTAAAAGATAATAAAAACCATGGCCTATCTGTTCATCTATGATATTTTAGCTATGTGGTTTTTTTTATAACTATCTGTAATGAAAAGCCTCACCTCAAGCCCCAAAAACAGAGTTAACTGAATATTGATATTGCAAAATTGAACCAAAATTAACTTTATTATTTATGTATTGATTATTTCACATTTATTGTTATATCAGTGATGTATTAATTGCATTTCTGATGCTAGGATAAAACACCATGACTGTGGCATTCAACCAAAGTAAAAATTTATTTGATCTTATGGTTCTAGGGGGGAAAGTGTTCATCAGGAGCTGAAAGTTCACATCTCCAACCACAAAGATAAAACAGAAAGAGCAAATGAAGTGAGGTAAGGCTATGCAATTCTACAGTCTGCCCCTAATGATATAAGGCTTCCACCAAGGCTCCACTAGTTCCCCAAACAGCACCACCAACTAGTGGTGAATACCTGTTGCAATGAAAGACATTCCTTACTCAAACCACAAATAGAAACACAGAGATATTCAAGAGCATTCCTTGCTGGTATAACTGAACAAAAAATTAAAGCTAAAATATATAAGGTCCAAATAATTCTTTACCTGGTGCTTCTATTTTCTCTATTGTATTGGCTTAAAACCTTGAAATAATAAAACTGTATTTTCCTTACTAGAGAAGCTTATTGCTTGTCTGCAGGTGGTATGAGCAATGAGGTTTTGTAAAAAGATTTATCTTTCGTTTTTAATTATTTTTTATTAACTAAATAATTAATTTACTTTACATCCCTGGTAGGTGATCCTTCCTCTTCCCTTAGTCCTTCCTTCTCACCTCTGCTATCATTCTTTCCTTTCATTTTCCCTCTTACATCCACTCATTTCCCCATGCCCTGCCCTTCCCCTATTCTCAGAGAAGGGGAGACTTCCCAAGGTATCAACTTGCCTGGGCATATCAAGTAGGACTGGGCCCATCTTCTTCTACAGAGGCTCGAGAAGGCTGTCCCTTTAAGAGAAAGGGATCCAAAGACAGGCAATAGAGTCAGAGGCAGCTGCTGTTCTTATTGTTAGAGGTCCCTCATGAGAACCAAACTGTACGTCTGTTACATATGTATGGGGAGCCTATAACCATCTCATGGATGTTCTCTGGTGGTTCAGTCTCTGTAAGCTTCTATGTGTCCAGGTTAGTTGATTCTGTAGGTTTTCCAATGGTGTCCATGACCTGTCTGGCCCTTGAAATCTTTTATCTCCCTCTTACATAAGATTCACAGAGCTCCACTAATGTTTTGTTGTGGTTCTCTCCATCTGTTTCCATCAGCTGCTGTGAGAATCCACTACGACTATTAGAATATTATTATAGGGTCAGTGGTAGCCTCACTCTCATGGCATGCAACTCAAGATGGGCCAATCATTAATTGGCTGGATTGAAGGATTTGTGTTTGGGTTGGTATCTTCCTCCTGCCACTGGAAGTCTCCCATGCCTACAGGAGGTGGCCAATTTGGGCTCCATTTCCCAGCTGCTAGGAGTCTCAGCTAGAGTCCCTTGAGCCTTCCTCTTCCAACAGAATCCCTCCTACAAATTTTAGTTCTCTCTCCCAGCTCTCTCCCATTTCCACACACCTTATCCACACTCCAGTTTCCCTCTATACCTACTCTTTCACTAGTTCCTTCCCTCAGTCTATCTGTCAATTTTATTTCCCTTTCTGAGTGAAATTTAAGCATCCTCTTTTGGGCCCTTCTTGTTATTTAACTTCTTAAGGGGTATATGGATTGTAGGATATATCCTATACTTTATGGTTAATATCACTTATAAGTGAGTATAAACTATACATTTCTTTCTTGGTCTGGATTACCTCAGTCAGGATGATATTTTCTATTTCCATCCACTTGTCTACAAATTACATGATTTCGTTGTTTGTAATAGCTGAGTAGTATTGCATTTGTGTAAATGTGCCAGTTTCTTTATGTATTCTTCAGTTGAGGGACATCTAGGCTATCTCCAGTTTCTGGATATTAAGAGTAAATCTGCTATGAACATAGCTGAACAAGTATCCTTATAGTACATCTGAGCATATTTTGGGTATATGCCCAGGATTTATATAGCTGGGCCTTGAGACAGAGCTATTCCCAATTTTCTGAGAAAACGCCAGATTGATTTCCACAATGGTTGTACAAGTTTGCACTCCTACCAGCAATGGAGGAGTGTTTCTCTTGCTGTATATCCTCACCAGCATGTCCTGTCACTAGAGATTTTGATCTTAGCCATTCTGAAGGGTATAAGTTGGAATCTCAGAGTCATTTTGATTTGCATTTCTCTGGTAACTATTGACTTTGAGTATGTCTTTAAGCACTTCTCAGTCATTCATGATTATAGTGTTAAGAATTCTCTGTTTAGCTCATTTTTAATTTGGTTATTGGGTTTGATGTTGTTTAATTTCTTGAGTTCTTTATATATTTTGTATATTAGCCCTTTATCAGATGTAGGATTGGTGAAGATTGTTTGCCATTCAGTAGGCTGCTCTTATGTCCTATTGACATTGACCTTTGTATTACAGAAGCTGTTTGGTTGAAGAGTTCTCATTCATTAATTGTTGTCTTAGTGCCTAAGCTGTTGGTGTTCTGTTCAGGACTGGTTTCCAGGACCAATAGGTTAAAGGCTGCTATCTACTTTTTCTTCTAACAGACTTACTGTGTCTGGATTTATGTTGAGATCTTTTTGTTAATTATTATTCACTTATATCCCCGTCCCTTCTCTACTTTATGTCCCACCCTTCCTCCCTCTTCTATCCCTCATCTTCTATCATTCAGAGAAGGGGAGCACCCCCCACCAACCCACCCCAGCACAAAAAGTCACAAAAGGACTGACAAAATCCTTTTCCTCAGTGCCTGGCAAGGCAGTTCTTCCAGGGCAAAATTATTTAAAAGCATGCAAGTGTTCTTGTCAGAGACATCCTGTGTTGCACTGACTAGGGGACCCACATGTTGAGGTCCTTGATACACTTGGTCTTGAGTTTTGTATTGGGCAATAAATATGGATCTATTTGCATTCCTTTTTTTCATTGTATGGTTTTGGTTTCTTTATCAAAAATCAGATGTCTCTAGATGTGTAGGTTTATCTCTTGGTCTTTGATTCAATTCCATTGATCAATCTGTTTGTTTTTATAACAATAGTATGAAGTTTTAATTACTATTGCTTTGTAGTACCCCTTGAAATGAGGGACAGTGATATCTTTAGAAATTATTTTATAGTATAAGATTGTTTTGGTTATCTTGAGTTTTTTTCCCAAATGAGGCTGAGAATTACTCTTTTAAGATCTGTGAAGAATTTTCTTGAAATTTTGATGGGAATTGTATGGAATTTATAGAATGCTTTTGTTAAGATGGCATTTTATGATGGTCATTCTACTGATCCCTGAGCATAGGATATATTTCCATCTTCTGATGTCATCTTCTAGTTCTTTCTTAAGAGACTTGAAATTCTTGTCATATCGTTATTCACATGTTCTGTTAGAGTTACACCAAGATGTTTAATATTATTGGTGACTATTGTGAAGTGTGTAATTTCCCTAATTTCTATCTCAGCCAGTCTAGAATTGTATAAATAATATATAAACATATTATAAAAATGATATATAAATCATAAGTAGAAGGCTACAATTTTTAAGTTAATTTTATATACAGCCACTTTGTTGAAGGTGTTTATCAGCTGAAGAAGTTCTTGGTAGAATTTTGTGGGTCACATGTGTATACTATCTATCATCTGCAAAAGGAATACTGTGACTTCTTCATTTTTAATTTGTATCTCTTTTATTTTCTTTAGTTGTTCTAGCTAGAACTTCAAGTACTTTGTTGAATAGATAGGGGGAGAGTGGGCAGCCTTCTTTTGCCCCTGAATTTAGTAAAACTGCTTTAATTTCTCACCATTTAATTTGATGCTGGCTATTGATTTGCTGTATATTGTCTTTAGGTATGCAATTTGTATCCCTGATTTCCCCAAGACTTTTAACATAAGCAATTTTAAAATTTTGTCAAAATTTTTTTCTGCATGTAATGAGATGATTATGCCATTTTTCTTTCAGTTTCTGTATATGATAAATTACATTCATGGATTTTCCTATGTTGAATCACCCATGCATCCCTGGGCTGAAGCTTACTTGATCACGGTAGATGATGGTTTTTTGTTTTTATGTATTCATGTAATCAGTTTGTGAGTATTTTATTAAGTGTTTTTCACCAATATTTATAAAGGAAATTGGTCTGAAATTATCTTTCTTTTTTGAGCCTTTGTGGAGTTTAGATATCAGAGTGACTCTAACCTCAGGATAAATTTGGTAATGCTCTTTCTGTTTCTAATTTGTGGAATAGTTTTAAGAGTATTTTTATTTTTATTTAATTTATTTATATTTTATTAATTTATTCATATTACATCTCCATGGTTATCCCATCCCTTATACCCTCCCTTTCCTCCCTGCCTCTCATTTTCCCCTTACTCCCCTCCCCTATAACTTCCTCCCCTTCTATATGCTCATAGGGTATTTTTATTAGCTATACTTTGAAGTCTGGAGGAATTCAATGCTAAAACCATCTGGCCCAGGGCCTTTTTTGTTGTTGTTGTTATGAGACTTATAATGACTCCTCTATTTCATTAGTGGCTATTGGTCTATTTAAATTGTTTACCTGATCTTGATCTTGATTTAATTTGGTGTTACCTATCAAGAACCATCCATTTCATTTACATTTTCAAAAGTTTGTGGATTATAAGCTTTTGACGTGGGACCTAATGATTCTTTGGATTACTTCAGTGTCTCCCTTTTCATTTCTGATTTTTGTTAATTTGGGTAATATCTCTTTGCCTTTTCACGAGTTTGGCTAAGGATTTCTCTATCTTATTAAATTTTTGGAAAAAAAAAGTAGCTCTATGTTTTGTTGATTGTATTGTTCTCTTTCTTCCTAATTTATCAGTGTCAGCTCTGAGTTTGGTCATTTTCTGCCATTGATTTTTCTTGGGTGTGATTGCTTTATTTTTGTTCTAGAGCTTTCATGTGTACTTTTAAATTGATAATATGAAATATCTCCAAGTTCTTTTTGAAAGCACTTAATGTTATGAACTTTCTCTTTAGCACTGATTTCATTGTGTCCCATGAGTTTTGGTATGTTGTACATTCATCATCACTGGTTTCTAAAAAGGCTTTCATTTCTTTCTTTATTCCTTTCTTGACCCATTGGTCATGGAGTAGAGTTGTTCAGTTTCCATGAGTTTGTAGGCATTCTGTTGTTCCTCTTGTTTTTGAAATCCAGTGTTAATCCATGAAGGTCTGATAAGATATGGGGAGTTATTTCAATTTTATTGTATCTGTTGAAATGTGCCTTGTATCCAAGTAGATAATTGATTTTGGAGAAGGTTCCATGAGGTGAGGAAAAGAAAGTATATTCTTTTGTGTTTGAGTGAGATGTTATCTAAATATCTGTTAAGTTCATTTGGTTCATAATGTCTTTTAGTTTCATTATTTTACTAGTTAGTTTCTGTCTGGGGATGGCCTGTTCACTGATAAGAGAGAAGTGTTAAACTCTCCTACTATTAACATGTATGGTTTGAGACATGATTTTAAGCTTCAGTAATATTTCTTTTAGAAATGTGGGTGCTTTCACATTTGGGACATAGCTATTCAGAATTGAGATGCCATCTTGGTGGAGTTTTTTTCATTGATGAGTATTAAGTGCCATTCTCTATCTCTGATTAATTTTGGTTGGAAATATATTTTGTTAGATATAAGAATGTGTATTCCAGCTTGCTTCTTGGGTCCATTTGCTTGGAAAATCTTTTTCCAGCCCTCTACTGTGAGGTAATGTTTGTCTTTATCGATGAAATGTGTTTGCTGTATGCAACAGAATGATGGATCATGTTTTCACATCTTATTCTGTTAGCCTATGTTTTTTTTTAAGTGTAGTTTTTCAAGACAGGATTTCTCTGTGTAGCCTTGGCTGTCCTGGACTCACTTTGTAAACCAGGATGGTCTCAAAGTCACAGAGATCCACCTGCCTCTGACTCCCAAGTGCTGGGATTAAAGGTATGTGCTGCTATGCCTGGCTTAGCTCATGTCTTTTTTATCAGGGAATTGAGTCCATTGACTTTGAGCAATATTAATGACCAATGATTGTTAATTCCTGTTATTTCGATGATGGTTTGGTAGTGTAGAGTGTGTGGCTTTGTATATGTCTGTCTGTGTGTGTGTGTGTGTGTCTGTGTGTGTCCCTTCTTTTGTTTTGTTTTTCTGGTGTGAAATTATTTGTTTCCTGAGTATTCTTGGTTGTAGTTACTCTCCTTGTGTTTGAGTTTTCCTTCTAGTATCTTCTGTAAGGCTGGAATTAAAGAAAGATATTGTTTATTTTAGCTTTGTCATAGAATATGTTGTTTCATCCGTCTATGTTGATTGAATGTTTTGCTGTATATACTAGTCTGAGCTGGCATCTGTAGTCTCTCAGAGACGGAAAGATATCTTCCCTTGGTATTCTGGCTTTTACGCTCTCTATTGAGAAATCTAGTGTAATTATAATATTTCCTTCATTATATTTAATTTGGCCTTTTTCGCTTACTGCATTTAGTATTCATTTTTCTTTTATTTACCTAGTGCCTGGAGGATATGTTTCTGGTCCAATCTTTTTAGTTTTCTGTAGGCTTCTTGTCCCTTTATAGGCATCTCTTTCTTTAGGTAGGGACATTTTCTTTTATGATTTTGTTGAAAATATTTTCTAGGCTTTGGCCTGGGACTTTCCATAAAAGATAGCTCCTGTAGTATGTAAAAATAACATATAACTGTAATTACTTTGTATCTTAAGCTGAACCTAAAAGAAATTTTTGGGACCCAAGATAATTATGAGAATAAGATGGTAATGATTGACAAGGAACAGTACTGAAAGGAAATTTCCTTTTTTGGAATGAAAAAGTTTAATATACATTTATATCATTATACATATATACAGTGGACTACCTACAGCAAGAAGAACCATGAAACAATCAGGAATTATATAATTGTTACATTAATAGTGTTTTGGCTATTAGTATTTGGTAATCTTAAAGAAAATTTCCCATTTTGGTGCTTCTAAAATTCTGAATGTATGTATATATCCAACATATGTCATCTTTGTCAATTTAAAATGTCTATCTAAAACAAAAATAAAAATACTAACCCATAAACAGCTAAGTTTAACAGTGAAACTAAACTATCTGGTCTTCAACCACATCAGAGACTTGAAAATGAATAAAATTAATTACCTGAATAGACAGGAAGTACAAGTTAGCAGCTTCTAAAATGAGAAGATGACAGAGACAATTTGCTGCCTGATATGTCAGTCAACACTCTCTATAACCCTGGAGCATCATCTTCAGACTTTTGTCCAATATATCTGACAGACATATTTGTGAGGCAGGAACTGTTGAAGACTTGCTTACCCTGTCTTGGAAGAGTTTGACTGTTGACTCTGCCTGCATTCAAGCTTGCCCTTTTTAAGGCGTAATTCTGTCTGTGTTAGAAACAAGGATATTTTTGACAGTTGCTGGTTTGACATATTAAAAGCCATCTCCATAAGAAGATTCATTGATGCTGATCATTTTCTTTGAGGTAGGATGGGTGTTGCCAGGAGTTAACCTGTATTATTGTAAAAGAATCTTTAAACTAACAAAAATATCTATACATGCCATATTCTGTATGTCTCTGAGGTTTCTGAAGATCATACCTAGCAATTTTACCTTATCCATCTATAAAATCATATGTATCTGTTCTACCTAGGATATATATTCTTGTGATAAAAATAGTTTAATAATTGGTATGACCAATATTTGATCAACTAGCAATTAACTTGTATTACCTAATAATCCTAAGCAGCAATAACATTTTAAATTATTGGAAGTAAACCTTGTATTATAATTGAGCTACATGGGCAAAATACTTTGTATTAGAGAAGAAATATATATATATATATATATATATATATATATATATATATATATATATATATATATAGTGACTGTGAAAAACAAACTTAAATTTGAATTCTATACCAATGTATCAAAATTAAGCTTATTTTGCATCAATACACAAAGTTCTATAACAGTGAATGATAATAATCTTTTGAGTAACAATTAAGGAATAGAATTGAGGAATAGACTTAATAATCTACTTTTTATCCCATCATCCCTATATATTTCTCTATTTCCCCTTCATTATTTTCAACCCCTATCTCTGAAACTGAGAATGAAAAGTAAAGGAAAAGAGAAACATCCCTGAGCCCAATCTTGTTTTCTCTCTGAATATGACAAATAATAATTTATAACTGACTCCCAATGAAAATAAACATCTATAGCTCAAGAAAGCAATCAGAAACCTACTCAAAACCCCTTAATGGAAATGGGGTATCATTCTCTTAAGGTTTCTTCCAGCTGATTTGGGACCAATAATAGCAATGTAGTGACCCAAACAAAATTGGGAAAATGGAAAAACAAGCTAGGACCAACATTTGTGGTCCAGTTTCTAAATGTTGAGAAATTCCAGGCTTTATTAGAGTCCTGTGTGGGACAGTCTGAAATGCTAGGCCAATTTGGGATCAGAAGCTTTCTTGAAGTTGCCTGGGAGCTGTCTTGTTCTGATGAGGAACAACAACTGAAGCACTTGCTGCTGGAACATGAAGGATGCATGATGTAAAGTGTCCAGCATGTTGAGAGGAATACATCCTGCCAGGTCTCATCCAGCGTCAGTGTCTGGGGCTTTTGTTCTGAAAACAAAAAATTTCTCACAAGCATTATACAGTCCTAAAATTATAAATGTATATGGTGTGCTGGATGCAGAGAACAATTAAGGCTGATTCTCTGCTCTTTGCACAGAAGAGCTATGCCATACAAAGAATGGCATCTAATAATAAATCATAGGGATTCTGTAACCAAGAAGAAGCATTGTCTATGTCTAGACATTCATGTCTCAACCAGTCTCAGAGCTATTCCCAAGTAGTGGGATTAGAAATATAAGTTACCTGCTTGTTCTGCAGTTTGAGTTATTCACATCTTGATTGTAGTCCCCTTGCTCATGGCCTCCTGATCCTCCTCCCTCCCTCATCACCTTTCCCTCCCATCCCTAGTCCTTACAAATAGTAGCCCTCCTCCCCAAACATCTGACTTCAGCCTGTCAAGTCTCATCTGTACTGTTTGTATTATCTTGCTCTGTGGCCTGGCATAGTCACCCTACCAGTGGGAAGTGATTCTTTTAATTGAAAATTTTTGTGTGAAATTAATAAAAAGAAACAGCACAAGAAAAACATAAATAGAAGTTTTCATTTCCAAGATGTAGTAGTGACACTCGGAAGGAATGGAGAAAATGTGTAAAATTTAAGAAAATGTGCTGGGCATGCTGGTGGCAGAAACATTCACAAGGATTTCCTGCAGAGAGTCAAGGGAGACAACGCTTTGAAATACTAAGATTGCATTTCTTTCAAATCTGCATATTCTGCAGCCCTTAAGCCATTACCTGCAGCTGAGGAGTTCCAATAAAAGTGATTTAAAAACTCATTCTGGCTGCTTCCAGATGCCTGTCCCCTGAGGTTGCCACCACACATTATTTAATATGAGCTTGATGGTTTCAATCCTGTTCCTGATGTATGATTCAGCTGTTCTATAGGCAGCTCCTTCTGTCTGTAACTGACAAGTTGTTGCTAATGACTGGATCTTTGAAAAAATCCTACTGGTTTTTGACATCTATTTCCTTTACATTATCCATGATTTATTTTATTCCTTTCTACATTTGTGTATTTATATTCGTTAATTTATACCTAAATCCGAATCTGATGAATTCTATCTTAAAATGCCACCTGTCAGAATATTTCATCAAAAGAATGAAGAATAAGAAAATTTGCTCAACCATATTCATAGCAGCCTTATTCATAATAGCCAGATCATGGAAACAGCCTAAGTGTCCCTCAGTAGAAGAGTGGATAAAGAAACTGTGGTACATTTACACTATGGAATACTACTCAGCTATTAAAAACAAGGAATTCCCGAAATTTGTGGATAAATGGATTGAGCTAGAAATGATCATAATGAGTGAGTTAACCCAGAAGCAGAAAGACTCAAATGGTATATACTCACTTATATCTGCATACCAGCCCAAGGGGCATGTCCTACGAAAGCCTTCACTTACCAGGAAACTGGGACAGAGGGGAGGACATCCTATTGGGACTCTAGATGAGAGAAGCATGGGAGAATAGCAAAGTAGAAGGATCCAGAGAGTCCTAGAAACCTACAAGTAGAACATTATGATAGGCAGATTTGGGCCCAGGGGTCCCGCTCAAACTAAGGCACCAGCCAAGGACAATACAGGCAGTAAACTTTAAACCCCTACCCAGATCTAGCCAATGGTCAGAACATTCTCCACAGTTGAGTGGAGAGTGTGATATGACTTTCTCACGTACTCTGGTGCTTCACATTTGACCATGTCCCCTGGAGGGGGAGACCTGGTGGCACTCAGAGGAAGGACAGCAGGTTACCAAGAAAAGACTTGGTACCCTATGAGCATATACAGGGGGAGGTAATCCCCCTCAGGAACAGTCATAGGGGAGGGGAATAAGGGGAAAATGGGAGGGAGGGAAGAATGGGAGTACACAAGGGATGGGATAACCATTGAGATGTAACAAGAATAAATTAATAATAAAAAATAAAAAAAAGAAGAAGAAAGAAAGAAAAAAAGAAAGAAAGAAAGAAAATATGACCATGACTCTAGATTCCTATTACTTAGCAAAAAGCAAAAAAGAAAATTGCACTTTATGCATCTTCTCAAAATGTATGATACTAATAGGATACTAGTGCTGGAAACAGTTAGATTGTGTGTACATACAGCAAGAAATAAATTACATAAGATGTTTCTAATGTTGTTTAAAAACTCATAATTTTTAAATGATGTGGATGTTGATGCTTCTTAAAACACATCCATAGATGTAGATGTACATTAAAAGATTTAAGTTGGAATTATCTTATAAATGACAATGATGCTCCGATTTGACATTAGTAGCTAACAAGAAATTAGCACAGTTCCAGGAATGGGTTACCATTTTTGAGGGTTGTTAGCACATAAATTCTGAAAGACCCTCAAGCAATGAAGGATACTGTCAGTGCTTTTGTTTATTTTCCATAACTTAACAGTAAGAGCATGCCTCTGAAGACAAGCATGCTTTATTCCTAGAACATAGGTATCAAGCAGGTACTCAATTGTGATTGGGTAGGATTCATAGTAAGATTCAAGCTACCAAAGGAGAAAAGTATTAGTCAATCATATCACCTATGAAACCTGTGGGCTGCAGTAATTATTGGCCTAATAAGACATGACCACAAAAATCACGGGACTAATCAAACTCTTTATTAAATTGTATTTAAGTCCTACTTCACTAGATGAAACCTATATCTGAAAGCATTATTCTTGGCCAAAAAAACTATGGCTAGATAGATCATAAGCCCTAGGATGGAACCTATTATTATTATATGTTGCTAGATGGAATGGATATAAAATCAATTCCTAATGAATTATTATTATATCTATATATTAAGACACACTTAATTCTCAAAAGCAAAACTGTTACAGTAGATGTTGACTAACACAGAGAGCCACAACTGACCAAGGTGTAGAGAATAAGTAAATGCAGAACTTCAGTTCCAAAGGGAAAGTATATATTGCACTCCTTCCTCCAAAGTCTCAGTGCTCATTGTAGACAACTGAAAAGAAAGAGTGTTAGAGGCAGAGGTGTTGCATGGCTACAAGAAAATAGTATGTTCTGGCACAGAGGGATGGCTGCAGATATGAATTTATGTACTTTATGACACCATACAGAAGCCCTGTACAAGCCAAAGACTGATCAAATCTCAGAATGAAGATGGAAGATGAGCATCAAGTTGTACCCCTAGTGAAAGAACTACTGACAAACTTGGAGAGTAACAGTAGGTTTTCTTTAAGAGAGTAGCCACTAATTAGTCAACTACATTCCAGTAGACGATCACATATCCAAGAATAATTGAGCACCACACATTTTCCTTGGTAGGGAAAAAAGACGCAAACTCATCCACATTCATAAAATGCTATTTTTCTTATCAAAGTAAAAAGTCTGTCTTATTTTTACAATCATTACCTTCTTTTTCCTTCTTTAAAGTTCTTTGGTGAGGAGATGCTTGTGGAGTTAGGATGAAGGAAAAGAAAAAATACATTTGTGTTCTATCTGAGCCACTGTAGGGCCTTAGCTTCCTAAAACTATTTCAATGAATCTAATTGTATACCTATACAGAATATTTCATTTCTTGTACATTTATAAATCAGGACTGAATTTCTGTGAGAAACTGTCTTAAGGTGCTTTATATACCTGTTTTATTAATCCCTTTCATAAAAAAAGTATACAGAGAAAGAGAAGGATGTAAGCAAAATTAGGTATGCATACATATTTATTTTGAGGTTCATAAATAGTTCTGGATGCAAATACCTGGTTGGTTTTCAGTAGCTGTGGGCATAGTCAGAGCAAAGGGAAGTGGAGTGAATCCAATTCCAAGCCTCTGAGTGTCTATTTTCCTCTCAGTATTCCTCTTTGCCAGTTTGGCAGTTGATCTGTGCTAATCAAATCCATCAGGGATTGACAGGTGGTGAGTGGGTAATAGAATTTCAATCTATTTAACATAATCGTAGTATATTGTGCAATTCCCAGAAATTGTATGGTATTATTTTAATAAGTGAATTAGCAAAAGTGAGCACTTCACAATTTTCACTGTTAATTATTTAAAGTACTATTTAACTTCATTGACCATGTTGGTCACAGGACATGTATTATTTACATTCCAAGCACATTATTAACAAATGAGAAATAAAATTTCAAAAATTCTTTACTTTTGAATCAACCAACGAAAAAGGTATAATGCAACTGATAATTGGGCCCTTCATACAAGCACTGAAATTACTCTTATATGTGAAACTATGTAGAGGATATTAATCCAGCAACATCGCCACTCTGGCATGGGATCACATCCAATGACCTAGGTCTGTGTGATCCAGTTAGAATAGTCATGCCCTTAATAAACATCTTATTCCTTCTGGCTGAAATATAAATCTTTAATCCCTCTGTCTGGAATATGGACATGCCTTTAGTACACCTTTAATCCCAAAGAATGACTTCTAACTGAGTAGATTAAATGCGAGAGAGAGAGAGAGAGAGAGAGAGAGAGAGAGAGAGAGAGAGAGAGAGAGAGAGAGAGAGAGAGAACTACTTAACTACTTAAAAGCAGCACATGAAGAGATTTAGACAGTACAGTACTGCACAGTACTGAGGAGTGGAGTAAAGTAGAGTACAGAAACACCATAAAGTTCATGCAGTCAGGTTGAGTTCCGGCAGTTTGGTGTGGTTCAGTTAATGAAGTTCAGGGGCAAATTTTCCAAGCACAACAATTCAGTGATAATACTAGAAAAGTCTTTCTGAAATAGTTAGCTTGGAGAGGAGTTTTACACCAGAATAGCTGAGTTGAAGCAGCAAGGCAAAGTTTAGTAAGAACTAGATAGGGTGAGTTTATTCAGCAGTAAGTCTAGGAGGCTAAAAACATCATAGGATAGCTTAGCAGACAGAGGCTGGAAACTGATGCCTTCACTGTCCAGGCTTGCAGAAAATAGATTGTATGGAGACTAGAAGCTTTCAGGCCTAAGCCTAAGGATATTTAGATAGAAACACTATGAGTTCACCCAAAGCCACTATTTGTAAAGCTTGGCTATGACCTTTATCTCATTCCATTATCTAAGGAAATAAAAACAACATTTACCACAGAATTAATATTCTATATCCTACATTTTCTGTTCATATTACATGGCCTCTTACATGTCCATAGATGAGTTGCTACAATTCATCCCAGTAATTTTTTTTTTTTGCTTTTTGTGCAAATGTATCATAGAAACATGCATGTACAAGTAACATTAGAGTACGTATTTCACTTCACATGGACAGTGGTAAACATGACTAGCTGCTTTTATGATAGTGTTGTCAATAACAGATGTTTAACATATTTCCAGAAATGTGAGCAATATCGGGTACTTAAGCTAAGAGCTTCTGAATTGTTACCAATGTTCAATTAATATAAAAACCAAGGGAAACATGAGATGTTTGGTGTATGTACACACATTAAATGCCGTCTTTTGTCCTGTTTACTAGGATTGTATGTAGGAAAAATATTATCAATATATACTCTAATGAAAATAAAAATTAATTTTCTTCGATTAAAAAATCACTCCGCCAGGCATTGTGGTGGCACATGCCTGTAATCTCAGCACTCTGGGAGGCAGAGGCAGGCAAATCTTTGTGAGTTTGAGGCCAGCCTGGTCTACAAAGTGAGTCCAGGACAGACAAGGCTACAATGGAGAAATCCTGTCTCAAAAAAACAAATCAAATCAAATCAAAATAAAACACCACAACAAAAAAACCCACCAAAAAGTCATTCCAGGAAATCACTACAGAAAGCATTACGTACAAAGTAGTACATGTTCTGATCCTATCTCTGAATGTATAAGGTAACCAATATTTTCATATAAAGATCACTGGGAGAAATGAGTCAGAGCCATCTGAATGGATGTACAAAAAATTGTTGTACTTTTTGCTGCTCATCATCCAAGGAATAATTGTGTAGTGTATTACCTGGAATTGTGATCCCATGTTTCAAAGTTGTACATTCCTTTCCTTTCTTATGGGCCACAAGATAATATGTATAAAAATTAGATTATTCCACTCTTGAATCTAAAGTGAATGACAAAAGGAAGTTATGATAGTTAAAAGTAGTTTAGTTTACATACTACTATATCTAGAAGTAACACTTTTTTTCCAGAGGAGGTGGGTACTTGGAAATATTGACGATTCCATCAGAGACAGATTTTTCATTTTTAAAAATTTATTTATTATAATTTATTCACATTACATCCCAATTATTATCCCCTTTCTCTTATCTTCCAGTTCCCACTCTCCCTTTCCTGCCCTATTCCCCTTCCCTAGAGACCTGACATATGGGAGGCCTCCTCCCGAACTGTCTGATCACAGTCTATCAGGTCTCTTCAGGGTAGCCTGCATCCCCTTCCTCTGATTTTTCTGAATAATGAATTATTGTATATCCAATGCTTTCTTGTATTCATAAGTCTATATGCCAGTATAACATTTTAATGAATCTGTTTGTATTGCCTAGAATATTTACAATATTTTACTATTACTACACTGTAAAACACTGTTATACTCCATACAATATTTCCTGCTATCTTTATAGTAATAATGCTTAACAAGGTGTTTATTGTGCCTTCTAGAGATCTCAGGAATGTATCATACATTTGACATAATAACCCCTAAATATATAATTAAAATTTCCCAAAGAGCATTATTATTTTTATTTTGGGAAATGGATCATGTTTTCCCACAGGAAGAAAAAAAAAAAAAAAAACGTAAGAAAATGGTTGGTCATAATAGTTAAAGCTTGATGTAGAGACTATGAAGTTAACTTTTTTTAAGGTTATATAATTTTTCAGTAATTTGTTTATTTAAATGGTTCTATATAAAATATCAGACAGATACAGATTAACATATGTCAATTTCTACTAAAAATAGTAACTAAAAATCTCATCAGAATTTTTCAGTTTTTTATTATGTTTTCATTCTTTGATAAGTTCACACATGGATATCCAATATTTGGGACATTTTATTTTATTTTTTAATTGTTTTTACTAATTTATTCAGATTACTTCTCAATTGTTATCTCATCACTTGTATTCTCCCGTTCCACCCTCCCTCCTGCTTTCACCCTATTCCCTCAGCTATTAAAAACAAGGTAATCATAATGTTCTACTTGTAGGTTTCTAGGACCCTCTGGATCCTTTTACTTTGCTATTCTCCCATGCTTCTCTCATCTAGAGTCCCAATAGGATGTCCTCCCCTCTGTCCAATGGTCAGAACATTCTCCACAGTTGAGTGGAGAGTGTGATATGACTTTCTCACGTACTCTGGTGCCTCACATTTGACCATGTCTCCTGGAGGGGGAGACCTGGTGGCACTCAGAGGAAGGACAGCAGGTTACCAAGAAGAGACTTGATACCCTATGAGCATATACAGGGGGAGGTAATCCCCCTCAGGAACAGTCATAGGGGAGGGGAATAAGGGGAAAATGGGAGGGAGGGAAGAATGGGAGGATACAACGGATGGGATAACCTTTGAGATGTAACAAGAATAAATTAAAAAAAAAAAAAAGGAAATCCCAAAATTTGTGGACAAATGGATGGATCTACAAATGATCAGACGGAGTGAGTTATCTCAGAAGCAGAAAGACTCACATGGTATATACTCACTTATAACTGGGCACTAGCCCAATAGACATACACCATGAAAGTTTTCACTTACGAGGAGATTGGGATAGATGTGAGGACATCGTACTGTGGCTCTAGGTAAGAGAAATATTGGAGAATGGGGAAATAGAAGGATCCAGAGGGTCCTAGAAACCTATAAGAAGAACATTGTGTCTGGTGGATCAGGGCCCAGGGGCGGGTCTGCTCAAACTACTGCACTAACCAAGGACAATACAAGTAGTAATCATCTAACCCCTACTCTGATTTGAGGCATTTTAATCTGTCATTATCTCTCATCCCTACTATCGCTCATTTCAATTTCTAACTCCAATAAATCCCTCATGGTCTATATTGCATGCCGGTTCTAACTCCTAATTCCTAGACTGTTTTGGTTAATTTGTAGCAAGTCAGAAAAAGAACATTAGATGGAATAAAAGATGAAAAGAGAAAAAAGGGAATGGGAATTGCCAAACCCATGTGATACGTAAACAGATAGGGTAATACTGGAGAGAAAATATTTAAAAAGAAATGGGGGTTAGGAGATAGATAGGAGGAATGAGTGGGGAGGAGGTTTAATGAAGGACTATGGATAGTTCATGGATTCTTGGAGAGAGGACATAATTTTCTTCAGTAACATAGGCACTGACAAATTACACATATTCCAGTAAACATCCCTTCAATTATGCTCATGAAGACAATCCTAATTAAACTCAGTGGGTCAAAACAAAAGTAAAAAAAAGGTAGGTTTTTAGAACTTTAATCTTTCATTTCTTCCTTCTTTCCTTCCTTTTTTCCATTCCTACTCCATATTCTCTTTTTCTTCCTATTCCTTTGACAGGACCTTATGAATCGCAGACTTTCCTGAAACTCACTATGTACCTGAGGGTTAACTTGAATTTTTGAATTTTTGATACTCTTGCATCCAAGCTATAGTGCTAGAATTAATACCCAGTTGGTTTGAATGGTACAGTGCACAGATTTCTTGGTTTTACACATGCTAGGCAAATACTCTATCAGCTGTTCTTCATTCCAGTGGGGTTTAATTTTGACTCTGTTTCTTATTCCTTTTCTCTGAGGTAAATTATTCAAGTCTTATAACCTGTTATGAAATGTTTGTTAGAGCAATGTTACACGTAGTATTATAACATCAGAAAGTGCGATATAAGTATCATAAACTTAGTAAGGATAAGCATGATTTAGCCCAGGTTGGCCTCGAACTCATGATCCCCCTGCCTCTGCCTCCTTCAGCAAATCCTACACGAACTCTGGTGCCCTATATATGACCACGTCCCTTTGATGGGGAGGCCTGGTGGCACTCAGAGGAAGGATAATAGGCTATCAAGAAGAGATTTGATACCCTATGATCATATAGTGGGGGAGGAGGTCCCCTTCAGTCAGACATAGGGGCAGAGAATAAGGTGAAAGCGGGAGGGAAGGAGGAGAGGGAGGGCACAAGGGATGGGATAACAATTGAGATGTAATATGAATAGATTAATAAAAAAGTAAAAAAAAATATGAATGCTTTATCATTTAAATAATGCTTAGAAAAAGTCAGAACTGTATACTATAGATTTCTTCATTTTGTTTTATATATTGTTATTAATTACTTTGTTTATTTACATTACATCCTGTTCATACCCCCATTTCTCCTGTGCCCCAAGTCTAACCCTTCTTCTGTGCTTATCTCCCCTTCCTTATTCCTGAGAAAAGGGTGGCCTTGCCATCCACCCACCCCAGCTGATCCAGTAGCATCAGGACTGAGTACATCCTATTCCTTTGTGGTGAGGCAAGATAGTCTCACTAGAAGGAAGTGATAAAAAAGTTAGCAAGAGAGTCAATGTCAGAGATAGCCCCCACTCCCATTAATAGAGGACTCACATGAAGCCTGAGTTTCCCATTGGCTGCATCTGTGTAGGGGCCTACGTCCAGTCCATAAATGGCCCTTGGTTGGTGCTTCCATTTCACAAGCCTCTCTGGACCCTGCTTAGTTGGCTTTATTGGTCTTCTTGTGGAGTTCCTGTCACCTCCAGGTCCTTTTCTCCTTGCCTCTACTTTTTCACAAGACTCCCTATGCATCACTCAATATTTGTCTGTGAGGCTCAGCATCTGTTTCAAAGTACTGCTGGGTGGAGCCTTTCAGAGGATAGCTATGCTAGGCTCCTGTCTGCAAGCATAGTAGAGTATTGTTAATAGTGACAGGGATTGATTCTCTTGCAAGGGGTGGGTCTTGTGTTGGGCCAGGCACTGGCTGGACCTTCCTTCAGTCTCTGCTCTACCTTCTCTATCTTAACACCTGCACATATTGTAGATTTCTTTTTGTGGTAAAAGTATAGATGATCATCAAAATGAAATATCGAAGTAAATTGCATCCCTATGTTAAAGGTAATAAACAAAGAAACTGAAGAGCAGAAGGATTAACATTTGCTCAAAGACACACAATTATTACATCCTTACAGTAGCCAAGAAATATAAATATCTAAACTATTCATAAGCTATGAAGATAAAGAAAATACATTGCATGAATTAGAATGTTATTTAGTCATAAAAGAATAAAACCTGGCCATTGTTGTGCAGTGGATGAATCTGGAGGTCATTATGTTAAGTGAAAGAAGCAATACTAATTAAGACAAAGGTCTTATAGTCTCTTTCACATAAGTAAACAAGCAAAAAACAAACAAACAAACAAACAAAAAAAAAAACAGGATACCATGCAGGTTGAGAGTAGACTATTAATAGATAGATCCAAGTCTTGGGACAGCTTAGCAGAGACAGCACTGGAAAAAAGTTGATTGCTAGCTATGGTTACAGGTATATAGGAGTAAGAACTCCTAATCATTTATCATACCAATGTATAATTTTTATAGATAATAATTTAAATAAGCTAAAAGAAATATTTTGTTTCATCAAGAAGAAGGTAAGTGTTTAAGAAGACAGATTTGCTTATAGTTAGTTAAATGTTATAATATATGTATATATATGTGTGTGTGTATGAATATGTATGTACACACACACACACATATATATACACATATTTTTTCACATTGGCCTAATAATATGTATATTTTTTCTGGTTTTCCTTAGTATTTAAGTTTAACTAAATTCTTTCAAATCTCCATAAAAGTGTAAGCCAATTAAGCCCTTTTCTAAGTTGCTTTTGGCCATGGTGTTTCATCACAACAATAGTAACCCTAGCTGGGACACGGGTTTGCTATGTTTCTATGATGATTCCCTGAAAAATGACTGAAGAACAAGAGAATACAATATAGCCATTCAGAATAACAAATGTCATGATTTCCTATTAGCCATTGCAAGAGTTGCATGCCCACTACTATGCATAACAAATTCAATTGTGATGAGGATAGATAGCTAGTTGGAGTTTGTTCACACCTAAGACATGAGTTAGAATGAAAAGGGTTCATGTGCATAACATTCGTCATGTTAACCTCTGATTTTGTGGGGTAAAGTGAACAAAAGAGAGGACAAGTTAAAGATGTTGTCTTCCTATTTCTTATTGACAGTAGGGGTAAGTACAAATTAGATCTGTGATAGCATTCTGATGCTGGATCCAATAATCTAGGGCCCCTTGGAAGCATTGGAAACTGAGAAAAAAGGAAGATTTGTACAAGTAAGTGATAGAAGATACCTATACGATTGAAAGTTTAATAAAGAAGAGAAAATTCATGATTCAGTATGCATATGAGGACTTTCTTAATGCCCCAGTGTAGAAGAATATGATACTTCAGTAGTATACTGCCTCTGAGCTACTCAAATTAGGATAGTCATGTAAGCAAGAAATAAGAACCTCTTATGACCTAGGCAGTGAAAGCATGGGCATGGGGCCAGATAAGATCCATCTGAATACTCTGGAATAGAGAAAATGATTTGTAACTACATGCAGCTCCTTGAGAAAAAGGATGAATAATCTAAGAAGATACAAGGATAATTCAGTCCTTACTAGAACAGCACAATTTCCCACATATAGTAGATACTATAAGATAAGAGAGGAGAGATTTGCATTACTAAGAGAATGAACCATGAAAGATGTGGTGTTTGTTAACCAGTTCACTGGGTGGGACAGGCCTGTACTCACTGAAAAATGTAGAGGGAAGTTATGTGAGCAAGGATTCCAGTATTATTATGGCTGTTTGGTAAAGCCCAGTGGAAGATGAGATATTCATGAGTTAAGAGGCCTTTGAAAGACTTGAGTAACAGAGTAGCCTCTTAATTGGTACAGAGAAAATCAGAAAGAGATGAGAAAGGGGATGTGTCCTGGTCATTGGAGGTCAAAATATATAAGCTTTTCTTTGATCCAGAAGTACTAGAGTTAAATGAAGAGAAAGCAAAGTGCTGTGCCAGTCAGCCTCTGGAAGGCTTTATAACCCGAAGAATGCTTTGAAAATGCATAAATGATGAAACAGCACAGGTTAAAGGGAATGTGCTTGCCTCATGGATGGGCAATTATCCCCTGAAACTATGCACTGTACTCTGCCATAAGAGAATGTGCCAGAGATATAGACTGTTCATATAGATCTCAGGCCTCTCAGAAGACACCTGAGGCTAAGGGGAATTCAATGGCAGTGGGTTTGATTATTTTTGGAGGGATGACTTTTATTTCAGTGTCAGGGTCCAAATCTGGGACCTTGCAATTGCTAGGCAAGAACATTAGGTTTAGATTTAGGGTTAGGGTTAGGCAAGAATGTTAGCATTGAACTAAGCTATCTATTCAATACTTGCACCCTTGAAAATTTTTTATAATAAATAATCTGCCAGTGTGTCTGATGTACTATTATTTTCAATTGATGAGCACTCGTGCTTATTTTTTCTATCTGGTAGATTTATTATTTGCATTAAATGAGATATTATTGATGCATACTTCTTATTATCACTCACAATTCATGATCAATAATGATTAGTATGTGGTCCTTCCCCCTCCTCTTCTTCATCCTTTTGGATTATTTATTATGGAATGTAAATATATATCAGTACCTGATATACTAGCTTACTAGGCAGTGAACTTGTATAATGTGAATATTGGAAACACTGCTTGCTAGTCCTTGATCATGTTACTATCTCTTTTGGTTCTAGGTCTTCCTTTATAAAAGGTAAAAGGGTTACACAAGTTAAAAGCCTTTACAATACTTATGAAATTATTTGATTGTATTTAATAGAGGGAAAGGGAGACGGAGGAATAAAGAAGAGAGAATGTTCAATTCTTTTTAAATTTTATTTTATTAATATATTCATATTACATCTCAATGGTTATCCCCTCCATTGTATCCTCCCATTCCTCCCTCCCATTTTCCCCTTACTCCCCTCCTGTATGACTGTGACTGAGGGGGACTTCCTCCCCCTGTATATGCTCATAGTGTATCAAGTCTCTTCTTGGTAGCCTGCTATCCTTCCTCTGAGTGCCACCAGGTCTCCCCATACAGGGGACATGGTCTAATATGAGGCACCAGAGTCCGTGTGAAAGTCTGACCCCACTCTCCTCTCAACTGTGGAGAATGTCCTGTCCATTGGCTAGATCTGTGTAGAGGTTTGAAGTTTACGGCCTGTATTGTCCTTGGCTGGTGCCATAGTTTGAGCGAAACCCCTGGGCCCAAATCTGCCTATCATAATTTTCTTCTTGTAGGTTTCTAGGATCCTCTGGATCCTTCAGCTTTGCCATTCTTCCATGCTTCTTTCATCTAGAGTCCCAATAGGATGTCCTCCCCTCTGTCCCAGTTTTCTGGTTAGTGAAGACTTTCATGGGACATGCCCCTTGGGCTAGTATGCAGATATAAGTGAGTATTTACCATTTAACTCTTTCTGATTCTCAGTTAACTCACTCATTATGATCATTTCTAGTTCAATCCATTTGTAAAACACACACCATGGTGTTATGCATTTAGTACAGTACACAAAATATAGATTTTGATAAGATGTTGAGTTTAAGGTTTTTTTTTTTTAATGAGCCACTACACCAGCCAGGATTGCTATCACATGTTTGTAATCCTAATATTTAAAAAAAAAGAAATTAAGGAAGGAAGACTGTATAATTAATACCATCCCAGGATATAAAGAAAAAAAATATTTTAAAAAGACCTAATTGCTGAAGACACTGTGTTTAACCTACATGACAGGGAAATCAGGCTAGGGCTGATCTGGATGTCTGGGTTTTTTGTTGTTGTTGTTGTTGTTGGTTTTTTTGGTTTTTTTTTTTTTTTTTGTTTTTTTGTTTTTTTTTTTTTTTTTGTTTTTGGCTTTCTTTGTCCTGGAAATTGTTCCTTAAACTTATAGAATAAGAAATGGAAAAAAAGAAAGCATCTTCAACAAATGGTGCTTGTCTGATTAGATGACTACATGTAGAAAAATACAAATAGATCCATATCTATCACCCTGCACAAAACTACTGTCTGAATGGATTAAAGTCCTCAACATAAAACCAGCCACACTAAATCTGTTAGAAGAAAAATTGGGGAAGAGCCCTGAGCTCATTGGCACAGGAGACATTTTCTTGAACAGAACACCAACAACTCAGGTTCTAAGATCAACAAAGAATGAATGGGACTTTATGAAACTAAAAAGCTTCTGTAGGCAAATGACACTGGCAACAGAACAAAAATAGCCCACAGACTATAAAAATGTCTTCACCAATCCCATATATGGCAAAGGGTTACTATCCAAAATATATAAAGAACTCAAGAAACTAAACACTACCAAACCAAATAACACAATTAAAAATGGAGCACAGAATGAAACAGAGAATTCTCGACAGAGGAACATATAATGGCTAAGAAATAGTTAAAGAAATGTTCAACATCCGTAGTCATCAGGGAAGTGCAAATCAAAATGACTCTGAGATTCCATCTTACAACTATC
Source organism: Acomys russatus (assembly GCF_903995435.1). Taxonomy (NCBI): domain Eukaryota; kingdom Metazoa; phylum Chordata; class Mammalia; order Rodentia; family Muridae; genus Acomys; species Acomys russatus. The sequence goes on along the minus strand of NC_067169.1, from coordinate 75,411,624 downwards.
CTAATCGCTGAGATAAAAACACAAGTGAAAGCACATACTAGCTAGAAAGGGGAACACTCCTCATTTACTGTTGGGAATGTAAACTTGTACAATCACTTTGAAAATCAATCTGGTGTTTTCGTGAGAAACTGAAAATAATTTTACCCCAAGACCCACCCATACCACTTCTCACCATATACCCTAAAGATGCTCCATCATTCAACCAAAAAATTTCCTCAAATACATTCACAGCATCTTTAGTCATAATAATTAGAATCTTGAAACAAGCAAGATGTCCCTCAAATGACGAATGAATAAAGAAACTATGGTACATTTACAAAATGGAATACTACTCAGCTATCAAAAAAAGGAAATCTTGAAGTTTGCAGGCAAATAGATGGAACTGAAAAGATCACCCTGAGTGAGTTAACCAAGACTCAGAAAGACATGTATGGTATATACTAACTCATAGCAGATATTAGCCATGTAATACATGATAAGCACACTGCAATATAGAGACTGTTGCACCAACAAAGGACCATGTATGGTGTGGACCTACACCCTCTGCTCAGATGGAGTAGATGGGCAGCACATTCTCACTGTGAGTCCTAAAATATGGGGAGTAGGGCCTACTTGTGACATGGACTTTGGCCCCCTAATATTGGTCACTTGCCCCTGGCAGGGCAACCATTCCAGGCCACAGAGGAATAGAGTACAGGTAGTACAGATGAGACTTGATAGGCCTAAGTCAGATGTTTGGGGAGGAGGCCTCCCCTTTCTGAGGACTAGAGGAGGGAGTGAAAGGGGTTGAGGGTTAGAAGGGGACTAGGAGGGGATGATAGAGGGGACTATAATCAAGATGTGAATAACTCAAACTGCAGAACAAGCAGGTAACTTATATTTCTAATCCCACTACTTGGAAATAGCTCTGAGACTGGTTGAGACATGAATGTCTAGACATAGACAATGCTTCTTGTTGGTTACAGAATCCCTATGAGTTATTATTAGATGCTATTCTTTGTATGGCATAGCTCTTCTGTGCAAAGAGCAGAGAATCAGCCTTAATTGTTCTGTGCATCCAGCACACCATATACATTTATAATTTTAGGACTGTATAATGCTTGTGAGAAATTTTTTGTTTTCAGAACAAAAGCCCCAGACACTGACGCTGGATGAGACCTGGCAGGATGTATTCCTCTCAGCATGCTGGACACTTTACATCATGCATCCTTCATGTTCCAGCAGCAAGTGCTTCAGTTGTTGTTCCTCATCAGAACAAGACAGCTCCCAGGCAACTTCAAGAAAGCTTCTGATCCCAAATTGGCCTAGCATTTCAGACTGTCCCACACAGGACTCTAATAAAGCCTGGAATTTCTCAACATTTAGAAACTGGACCACAAATGTTGGTCCTAGCTTGTTTTTCCATTTTCCCAATTTTGTTTGGGTCACTACATTGCTATTATTGGTCCCAAATCAGCTGGAAGAAACCTTAAGAGAATGATACCCCATTTCCATTAAGGGGTTTTGAGTAGGTTTCTGATTGCTTTCTTGAGCTATAGATGTTTATTTTCATTGGGAGTCAGTTATAAATTATTATTTGTCATATTCAGAGAGAAAACAAGATTGGGCTCAGGGATGTTTCTCTTTTCCTTTACCTTTCATTCTCAGTTTCAGAGATAGGGGTTGAAAATAATGAAGGGGAAATAGAGAAATATATAGGGATGATGAGACAAAAAGTAGATTATTAAGTCTATTCCTCAATTCTATTCCTTAATTGTTATTCAAAAGATTATTATCATTCACTGTTATAGAACTTTGTGTATTGATGCAAAATAAGCTTAATTTTGATACATTGGTATAGAATTCAAATTTAAGTTTGTTTTTCACAGTCATTATATATATATTTCTTCTCTAATACAAAGTATTTTGCCCATGAAACTCAATTATAATACAAGGTTTACTTCCAATACTTTGAAAGTGCTATCACAGACTGCTTAGGATAATTAAGTTATACAACTTAATTGTTAGTGGATCCAATCTTGGTCATACCAATTACCAGTCTATTTTTATCACAAGAATGTACATCCTAGGAAGAACGGATAGATATGATTCTATAAATAGATAAGGCAAAATAGATAAGGTCTTCAAAAACCTCAGAGACATGCAAATTATAGCATTTAAAAATGGTTTTATGAGGCATCAGAGTACTTGTGAAAGTCATACCCCACTATCCACTCAACTGTGGAGAATGTTCTGCCCATTGGCTAGATCTGGGTAGGGGTTTAAAGTTTACCGCCTGTATTGTCCTTGGCTGGTGCCTTAGTTTGAGCGGGACCCCTGATCTGCCTATCATAATGTTCTTATTGTAGGTTTCTAGAATTCTCTGGATTCTTCTATTTCCCCATTCTCCATTACTTCTCTCACCTAGAGTCCCAATAGGATGTCCTTCCCTCTGTCCTAGTTGGAGGGGGAGAACTGGTGGCACTCAAAGGAAGGATAGCAGGTTACCAAGAAGAGACTTGATACCCTATAAGCATATATAGGGGGAGGAAATCCCCCTCAGGAACAGTCATAGGGGAGGGGAATAAGGGGAAAATGGGAGGGAGGGAAGAATTGGAGGATATAAGGGATGGGATAACCATTGAGATGTAACAAGAATATATCAATAAAAAATAAAAAAATAAAAATAAAAATGGTTTTATTATTTTAAAGATTCACAGACAGTGAGACAGGTTAACTCCTGGTAACACCTAGCCTATCTCAAAGAGGATGATGAGCATCAAAGAACCTCCTTATGTTGATGGCTTTAAACGTGGCAAAAAAGTCACTGGGCAAAATGTCTTCATTTCTATCACTGACAGAATTCTGCATTAAAAGGTGCAAGCTTGGATGCAGGCAGAGTAGTTGGCTAAACTCTGTCAAGACAGGGTAAGCAAGTCTTCAACAGTCCCTGCCTCACAAATATGTCTGTCAGATATATTGGGCCAGAAGTCTGAAGAAGATACTCCAAATTAATAGAGAGTTTTGGGTGGCTATCCAGGTAGAAAATTGTCTCTGTCATCTTTTCATTTGGAAAGCTACTAACCTGCATTCCCGGCATACTCAGGTAATCAATTTTATTCCTTCTCAAGTCTCTGATGGAGCTGAAGACCAGGTAGCTTAGTTTTACAATGAAGCTTAGTTGTTTAAGGGTTAAGATGTTTTTAGGTCTAGGTAGATGGTTTAAGTAGATAATGACAGGATGTGATGGAGGTTAATTTACATTCAGAACTTTAGATGCACCAAGATAGGATAGATGTATTCTTCAAGGCTATCAAATACTAATAGTCAAAACACTAAGTATGTAACATCTATATAATTCCTGATTGTGTCATGGTTATTCTTGCTATAGGTAGTTTATTGCATATATGTGAACTAATACAAATGTATATGTAAAAAATAAAATTTTTAAATTAAAAAAATGTTTTATTATTTTAATAATTCATTGACAGTGAGACAGGTTATCTCCTGGCAATATCCAGCCTACCTCAAAGAAGATAACAAAAACCCAAAAACCCTCCTTATGGTTGAAGAATAGATAGTTTAATTTTACCATTAAGCTTAGTTCTTTAGGGACTAAGCTGTTTTTAGGTCTAGATAGATGTTTAAGTTGATAGTGAATAGATATGATAGGCATTGATTTACATTCTTAATTTTAGATGCACCTAGATAGGAAAGATGTTATCTTCAAGACTTTCAAATGTAAATAGCCAGAACACTATCATTCTTTATTGTTTCATGGTTTTTCTTGCTGTGGATAGTTTATTGTATATATGTGGGATAATATAAATGTATATGTAACAAATAAAAATTATAAAAAGAAATGCTATAGTATATACAAAATGGTAGGCTAGCTGAAAGAAGGAATCCCTGATTCAGCTTCGAAGAAATGACAATCTCTAATAAAGTGGGACTTTGCATTTTTTTTTTCTTTTTGGACTTCGCATTTTTGCATCCCCCAGTCTCTTGAAAGGAACTATTCACATATGTTCTGTAAGTAAGCTCAGCACACACATTGGTTCACCAAATTGGACTTTTGGTGGAATCATTTTTTTTCTTTCATTGTTGCTTTACCTGGAATGAATACACAATTGTTTACACCTCCTCTCCAAAAGTTAGTTCTACACAGATTAACAGAATATAACATAGTCCTTCCTTTGAAATTATGATGGGCTCTAGCCTCATTCATGAGTGGACAACTGCTTTCATGAAAGTCCTATTTCGCATATTGTGTTAAATCCAGGCAAGCTAAAGGATACCAGAGGTTACTTCCCTAGTTTAAAATTTAAGCATGTGCCCATAGGCATTGGTGACATATCTGGATAAACATCACTGTAGCAAAGGTGGGCAGACCACCAGTGATGCCAGTGTTCAGCCACTAATTCACTCCCATTTCATAAGATTATAAAAAAAATTAAAAGCTTCTGTAAAAGCAAAGAGAATCAGAGCTGGCTCTGCACCAGGCCCTGTAGCTATGCTCATGAATCATTGTTGCTTCTCCTCCTGGGTACAAGCCCACTCCGGAATCCATGCCACCTGTTGTTGCTGCTGTTTTCTATTTAAGCTTCTCTTTTTTGTAAAGAGTGTTTTCATCTCTGATTGACAAGCTTTTTAGTTTTTAAAACTTTTTTAGGAAAGCTGTCAGATGAGGATCAAATGCAGATCTTTGTTTCCAGTAATGCACCAAGAACTCATTAGGCCACACAATGTGATAGGAGACTGTAACTCTATATTTAAGTGCTGACTGGAAGTTAGATTAGATTAGGCAAGATTTATCAGCCAGACACACCTTGTCCCAAACACTTGAATGTTTTTTTGACCTTTAAAAACATCTTTAAATATCTTTGTCTAGTGAATAACTTGAAAAATAAGACTGGTTTCTTACTTCCTTTTCAAATTTACTTCCTGGTCTCATATTTTCAGCATCTTCTACAAACCATTCTTACTGTCTGAAAATTGTTTTGTTTTAGATGAGTTTTGTAAAAGAGACAGAGTGTCTGTGAAATTATATTATGTACATTTCATGTGCATGAAGCAGCTCCTTCAGTTTCAAGTTTAATTGGTCATCTTACAAAAATATGCAATGGAAAATATCTTTTGCTAAGATGTCAAAGTATGTAGAGATAATTTTTTGTAGTGGAAATAGCTAACTCTCTAGAGAATTCCAAGATAGAATTTCACTGTCAGGAAAAAGGATACACATTAAATTTAGTAGATTTCTTGAAATGATTTCTGTTGTTTTTCTTTATATGGCTTCTTAGGATGAGTACGTGATGGCTGTAAACCACTCAGGTCTATGTTTCTGAGACAGGCGTTCATTTGATATCCATGTAAAATTTTATTGACCTATTATCTCCATGTAGAGATATGAAATGCTGTTCCCACTGTAAGGAACAATGGCATCCTTACAACATGCTTTCAAAAGGGAATTATCTTAATCTTCATATGATTTCCATGCAGTAATGGTGTGTATGCAAAGAAAGACGAGAATCCACTATTATTTTCTTCATAATGCTTTGGAAAGCTGACAAAAATAGTGGGAATCTGTATGTACTACCATCCTAAACTTTTGGTTTTTAACATGATTTTCTCCTTAATATAGATATTTGAGTATTTCTTGGTCTACAAAAAGATATGGTTGGTGTCTTCCAAGTGCTATCAGGCTGCTAACTACAATCCAGTTCTTTCACTGAATTTTCTTTTCTATATCTTTAGGAACATGGGACAGAAAAGACAGATGATTATATGAATTTCTCTAGTCTTTCATGTCACTCAGATATTACATACCAACGCTAGTATTTCTCTTTAAATAAAATGTTTTATCAATACGAAAGCATTTTCTATATCTCTTTCTCTCCCCATCTACTTATCTCTTTTTCTCTATATACAGCATACGATGGTCTCCATTGAATACTACACTAAGTGACTTCAGTGTTAAAAATAACTCTTCTTTCTTCACATAGTAGCAGAGAATTCTGGAATCTTTCTAAGGTCTTGCCTATATTTAACATCCTCATTCTCCTCACCTACATGTCAGGAAAAGAAAAAAAGAATACTGTGTTACTGCCATAGCATGAGCACTCTAATAGGACCAACTAATGCCATTTTATAATTTGAAAATTGCTGTGAATGGGACAATCATATCTCAACAGTAAAAATTTACATTACTAAAGACAACACCTTTCATGAAAGAGATTTTGCTGAGAATTCTTGTTTTGGTGCAGGAAGCATATCAACAATAGTTCTGAAATCTAGTACCAACAAACTCGGAAAGAAACCATAATAAGAACAGAAGAGAAACATGTACTGTGAAACCTCACACCACTAAATATATTTTACTCAAGTTGCAGTGTAGATGTCTAAGACTTCACAGAGGTGAATTCTTTCTGTTTCTTAAATTTTTACTTTAGTAAGTCAAAATAATAATAATAAGTTAATATTAATAAGTTAACATATTTCAATACAGTCAAAAGTATATATTACTGGTCACTTTAAGTAGACTCATTTAAACATTTGGTTTGTGTCTCTTCAAAAAAATCAGAAAAGAAAATGAACTGAAAACCAAAAATCACATATTGTAAAACATGAGACCAAGTTTTATCAGAATTTTGGGGCCTCACCTTGTTCTTCTAGGAAATGATTAGGTGAACATAATGAGTTGTGCCAATTTATATTCATCTATCTCTATCAATCTGTGATCTAATAAACTTGACAATGTTACTTGAAGTTTTTCATTATTTTATCTTGATGCTACATATGAAAAATAAGTGCATGTTTACCATGCACTTACCCAGCCTTTCATGTCATTTAATGATTGTCTATGGCCATCCCACCCTGAATGCGCCTGATTTCATAACATCATTTAATGGCAAAAGTACCAGAGAAAAGATTCACACTTCTATCTGGTGTTTATAAATTTTCATTGATTTTAAAATGATAGTCCACCTTCTTCATAACTTTAATGGTAGCTTTCTGGAGCTTCTATGTAATTCTCTGTAATTTCTTTCTCACATTACCTTCATATTACCAAAATGACCACTGAGCAGTGGACCTTACCACTTTGGGAATAATGAAGCTGATGAAGAGTTGGAGGCTAAGAAAACAAGTGACTACAATTGTTCCAATTTTTCTTCACACTTCCTATGAGTTGTATTAGAGGTCACAAAGAAGAGTTACTTGAAGTAGAAGGCCTGCTAGTTTTAAAGGAATAAGAAATTTTATTCCCTGAGATTGTCAAAATGTACTGGAAAGCGAACTTACAACTGTGGTCTGAAAAATGTTTGCTTCTACATACAGTTGGACGAAGGGGATTTTTTCAATATATCTGGCAGGAAAATGTAACATATGTATGTTCTTTTCAACCTTTTAATACTGGTCTGGAATTAAATCATCTGTCATATATTACAAGTTGTTTAAAAGATATGTTTTCTTTCTTTCCAGTTACATTTTATACCATTCTCCTTTCCTTGGTCTCAGTAGTCTCATTTCCTATAGTCTATAAGCTTGCTCACTCATACTGTTTTCTCATACAGTACAATGATGAACATTGCCTGTGGGGCACTAAAAAGCCTGTAATAAGGTTTTCATAACCATTTTATTCAGATAAATCTTGTATGCTCTTTGTTCTCAAGTTGTCAGCATTTTTACAACCTGCCTACCACTATGACATGAATAACTCTCGGTTACATTGTTGTATTTCCTAATGTATTTTTACCATAGGAGTCATCCTCTTCTGCATTAGGTTAAGCCACATGAACATCAAATATCATGGCCTTTAATTCTAGCCATACTTCTATGAGTCTTCATTTCTTATCATCTATTCTGTCCTCATTCTTCAAAACAGACTCATTACCTAACTACCTAATAAAAATGTCCTATGGAGAAGTTAACACATACATAAAAATTAGCATGCCATCAAGCTGGCTTTTCTCCTTCTTTCCAATGTCAATTAGTGACACAGTCAGTTCTTTCAGTTTTCAGGGACAAAACCCCTGAGGCCTTCATTGGCTTATCACTTAATTTTAGCTTACATGCTATCAGTAAAATCTCTTGACTCTAATTGTAAATATTGATTTCTTCTTACCATTTCCATTGTTACTATATGGCTTATATCATTTTTACCTCTTAGCAAGATCTCTGCAAAACAGCCCCAATTCATTTCCTTGCTTTCACCCTTTTCTTACCTGAAAAAAAATCTATAGCAAAAATGACAAGGTTAAAATACAAATCTGATTGTGTCACTAGTCTATTTTTTTAATATTGAAAGTGAAAAGCCATGAGTTAACAATGACCACCGAGGCATTGTTGTCATCTTTTATTTAATGTTTTATTAAGTGACCCTTCTTTCACTAGCATTGCAGAAACATTGACCTAAAAACTAACTTGTTATTTAGGTATGCCAGACATTTTCTCCCTTCAGGCTTCATATTTGCTGTTCCATTCACCTTAAGCAGCCCTCCTCTAATAGCGTTTTGTTTCAAACTCATTTTGGTTTTGGCACTAAACTCACTTAAAATCACAATTATATTCCATATCTGAGGATATCTGTGGCAAATAGTTGATGAAAAAATGAACAAACAACTTGAACATTTTCAAGGTTGTATTTTAAAACCAAATAGATACTATACGTGGCACTTAGTTAGGTGAATGTCTTTTTCGACCTGAAATAGAGAGTAAGTTCCTTAAACATAAGTGTACATTCTGAAAATTAAGAAAAAAAACAACAGTATTTTATTTCTAGAAAGAAACATTGACATATATATTGGTTAGATTCAAGAGAAGCATCTGTATTTAACTTCAGGAACAAAAGCAGATAAATTAGTTTTTAATTATTTTAAGTTTTTTAGAAGTTTCATATGTTCACTATTGATAACATTATTTCTAGTGTGAATTCAATCTTGAAGTCAACAAAATAACAGTTGAGGATATAATTCATTCATAAAATGAGATGCTATTCGCCCTAAGGAAAAGAATTAGAATATTTTTTAAAGAGCACAGGGTTTATTAAATATAACTGTCAATATCTCTGGCCTGCTGAGCTCCTGGGGCCACTTCCAAGGGAGCTGCAGGCATCTCAGGTTGTGGTTCTCCCTTAAGAATTATTTAGGGCAGATCCTTCTCTCAGGCAGCATGCAAATGGGGAGCCATTGTACTGATGACAAAGTTCCCCTGTCCTTAGCCTTCATCTCAAGAATCAAGTAATGGGCACAGGATGAAAGTCTCCTATAGAAACAAATAAGGTGCAGTGATTCCAGCAGCATGGTCCCAGGAAGGGAGGGATGGAGAGGAAGAGAAAGAGGCTGGTAGGTAGGAAGGGAAAACATACAAGAAGGAATCATTTGTCCTGGGCAGTGTCTGCTGGGTCTCAGGCAACAAAGAGGTCAGTGTTGGGGCTGAATTACCAGCTAACAAGTCCTAGGTTAAGGGGCAACCAGGATGGTAGAAGTGTATGTGGCCTGTGTTTTTGAGTATGGCAAAGGCACCAGCTCTGACCTCTCTTATACTCTGTTTAGTGTAGTGCTGGCAGCCCTCCCTTCCAGAAACAAAGGAGAGTATTTCAGAGTTGACTTTGGGAAGTTAAACAATCCATGTCTCCAACTCCTCTACCATTCCATCCTCTTGCCAGTCTGCAGTAAATAGCTAGTCCATGTCTAAATAAATAGTAAAATATCTCCTAAATATTGTGTGTTGTGGGAGAACGTAGCAAAAAGGCAATTAGAGTTCCAGCAGCACTTGGATCAAGCTTCTGACAGCAAAGGACTGGGAAGGCAGGAAGCCCTTTCCACTGGTATTAGGAAGCCTTCAGGTGGCAGCTGATGGAGCCTAGCTCTTGCTGGCTAGTGTGAGGAAAGGATGAGAAACTTTTCTGTTAACCAGCCTTTATGACTTCCACATGAAAGGAGGGAAGGGATATGGTTAGAAACATCTACTTGCTTAACAGGGAGCAACGCAAGGCATCCACCCCCAAAGCCATGACATAGCAGACCAGAAGGAGGAAGTCAGAGCAGTTGTCATCAGCAAAGAGAGTCCCATATCTGGATGACATCAGGCAGCAAGAAGCTCTGCAACAACAGCGGTGCCAGTCATTGAAAGGCAAAGAACTGAGGCTTAATATTCTGCTCTTGCAGGTTCCGGTAGAGTTCCTCATCCTTACTTTTCAAGGTGGAGTACACCTTTTCCATCTTGTAGGTGGTGCTGCATTGGGAGTCATCCAGGCTCTTGATGAACTTGTCCTGCATCTCATCCATAGGTTGTTTTTTTTCTCTATTTCTTTTTTTATTAATATATATTTTATTAATTTATTCATATTACATCTAAATTGTTATCCCATTCCTTGTATCCTCCCATTCCTCCCTCCCTCCTGCTTGCCCTCTACTCCTCTCCCCTATGACTGTGACTGAGGGGGACCTCATCCCCCTGTATATGCTCATAGGGTATCAAGTATCTTCTTGGTAGCCTGCTTTCCTTCCTCTGGGTGCCCCCAGGCCTCCCCATCCAGGGGACATGGTCAAATATGGGACACCAGAGTTGGTGTGAAGGTCTGTTTCAATGTGCTCTTCCCACTTGCTTTTGGGATCAGTGGTAAAAGTATAGTGTGGTGGTGGTGGGGGGTACAACTCATTCATTCCCTGCACATAAATTATGTCAGGGTTGAGCTTGGCATAGATGAATAGGATCTGCTCTACCACCTCCCAGTGGGCTTCACAGTCATTGGGTGGGACCTCATACTCATTCAGGGCTAGTGGTGTGTTGTCCTTGTGTGGGGAGCTCATTTTTCTGTTCCCACTCTGATTTCCAGCCATTGTGTGGGATTTTCGGGTGGTCTACTCCACCCACTTATGAAGGGTCTCAAACTCATTCTGGGGTTCAGGATGGGGAGGCAGTGGTACTAAGTGACTCCTTGAAAGAAGGATATATCTGGGCACAACCCCTGGACATATTTGTAGGCTCAATTTTCTTAACACTTATATGTTATTATGAACTTATTAACCGAGAATACCTCACTTATAACCCGATTAACCTAAACAATAGGAAAAGAAGATTAAAGAATACAATAATGAAACCATAAGGATATCAGTTCCCAGGAACTATTCTTCTGGTATAATCAGCAGCATTTCTTCTGCTAGAACCTAGAGCAATCAGAACCCGGAACCTCAGCCGGAGCCTGGAACACCGGAGCCTTCCCTTGAGCAGTTCTCTCTAGGAGTGTCTCAAAGTGGAGCAATGAACAGCCAAAACTATCCCATGTCTCCAAAGGCACCACCGCTCCTGTTCTTGGCTCACATTTATATCTTCTCTCAGAATCTGTTTAAAGATGTTTCTCAACTGGTTGACAACCAATCGCTCTAACACAGTGGTTTGACTTCTAAGGGGATAAATATCACCTGCTCTCTCACAAGTCTTTTTCTTATGCCCCACTTGTGATCTAAATAAAAAACATGTTTATCTCTCTTTCTCATCTTTGCCAATCTGCAGTAGCATGTTGTCCTTAAAACACATGTTCCACTATTGTCAATGTTTGTATGGAGTGGATGGCTCTCAAAGGTCATATCATCCCTGGATACTCCCATGTTGGCCTTGGCAATGCCAGGCAACATAGTCATCTCTTTTAGCAACTGAGAATAGAGCCCCTCTTCTTGGCCAGGAGAAGTCCACAAAACTCTCTTCCAAAGGGACATAGTTCAGGAAGATCTATACAGAGAATAGCACAGCTCTGGACAGTAACAGTGGCCTCAGTCAGATCCCAGCTCAGCTCCTTCCTTTGTTTTCCTTGAACTGCTAGTACAGGTATCACAGTCTGCCCTCACAGGGGTTGCCACTAACACTGGCTTCTGGAAGCTTTTGCAACACAATGGCAGGCTCTTTCAGGACCTCCTGGAAGTCTGCAATTAGGCCCTGCCACCATTCCCCTCTCTCTAGGGACACAGAGTGCTCAAAAAAATTGTAGGTGTTAACACTAAGCTAAAGTTTCAGGGGAAATGGGTTTGCATAATTCCAGAAAACACAGCAATATATATACCAGACCTCATCAAGCTGCCAAGCCTTGCCTAGGTCCTACGTCCTTTGTACAGGTTCATTCTGGTGTGTTTCTTGAATCTTAGCCTGTCATCAACCTCCCTAATCCCCAGATTTATCCCAGGTCACACACTATATGCTACCTCAGTCTGATCAGTCCTGCCTACATTGCTTCCAACCTTCAGGTTTTGCCCAGGTGATATACTCTATGCCCAGTCCATTCTAGAGTGTCCTCCAGAACCTAGTCGGCTTGTACCCCAGCCAAAACTCAGTCATAGCCAGGCATATACATCTGTTTATGAATGCAGGGTGTTCAATTCCTAGAACCTCTCCTGCCTGCACTATCCGCAACCCTAATGGTTTGCTTTGTATACACTTTTAATTAGCCTAGCTAGAGACAGCCTAGAATATCAGACACAAAACAATAAAAGAAATTGACATGTCCAGGTCTCATCATAAAAACACAAACAATGTCAAAGACAAAGATAGCATATCTTGCCCCTAAATCTACCAGTATTATAATAATATTAACCCACAAGAATTGCCTAAATGAACTCATGGACAAAGAACTTAAATGAATAATCACAACCTCTATCAGAGAATACATGGAGTTTAAAGAAGACAAGAATAAACAGCTCAAAGATCTCAATGAGAATAGCAATACATGTCTGAATGATGTTCAAGAAAACACAGACATACAGCTGAGTAATATGATAGACAATCCACTAGTAGAAAACTGGGAACTCATTGGACTGAGAATTGCCAATATTTATTTTAGTCCACTGCTTGAGTTTTCTACAAAAGTGATTTTTTTTTTTTTGTATTTAAATGAAGTTTCCAAGGCTTTATGGGTTATACTAACTTTTTTTTCTTTTTTTTTTTCTTTTTTTTATTAATTTATTCTTGTTACATCTCAATGTTTATCCCATCCCTTGTATCCTCCCATTCCTCCCCCCCCCATTTTCCCATTATTCCCCTCCCCTATGACTGTTCCTGAGGGGGATTACCTCCCCTGTATATTCTCATAGGGTATCAAGTCTCTTCTTGGCTACCTGCTGTCCTTCCTCTGAGTGCCACCAGGTCTCCCTCTCCAGGGAACATGGTCAAATATGAGGCACCATAGTATGTGAGAAAGTCATATCACACTCTCCACTCAACTGTGGAGAATATTCTGACCATTGGCTAGATCTGGGAAGGGGTTTAAAGTTTACCTCCTGTATTGTCCTTGGCTGGTGCCTTAGTTTGAGCGGGACCCCTGGGCCCAAATCTGCCTATCACATTGTTCTACTTGTAGATTTCTAAGACCCTCTGTATCCTTTTATTTTGCTATTCTCCCATGCGTCTCTCATTTAGAGTTCCAATAGGATGCCTTCCCCTCTGTCCCAGTTTCCTGGTAAGTGAAGGCTTTCGTGGGACATGCCCCTTGGGCTAGTATGCAGATATAAGTGAGTATATACCATTTGAGTCTTTCTGCTTCTGGGTTAACTCACTCATTATAATCATTTCTAGCTCAGTCCATTTGTCCACAAATTTCAGGAATTCCTTGTTTTTAATAGCTGAGTAGTATTCCATAGTATATATGTACCACAGTTTCTTTATCCACTCTTCTACTGAGAGACACTTAGGCTGTTTCCATGTTCTGGCTATTATGAATAAGGCTGCTATGAACATGGTTGAGCAAATGTTCTTGTTGTGTGCTAGAGCATCTTCTGCGTATATACCAAGGAGTGGAATAGCTGGGTCTTGAGGAAGCCCTATTCCCATTTTTCTGATATAGAGCCAGATAGGTTTCCAAAGTGGCTGTACTAGTTTGCATTCCCACCAGCAATGAAGGAGTGTTCCTCCCTCCCCACATCCTTGCCAGCATGTGGTGTCCCTTAAGTTTTTGACCTTAGCCATTCTGATGGGTGTAAGATGGAATCTCAGAGTTGTTTTGATTTGCATTTCCCTGATGACTAAGGAGGTTGAGCATTTCTTTAAGTGTTTCTCAGCCATTTGATACTCCTCTGTTGAGAATTCTCTGTTTAGTTCCAAGCCCCATTTCTCAATTGGGTTATTCGGTTTGGTGGTGTTTAATTTCTTGAGTTCTTTATATATTTTGGATATTAGACCTTTGTCAGATTTAGGGTTGGTGAAGATTTTTTCCCAGTCTGTAGACTGTCGCTTTGTTCTCTTGACAGTGTCTCCTGCCTTACAGAAGCTTCTCAGCCTCATGAGGTCCCATTTATTAATGATTGACATTAAGGCCTGGGCTGTTGGTGTTCTGTTCAGGAAGTTGTCTCCTGTGCCAATATGTTCCAGGCTCTTTCCCACTTTTCCCTCTAAGTGGCTTAGTGTCTCTGGTTTTATGTTGAGGTCTTTAATCCACTTGGATTTGAGTTTTGTGCAAGGTGACAAATATGGGTCCAGTTTCATTTTTTTACACATAGACCTCCAATTAGACCAGCACCATTTGTTGAAGATGCTATCTTTTTCCATTGAATGGATTTGGCTTCTTTGTCAAAAATCAAGTGACCATATGTGTGTGGATTGATATCTGGGTCTTTGAATCGATTCCACTGATCAACCAGCCTGTTGCTGTGCCAGTACCATGCTGTTTTAATTACTATTACTTTATAGTACAGTTTGAAATCAGGTATGGAGATTCCTCCGGAGCACCTTTTATTGTACAAGATTGTTTTAGCTATTCTGGGTTTTTTGTTTTTCCATATGAAGTTCAGAATTGAACTTCCAATGTCTTTGAAAAATTGTGTAGGTATTTTGATAGGGATTGCATTGAATCTGTAGATTGCTTTTGGTAGGATGGCCATTTTTACTATGTTAATTCTCCTGATCCATGAGCAAGGAAGATCATGCCATCTTCTCAGGTCATCTTCAATCGCTTTCTTCAGAGTTTTGAATTTTTCTTCATACAAGTCCTTCACTTGCTTAGTTAGGGTAACTCCTAGATATTTTATATTGCTTGTGGCTAATGTGAAGGGTGTGGTTTTCCTAATTTCTTCCTCTGCAAGCTTGTCATTTGTGTATAGGAAGGCTACAGACTTTTTTGAGTTAATTTTGTATCCAGCCAATTTGCTGAAGGTGTTTATCAGCTTTAGGAGTTCTCTGGTGGAATTTTGAGGGTCACTTATGTACACTATCATATCATCTGCAAATAGGGATAATTTGACTTCCTCCTTTCCCATTTGGAGACCCTTGATCTCCTTTTGTTGTCTTATTGCTCTGGCTAGAACTTCGAGTACTATATTGAAGAGATATGGAGAGAGTGGGCAGCCTTGCCTTGTTCCCGATTTTAGAGGAATTTCCTTGAGTATCTCACCATTTACTTTGATTTTAGCTATTGGCTTACTGTATATAGCCTTTATTATGTTGAGGAAAGTGCCTTGTATCCCCGATCTCTCTAAAACTTTAAACATGAATGGGTGTTGAATTTTACCAAATGCTTTCTCTGCATCCAAGGAGATGATCATGTGGTTTTTTATTTTCAGTTTGTTTATATGGTGGATTACATTGATGGATTTCTGTATATTAAACCATCCCTGCATGCCTGGAATGAAGCCTACCTGGTCATGTTGAATGATATCTTTGATGTATTCCTGTATTCGTTTTGCAAGTATTTTATTTAGTATTTTTGCATCTATGTTCATAAGAGAAATTGGTCTGAAATTCTCTTTCTTTGTTGAGTCTTTGTGAGGTTTAGGTATCAATGAGACTATGGCCTCATAGAATGAATTTGGTAATGTTCTATCCATTTCTATCTTTTGGAGTAGCTTGATGAGTATCGGTATTAGGTCGCCCTGTAAGGTCTGGTAGAATTCTGCACTGAGACCATCAGGCCCTGGGCCATTTTTGGTTGGGAGACCATCGATGATTGCTTCTATTTCTGTAGGGGAAATGGGACTATTTAGCTTGTTATCTGTTCTTCATTCAACTTTGGCAAGTGAAATTGTTCAAGAAAATCGTCCATTTCCCTTAGATTTTCAAATTTTGTGGCATATATGCCTTCAAAGTAGGATCTTATGATTCTTTGAATTTCTTCAGTGTCTGTTGTTATGTCTCCCTTTTCATTTCTGATTTTGTTGATTTCAATACTGTCTCTCTGCCTTTTAGTTAGTTTGGCTAATGGTCTGTCTATCTTGTTGATTTTCTCAAAGAACCAGCTTTTGGTTTTGTTGATTCTTTGGACTGTTTTCTTAGTTTCTAATTTGTTAATTTCAACCCTGAGTTTGATTATTTCCAGGCGTCTACTCCTCCTGGGGGTTTCTGCTTCTTTTTTTTCTAGGGCTTCCAGTTGTGTTGTTAAGATGCTTATGTGTGATGTTTCCAATTTCTTTTTAAAGGCACTTAGTGCTATGAATTTTCCTCTTAGCACTGCTTTCAATGTATCCCACAAATTTGGGTATGTTGTTTCTTCATTTTCATTGAATTTCAGAAACTCCTTGGTTTCTTTCTTTCTTTCTTCCCTGACTCAGGTGTCATTTAGCAGAGAGTTGTTTAGTTTCCACATACGTGTAGGCTTTTTGTTATTTCTGTTGTTGTTGAATTGCAGCCTAAGAGCATGGTGATCTGATAGGATACAAGGTATTATTTCAATCCTCTTGTATCTATTGAGGCTTGCTTTGTGACCTAGGATGTGATCAATTTTGGAGAAGGTTCCATGGGGTGCAGAGAAGAAGGTGTATTCTTTCTTGTTTGGGTGAAAGGTTCTATAGATATCTGTTAGATCCATTTGACCCATGGCATTGGTTAATGATGTTATTTCTCGGCTTAGTTTCTGTTTCAATGACTTATCCTTCAGTGAGAGTGGGGTGTTGAAGTCTCCCACTATTATTGTGTGGGGATCGATGTGTGGTTTAAGCTTTTTTAGGAGATCTTTTACAAATGTGGGTGCCCTTGTATTGGGAGCATAGATGTTCAGAATTGTGATGTCATCTTGGTTGACTTTACCTTTGATGAGTATGAAGTGTCCTTCCTCATCCCTTTTGATTTATTTTGGTTGAAAGTCTATTTTGTTCGATACTAAAATGGCTATGCCTGCTTGCTTCTTGTGACCATTTGCTTGGAATATTTTTTTCCAACCTTTTACCCTGAGGTAATGCCTTTCATTATGGGTGAGATGTGTTTCTTGGATGCAGAAGAATGTTGGATCTTGTTTGTGCACCCATTCAGTTAGTCTGTGTCTTTTTATTGGAGAATTGAGGCCATTGATGTTGAGAGATATTAATGACCAGTGACTGTTAAGAGTCTTAATTTTGATGTTGTTTCCAGTCGAGGGTTTGTGTAGTTGTGTTTTTGCCATGGGATAGTTATCTATTTCTTGGGTACTTTTGGTTGTAGCTTGACCCTTTGGGATGGACTTTTCCTTCTAGTACCTTCTGTAAAGCTGGATTTGTGGATAGGTACTGTTTGAATTTGTATTTGTCATGGAATATTTTGTTTTCTCCATCAATGGTTATTGATAATTTTGCTGGGTAAAGTAGTCTGGCCTGGCATCTGTGGTCTCTTAGGGTTTGTAGGATCTCTGTCCAGGCCCTTCTGGCTTTTATGGTCTCTGCTGAGAAGTTGGGTGTAATTCTGATAGGTTTACCATTAAACGTTATTTGGCCCTTTTCCCTTGCAGCTTTTAATATTTTTTCTTTGTTCTGCAAGTTTTGTGTTTTGATTATTTTTTGGCGGGCAGTTTTTCTTTTCTGGTCAATTCTATTTGGTGTTCTGTAGGCCTCTTGTATGTTTATAGGCATTTCTTTCTTTAGATTGGGGAAATTTTCTTCCATGATTTTGTTGAGAATAGTTTCTGGGCCCTGGAGTCTGATGTCTTCTCTTTCTTCAATGCCTATTATCCTCAGATTTCTTCTTTTCATGGTGTCCTTAATTTCTTGGATGTTTTGTGTCAGGAGTTTTCCAGATTTGGCATTTTCTTTAATGATTGATTCAATATCTGTGATTGTATCTTCTAGACCTGAGATTCGTTCTTCCATCTCTTGGATTCTGTTAGAAGAGCTTACCTCTGTGTTGCTAGCCTTCTTCTCTGAAGTCTCATGTTCTCGTTTTTCTTCTGCCAGTGTGTTTATCATTGAATCCATTTTCATTTTCAGATCTTGAACTGATTTTTTGATTTCTTTCATCTGATTTTTTGTATATTCCTGAGTTTCTTCCATTGCCTCTTTATAGGTCTTCAGAGCTTGAACCGTTTTATTTATTTCTTTCATCTGGTTGTTTGCATTTTCCTGCAATTTTTCCAGTTCCACTCTATGTGCTTCTTTTATGTCTCTCACCTGTTTGTCTGCGTCTTCCTGCATTTGATTACGAATTTTATTTGTTTCCTCCATTATCATCCTCATTACTAAGGATTTGAGGTCATTTTCTTGTATTTCCGGTGTATTTGAGTTCTCTGGGTTGTTTTCTTTGGGATAGCTGGAAACTGGAGACGCCATGTTGTTTTGGGGTTTATTGCGTATGCTTTTTCATTGTCCTTTACACATCTTGCCATCTTTGTTTTTGTTGGGTAGCTTCCAGAGTTGGATAGGGTGTCTGACGGTAGATTCACTTGTTTTCTCACGATTTCCCTAGGCTGCGAGCTCAAACCTTCACTGGTGTGGATGTTAGAAGTTTAGGCCTGTTGTTCTGGTCTCTCACAACCAGTGATCTTAAGCCCCCCTGTGCTTTGGATCCTGCAATTGTTCTGGGTCTCTGAATGAGCGTTGGGTCAGGCCAAGGTATCCACAGCCTTCTGTGTTCCCTGCCAAGTCCATCCAGGAGCACTGGGACCGAACCACGGGCTGAACTCAGCTAGATTCTCAGGGCCTGAACCATCTGCCAAGCTCAGCTAGGGATTCTGGGCCCAAAATGCACACAGGGTCCAGTCAGAATTTTTGGGCTGGGACTACGCACCAAGCTCCGCTGGGGCCTTTTGGCCCAAAGTGCGTGCTGTGGTCAGTTATTGACTCAGGGCCCGAACTGACCATCAATCTCAGCCAGGAATTCTGGATTCAAACTGCACACTGTCCAACCAGAGTGTTAGAGCTGGTGGAAACGAGCGCTCTGTCCAGCCTGTGCCACAGCAGGAGAGCTGTGGCTGCTCTGAGTTAGTGCCAAGTGCTCCGCCCAGATTGTGTCACTGCAGGGGAGCTGCCGCTGAGCTGAGGTGGTGCCTAGGGTGGAACTGAGTGCTTGGCTAAGCCTGTGCCACAGCAGGAGAACTGTGGCTGCTCTGAGTTAGTGCCTGTTTTGGAACCAAGTGCTCCACTCAGACTGTGTCAACGCAGGGGAGCTGCCGCTGAGCTGAGGTGCTGCCTAGTGTGGAGCTGCGCGCTCAACTAAGCCTGCGCCACAGCAGGGGAGCTGTGTCCGAAGCTGAGTTAGTTCCCCGGGCAGAATTGCTTGCTGGGCTGGGCCAGTACCAGGGACTTTGGGGCCGAACTGTCCGCCGAGTCCAGTCTGGGTCCGAAGGCTCCACGCAACCCAAATCCTGCCCCGAGTCCCCTCTCCCACAGCAACTCCCACCAGCCACCACACCAATCGCCTCCACCGGAAGGCTATGGGCTGCAAACCTCAGCCACCGCTGCTGGTGCCGCTGGTGCTACTGCCTCTGCCGCTCCGATCAGAGAAAATCCACGTTCCTCCCGTGTGCAGGGGCACGCAGGTCCTCTGCACCCTGGTCCTTCCGAACCGTGGAGCACTCCCGCTGCAGTGATGTTCGGACCTTAGTGTTTCTGGCTCAGAAATCTGTGCAATTTCCTGAATTGTTCACTGGAGCCTCCAAACGCGGTCCACACTGCTCGCCGCCATCTTGGATCCTCGGGGTTATACTAACTTTTAGTGCTGAACAAACTGATATCAGCTAAAGAAAAAGAGAGACATTGAAAGTTCAAAGTTTAAAGTTTCAGGATGTAGAACATTGAATTAAAAAGAATGTATCCCTATACCCACACAGAAGAAAAAGAATCATGGAATACATTTCTTAAGCTTGTACAATGACCTATTCAAAAACTTCTGATTTCCTTTTTCACTCATTTTGTTTTAATTGAATCACATAAAAAGCAAGCATATTTCTTGTGAGGCAAAAAAAAAAAAAAAAAAAAACAAAAATACAAAAAACAAACAAACAAACAAACAAACAAAAAACCCAACAACCACACACACACACAAAACTCCATAAAGGTTTTGGGCTTAAAGTCTGCGCCTTAAGCACACACAGCAAGAATTCTCTTGAAAAATATTTGTCAGCGTGGGTATATTTAGAATGGAATTTGAAGGATCTTCTTCACTGAATACTGAAGTCTCTTGTTAGACTTATTCTTGTTTTCTGGAGATAAAAACTCTTTATGATTTTTATTTCTGTCTGTTCACCATGTATTTGAATAAAGCTGTATGGTTGAGAGCTGCTGGGAAAGGAAGAGTCATTATTCTTTAATGATGTGACCTCTAGAAGGCCCCAATATCAAGACTAGCTGAACAATACAAGCTGAACTTTATAGTGAAAGAAAAAAAGAAAACGAAAAAAAGATATCTTAAAGTTGGGTGAGAAGGCAGAAAAGGAAGAGAGGATGGTGAGGGGAGGAGTTGGAGTATGGGGCTGAATATATTTAACATACATAATATAAAATTCTTTTTCATTCATTTTTTATTTAATCACTTTACTGCATGATCACAGCTCTTCCCTCCTTTGCTCACAGTCTCATCCTCCTGCCTAGCCTCCTAGTTCTCCCCTTTCCTTCTCAGAGAAAAGGAAGCCCCTAGGGGCTACCAACCCACCCTGGCACTTCAAGTACTAGCAGGATTAAGCTACTCTTCACCTGCTGAGGCCACGAAGGTACACGAAGGCACTCTGCATGCTAACAAAAAAGAAATATAAATACAATGCCAGCCAAAAATACTTTTTTGTTCAATGGTGCCCTACTTTCAAGATATGCTAGTGCCAGGGTGGCATAAAGCTTGTGGGAGTAACCAACCAATAACTGATTTGACTGAAGGACCCTTCTATGAGAAAGAATTTATACCTGACACTGCTTGGATGACCAAGAAACTGAGACTAGATAGCTCAGAAGTATAGGAGAAAACAAAATTCTACTGTTCTAAAAAAAAAACTAAGTGCAATAACATTACTTCTAATGGAATTCTGCTGTACTTGCAGATCATTGTCTTGTTCAGCTATCATAAAATCTCCCTGCAGCAGACAGAAACAACAACAACAACAAACAAACCAAAACAAACAAACAAACAAACAAACAAACAGAAACCCCCAAAAGCCAGATGTTATGCAGATAGTGAGAGACCTAAGAACACTTAGCTTAAATGGGATATCTCCATCAAATCTCTCCCCTCAGGGATCAAAGAACACTGTGGAAGAGGAGGCAGGAAGCATATAAGAGCCAAAGGAGATGAAGGACACCAAGAAAACAAGGCCCTTTAAATCAACACGATCAAAGCTCATATGAACTTACAGATTCTGAAGTAGCCTGCACAGTGCCTTCACAGGTCAGTATCAGGACCTCTGCATATTATTATTATGGATTCTAGTTTTGTCTTTTTATGGGATTTCCTGGGATCCATCGGGAGGCACCCGATGGAGACTTCCAATTTATACTCTCTCCACATAATGTCTGGCTGTGTGTCTCTGTACCTGCTCCCATCTGCTGCTGGAGAAAGCCTCTCTGATAATGACTGTAGAAAGCACTGATCTATGAATATAGCAGAATATCATTAGGTATCATTTCTAGTCTCTTTGGTGTGGGAAGGTACTCCTGGAGACTACAGAAAGAGAAACCCAGTCACAAAACCTTAGACCTGCAATCTGTCCTGACTGCAAGATGTGCTGGGACAATGGTGGCACAGAACTTATGAGAATGATTTTCCAATGTCTAGATTAACTTGAGGCCCATGTTATGAGAGGGAGCCCATGCCTTATACTTCCTGGGTAGTAGGAATTGGAAATTGGATAGCCCAGAGACAGAGGATAGAACCAAACATGACTGACAAAGAGAGAGAGAGAGAGAGAGAGAGAGAGAGAGAGAGAGAGAGAGAGAGAGAGAGAGAAGGAAGGAAGGAAGAAACCATTTTTAATAAGAAGGTTTTGAAATTTCAAGGAGCTGCATCATGTGAGGATCTTAAAATCCCACCACAGATTTGTTTCAGCCTTGGAAATGCTGATGGAATCCCCAGCCTTTGTCTAGACCTAGTGCTACCTCTTGTTCATAGCATATCAGAGAACAGCAGAGATGACAGGTAACTTGTCAACCAGATAGCATAATGTCGCCTAGCTGAAGGGGGACAAGAGCTTCACAAAAGGATCTTCATTATGTTGTGAAATTTGAAAAGTCCCCTGGAGGGGGAGACCTGGTGGCACTCAGAGGAAGGACAGCAGGTTACCAGGAAGAGACTTGATACCCTATGAGCATATACAGGGGGAGGTAATCCCCCTCAGGAACAGTCATAGGGGAGGGGAATAATGGGAAAATGGGGGGAGGGAAGAAAGGGAGGATACAAGGGATGGGATAAACACTGAGATGTAACAAGAATAAATTAATAAAAAAAATCCTCTTAAAAAAAAAGAGCCCTTCAGACTCAGACCTCTGGGGATATTCTATCCTCACAGGGATGATATAAGAAAAAGATGAAAACAAAAACCTGTTTGTTGTTTTATCCTTTTTCACATACCAAAAAGAAGAAACAATTTGTATCAGCCAAGGTACACATACATTGGATGAGAATCTTTAGTTAAAATCCAAAGGTATGTCAGATATAGCTGTTTTCGAATTCCAGTGTTACATCTGCTCTAAAATAAGGCAATTTGTCACTGAATTGAGGTGAAGTGCTTCTGACCTTTGAGCAGACAAGAAATACAAGCACAGTTTCTCTCCTACACACACACACACACACACACACACACACACTTTTAAAATTCTGGAAATATATAAAGAATAATGCTTTAGAAAAACAATACTCTGGCTTTTTAAGCACAGAACAAAGCAACTTGCAAAAGTAACATAAATGATCCAACCAAAATAAACAACAATAAAGCCATTGCATTGTTCTAATTTTAGTGATGTTAAAAAGATATGAACTCTGAACTGCAGGTGGCTGAGGGATGTTGCTAGGCAACTTTGTTTTTTATATAGGAAATTGCAACTTTTGGCTTAAAATTGTTTTTGTTTTACATCTTGATTTTGAGCAAATAGAAGGTGGGCCTACCTAACATGATAATGAAAAATGGATGAGACAGTTACAGCTGTACACATTGTTTGGTATTCTCTTTAAGAATCCACATAGGGTAAATGTACCACAGTTTCTTTATCCATTCTTCTACTGAGGGACACTTAGGCTGTTTCCATGTTCTGGCTATTATGAATAAGGCTGCTATGAACATGGTTGAGCAAATTTTCTTATTGTGTGCTGGAGCATCTTCTGGGTATATTCCAAGGAGTGGAATAGCTGGGTCTTGAGGAAGCCCTATTCCCAGTTTTCTGAGATAGCACCAGATAGATTTCCAAAGTGGCTGTACTAGTTTGCATTCCCACCAGCAGTGAAGGAGTGTTCCTCTCTCTCCACATCCTCGCCAGCATGTGTTGTCACTTGAATGTTTGATTTTAGCCATTCTGATGGGTGTAAGATGGAATTTCAGAGTTGTTTTGATTTGCATTTCTCTGATGACTAGAGATGTTGAGCATTTCTTTAAGTGTGTCTCAGCCATTTGATATTCCTCTGTTGAGAATTCTCTGTTTAATTCTGAGCCCCATTTCTCATTTGGGTTATTTGGTTTGGTGGCGTTTAATTTCTTGAGTTCTTTATAAAGTTTGGAAATTAGACCTTTGCCAGATGCAGGGTTGGTGAAGATTATTTCCCAGTCTGTAGGCTGTCGCTTTGTTCTTTTGACAGTGTCTCCTGCCTTACAGAAGCTTCTCAGCCTCATGAAGTCTCATTTATTAATTGTTGACCTTAAGGCCTGGGCTGTTGGTGTTCTATTCAGGAAGTTGTCTCCTGTGCCAATGTGTTCCAGGCTCTTCCCCACTTTTTCTTCTAACTGATAGTGTCTCTGGTTTTATATTGAGGTCTTTAATCCATTTGGACTTGAGTTTTGTGCATGGTGATAAGTATGGATCCAATTGCATTTTTCTACAGCTATTAAAAACAAGGAATTCCCAAAATTTGGGGACAAATGGATTGAACTAGAAATGATCATAATGAGTGAGCTAACCCAGAAGCAGAGAGACTCAAATGGTATATACTCACTTATAACTGGACACTAGCCCAAGGGGCAGGTCCCATGAAAGTCTGCACCTACCAGGAAAGTGGGATAGAGGTGAGAACATCCTATTGAGACTCTAGGTGTGAAAAATATAGGGGATAGGGAAGTAGGTGGATCCAGAGGGTCCTAGAAACCTACAGGAGGAACATTATGATGGGTGGATCTGAGCCCAGGGGTTCTGCTTGATCAAAGGCACCAAGGACAAAACGTGCAGCTATCATCAAACTCCTACCTAGATCTAGCCAAGGAACAGAACATTCTCCACAGTTAAGTGGAGAATGAGGACTGACTTTCACAGGATCTCTGGTGCCCCATATTTGGCCATGTCCCTTTGTTGGGGAGGCCCAATGTCACTTGGAGGAAGGATAGCGGACTACCAAGAAGAGACTTGATACCCTAGCACCATATTCAGGGGGAGGAGGTCCCCCTTGGTCACAGTCATAGGGAAGGGGGAGTGGGGTGAAAGTGGGAGGGAGGGAGGAATTGGAGGATGCATGGGATAGGATAGAAAATGAGATGTAATATGAATTATTTTATTTTCCAATAAAAAAGATGTTAAAAGATAAAATAATAAAATAAATAAATAAATAAATAAATATTGAGCACAAAAAGTGAGAATTTTGGGACATGCTAAAGTTCAATAAAGTTAATTTGTTCTCTGAAAAAAAAAAGAATCCACATAGGTATACAACTACGTTGTTACAAAAAAAAAAAAAAGATGACAACATGAAATATAGCAGCCATTTTTCTCTCAAGAAAAGGAGCTTGTAAATTTACTTGGTCCAAAGTATCTCCTGCTTCAGCAATACATCAAACTGTGCAGTCCCATCAGTCTGAATCAATTAGAAATTACTCACAAAGTAAATTACAGTGAGAAGCTTTGACTTTTTACCACAGTTTGTTACCTTTGTCTTCAATCTCAAAAGACTGAAAGCAAAACTAAGAATGTAACGTGATAGTGAAATGAAACTTTTATTGAGATTGATGATAACTTATTTGGTACAATATCTGCTTTTAATAATTTAATTTTCAAACACTCCAGGGAGAGCTATAAATATTTGATTACGAAGTTTCTAGAATAAACTCTGGCTTGTGCTGCTTCTTGATGGTTTGAAAATACTTATATCACTCTTTGTAATAACCTCATTGACAGTGGCTTTAATTACTTAATTGCTTCCTTCCATTTGAGTAGCATATACTTTCAGGACCATGTGCTTTATGTACTTGTGAAATATATTATGGAAAGACATCTGAATTTTGAAAAGAACTAATTGAATGATAGCACTTGATACTAGTTTTCATCTACACAGAAATTTGTTGGAAAGTTTCCTTTAACTAGGTGAATTTGTGACCATTTAACAAACATTGTTTGGTGCTGTCTGCAACATATGAGATCTAACAAACTGAGAAAGATTCTTACAGCTAGTAGACTGCACCATGCATGCCACTCAGGTTTTTACATAGTTACAGATCTTTAAATTCAACATGTCTGAAACATGCAATAGTCATTATTCTATGATCATTTCTTGAGGATTAAAATACCTCACCCTGGGACACATAAGGCAGGTCATAAGAGCTGGGAATCTACTACACTAACACAGGGTTGAAAGAGCTCAGAAATCTCAAAAGACTAGGGAAATTCAAAGGGTCATAAGTTTCACAAGGCATTGCCCTGATGTGGAGAGGGGGCTGTATCATCATAAGTGTATTCTTGGGGAAAATTAAAGACGCATTTGAATGAAACCCAGAACTTTAGACAACATTTTCTAGACAACCACTTTAAGTCAGCAGTTGACAGCTGCCAGGACTCCTGGCAGCAGGTGGTCAGCACTGGTATGCAAGCAGGCATCCTCGTGTCCTGCTTCACTACAGCACTCTCCTTCTATGATGGGTACAGACATGAAGTGATGCCAGCCTAATTGATCCAGGCTCAGTGGGATTACTTTGGGGCTCACACCTATGAACTCTTAGCCAAACCAGGAGATTTATCCACACCAACTGGACAGCCACTGTGGCAGTGTGTCATCCTCTTCATGCAATGCCCAGAAGGCCTGTGACTTTGCTCTCTCTTCCCAAACTAGGACAGGCCCTGTGGCACACAGCACTCCTTTTTGCCCTAGTTCCTGCTGAGATCTTTTAGCCAACTGTTGGCTGTGATCGCTGAAGACGGGACCAAGGTCTGGTGTCCAGTAGTTGCTAAACCACCATGTATTCCACTTGACTTTTTGCACTGCCAGGAACTGGCCTAGTCCGCCACTGCATGACTGCTCCCTGACTGAGCTGTGCCATGTGGGTCAGACAGGCTGCAGCTCTTAGAACACAGAGAAGATGAGTGTGTGGAATTGTACAACCTGGACCTTGGCTCATGTGTGTGGGTTCTGATGTCCTCCACTCAGTAAAGACTATATGTTGTTACACTCTTCTCCACCAGCTTCTGGGTGTGTCTGAATATACCAACTGCTGTCCCACTAGCAGAAAGTTCTGCTTTGAGTTCACTATATGGGAATTGGTTTGTTTTCTTTTTGAAGGCGATGATTAAATCTGGAGAGAGGTGAGGAGGCACCGAGAAGTAGGTGGTCTTTTTTCCTGGGCACAGTAGATGCCCGGATGTTTATGTAGCATCCACCCTGTCACACACTTGTAATAAACTTTTTAGACTGGCTTGGTCAAAAACTCGATTGACCAAATAAGAAAAACAGATATACAAATAAGCAATATTACTAGTCTTATTGGGGTCTTGTATGACTCTTTCTGGAGTCAAAATGCTCCATAGGGAAAGAGTGAAGAAGGATTTTCATGGGATATTTCACACAATTGTGTTGTATATATATTGTAGGTTGTACATGTTGTAAACTTTGTTTATGTGTGAGTACTGGATAGACAGTCCAATAAAAACCTAACTTATCCATGGGCACTGACTTTCTATATCACTTCTATATTGACTACTATTTGTACTATGCTTTTTGCGTTTTACATGAAATCTCAAACTTTCAAGCTACTAACTGCAGAATTGTTAGCAAGACATAGTTATGTTCAGTTGGTCTTAGACTCAGCTTGACTTTTTAAGACATATTTCTATTCTTTTTTGTTTGTTTTTTCAAGTATCATTTAACGATAAACCAAAAACACAGAACAAACATTCTGCAAGCGAGCATAGGCTGCTGAATAGGAGTGTTCAGCACAGCGGGTTGCTGTATTTGTTTTTGTCCTAGTTGTTGCTGTTTTGAGAATGATTTTTCAAAATTACTGGTATTTTTGAGGTTATATATAATTACAACATTTCTTCTCTCCCTTTCTTCCCCCCAAACACTCTCATACACCCTCCTTGCTCTATTCCCAATACATGTCTTCTTTTAATTGTTATCAAATGCATATTTGTACTTTTTATTTTTATTAATTTATTCAGTTTACATCTCAACACCCCAATATCCCATAACTTGTATCCTCCTCTTCTTCTCTCCCTCCTGCTATCACCCTATTCCCCTGCCCTAGGTCTATGACTGGGTGGGGGGCACCTCCTCTCCCACTATATGGTCATAGCCTATCAAGTCTCATCTTGGTAAACAACTTATTCTTTCTCTGAGTGCCACCAGGCCTCCCCACCAAGGGGAGGTGGTCAAATATGGGACACCAGAGTTCAATTTCTAAACATTAACTGTTTAGTCCATATCCTGTTATTTATATATTTTTTCAGGACCGACCTTTTGGTATTGTGTAACTAATTTCTGTTCACTTTCCTGGTAAAGGCCACCTTTTGTCCTCCCCATTTTGCTCATTTGCATATAGCACTTTGTGTAGGTCACAGGCCTTATAAAAATTTCCCTGTCCATCTCAGCATGCATGAGATATATCTATATTACGTCATTTCTTACAGTCTAAAGGTGATGGATTTAAGGGTCTACATCATAAAGAAATATAAGCAGTATGGTTTTGGATAAACTAGTTGATTGTAATAAAGTTGATAACTACTCTATTACTTCATGGATTATTGTTATTCTAAATTGTTTTCACTTAGAAATGATCCTTCAGTGCTTTGAATTTTAAAATATTAGGTTAAATATTACAGTAACAAAGCTTGGGGGCTGGAATAACTGCTCAATGATTAAGAGCATTTGATGCTCTAAAAGAGGATCCAGATTTGGTTCCCATTACACACACACACACACACACACACACACACACACACACACACACATATATATGGTATAAAAACATACATATTTCTCATTCTAGGCATCCTCTTCTTTCCTCCATGGTGCATAGATGCACATTTAGGCAAACACATATGAAAAATAAAATATAAACTATAAAAAATATAAATTATAAAAATACAAAAATGTAAAGCAATAAATAAATACATCAAAACCCTTTTTAATGAAATAAAGCCTTAATGTAAATTTTAAGTTTTGAATGTATAGAGAAAGATAATATTTCAAATTTGGCACTTAGGGTGGTAAATTTTAAATACATCTTAAGTGTGGAAGAAGATGAGGCATGAACTGCTGGAAATGGGATGATAACTGATTGACCTAAAGGAATCGAAGAAGTCTACATTGAGAAGAGAAAGTTTGATAAAAAATATATACCATTTATTTTTCAGAAAATATATTACCATTATTACTCAGTATTTAATATATTAAAGCATAAATAAATAGATGGAAATTTGGAAGTTGAAAAGAAATAAATTTCAGCTGAATATAAATAAAATGTCTTAAAATTTAGCTGTAAAACATTGTAGTTACCATCTCATAGAAGCTTATCTTTGTTCATGATTTAATTGAAATTGCATGATTTCTAAGGGGTATCTGATAGATTTTAATGTTGTATGGACAAATATTTAATTTGGATCACCTTTGAGATCACCGTAGGCTTTCAGAGTTTAGTAAAATAGACCACATTTATTTTCAAAGTATATTGACAGTCTTGACTCTTACTTTCATCATTATTCAATAAAACATTTTTATCACAACAAAATATAGAGAGAAACAATTGCACAGGTCAGAATGTCTTTTGTTTGTTTGTTGTCCTAGATAAATTTATCCTAGGTAAATGCCTATTTTGAAAGTGTGCTATTATTGTTGTTGTTGTGGTGGTGGTGGTGGTTTTTTGAGAACAAGTTTTCTCTGAAACTTTGCCTGTCTTGGACTCACTTTGTAGACTAGGCTGGCCTTGAACTCACAGAGATCCTCCTCCTTTTGCCTCCCAGAGTGCTGGGATTATGGACATGTGAAAGTGTGCCTATTATAAAGAAAAATAGGAAAGAAAGACAATAGGCAAGGAAATTAATGAGGTCAAGGTCTTAAATATGAAAAAGTAAATAACCAATACATTTAAAAAAGAATACAAGAATAATGAGGTATGAGTGACTTAGGGCATTAAATTGGTAAAATTCAACAGAATGAATGAATAGGACAACACAAAGAATAGAGTTGGGCAAGTGGAGTAGTGGTAGAAAGGATCTGAGAGTAGTTGGAAGAGGATAAATCATGATAACAATATATTGCAAGAAAATTATTTTTAAAAGAATGTTTAAAAAAAATAGGAATCAGGTCTCCCCCTCCAGGGGACATGGTCAAATATGAGGCACCAGAGAGGAAGGATAGTAGGTTACCAACAAGAGACTTGATACCCCATGAGCATATATAGGGGGAGGAAATCCCCCTCAGGAACAGTCATAGGGGAGGGGGATAAGGGGAAAATGGGAGGGAGTAAGAATGGGAGGATACAAGGGATGGGATAACCATTGAGATGTAACAAGAATAAATTAATAAAAATTAAAAAATATAATCATCAGCAAAGTAAAAAAAAAAAAGAACTCGACTTTATTGCATAGTTACATAATTACATAGACAACTCATTGTAAAAAATGGACGTGAAAGCTATGCAGTCACATAAATTATATTTCTGGATACATAAAATTTTTTATTTTCTTTCTTATTATGTTTCTTTTTTAAAATATACATTAATATTACTACACATGAATAAAATAAACTACATACAGCAGGAAGAACCGTGAGACAATCAGGAATTATATAAATGTTATATTCATAGTGAATTGGCTATTTGTATTTGCCAAACTTGAAGTAAACATCTTTCCTATCTTGTTGGGTCTAAGTTTCTGAATGTAGATCAATATCTATCATATCTCTATTATCTTAAAACATCTATCTTGATCTAAAAACATCTTAACCCCTAACCAAGTAAGCTTAATTGTAAGACTAAATATCTGGTTTTCAGCACCATCAGTGACTTGAGAAGGAATACAACTTAAATACCTGTGTGAATAAGAATTGCAGGTTAGCAACTTCTAAAATGAAAACATAAGACAGAGACAGTTTGCTGCCTGAACAGTCACCTGACACTCTATATAACATTGGAGCTCTATCTTTGGCCTTCTAGCCCAATATATCTGACAGGCATATTTGTGAGACAGGAACTATTGAGGACTTGCTTACTCTGTCTTGGCAGAGTTTGGCCAATGACTCTGTCTGCATCTAAGCTTGGTCATTTTTAGGAATAATCCTGTCTCAGGCAGAAATGAGGACTTTTTGCCCACTGGCTAGTTTGCCACATTTGAAGCCAACTCCATAAGGGGATACTTTGATGTTCATCGTCTTCTTTGAAGTAGGGTGGGTGTTGCCAGGAATTAACTTCTCTTGTTGTCAAAGATTCTTTAGAATAATAAAAACATATTCTATAGGTCTCTGAGGTTTTTGAAGACATTATTTAACTATTTTACCTGTATATCTATAGAACATTTGGGTCGTGTGTGTATGTGTGTGTGTGTGTGTGTGTGTGTGTGTGTGTGTGTGTGTGTGTGTGAAGTTGATCTAATTACATTGGTGTTTAGTTGCTTTCCTGAAGAATTTATTCCATATAATATTTCCCTTTGCATAAAATAGCTTGACTTTTGTTTGTTTACTCTAAAATATCTAATTTTACATGTAATCCCTAGAGACAGTGAATACCATCAACTCAAGCCAACTTAGCTCCCAGCTACATTTATAATCCACTCCATAATTTCAATATCTCACTATGGGTTCTTGATGCTTTGCTTTTTTTTTCAAATTTGAAACAAAATTTATTCACCCAAATTCTCAAATCTAAGGGAAATTGTCAGAATGTGATCTTGTCTGTTTTCTTATATACTTTAGTTTGGACTCAAGCTTGATACATTAACATCACTGACCATCCCTTTTCTGGAACTGGGATTGCTTTGCTTCACATATAAAACTAAAGACAAGGGAAAAAACAGAGACACCTTTCTTAACTGCACTCAGAGCAGAGACAGATGCTGCATACACTTGAAGGGTTGCTCAGATCTATTGCTGGGGCCTCCTCAAAAAAAAACACTGTTGACCTTGAGATTCTTCACCATTAGTCTTCCTGCAGACAATTCATTAAGTGGCGCTGTTAAAACCTGACCACTGTGTTTCTCACTCAGGTTGTTCCTGTGATGACAGTGAGAATCAGTGCCCTCTTGTGCAAAACAAAGTTCAGGTGCAGACTCCCTGAAGTCTCAGAACATTTTTGTGTAAGTCTGTTGGTCTGACAAAATGAAGTGTGGGAATTTTCATTATTAGGAAAGACCATTACATGTATTTATTTGTAATAAGAGATATAAAACAAGTTTATTTGCTGATCTTAGGAAACTGATCCTGGTTTGGATATTTTCCAAAGATATTAACACACCCCAAAGAAAATATAACGGATAGTTTATCATTTCATCATAACACTGGGATCCTATTATTATAAAGAAGGAATGATAGTATAAACAATTTATGAAATAATATGGTAGCACATTATGCAAAAGTTAATTGTTAACTAAATCTTTATCAACTGTTTAATTTATATGCTCAAAAATCCTTACAAGTAACTCTGCATCTGATAGATTGAAGTGCTTGAAGTACATCTACTATGTTAACTTGAGAAAGCTTTCATAATAGTTTAGTTGGTGAGTAAAGTTATTTATTGAATACCATAATAGTACAATCTCACTTCTTATACATGTATATAGATATGGATATACATACGTATACATTTATGTGAACAAGAATAGAAAGGCAGCGTAACAATCACTGTGTTTAAGACAGAGTTGGAACTAAAATAAAAACCGGGCTAATTTATGTTTAAAATATATTTTAAACAATTTGCAAAAGTTGACATTCACTAGACTATGTTTTGTACTCTTTTACATGTGGTGTCATTATATTTAATGAAATAACAAATTGATCCAAACATAGTTATTTGTTGAAAATCTTTTCATCTTAGCCACAGACTTTTAAAGATAAAGACAGCTTGCTTTCTATTGTTATAATAAACATCATGACCAAAAGCAACTTGAGGAGGAACACTGCTTACTGCTTCAATTCTCATAGCTTGTTCATTTTGTTTCCTTTAGCACCCAGGAACAGTGCCCCGGAGGCCACTGCCCAGAGTGACATGAACCCTTCCACATCAATCCGTAATCAAGAAAATGCCCTACAGACATGATCATAGGCCAGTTTTATGGAAGTGTTTTCTCAGTTGAACTTTCCTATTCCAAAATAATCTCAATATGTGACAAGTTAATAAAACCAACCAATGCAAAATGCGCAGTATGTGAAATAAGTAGGTGTATTACTACTCTGCTATGCAAAAATTCGCAGTAGGCAAGCATTGGTAGAGTGGAGGAAGTATGAATCCACGACTTCAAAGCAGGGAATGTGAGCTGGCATTCTCAATATTTTTATGGAATTAAGATAAATTTAAAGATAAAGGCAACTTTCTTTGGGGAAAGCAAATAATGTGTTGTATAAGTTATTTTACAGATAAAATGTTACAGTTGAATATATTTTCATTGTAGTATAAAACATCAAATTTTCTAAAGAAAATTAGAACATGTCTACTGTATATTTTCTTCTTAAACTAGTTTTCTTAGGTAACCTCAGGAGTCCAGCTGATTGAACCTATAAACAGAGCCTTGTTTTAAATGTGAAAAAGGACACCAGTTTTAATTATGTTCTTATACAGATCTCTAAAGTGGTTTTGGGCACCATTTTCACTACTGATCTTACTGTGTTACATTTGAGTATTCTCTCTAGCTGAGTAAAACCTCTGGAGCTAAAACCTAAGATTATGCTTTCCCACTATGCAAAAAAGTTACTTTTTTAGAGAAGGAAAAATCCTGCAGGACCCCTTTTGAAGGAATGTTCAGTAGATTGGAAAGGAAGTAAGTAAAAAATGAGAGCCCCAGTGAACACTATTTTAACACAGGCCAAATACATACCCTGAAACTTCTGGCACAACTTCTGATCTTCTGTTATGAGTGATTACATCTGACTGGAGAACCGAGTGGGAGCATGTTTCCTCTTGGTAATGAGCCTAACTGATATACGCAGGACAATTGAATTTTGGAAGTAGAGTCTAAATAACTTGGAGAATACTATGAAGTTTTAAACTCAGAACAGAAGGCTTGTGGAAATTTTCTCCTAATCTGGGGCACAACATATTATTTGAGGATTTTTAATGCTATTCGAAAACCATACACATTGTGTGGTGTTGGCTTCTTTGTCAAAAATCATCTATCCAATTGTGTGTGGTGTATTTCTGTGTCTTAAATTTGATTCTATTCATCAGCAAGTGTGTTTCTATGCTAGTATGATGCAGTTTTTATTACTATTTCTCTGTAGTACAGCTTGAAAACACAGATTGAGATGACTCCAGAAGTTATTTTATTGTGTAGTATTGTTTTAGCTATTCTGGTTTTTTTTCATATAAAGTTGAGAATTGTTCTTTCAAGGTCTGTAAATAATTGTGGGATATGCATTGAATCTGTAGATTGCTTTTGTTATGAAGGCTAGTTTTACTATGGTAATCCTACTGATCCATGAGTGTGGGAAATCTTTACATCTTCTGATGTCTTCTTCAACTTCTTTCTTCAGAGACTTGAGGTTCTTGTCATACATATCTTTCACTTCCTTGGTTAGAATTACACCAAGATACTTTATATTATTTGTGGCTACTGTAAAGATTTTGAAGAATTTCTAGAAACCCGGATTTAACCAAATACTACATTAGTGTTTTTCTTCCTTTTGTTTCCCATATCAACGTCTATATCTATGTCTACATCTATATATCCATATTTATTTATCTCACACAAACATAT
Organism: Acomys russatus; assembly: GCF_903995435.1. Classification (NCBI taxonomy): domain Eukaryota; kingdom Metazoa; phylum Chordata; class Mammalia; order Rodentia; family Muridae; genus Acomys; species Acomys russatus. The sequence continues at coordinate 75,377,200 of NC_067169.1, read as the reverse complement.
ACACACTTTCATAATTTTAATTAATGACTTTTATATTTTAGCTTCATGGTATTAGAGCTAATTGAACTCATTGTTGAAATGGGAATACTTAACAGGAGAACCACATCAAAATGTAGGAGATAATGAAGATTTTTAATTACTTTGTAACAATAATGATGTATCTTACAACGATTTTTAATAATTTCAGGGATATAGAATTATTCAAATCAATATGGTAATGTGAGATGTTCAAGTTTAATGCTTTCCCTTTTAGTAGTTAAAATTTTCAGTATTGTCTTGGACTCCTATGAGGGAATATTTGTGTGGGTTTCATTCTTAAGTGAGTAATGTTCTTGTTCTAATATCAAGATGCTTACCTCCTAATGGTGCTGAAGTTTTATGTATTGTTATTATAGTTGATAATTAATAGTAGCAACAGCAGCAGCAGTAGTAGTTGTTGTATAGCAAAGTATTATATCACAGTATTTATGTATGTGGAATATAGGGAATTCTACTATCTTCATTAGTAATTCTGATAAAGTTATGTTTCTTTGCTGTCCTATGATATGCTAAGAGATATACATACTGAACAGTTAGTGATATTATTGAGATATTTTTCAAAGTCATTTGTATTCTTGGCTAACATAGTCTTGTTTATTTTCTTGTAGCTTCACTTGAATTAGTGCTATTTTGATAAAGCTATTTTTATATAGCCTTCCTTCATCTTATACCAACATATTTATTTTTCTAAAATAAGATTTGTTACCCAGTAAGAAATATCTGCTGGGAGTTGGTATATACGTGCTTTCTTATTATAGGTTTTGTGGAATGACTGGACACTAATAGATGCTAAATCACTTTTTAATCCAGACACAAGAGTTCATTTCATCTAAAGTTTTGTTCTGTTTTGGATTTTTAAAGCTGCCATGTCAAGTATAAACACAACTCTGTCACTTCTGCATTTTGTGAGGGAATTTCAGTATTAGCTTAATGTTTCTTCCCTACTAAATCTGTTCTTCTCTTTGAATATTATTTTATGCTATTTTTAATTCTAAATCTAGGGAAAAATAATACAGTGAAATATCACCCAAGATGAAATAATGAGACAGGATTAAGGAAGACAAATTTGCAACACAAGTCAGTCAATATGAGATAAATGTGTTAGCTTTTTCTCTCTACAATACTCAGTTTCTGTTAGTTTAATATTTAGTGTAATCTCAATATTAATTAACTTGATTATGTTCTCTAAACACATTAATTTGTGCTAAATGTCGTAAAATGTTCTTTCCCACTTCTTTGTATTTACTTATCTTCTTAAGTTACTGTTATGTCTTCAGATATTCTTGAATGTTGAGTGCATTTTGGAAAACAGAGAAGCAAATATATAATTTTATAATGAAAAGTCAGTAGGTAAAAGGATTAGGGCATATATATTCACATTAAGACAATATTTAGATGTCATATCTATTTCTCTTTGAAGTTTTATGGAATGATTTGAATAGATAATTCTAATGTTTGAGAGAGAGCAAAATATTTTGTAGTTCTTATATTTTATTAGTACATTTTTTGTTACAAATATAATTAAGAAGAATACTTAAAAGCATATGAGTGTAAACAAATATCACATTAGACTGAAAAAACTGGACATTTGAGGTTTTAAATTCATTGGGTTTAAAAGTGGTTCATTAGAATCCAAAACCAAATGTCAATTGAGTCATCACTCCATTAATTCACAGTGCCAAGCTTTAATAATGCTCATTAGTCCTGGAATGGACCTTTTAAACCATAAAGTGTTTTGTCAATATTAACACATTTTACTCGCATGAAATTGTGATTGAGTTAGTATTTGTAGTCCCCATTTACAGAGTAAAGAAAAGAGGAAGTGTGTGTTGTACAGAGTGATTGAATCATTTTGGAGAGAGTAAAATGTCATTAACTACATTGAAAGACTAATATAAACCATTAAAAAAACACTAGATAAGGTAAATTTCTGTGAGATATTCAATATTCCCAGGGTTATTATTAGTAGCAAAAAATAAGAAAAGAGGTTATTCCAATGCAGAATTAGGGTTATTTACATGTTGTTGAATCCTCACTGTAGAATACTACATGTTGCATAGTGTAGATACATATTCATTTTATAAAGATGATGACAATGATGAAGAATATATATACATTTGCCTGTATGTGCCAATGTACGCACATAAACAGACATGTACGCATGAGCATGCACACATGTTTACTCATGCCACTGTATATTTGTGCATGTTAAAAAATAACACTGTCGGGTTGGCTTCTCTCCTTCCATCTTTGTGTTGGTCCTAGAGAAAAAAAATCCAAGATGTTTTCATCAATATTTATCATGGTTGATGTATGGGGCCTATGAAGACCCACCTCTCCCTTAAATACTATTGATTGATAAATGTTATTGAGGCTAAGTTAGTCATTCTTTTTCATGGTGTAGGCATGCATATATTGTCCTTTACACAGTAAATAACATTCTAAGAAAGCTTGGTCAAGAAATTGTAATTATACTCAGTGGGCCACAAAGAAAAAGAAAATATGAAAGTTGCAGGGGAGTTTATTGAGGATTCCACTATGAGTGAGAAGGAGTTTGAGAGGGAAATAGGCAGTATTGAAAAGAAAAAAATTTGTTCTGTAGAATATGAACCTGTGAAACAATAAAAAATAAAAAATTTAGTATTCAGTTTTTCCATGATTGAGGATGATAGGACATTTAAGAGTTGGAAGTTAAAAGTAATAAGTTAGGCATCTGGGATCCCACCCCATCTCGCTCTCTTTCTCATTCATATTTGAAATATCTATTCCTGTTTCTTTATTTTTATGTAATATAAAGAACAGCTCTTTCTTCTATGTGCTTCTTCCATTATGTACAGTGCTATTACAGGCCCCAAAACAAGAATGACAAAAACTGTACAACTTAAATCTAAGAAACTATTAACCAGAATAAAAATGTCCCTTAAAATGTGTTTACTTCTGATATTTGTTACATTAATAATATATGGCTAAATGCCAATTGTATTGTTATAGTTTGCTTTTGTAAATGACATAGTATTTGAAAAATGAATAATTACTGACCTTGGGCACAACAATTAGAGGTAACCTGCAAGCTCTCCCCCAGCCTCATCATTCCTGAAAAGGCATACAGACCCCCCAGTAACATGCAGTTTAGACATTCCCACCACATCCCCCAAGCTCCAACTTTACAGGTCCACCAGGGGCACAGCCAACAGGGATGAGCTATATGCTTTCCTCCAAGCCTCATCACCCACCTTCCTAAAGAGGACTTCAGTGATCCAGTAACATCAAGCCTAGACCCTTCTGCATCTTGCACTCTAGATCCTTCTGAATCATAGCTAGCAGAGGTGAGCTGTGCCCTGAGTGCCACTCTCAGGCTCATGACTCTGCCTCCCTTCCTAAGTAGGCCTTCAGAAACCCTGGAACATTCAGGATCACTGAGGCACAGCCAGAAGAGGTGAGCAGCTACCTATTCTCTGAGCCTCATTGTCAGGCTCAAGGCTCTGTCTGCCTTCCCAAAGAGTCCTGCTTGCATCAGTAATATCCAGCCAATATCAAAGACAACCAGATTGTGAAAGGTCAGTAAAAGAACATAATCAACAAGAACCATGACAATATGGCACCACCAGAGCCCAAGTATCCTACTATATCAACCCTTGGATATCCAAATACATGCAAAACACAAGAAGATGACCTTAAATAGTACATTTTAAAGAGGAAATTCATAAATTACTTACATAAATATAGGACAATACAATCAACAGATGAAGGAAATGAATAAAATGGTTCATGACCTGAAAATGAAAATACAAGAAATAAAGAAAACAAAAACGGAGGGTATCTTGGAGATAGAAAACTTAAGCATTGAACAGAAAATACAGACACAAGCCTCAGCAACAGAATACAAGAGATGAAAGAGAATCTTAGGAATAGAAGATACAATTGAAGAAATTGATAAATCTGTCAAGGAAAATTATAGATCTAAAAAGTTCCTGACATAAAACATCCAAGAAATCTGGGACACTCCGAAAAGACGAAACCTAAGAAAAATAGGACTATAAGAAGAAGACTTTTATTTCTAAAACCCAGAAAATATTTTCAGCAATTCATATAAAAAGAAAACTTCCCTAACCAAAAGAAATAGATGCTGGTAAACATACAAGAAGCCTACAATACACCAAATAGATAGGATCAGAAAAGAAAATCATCCCACCATACAATAATCAAAACATTAAATGTAGAGAACAAAGAAAGAATAATTAAAAAGTGACAAGGGTAAAAGGCTAAGTAAAATATAAAAGCAATTCTATCAGAATTACACCTGACTTCTCAACAGAGACTCAAAAACCCAACAGATCCTGGGCAGATAGTGTTCACTCAAAGACACCAAAGATGTTAGCCCAGACAACTATACAGCAAATCTTTTAATCACTACAGATGAAGAAAACAATATATTCTACAAAATCCCTCAAATATAAACATATCTATCCATGAATCCAGCCCTACAGAAGAAAACAGGATGATAACTCCAACACAAGGAGGTTACCTACACCCAACACACCAAAGGAAATAAACATCTCTAAATAAGACCACACCAGCAAAACCAATAGAAGATAATCTCTCTCTGTCTCTGTCTCTGTCTCTCTCTCCCCAGCCACCAACATAATAACATAATAATAACAGGAACTAATAACCATTGGTTATGAACATCTCTCAACATAAATGTAATCAACTTTCCACTTCCCATAAAATAGATACAGGCAGAATGGATATTAAAACAGAATCTGTCACTCACCTGCATACAAGAAACATACCTCAGCAACAAAAACTACATTACCTCAGAGTAAAGGCCTGGAAAAAGCTTTTCTAAGCAAACTGACCAATGAAGCAAGATGGAGTAGCCGTTCTCATATCTAGTAAAATAGGCTTTCAACAAAATTTAATCTAAAGAGATGGGGAAGGATACTTCATTTTTATCAAAAGAAAAATCCCCCAAAATGATGTCTCAAATCTGAACCCTTATACCACAAATGTAAGAGCATCCACATTTGTAAAAGAAATATTACTAAAGTTTAAATTACACATCAAACCCCATACATCAATAGCAGGAGACTTCAACACCACTCTCTCACCAATAGACACATCATAAATACAGAAACTAAGAAGAGAAATAATGAAAATAACTGACAGTAGGAATCAAATGAACCCAACAGATATCCACAGAGAATTCCAGCCATACACAAAATAATATCCCTTCTCAGCATCTTACAGAACTTTCTCCAAGATTGAACATAGAGGTGGTCAAAAATCAAGCCTCAACAGATACAAGAAAATTGAAATAAATTCTTGTATCTTATCACACCACCATGGATTAAAGCTGGATTTCAACAACAACAGAAACAACAGAAAGGCTACAAACTCATGGACACTGAGAGACTCTCTAAGCAATGACCATTGAATCTGGGAATAAGTAAGGAAAAAGAGTTAAAGACTTCCCAGAGTTCAACGAAAATTAATGCACAGCATTTCCAAACTTATGGGATACAATGTAAGCAGTGCTAAGAGGAAAGTTTATAGTACTAATTGTCTTCATAAAGAACAACGGAAAGCTCTAGAACAAAAAGAAGTAAATACACCCAAGAAAATAATCAAACTTATATGCAAAATCAGTAAATTAGAAACAAAGAGAATAATATAAATAATCAACAAAAGCAAGATCTGGTTCTTTAAAAAAAAGCGACAAGATAGACAATCTCACAGACAAACTAACTAAAAAGCAGAGTGGCAGCATCCAAATTAACAAAATCAGAAATGAAAAGGGGGACACAATAGACATCAAAGAATTCCAAAGAAACTTTAAGTCTTAATCACAAACCTGTACCCCACAAAATTGAAAAATCCAAATTAAAAGGAAGATTTTCAGTATACATATCAGTTAACAAAGTTAAATGAAGATCATATGCACAATTTAGATATAACTATAACAGGTAAGTAGATAGAAGCAGTCAATAAAATGTTTCAACCAAAAACAAAACAGCCAAACAAAAAAAACATACCGTGGTCCAGGTAGTTTTGGTGGAATATTCTATCAGACATTCAAAGAAGAGTGAATACTAGTACTCCTCAAACTATTCCACAAAACAGAAACAGATGAACATTGTCAGACTCATCCTATGAGACCACATTCATCCTGTTACATAAACCACACAAAGACTCAACAAAGAAAGAAAATTTCAGACCAGTTTCTTTAGTGAACATCAATGCAAAAACACTCAATAAAATACATGCAAACAGAATCTAAGAACCCATCAAATACATCATCCACCATGATCAAGTAGACTTCATCCCAGGGATCCATGATGGCTCAATATATGAAAATCTATCATTGTAATACACAATATAAATAAGCTGCAAGGAAAAACATACACACATGATCATCTCATTAAATGCTGAAAAGACCTTTGATTAAAAAAAAAAAACAACAGCACTCCTTCATGTTACAAGTCTTGAAGAGATCAGGGACACAAGGCACATACCTAAACACAATAAAAGCAATATACAGCAAGCCAACAACCAACATCAATTAAATGGAGAGAAAAATTAAAAGAATTCCACCAAAATCAGAGACAAGAAAAGGATGCTCACTCTCTTGATATCTATTCAATATAGTACTTTAATTTCTAGCTAGAGCAAGATGACAGCTAAAGGACATCAAGAAGATACAACTTAGATAGGAGGAAGTTAAAATATGTTTTCCTACATAGTGATAGTGTACATAATACACCCTAATATTTGTACAGAGAATGTCTATAACTCTTTAAAAACCTTCAGTAATGTGGCTGGATAAAAAATTAACTAAAATACAAAACAAAACAGTAACCCTCCTGTATACAAATAAAAAATGGGCTGAATTGAAGAATGGAAAAAGAAACTGTGGTATATTTACACTATGGAATACTACTCAGTGATTAAAAACAAAAAATTCTGAAATTTGTGGATAAAGAAATGGAACTAGAAATTATCATACTGAGTGAGTCAACCCAGAAGCAGAAAGACTCACATGGTGTATACTCACTTATAATTGGGCGCTAACCCAAACGACATGTCCCACGAAAGTCTTCACTTACTAGGAGATTGGGATAGATGTGAGCACATCCTACTAAGATTCTAGGTAAGAGATGGGGAAAGAGAAGAACCCAGATGGTCCTAGAAACCTACAAGAAGAACATCATGATGAGTGGATCGGGGCCAAGGGGGGTCTCCTCAAACTATTGCACTAACTAAGGAAAATACAATAGTAAACATTGAACCCCTACTCTGATCTAGCCAATGGACAGGACCTCCACAGTTTTGTGGAGAGTGGGGACTGACTTTGACATGAACTCTGGTGCTCCATAATTGACCACCTCCCCTTGGTGGGGAAACCTGGTGGCACGCAAAGAAAGAATTAGCAGGCTACCAAGATGAGACTTGATAGCCTATGACCATATAGTGGGGGAGGAGGTCCCCTTCGGTGATAGACCTAGGCAAGTGTAATAGGGTGAAAGTAGGAGGGAGAGAAGAATGGGAGGATACAAGTGATGGGATAACAATTGAGTTGTAATCTGAATAAATTAATAAAATTAAAATTGAAATTAAAAAAAGAAATTAGAAAGAACTCATAGTATTAACTTAACAGAACACCAGAAAGTTCTAAAACAAAAAGAAAACACACTCAAGAGGAGTATACAGCTGTAAACAAACTCAAGGCTAAAATAAATAAATTAGAAACAAAGAGAGCATTTTCTTTCTTTTTTCATTTATTCAGATTACAACTCAAATGTTCTCCCATCACTCATATCCTTCTCTTCCTCCTACCCTTCCATACCCACCCTATTACCCTCCCTTAGGTCCATGTCTGAGGGGGATCTCCTCCCCCACTTTATGGTTGCAGGCTAGCAAGTCTTATCTTGGTAGTCTGCTTATTCTTTCTTTCACTGCCACCAGGGCTCCCCTACAAGAGGAGGTCATCAAATATGGGGCACCAGAGCTCATGTCAGAGTTAGTCCCTACTCTCCACATAACTGTGGAGGATGCCCTGTCTATTGGCTAGATCAGAGTAGGGGTTTGGTGTTTACTATTTGTATTGTCCTTGGTTAGTGCAATAATTTGAGCAAACACCCCTGGGCCCTGATCCACCCATTACCATGTTCTTCTTATAGCTTTCTAAGATCCTCTGGATCCTTCTATTTCCTGATCTCTTCTATTTCTCTTACCTAGAGTCTCATTAGGATGTCCTCACATCTGTCTCAATCTCCTGGTAAATGAAGACATTCATGAGCCATGTGTTTTGGGCTAGTGTCCAATTATAAGTGAGTATGTACCATGTGAGTCTTTCGTTTCTGGGTTAACTCACTTAGTATGATTGTTTCTAATTTCCTCCATTTGTCCACAAATTTATGGGTTTCTTTGTTTTTTATAGCTGAGTAGTATTCCATAGTGTAAATGTACCACAATTTCTTTGTCCATTCTTCAACTGCTGGACATTTAGGCTATTTACAGATACTGGTTATTATGGATAAGGCTGCTATGAACATGGTTGAGCATATGTCCCTGTTGTGTGGTGGAGCATTTTCTGGGTATATTCCAAGGAGTGGAATAGCTGGGTCTTGAGGAAGGCCTATTTTCATTTTTCTGAGAAAGCGCCAGATAGATTTCCAAAGTCTTTGTACCAGTTTGCATTCCCACCAGCAATGAAGGAGTGTTCCTTTCTCCACATCCTTGCCAGCATGTGTTGTCACTTGAAATTATGATCTTAGTCATTCTGATGGGCGTAAGATGGAATCTCAGAGTCGTTTTGATTTGCACTTCTAATGAGTGCAATTTTTAAAAATCAATGAAACAAAGAGCTGTATTTTTTTTAGAAAATCAACAAGAAAGAAAAACCCTTAGCCAAACTAATTAAAAAGCAGAAGCAAAGTATTCAATTCAACAACTTCAGAGAAGAAAAGGGAGACATAACTACAAGCACCAAGAAAATCCAAAGAATCATTAGGGTTTACTTCAAAACCCAAATGCCACAAAATTCTGAAAATCTAAATGAAATGGAAATTTTTCTTTATAAATTCCACTACCAAAATTGAATCAAGATCAGGTGAACAAATTGAATATTCCTATAATACCTAAGGAAATAGAGGCAGTCATCAAAGGTATCCCAACCAAATAAAGCCCAGTACCAGATGGATTCAGCACAGAATTCTCCCAGACCTTCAGAGAAGAGCTAATACCCATTCTCTTCAAACTATTTCACAAAATAGAATCAGACAGATACAAAAATAACTCAAAAAATCAGTAACCCACCTGTATACAAATGATAAAAGGGCTGAGAATGAAATTAAGTCAACCACAACCTTCACAATAGCCACAAATAATATAAAGTATGTTGGGGTAACTCTAACATCACAAGTGAAAGACCTGTGTAGAAAAAAATTGAGGTCTCTAACACAGGAAATTGAAGAAGATATCAGAAGATGAAAAGCTCTTCCATGCTCCTGGATCGAGATAATCAATAATGGCCACATTCCCAAAAACAATCTATATATTCAATACAATCCCTACCAAAATACCTACAAAATTCTTTACAGACCTTGAAAGATCAGTTCTCAACTTATATGGAAAAACAAACAAAAAACAGAATAGCTAAAACAATCTTATACAATAAAAAATTCTTCCAGAGGAATCTACATCATGGATTTCAAGCTGTACACTAGAGCAACAGTAATAAAAACAGCATGGTGCTGGCATAGAAATAGGTTGGTTGATCAATTGACTTGAATCAAAGACCCAGAAGTAACCCACACACCTATGGACATTTGAGTTTTCACAAAGAAGCCAAAATCATACATTGGAAAAAAGGTAGCATCTTACACAAATGGATGTCCATATGTAGAAAAAGGCAAAAAGATCTGTATTTATGTCCCTGCATGAAACTAAAGTCCAAGTGAAATAAAGCCATCAACTTAAAACCAGATCACACTAAATGTATTAGAAGAAAAAGTGGGGAAGAGCATTGATGTCATTGGTACAGGAGACAATTTCCTGAACGGAACACCATAGCTCAGGATCTAAGTTCAACAGTTAATAAATGGGACTTCATGAAACTGAAAAGCTTCTGTAAGACAATGGACACTGTCAGTAGAACAAAATGATAGCCTAAGACTTGGCAAAAGACCTTCACCAACCCTACATCATAAAAAGGGTTAATATTCAAAATATATAAAGACAGCAACAAAGGAGTTAATCCTCTTTAAAATGGACTACATTGCTTAACAGAGAATTATCAACAGTGGAACATAGAGTGGCTGACAAACACTTAAAGAAATGCTCAATGTCATTAGTTTTCAGCATTATGGAAATAAAAATGACTCTCAAATTCCATCTTACACCTATCAGAATGGATAAGAAAAAAACTCAAGTGACAGCACATGCAGGTGAGGATGTGGAGAAAAGGGAACACTCTTCCATTGCTGGTGGGAGTGAAAACTTGTACAATTACTTTGGAAATCAATCTGACACTTTCTCAGAAAATTAGGACTAATTCTACCTCAAGATCCAGCTATACCACTCCTGGGCATACACCCAAAATTTTTCTATCATAAAAGGGCATTTTCACAACTATACTCATAGGAACTTTAGTCATAATCGCCAGAATCTGGATACAACCTAGATGTTCCCCAACTGAAGAATGAATAAAGAAAATGTGGTACATTTACACAATGGAATGCAATTCAACCATCAAAAACAAGGAAGTGTTGAAATTTGCAGGCAACTTGATGGAACTAGAAATGATCATCTTGAGTGAGTTAATTGAGTTCCTGAAATACTGGCATGACATATACTCACTTATAAGTGGATATTAGGCAAACATAGATGTCTTCTGAGAGACTCCACCCAGGGAAGGATCAGGACAATTACTAAGATTAGTAACAGGACTCTGAGTGCAGCACAGAAAGTCCTATGGAAGAGTTGGGGGATTGATGGATGGGGAGGCTGTGCTGTCAGGATCTCTGTAAGGAGACTATCAAGGCTGGTGGATTTGGACCCAGAGGGGCCTGAACAAATTGACGCACCAAACAAGGACATTTCAAGCAGAGAACTTTGACTGCCTGTTCAGATATAGCTGATGGACAGTTCATTCTCCACGTGGGGAAGTGTGTATGTTGGGGGAGAAGAGGGAATTGCCTCTGACATGAACTTTAGTGCCCATGATTTGATCACTTCCCCTTGCTTGGGAGGACTTTGGGGGAACACAGAGGAAGAGGATGCAGGCTATACAAATGAGACCTGATTGGCTGTTGTCAGAAGGTGGGGAAGGAGGGCTCCAACTGTCAGAGATCTAGGGGAATGGAATACGGCATAAGAGGAAAGGAAGGTGGGAATGGGAAGACCAGAGTGAGTAGATAACAATTGAGATTTAATGTGATTAAATTATAATAAAAATGAAAAAATAATAGAAATTAAAGATCTTCATGTCAAATGCTAAGAAAATATTTATTTTCAAGGATATTGGCAATCAATAACAATTTTAAAATAGCAGCTTGTTAACAGAATTTGAAAATGGGGGTGAATAGAAGAACAATATTAAACTATAGTCAAAGGCAAAATAATAGAAAGGTATTAATGTTTAGAATAATACACATTAGCATTTTGTGTCATACATATTAAAGTTACAAGATTCTATATGGAACTATTTAAATCACAATTTCTGGCCAAGGGGTTGAGAGCAAAGAAAAATACTCAGGACAAGGCAATTATATATAAAATACATAAATGTGGTCATTCTACAGATGATGTTGTGAGTTACCATGTTTAAAGGAGATTGTCTACCAATTAGTGACAAAGAATGGGTATGAAAAACCAAAGCTAATAGAAGAAATATTTCATGCATATAAAGACAAAGAGAAAAAGGTTAGGGAATCAAAATCTATCATCTGTGTTTTTCTTGAGATAATGATGTAATAAAAGGAAAAGAGAGCTGGAATTATGGTTCTGTGACTATGAGTATATGATGGTCTTATAGAGAAGCTGCTTTGAAATTCAGTATTTTTTTAGGTGGTTCAAAGCTACCAGTAAATCCCACTTTCATGGAGTCACCACATCTGGCATCAGTGAGCATCTGCACTCACGTGAACACCATGCACACACACACACACACACACACACACACACACACACACACACACACACACACACACACCTGCATGCACTAATATATAATTTAGAATAATTTGAGGAGTAGAAACAGCAATATGAATGTCACATTTGTTTCGTTTTTGCTATAGTTCAAAACACTGTGGCACCTCATGAGGCTGAGAAGCTTCTGTAAGGCTGGAGACACTGTCAAGAGAACAAAGTGACAGCCTACAGACTGGGAAAAGATCTTCACCAACCCTACATCTGACAAAAGTCTAATATCCAAAATATATAAGGAACTCAAGAAATTAAACACCACCAAATCAAATAACCCAATTGAGAAATGGGGCTTGGAACTAAACAGAGAATTCTCAACAGAGGAATATCAAATGGCTGAGAAACACTTAAAGAAATGCTCAACCTCCTTAGTCATCAGGGAAATGCAAATCAAAACAACTCTGAGATTCCATCTTACACCCATCAGAATGGCTAAGATCAAAAACTCAAGCGATACCACATGCTGGCGAGGGTGTGAGGAGAGAGGAACACTCCTTCATTGCTGGTGGGAATGCAAACTACTACAGCCACTTTGGAAATCTATCTGGTGCTATCTCAGAAAACTGGGAATAGGGCTTCCTCAAGACCCAGCTATTCCACTCCTTGGAATATACCCAGAAGATGCTCCAGCACACAATAAGAAACTTTGCTCAACCATGTTCATAGCAGCCTTATTCATAATAGCCAGATCATGGAAACAGCCTAAGTGTCCCTCAGTAGAAGAATGGATAAAGAAACTGTGGTACATATACACTATGGAATACTACACAGCTATTAAAAACAAGGAATTCCCGAAATTTGTGGATAAATGGATTGAGCTAGAAATGATCATAATGAGTGAGTTAACCCAGAAGCTGAAAGACTTAAATGGAATATACTCACTTATATCCGCATACTAGCCCAAGGGGCATGTCCCACGAAAGCCTTCACTTAACAGGAAACTGGGACAGAGGGGAGGACATCCTATTGGGACTCTAGATGAGAGAAGCATGGGAGAATGGCAAAGTAGAAGGATCCAGAGAGTCCTAGAAACCTACAAGTAGAACATTATGATAGACAGATTTGGGCCCAGGGGTCCCGCTCAAACTAAGGTACCAGCCAAGGACAATACAGGTGGTAAACTTTAAACCCCTACCTAGATCTAGCCAATGGTCAGAACAGTCTCCACACTTGAGTGGAGAGTGTGATATGACTTTCTCACGTACTCTGGTGCCTCACATTTGACCATGTCCCCTGGAGGGGGAGACCTGGTGGCACTCAGAGGAAGGACAGCAGGTTACCGAGAAGAGACTTGATAGCCTATGAGCATATACAGGGGGAAGTAATCCCCCTCAGGAACAGTCATAGGTGAGGGGAATAAGGGGAAAAGGGGAGGGAGGGAAGAATGGGAGGACACAAGGGATGGGATAACCATTGAGATGTAACAAGAATAAATTAATAATAAAAAATTAAAAAAAAAACCACTGTGGCATTCAAAGTACCTTGTATATCCCTAAGCAGCAGTTTCAGAAGCTATGTTATTAAGAAGCCATCTTAGTCAGAGATCTGCAGGGTTCCTTCATGGAAAAAAATCAACCTTTTATTGCCACAAAATTAGCAAGTAATCACCACCAAATCATGTGAACACCCAGTTTTCTCAATGACCAGAAACAGACTTATTTTAAAGTCACTGACCACCAGTCTTTCAGTGGTCTCTTAAGCTTATTATAAAAATGAAGGAAAAAACTTGTACACTGCAAAAAGAAAAAAGTAAACTCATTTTAACAAGTTTTCCAAATTTAATAAAAAGCATTTGTGAAAAATAACAGTCTCTAGGGCTTATTCAATCCCTTGCTTTGCACTTTAGGTGAATTACTTTAGCTCTTCTTTAAAAAAAAGAGAGAGGAAAGATATTTTTGGTGTTAGGTCATAAATGTGCAAAACTATTAATATTTTATAGAAACTCTTTCTAACCCTTGCCTCTTGGGATAGGACTAAAACTGCGTTATTGGCTAGACGTATTCTAGCCTTCCTTTACTATATGTAGTTATATTTTGGGAAACATGATTTGACCATCAGTCAGTGTCTTTCTGAGCTATGTACCTACTTGGCTCAAAAATAGAGTGTATCAAACACAAAGCTGTGGTTTCATGTATACCACATTGCTGACTCCTAAGCATGGTCGGAGATTCTACCTGCTGGTTCAGGAGCTGTCAGTATTCATTTGTTCAGTCTGACCAAAGAAAATAAGAAGGAAGGTCTCACAGTAGAATTTGCTTATTTCACAATTTCACTTGACCATAAAGCTCTTTCAGCAAGTAAACAGACAAAAGTGATTCTCCTTACCCACTGGGATACATTATTCATGGTCTTCCTCTGAACACCGATCAGATGTAAATGCGACAATGTACATGAACTGAGTAGATCATTTCCTGGCACTCAGTAGGCAAAATATTTCTTCACTGGCCTACTTCCATTTCTCTTACTATGATGTTTGGAACATAATAGTCACAGTCTAAGCTTTTTTGAAACAATAATTTAAACTTGTTGTATTTTTCCATAATTTATAAAACACAGATTAGAGGAAGTAACTGTCAGAAACACATAACCTAGGTCCTAGGAGGAACTGAATAAGTTTCATGGATCAATATCATAATTTCTAATTGCTTCAAGTAGACTCATAGATTTATATCTGATTTGAGTTTATGTCACAGGACATATGATTGCTTTATTTGATTTAAATCTAAAAAATAGTCCCTTTCATACAAGATGCATATATGATATTTTGAATTAAAGTTCTAGCTGTTGCAGCTCTTCCCTTTTCATTTGAAGTTCTTTTCATTAATTCATTTATTTATTTTACATATCAATCTAAGCTTCCCCTCCCACTTCTACCCTCAGTCCCTCTCTTTTCATTCCCCTTCCCCTATTTCCCTTCTCATTCTCCTGAGAAATGGAAGACCTCCCAGATATACCAACCTGCCTTGGCATATCAAGTTGTAGTAGGACTGGCACAGCTTCTTCTATTGATAATAGACCAAGCCATCCAGTTAGGAGAAAGTGATCCAAATAAGGCAAGAGAGTCACAGACAGCCCTTGTTCCTGCTGTTATAAGCCCCACATGAGGACCAAGCAGTATATCTGTTACATATGTGTAGGTGGCCTAGGTCCATTCCATGTATGCTTGCTACTTGGTAGTTCAGTCTCTGTGAGCCACTACAGGCCCAGGTTAGTTGATTCTGTAGGTTGTCCAATGGTGTTCTTGACCTCTCTGGCTCTTTCAATCCTTCCTCTTCCTCATCCACAAGATTCCCTGAGCTTTACCTAATGTTTAGCTGTGAGTCTATGCATTTTTTTCGTCAGCTTCTGGGTAAAGCAATTTAGATGACAGTTATGCTACTCTCCTCTCTGCAAGTATAGCAGAATACTATTAACAGTGTTAGTGGTGTGGTCTCTCTCATGGCATGGCACTCAAGTTGGGTTGTCCAGTCCCACATTTTTCCTCCCTTTTTATCCCTGAACCTCTTAGAAGCAGAAAATTGTGGATTGAAGCTTTTGTGGCTTGTTTGGTATCACTATTCTTACATTGGAAGTCTTGCCTGGTTAAAGGAGGTGACTATTTCAGGTTCCATACCCCCTATTGCTAGGAGTGTTAGCTTGGGCCATTCTCATAGATTCCTGGGAGCTTCCGTTGTCTTATATTTCTATGTTGTCCAGAGATACTCCCACACTGATTCCAGTTCTCTTTCCTGTCATTCTCTCCACACATGATTCCTTCTCTTCATCTTCCCGCCCCCTATCCCACCAAGTTCCCTCCATCCATCCACCCCAAATGTCTATTTTATTTCCCCTACTTGTTACTTAGCTCTTTGGGTCTGCAGACTGTAGCATGGCTATCCTGTTCTTTATGGCTACTATCCATTTATAAGTGAGTATATACCACATATATCTTTCTGAGTCTGGGTTATCTCACTCAGAATGATCTTTTCTAGTTCCATCTATTTGCTAGTAATTTGCATGATGTCTTTATTTTAATAGATGAGTAATATTCAATTGTGTAAATGTACCATATTTTTTATCCTTTCTTCTGTTGAGGGTCATTTAGGTTGTTTCCAGTGTCTGGCTATTACAAATAAAGCTGCTATAAACACAGTTGAGCAAATGTCTTGTAGTATGGTTGAGAAACTTTTGGATATATGACCAGAAGTGGTTTAGCTGGATTGTGAGAAAGAACTATTCCCAATTTTCTGAGAAAGCAGCAGACTGATTTCAAAAGTTGTTGTACAAGTTTGCACTCATACCAGAAATGGAGGAGTGTTCACCTTTCTCCATGTCCTCTCCAGCATGTGCTGACACTGAGTTTTTGATCTTAGCCATTCTGACTGGTGTGAGATGGAATGTCAGAGTCCTTTGATTTGAACTTCCCTGATGACTAATTGTGTTGAAAATTTCTTAAAGGGTTTCTCAGCCATTAAAGATTCTTTTGAGAAGTCTCTGTTCAGTGCTGTACACCATTTTAAAGAGGGTTGATTCATTGTTGTTGTCTAATTTATTGAGTTCTTTATATACTTTGGATATCAGATCTCCATCAGGTGTAGGGTTGGTGAAGATATTTACCCATTCTTTAGGCTGCCATTTTGTCCTTTTGGTGGTGTTATTTGCTTTATAGAAGCTTTTCAGTTTCCTGAAGTCTCATTTATTAATTTTTATCTCAGTTAAGATTGATTCCTGATCTCAGTTAGCAAAGGAACTGGAATGACCACTTGAGCATTTACAGTAGAATGGTATTTCTTTTCAGAGATTAATTTTGTATGTATGCACATGGTGTGCTGTCACTGAGTCTACAATGGACTTTCCAGTTCATGATAACGTAGCTGACTATTATATCTTATTGATATATAGAATATTGGAAATATTTAACTATGAGTATTATTTTATTATTGAAAGTGTCCAAATCTGCGTGTTAGTCATAATGAGAATTTCCTCTGTTATTTCACTTTTGGAAGGTACGATATAGTGACTTTAAAAGGAAGTTTCTACAGTTGGACTTTCTTGGTTGAGAACTCTAGATATGCATTTACTACCTTTGGGAGCAAAGAACTTTAATCCATAAAAGCCATTGTTCCCTTAATAGTCAATTGGTTAAAATGGTAATAGTTCCATATTGTATATAGGGAAGATTAAATGTATTACGATACATATGCAGTTTAATATAGGACAGAGATAGTTATGTTTATGTTATAGTGCTATGTTTATATTATAAAAACAAAATAATTATGTTTATGTTACATTAAATAAAAATTAAGTTACGATACTGGTGGCAATGAGGATAATCAAACAATTGGAGACTTTTTTTTAAGAGCACTGGAATTTGATAGTAGAAGGCAAACATGGCCTTTGTTCTTTAAATATTTTGGGTTTTAGTTTTGATGTTTTCATATTAAGACAGCAATCTGTTGTTTAGCCTCCCTAAAAGAAAGATTTGCCATTTTAATTTAGTGTTCCATTTCCTTGACAATCAGAGCATTCCAAAATAATATACCCATCTATGTAACAGAACATTGTGACAAATGTTAGTACTTCATTGCCAGTGGGAATTGCTGTGTGGTTCATGAGAATATGGCCTTTGCTGGCCTTTTTTCCTTTCTTAGCACTCATGGGAATATATAAAATATGAAACCAACTTTTTTACCACAGAGTTAACTTTGAAAAATATAATTACCACTTTAAAACTCCATTCAGCTAGTATTTTCACACAGAAACTAGTATTTCCTCAGCTTAGGAAATGATCTCCAAAGTGTGCCTATTAAGGTAGTAGAAGTTAAGTATTTTCTTGGATTGTGTAGATACCATATGGGGTTATGGGTCATTCTTTTTGTTTTGGAAATTTGAACAATATGATACAGTTGTGAGAACTCCTTCCTGAAGTTTAGACACTTGAAAAGTATTTTCAGAAACCTGGTTTTAAATGTTGTCCCTACCATTTCCCTGAATAATCTGTATGCAATCAGACATCCTTAAATCTTTCATCACTTATCTTCATACTAGGAAAGAAACAACATAAGATAATGCTCACAGTGTAACTGAACAGGAGGCCTCATATGTAATAATTACTCAGTAAATAGTTGTTAATATTTTTATAATAATCCTTATATGTTCTGCTTTCTGGATTCCCTCTGTATTTCACAAACACTTTATATAGCAAGGCAAAAAACAAAGAGATAGAGATTCATTCTGTTTTCTGGTTTAATATCAATTACTTTCTATTTCTTCTCTGTTTTTGTTTCCTTCAAAGGGGCCACCGAGTCACCCTTACTCCTATTTCCTGATGCATTTCCATTTCATTTCTGGTATGTATACACATCATTGTAAAATATCATCTTTTTAATTATTGTAGCTATTATAGAATTGACTATTATCTAATAAGCAGGTTTGTTTGAACATTCAGAATAGTTAGAAATATCTTACAATCATATAGACTAGAATTCTTGCTTTTTAAATCCAATTTAATTGTTTATATAATACAGATTAAACGGTAGATTCAAACTACATGTATCTTCATTTCATTTTACTCTTTCAGCTTGAATGTAGAATGTAGAGATAGTTTTCAATGCAATTACCCAACGGCAATAATCTACCTGCTCTTTCTTTGATCTGTTATTTAGCACAGACTATAACTATGACTCAGTGTATGAGCCTCAAATTCCACTGTGATTAGGAAGAACAGGATTTAACATATGCTACAGGACCATATAGAATGAGAATAGTTTTTCAAATATCTTTTCCTCATTCACTTTCATGGTACAAATACAGGCATTTGAATGTCAGCTGAGTAAAACTGGAAATGATCTAATACTTGCCTACCATGAGTGTGAAATGAATATGTTCTGACAATTTCAATGACTTTATCAGCCATATAAGGTTTTCTAATCATCAGTAAATAATGTTAATATTAACAAGACCATGAGCATAATATCACAAATACAAATATACCATGATTTTTTTCATTGATTCAATTTTCAGTTGAATTCATTCATTTAGATAAGTTATCTGTTTGGTTCATATGTGCTCAAGTTCAGATGCCTGCAGCATCACTACTATCTTCAAAGGAGCCACCAAAGTAGCAAAGATTTTTCAAAGACTGATATAAGTTCCACCCAAAAGGGTAGCTGCCTTCAGCCTTGACTTAAACAATAGATAGTAGCACCTGCAGGGTCCTGCCCATCCTGCTGGCTATAAACAGTTCCTAAAAAGCCTGCTTAACTCTACACAACAGGGAGTTAAAATAGAGAGAAGGAAAATAGCCTACTAAGAACAGTTTTACTTTTGGAGTTTATCTCAGGAATTCTTCTCTTGCCAGTTCTAGACAATAATTCCTGTGTTTTTATGCTCTAGTTGGCTCTTCAGCTTTAAATTCCTCATTTTCACTTCTTTCTAATATCACTCATATTAAAAATGTGGAGTTAAGTGAAAGAAAGTAAAGCTTCATTCAGTACACTCAGAAATTTTGTGAGGTTAAAAAAATAATGAAGTCAGTCATAAAATTGCTTTCATTTCAAACAGATTCATGTCTAGTCAGCCCGCTTGATAGTTCACAAAGGGTTATCTTCTTTTTGGAAGCACATATATAAATTAGCCCTCTCCCTTAACCAAGAATTGGCCACATGCACGAAGAAACTATACTTCATGTACAAAACTCAGATGAGCACAGTTATTAATCAACAATTCTTCAATTTGATATGTTACTTATGTTCCTAACAGTTTCTTTAAGTCAGCCAACAAGATTGGCTATATAGAAGGACAATATAGTGACAATTCTAAATTTAAGTTTAACTTAGTGATAATTACCAAGGGCATCATAAAACTATGCAGAGTTTTAATATTCAATATACAGTCTAAGGCAGTATTTTCAGATAAGGAACCATAATTTATTTATCTCTCGAACTCTTATAATATGCAAAAGGCACCACTCAGGAGGATTTTGTTTGAAGAAGCAATGAACAAACAATATATATGTCCATTTGGCAAACTTACTGTGCAATAATCTGTAAGATATTTTAATGAATGCCAATGTAATACTTCTTGAAGTGAATGTTAGGCTATGAAAAATGCAGGGTACACTCCATTTCCAAGCAATCATTCTTTATTTTTAACAGGAAAATTATTCTAAAATTATAGCAGGCAATAATAAAACATGATTTAATATATAGAAGCACTTTCTGAGACATTTTCACAGCTATGTTTAATATGTTAAATGAGGTCAAACCTAAAGACAATGGATGGTACTAATGACGTTACTATGTAAAGATATTGTTGATTATTCAAGGGAGACATTCTTTTTTCTGCTTAATAATGCCAACTACAAAAATTCAATAGCTGTAGGACACAATCAAAACAATTATGTCTTTTGTACTATGATAAAGTTGCAGGAGAATTCTAAATTTGCTGTATATTTTATTTTAAGTTCTCTAAGGCAGATCTTACATGAAAGTCTGAACAGTAAGTACTAATAACCTTGTGTAAATTTATACAACAACTTTTGGATCTTAATCTACAAATTTTCTTTGGCTAAAGTTGTGTTGTATTTTTACTTGATCAAATAAGAAAAGAAACAATCTGTGGTGGTGGTACACACTTTTAATCATCCCAGCACATGGGAAGCAGAGGCAGGCAGATCTTTGAATTTATGGCCAGCCTGATCTACAAAGCAAGTTCTTGGACAGCCAGTGCTACTCAGAGAAACCCTGTCAAAGGAAAACAAACAAACAAACAAAAAGGAAAGAGCTTGATACTATGAGTATATCCCTCTCAAATAAAACTAGAATTTGATTTAAATTAAGCTTTTGTTGTGCAGAAATGAAGATTATGGTTCTGTAATGCCTGGATAAACTAGGAATGTTATATTTTGAACAAAACCCAATTATTAAATGGCATTAAACATAAAAGCATATTTTCCACTTTTTCAGGATACCTGCAGCTAGTGAATTATAAGTCACTAGTAGGAAACGGAATATGTAAATATGGTACATCTTAACATTTTAAGGAGTTCATTTGAAACTAGTATAGGTCAGTTTTTTCTCAAATTTCAACACTTCAATCAAGTCTCAGCCAAAGTTTACTCCAAAGGGACGGAGGAAAAAAAACTTATTTAAGATTCTGTCTCAGTCTAATCAAAATTGTTATCATCAATGGAAAATAATGACAGTGAAGATGTTTGCAAAAATGGAGTCTTATTCACTCTTGGTAAGTCTCCTGGATGGGGAGACCTGGTGGCACTCAGAGGAGGGATGGCGGGTTACCAGGAAGAGACTTGATGCCCCTGTGATCATATACAGGGGGAGGAGGTGCCCCTCAGTCACAGTCATAGGGGAGGGGAATAAGGGGAAAATGGGAGGGAGGGAGGAATGGGAGGATACAAGGGAGGGAATAACCATTGAGATGTAACAAGAATAAATTAATAAAAAAATTTTAAAAATGTAAACTTATACAGTTACTATAAGCATCAGTATCATTTAGAAACTGACACATGACCAGGCTATATCTCCTTAATGTGTTCCCAGATAACATGCCATCTCAGAAACACTTGCAGAGCCTTATTTGCAAATATACTACTCAAAATAGCTAAGAAGAAGAACTAGACTAGATATTCATCAATCAATGGCTATCTAAAGAAAGTGTGCATAAAGGTAAAGGAATTTTGTATATTTGTGAAGAACATGGACATCATGACATTTTTAGGAAAATTAATGCAACTGCTACACAAAATAAGCCAGATTCAAAAAAAAAAAAAAAAAAAAAAAAAAACCACCACATTTTTTGTCTAAAATGTAGAAACTAAATTTAAATGTATACTTGTATGTATGTTTATATATGTGCATTTTAGGTCATACACACACATGAAGTGTCATTAGAAGGGAGGAATCTATCTTTTAAAATATTTTATTACAATTTATTCATAACCTATCCCAAATGTTATCCCTGCACTTGTATCTTCCCATTCCCACCCTGACTTCTTCTTTCTATTCCCCTCCCTTAGACCTCTGACAGAAGGGGCCCTTTTCCACCACCATATGACAACATCCTATCAAGTTTTATCTGGATAGCCTTTACCTGTTTCTTCTGTGTGCTTGCAGGGTCTTCCCAACAAGGAGAAGTGATCAACCTGGGTAATCCAGAGTTCATGTCAGACGTAGTCCCAACTCCCTGACCAACAACCACAGAGAATGAGCTGTCCATTGGCTGTATCTGAATGGGGAGTCTAGGTTCACTGTATGCATTGTTATTGGTTGGTGCAACAGTTTGTGCAGGCTCGCTGTGTACAGATCATCAGGTTCAGGGCTTCTGAGCCCTCTGGGACCTTCTACCCCACCACTCCTCCATACCAATCTCAGCTCTCTGTCCAGAGTACAGCTGTGAGTCCCAGCATCTGCTCTGTTCCCACAGTAGGTGGAGTCACTCAGAGGACTTCTAGGTTGGGCTAATATCCACTTAGAAGTGAGTATACACCAAGCATGTCTTTCTGGGTCTGGATTACCTCAGTCAAGGTGATCTTTTCTAGTTCCATCCACTTGCATGAAAATGTCAAAAATTCCTTGTTTTTAATGGTCAGGCAGTATTCCATTGTGCAAATGTACCACAGTTTCTTTATCCATTCTTTGATTGAGGGGCATCTAGGTTGTTCCAGACTCTGGCTATTATGAAAAAGCTTCTATAATGATAGTTGAGCAAATGTTCTTGTAGTAACGTAGAACACCTTTTGGGTATATGCCCAGGAGTGGTATGGCTGGGCCTTGAGGTAACATTATTCCCAACTTTCTGAGGAAGTTCCAGATTGATTTCCAAAATGGTACAAGTTTTCAAACCCACCAGCAATGGAGGAGTGTTCCCCTTTCTCCACAGCCTCACCTGCATGTGCTGTCTCTTGAGTTTTTTATCTTAGCCATTCTGATGGGTGTAAGGGGGAATCTCAGGGTCATTTTGATTTGCATTTCCCTGATGACTAAGGGCATTGATAATTTCTTTAAATGTTTCTCAGACATTTTATATTACTCTGTTGAGAATTCTCTGTTTAGCTCTGTAACTCATTTTTTAAATGGGTTATTTTGTTTGGTGTTGCTTAATTTCTTGAGTTCTTTATATATCTTTTGGTACCTGTTATTTATCAGATGTAGAGTTAGTGAAGATCTTTTCCCAGTCTGTAGGCTGTTGTTTTGTTCTGTTGACAGTGACTTTTACCTTACAGAAGCTTTTCAGTTTCATGAAGTCCCATTTATTAATTGTGGGCCTTGGATCCTGAGCTACTGGTGTTCTCTGTTCAGAAAGTTGTCTCCTATATCAATGAGTTCAAGAATCTTCCCTGCTTTTTCTTCTAACAGATTTAGTATGTCTGGGTTTTTAATTTTTTTTTACATATACATTTATATAAATTATTACATGTATACACAATAAACTACCTACAGCAAAAACAACCATGAAACAAATAAGGAATTATATAAATGTTACATTCTTAGTGTTCTGGCTATTTGTATTTGACAGGCTTGAAGAAAACGTCTCTCCTGTCTTGGTGCATCTAATATTCTGAGTATAAATCAATCTCCATCATATTTTGTAATTATCAACTTAAAACATCTATCTAGACCTAAAACCGTCTTAACCCCTAAACAACTAAGCTTCATTGTAAAACTAAGCTACCTGGTTTTCAACTTCATCAGAGACATGAGAAGGAATAAACTTGATTACCTGAATATGCCGGGAGTGCAGGTTAACAGCTTTCCTAATGAGAAGATGACAGAGACAGTTTGCTACCTGAATAGTTACCCAAAACTCTCTATTATGTTAGAACATCATCTTCATCCTTCTGGCCCAATATATCTGACAGACATATTTGTGAGGCAGGAGCTATTGAGGATTTGCTTACCCTGTCTTGGCAGAATTTGGCCATCACCTCTGCCTGTATCCAAGCTTTCACTTTTTTAGGCAGATTTTTGTCTGTGGTAGAAATGAGGACATTTTTCTCAGTGGTTTGTTTGCCACATTTTAAGCCATCTCCATAAAGAGATTCTTTGATGCTCTTTATCCACTTTGAGGTAGGCTGGGTGTTGCCAGGAGTTAACCTGTCTCATTGTCAGTGAGTCTTTAAAATAATAAAAACATTTTTATTTTATTTTTATTAATTTATTCATATTACATCTCAATTGTTAGCCCTTCCCCTGTTTTCTCCCATTCCTCCCTCCCTCCCATTTCTCCCCTTCTCCCCTCCCCTATGTCTGTGACTGAGGGAGACCTCCTCCCCCTATATATGCTCTTAGAATATCAAGTCTCTTCTTGATAACTTGCTATCCTTCCTCTGAGTGCCACCAGGTCTCCCCATCCAGGGGACATGGCCAGAAAAGGGGCACCAGAGTTCATGTGAGGGTCAGATCTCACTCTCCACTCAACGGTGGAGAATATCCTGTTCGTCGGCTAGGTCTTGGTAGGGGTTCGAAGCTTACTGCCTATATTCTCCTTGGCTGGTGCCTTAGTTTGAGGAGGACCCCAGGATCCAGATCTGCCTGTCATAAAGTTCTTCTTGTAGGTTCCCAGGACCCTGTGGGTCCTACTATTTCCCCTTTCTTCCATGCTACTCTTGCCTAAAGTCTCAATCGGATATCCTCTCCTCTGACCCACTTCTTGGTAAGTAAAGATTTTCATGGTACGTATCCCTTGGACTAGTGTTTTGATATAAGTGAGTATATACCATTTGTCCTTTTTTGCTTTAGGTGAACTCCCTCATTATGATAATTTCTAGATCAATCCATTTGTCCACAAATTTCGGGAATTCCTCGTTTTTAATAGCTGAGTAGTATTCCATCGTGTAAATATACCACAGTTTCTTAGTCCATTCTTCTACTGAGGGACACTTAGGCTGTTTCTATGTTCTGGCTATTATGTATAGAGCAGCTATGAACATGGTTGAGCATATGTCCCTGTTATGTGGTAGGGCATTTTCTGAGTATATTCCAAGGAGTGGGATAGTTGGGTCTTGAGGAAGCCCTATTCCCATTTTTCTGAGAAAGCACCAGATAGCTTTCCAAAGTGGTTGTACTAGTTTGCATTCCCACCAGCAATGAAGGAGTGTTCATCTCTCTCCACATCCTTGCCAACATGTGGTGTCATTTGAGTATAAAAACATTTTTAAATGTCATGTTCTGTATGTCTCTGAGGTTTTAGAAGACCTTATCTAACTATCTTATTTTATCTTTCTATAGAATCATATCTATCTGCTGTACCTAAGATGTATATTCTTCTGATAAAGGTAGACCAGTGATTGACATGACCATGATTGATCAGCTAACAATTAACTTGTAGAACTTATTTATCCTAAACAGTCTGCATTAGCCCTTTCAAAGTCCTGGAAGTAAATGTTGCATTATAATTGAGTTATATGGGTATAATATCTCATATTAGAGTAGAAATATTTATATATAATGTATAAAGAGTAAACTTACCTTTGAATTTTATACAACTGTATCTAGACCTAAATTTATTTTGCATCTATATACATAATACTCTACCAGTGAATAAAAAATAACCCTGTGAGTGACAATTGAGGCATTAAGCTGAGGGGTAGATTCACTAATCTACCTTTTGTTCTATCTTCACTATATATTTCTAAATTCCCCATTCTTTCTTTTCAACCCCCATCTCCAAACTTAAGAATGTAAGATAAGGGAAAAGAGAGACATCACTGAGACTAACCTTTTCTTTCTAAACAAGACCAATAATAACTTGTAACCAATTCCCATCTATAATAACCCTTTATAGCTCAAGAAAGCAACAAAAAACCTACCCAATCTCCCCTTAAAGCAAATGGGGCATGTTACCTTAAGGTATTTTCTGGCTGATTTGGGGCAAATAATACCTAGTAGGGGTCCATATAAAATTGGGGAATGGTTATACAAGCTAAGAATCACATTTGTGGTCCAGTTTCTCAATGTTGAGAAATTGCAGGTTTAATTAGAGTCCTGTGTGGGACAGTCTGAAATGCTGGACCAATTGAGATTGGAAGCTTTCTTTGAAAGTGTCCTAGGAACTCTCTTGTTCTGATGAGGAACAGTAATTGAAGCACTTGGTGATAGACAATAAAGGATAGAGGATGTCAATGTCCAGTATGCGGAGAGGAATTCATCCTGTGAGGTCTGGTGCAATGTCAGTGTCTAGTTCTCTTGTTCTGTAAGCATATAATTTCGTTTAAACATAATACAGTCTTAAAATAATAAGTGTATGAGGTGTATATGATGCACAGAACAATTAAAGTTGGCTTTCTGCTCTTTGTATGAGCAGGAAAAAAAGACATCTGGAAATCTTCAATCATGGCATACAAAGAATGGCATCTGATAGTAATTCATAGGGGTTCTGTAGCCAACAAGAAGCATTGTCTATGCCTAGACATTCATGTCTCATCCAGTCTCAGAGCTATTCCCATATAGTGGGATTAGCAATGTAAGTTACTTGCTTTTTCTACAGTTTAAAGTATTCACATCCTGATTGTATCCCTCTTCCTCATTCCCTTCCAATCCCCCTTTTCTCCCTCATATCCTCTCCCTCCCTCCCTTAGTACTCAGAAATGGGATACCTCTTCCCCTAACATCTGACCTCAGCCTATCAAAACTCATCTATACTACCTGTAACCTCTTCCTCTATAGCTTGGCAAGGCTGTTGTACCAGGGGGAAGTGATCTAAGTTTGGTGGCCAGAGTGCATGTCTTAAGTAGTCCCTACTCTCCAGATGTGGCATCCACAAGGAGACTGTGCTACTACACAAAGGGTCTAGGTTCACATCATACATGGTCCTTGGTTGATGTTTTAGTCTCTGTATTGTAGTGTAGTTATCCTGTATTATGTGGCTAATATCTGCTTATGAGTGAGTATATACCATGTGTGTCTTTCTGGGTCTGGGTTACCTCACTCAGGATGATCTTTTCTAGTTCCATCCATTTGCCTGCAAATTTCAAGATTTCCTTGTTTTTAATAGCTGAATAGTATTCCATTGTATAAATTGGTATGTCTGGTTTTATGCTGAGGTCTTTAATTGACTTGGACTTTAGTTTTGTGCCAGGAGATAAATATGGACCTATTTGCAATTTTCTACATATAGACTTTTAGTTAGACCAGCATCATTTGTTGAAGATGCTCTCTTTTTCCACTGTATGAATTTGGCTTCTTTGTCAAAAATCAAGTGTCCATATTTGTCTGGGTTCATTTCTAGGTCTTTGATTTGATTCCATTGATCAACCAACCTATTAAGAGAAGTAAGAATAGAGATGGTAAAATACATATAACAGAAAATCATAAACAAAGACTAACTGGAGGGAGATACAGAATGTAGTTAGAGTGAGTAAGGAATGAAGGAGGAAATTGGGATAGGGAACAAGTAAAGATAATGCATAACTATAGCTGTGTATGAAAATGCCATGAAAAAAAGTTTTTTTTTTTATTCTAGTCTAAAAACTAAATTATAAAATAGACACATGCCTTTATGTTGGTACTTGGGAGAAAAAGGCAGGCAATTTTCTGTGACTTCCAGGCTAACTTGGTCTACAGTGAGAGTGACAAGGACAGCCAGAGGTACATAATAGTTGGACTCTATCATCATATATATTATAATATTCCTTTTTCTCCTTAAGTTATTATGGCACAAAAATGTTTCTTTACTATTTATTTGACTAATATCTATTGTATTTCTTCTATAATTATGAAATACCCTGAACCCAGAAACAATGATTTGTTATCTAAAATACATGTTGAACATTAAAATTCATCATAGCTAGTTGATGACTTCAGACATTCTCACCATGCTTCTATTAAAAAACTATGATATTTCTTAAATTATCTTCAATTATATTGACCCAGTTTAGAGAGCAAAGTCTCCCAAAGGTCATCATTACGCCATTGTGTAGGCTATTACCTGATATAATCTATTTTCCTCTATCAAGATAACTTAACAAGTAACTTCTACTGAGTTTTAAAATTTTCATTTCCACCTCCTTCCACTCTTATCTTGTAATCAGCCATCTGCTTAATAAGTGATAACATCAAGGGTTCAGTTTTAAATTTTAAGTGCTTAATTACATTGCTAACCTACTGTATAGGGTGTGCTTTGAAGTACTTCAAATTCTATGAGTACCTCAAGAAATAGCTTGCATTGCAGTTGTTTTTCAATACTTTAATTTGATAACCCAGACATGCAGTTGACTATCTGTACTCCTCTTTGGGCAATGAATAGTAGGCTATTAGTAGTTGGAGAATATTGTATATAGATTGCCCTTGAACAATATAACAGCAAGTTTTCAAAGATGTCACAAAGAGAATACATGAATAGGTGTACTTAGTGCCATTTTATGGGTATAACTTTCTGACACACTTTTGCCAACTTTGAATCTATGTACCTTTCTCAATGGACTTAGAAAATATTTCTTAGAATAACTCTAAATATATTAATGCCATCACTTCAAGATAACAATAAGTCTGGAAACATCAGTAGTATATAATCCATTATAACTTCAGCTACAAGTAAAATTACCCTGAATATGATGATAATGCGATTCAATCTCTACTGATTGTTTTGAGATGATCAGCACTTTCCAGTAACAAATTTCTAGACATAAATTATCATCCACTTCAAGTTTTTTAAGAAATGTATCACTCTAAAACCATGTAAGAACAATTTATATTTAAGAATTTAAAATGCAGCCACCATTTGTTAGTTAACCTATATAAAGATTATAAAAATATAACAATGGATTTTTATTTTAACTAATGAATCATTTGCAAAATATTTGCAAAACTCTTTTCCCAGTCTTGGCTTTTGTACATTTCTCTATACTTTGTTCAATGTAAACTTTATTGGATTTAATTTTTGGTGAATTTGTTTATACTTGGAGATTTTGCTTAATGCTAGAAACCAACCATTGCCAAAACTTATTAAATATTTTTTCTAACCCATTGGCTAAAACAGCAGACAGTATTGTGGTTAGATTCCCATGAATGCTTCTTTGATCTTGAAGTAATAATAGGAGCAGTGTGGATATACTTGTGTATATTTATTAATTGTTATTATATTAAATGGAAGAATGAGCCTTCTGAGACCACTTAGTTAAAGAAAATCTCAACTGTGATTGTTCAAGCACTGCAGATCTACCATACTCTCTGGATAAAGGGTCAGTATTAGTGACCTTAGTTAATTGTAAGCTTGATGTATATTACAGTAATTATTGGCTAAAGGTGTTGCTATAGACACAGACATGTTTCTTTCTTTGCATGGTTAACAATTCTGGGGTAAAACAAAGTTTATATAACTAGCTCTAGCAAAGTAGGAAAAAAGAACCATAAATTCTCCATTTCATATATATATATATATATATATATATATATATATATATATATATATATAATTTCACTCAATTCTACCATTCTCTCTTGATGTGTAAAGAACTTGAGTATTTTAGAAGTTATTGAAATTAATCTATATTATGAATACAGTAACTAATCTAAATATATTTCAACCTTGAACTCTTTATTCATAAAGTGTTTTTCTAAACCAGTGTAATTTGTTGTTGGCAGTTTAAAATATAAGGTTGTCACTAGTTTCTAATTGGAAATAGGAAATCCTTGAATATTCATAGGGTTCTTTAAAACTGTAAAATGTATTGAGGATGAATTAATTTCTTTTCTCTATATATAGGACAGACAACTTTTAAATGGTACCACCATACACACATCCTCAAAATAACTCCCATATGATACTTGGGATTTTGAATAATATCAAATTATATAAATTACCCCATGATTAGGTTATACTATATAACACTTATTTAGATTGGAAAATAATGTGTTTGACTAACACAATCATGTAGACTTTTCAAAACTATCACTTAGAAATAACTTTGGCTAGTTGAAGAAAAGGATACCCCAAGTTTAAAACACAGAATTGTACATATTGTTGCTAGTTTTACCCTTGTTTGGGGGTCTACCATTTGTAATGAATGAACGTAAGCTTTAGTAATCTGAGAGTGGCACTTAGTTGACAACTAGTAAAGCAACAAAGTTGCCTGGTTACAATTGCACAGAATTGAATTTGGCTTGCAAGAATGAACTCAGGAGACAATTTTCTGCTATACCCTCAGGATAAGAAATCCCATATTATTTAAGCCTTGTGATACAATAAACTATAATTATGAGAAAATAAAGTGCTATAATATCTATTAAATGTGGAATGATTTATGTAGCAATAGAAAATTAGTGTACTGATATTTATTAGATATTTGTACAGTATATGATCTTTATTTCATTATGAGAAGTGGATTATTTTTCGTGGAAGATGGCTGAACTAGAGCTTTAAAGTTTTGTGCATAAAGAGTATCAAATCTAAGGAGAATTTTTTATTGCTAATTTTCCTTACCTTTCTAAAAACATCTCAGTGTTTTCTTAGTCAAGAGAAAATTAAAAGGATTGTATTTACTTTGTCTTTAACTCATTGCTTTTCACTAACCAGTATACTCCCTCTGCTCTTTCACCAAGGTAGTATGACTCAATTATATTAATCATTATGTTCTACAATATCTTGTACAGATATTTTGAGAAGTTAAAAATCACATGTCTAGCTATAACTTTATTAACTGCATCTTTGGTTGCTATTTCTGTAATTCATAATATACAGTTTAAGAACTACTAATAAATATAGTTATGTGTAATAATGACAGTTTGTTTGATGTTATAGAACAAATAATCTATGTGATTCAATTGGAGTTTGATCTTCTCTCTCTCCAACCCCCCCCAACACTTACACACACACACACCCACACACACACACACACACACCCAGAGGCACACACTCACTCACGCATGCGTGTATGCACATGCACACACACATACCCACATACCTTTAGTAGCATTAGGATTTTTAACAGTTAATGAAAGCTGTAAATATTTTGGAAATGGTGAAGGTAACACTAATGAAACATTTGGCTGAAATTCAATTTGACATAATAAGTGATAGTATAAGAGGTTGAGTGAATGCAGTGTGATTTTACACTGTTGGGAATTTTCTGGACTGAGTTCTCGGAAGAAAATCTTTTATCTTTTAAAAAAGAGCAAATTATTCTGGAATTATTTCAAGAGGATAAATATAGAGCCTTCTGTATACCATATTTTGTAGTTGTTGCTTTTTCTTAAATACACTTTGTAAAACATGAGAATGCAGTAGCTTTAGTGACCATTGTAGCTATACCCCTTCAGTGTTCTTTCTGTACAAACACCAGTTTCATTAAAAGCAGAAGATGTGTTCTTGTTGTTGTAGGACTAGTTCCATCAAAGGTCCTGACCCTGACCAGAAAGTAATTGAGATAATAGACTTCTTTCACAATCTGGATAATGTTTTCTAAATAAAAAATACACACTTTCAGCATTTCTTAGCCTCAATGCCATTATTATCTTTTCTTCTGGGAAGTTTGGTTTTTTTTTTTTTTTATCATCTTATGATACACAAGTTTGAATTTCATACATTTAAGCTGAACCCAGGGACAGTACACTTGGTCATATGATCTATATTTTGCAGAGTAAGGTCACCACATGGTTTCAGTAAAATAAATTATTCAGAAAACAGTTTAGGCTCTCTGAGAATTCTCAGCATCTCTATCTCCTTCAATGACCCATGTCTTCTGACCTGCATTATTCAAAGCTTCAAAAATAAGAAGTAGTTTTACTTTTCTATGGGAACATTTTCCTACTAGCACAGTCATCTGAAATTTATAGGAGAAGGCTATACATAAAGGATTACCCTGAGCTGTAGCCATAAAAGAAATAGAAAAAAAAAAACAGGTACATGTAGGGAGGAAGTTAAATATCAGTAGGTCCTGGCATTAATTTTGGTTCAATAATTTTCTTAGATAATGTGATGTTGACTTGGCAATATTTCATATTTCTCTAAGTATTGTACAAATGAATGCAACTGTATTCAACTAGAAAGTGTTACTAGGGGTATTTAAGAGTACTGTTTAGCTCAATTGAGGAAAGGAGATGATTAGAAGTAGAAATGGCTGACTCTGTAGTAATTCCAATTTGTTACATAAAATAAGCAGAATGTCTGGCCCTAGCTTTTGCTTTGCTTCTCTTAAAATTATTTCACCCTTCACTTGAAATCATTAAAATACTCTCTTCCTCCAACATAATTAACCAATTAAAGCCACTCTTCTACTTATTTTTTAGCACAGTATAAATCATTTAATACCTAGAGTTCCTTTACCATTTAAATGAGAATAAAGTAATGGTATTGTTTTCACGGCTAAAATGTTTTTTAAATTCATTATAGAAAAGTCTTGAATTCTGTATTTAAAAGTTAGCTTTCCTTTATGTTACTTCTGAACATTTTCTTTTTTACTTTACTCATCAACTCTTCTGCACTCAATTAAAAGCATAAGTTATCTGTTTAAGTAGATGGTGTTCAATACTTCGCCACCAAGTATTAGATTGTCTATAACTAAAGTTCTATTATTCTATATTGATAAGTTTCTAGGTGTATTGTTTAGCTTTTACACTAGGATTCAGAGAATATAGATGTGTAACATGGTTCAATCGTAACTATCTAGGTTTATGTTGTATTCTTCATCATTACCATGTTCCAACTCCTATGACCAAACCTTATACAATAATTACAGTTTTACTCTCCACTGGGCAGATTCATTCCTCTTTTTTTCTTACCACTTCATACCCATTATTTATCCATGCACACCATGTCCTCTATCATAGCCAGCATTTCAAAGTATAACTATTTTAACTTTTAATGAAATGCATTGGATGGTGTATTAGGCTCAGAGTAGTCCTTGACTGAACTTATATAAATGAGTCTTTCTAATCTAGGTATATAATTCAGCTTCAGCAGACTCATCTGCCATAATAGTCATTTTAAAAATATTTATGTTAGAAATTTTGGAGTTATGATCCACTGGAGTCATGTTCATTATTTTAAAAACTTTGTCTTTGTGCAATTTGTACATTGATTGTGAAGCTCTTTCTTTTTCTTTAAAATTTAGTGCATGTAATTTGTGGTTAGCAGCCTTTGATTAAGAGACCTATCTCTAGTCTTCTTAAGAGAAGGAAATGCATACATTGAAACACTAATGACATGGAACAAAAATAAGTAAATATATTTTAAATCCAACAGTTAAATAATGAATAACCATAGATAACAAAAGAACAAAAACAATGTACCATGTTTTGACTATCAATTTTCAAATTAATTTATGTTGTTACATTCTGGAACACTCAGTGAGTCAATGGGTACTGTCTTTCCCTCAAGGAACTTTCCCTAATGTCTTACTGGGAAGACCTAAATGTCACCTTAACAATACTAATCTCTTTTAAATAACAGCCACTTTATCAATACTAGCCACATTTTCAATATTAACAGGGTTCAAACTCTTTTCCTTCCCAAACTGAATATTATTGTTTACAACAGTATGTTTATATTATTTTTCCCACCAAACTGTATGGTTTTCATATTTGTATAATATGTTTCCTTTCACCATGAATTAGTGTGAAATAAAAGTCTGTGACCAATACTTATTTCACAGCCTAAACACTATGAAGCCTTAAACTATTCTTGACCAAAGGAATTGTCCATTACTTCTTCATTCACCATTATTTAATTTTTGATTAGCTGAATGTAGTATTATATATTGGCAGGGTATGAGTAGCTTTTACACTAATAGTGTATTTTTTCTCTTCTAAACTTCCATGACCCTTACTTCTGTTTTCTACATTTCCATCAGCACTCTGATCTTTTGAACTCCCATTGGAATAATCCATTGCATTATGATTGCAACATTCTTGGGCTTCTTTAACTGGCAATTCAAAGCTCATATTCCTAAGCAGCTACAACTTCCTTGGAAAATAATACAAAGGAAAGGGTTATCTCAGCAATAAATCCATCAATAACAATGTTCTCTCTTAGTTATCCTTCTTATTTGAATGAACATATGCCTGACAAGAAGCAACTTAGGGGGAATGTATTTATTTCATGAAGCCACAGATTGAGGGTATTTTTATCATGACAAGGAAGGCAGTACAGAAGGAATGGCTCATAGTTGTGGTAGTAATGATTTTCTCACATCTGGGTGGACCAAGATGAAGAAAAAGTTAGATGGCTGTACTCAACTTACCTTCCATTTTTTCCTTTTATATTCATTCTGTTTTTGGGATAATGCCACCTATATTGAGGGTTAGTGTTTTTTTCAACAGACATTCTTTCTTTTAAAGTTCTTACAGATATTGCTAATGGTATTCTTCCTATATAATTATAAATTTAGTCACCTTGATGATGACAGAACTTTGTTTATACAACCTACTGAGTCTATTTAGTGTTGCTAATTTGTGCATGTGTTTAGGGCTAATTGCTTGGCGTTAGATAGTCTTATAGAACTGTGCAAAAGAGGAGATGGAAAGACTGTGAGAATCAGAGGACATAGAAACCCAGTATGATATACTGTCTTCTAAACATGACAGAGAATTCACATCCATGAAATCTCAAATATATGTTATCTAAAAAGATCTGCGTGACAAACCAGTCAATGTTACAACATATAAGGGGGCAATTTCAAAAGCTCTCATGCATGACTTGATGAAGAGCTACAGACCATTGATGGCTACTAAGAGAGAGAGGATCAGATTTTCCATCACAAATAATAAGAATAGAATAAGACAAGAAACAAATAGAGTCAAGGCAGTAAATAAACAATAAAACCCTTATCAGAAAAGCAATATATTAGAGCAGTTTCTTTATGAGCATGTTTTAATATTAGAGGTTAACAGATAGAATGAATGGTGAGTTTATGTGGGAGACTGTTTTAGCCCATTAAACTAGTCCTGATCACAGTCCCTGTTGTTTAACAGTGCATCGGTCAGTATAGTATTTTCACCTATTTGCATAACAGGAAGTAGTTTTGACTACCAGTAGCTTTGTAGTCCTTAGAGTCAAAGGTTCTCATGTATTCCAGAGACTTCCTGGTTTTTACATATTGTGGTAGCTAATGTTTAAGCTAGGGAGTTTTTTTCAACTGTGTTGGGGTACAGCTGGAGCAGGTAGAATACTAAGTCATGTTACTAGAGGATTCATTTAAATGTTTTATGATCTAGCTGTTTCTTAAACACTGTGTAGGAAAGAGGAGGCTCTTGAGACTTGACTTCCAATTTGCTTTAGTGAAAAATTTCGAGACAGAGAGAAAGTCATAGAGGTATTGACACTTACTTGCTAAATTTTCTTTAGAGGCTTTCAGTTGATACCTAGAGTATCAACCCCAAAACAGTAGGACTAATGAACATCTGGCCGCTAGACACTTGGCCTATTCTTACCTGAGCTTTTCTGCATGTCCACACCCCTTCTTCATTAACAACTGCCATACTTACTTGTCACTCACATAGAGGCTATGGTTAGAAATATCCCAGATCCTGGATTTGTCACAATATCTTAATTTTAGTTACTTACTTTTAAGACAGCACTTGAAATACAAAAGAGACAAAATAGTCTTCTCCAAGGCAAATATGTTATACACGCATGAGTCACAATGAATGTGAATTCATTATGTGGATTTAATAGCCAGACTATGGGCAGAGGGCTGAGAGTTGTATGGAGGGGTGGAGGGATGGAAGGACCCTGAGGAGTTAGGAGTCCCATAGGGAGACCTTCAAGGCCATCTGGCAGATCTGGACACAGAGGGACCTGCACAAACTATACCCAGATAAGAACAATGCAAGCAGAGAACCTAGATCCTTGTTTCGATGTAGTTCATGGACAGCTAATTCTCCATGTGGGGAGCAGAGGTGGTAGTGGGAAGGGGGACTGAAGAGACCCTCTGACATATACTCTGGTCTACAATTTGATCACTGCCTCTTGGCAGGGTGGCCTTACTGGCACACAGAGGAAGGGGATGCAGGCTCTCCTGATAAAACCTGATGGACTGTGATCGGAGGGTGGGGGATGAGCAACCCCCTGTTGAAGGTCTGAGGGATGGAAAAGGGGTAGAAGGGGGAGGGAGTGTGGGAACTGGAATATAAGAGCAAGTGGATAATAATTGGGATGCAATGTGAATAAATTATAATTTAAAGAAAATTTAAAAATAATTATGAAGTTTGTCTTATGGTTAGAAATGATGATGAGTTTTTGTTAAGTCAGAATTACCTGGCTTGCCTTGTGAAAGAGTATTTTTTTCCTTTTCTTTATTTCTTGCTTTCTTTTAATTTACATTTTTATTGCTATGCCTTTTCCCCTTTACTTTCTATGGATATTTTATCTGTTAAAAACCCCTATGTGACTTCTGAAGTTCCATTTGTGGAACATATTTTAATATTTGCAATGATATCGTGGGTTATATCATAATTCTAAGAGATTTTGTAGTCCAGGTTGTCTCTTTCTTCCTAAAATTGATAATTCTATAATCCTACATAAAAATGAACCTTTTGAAGGATTATGAAGATATTCTTAGAAACCGTCCTGTATTCATTACATTAATGGAAGTCTACCATCATAAATTGTGTGCAAATTTATCCTCACATTGATTACCAAATGGATCCATATCATTTAGCAAAATTACATATTGCTATGTCATTGCAATCTTACCATGTTGTAGGTGATTTCTATAAGTACATTATTATTTGTATACCCCTATATTCTCTATTTTCTACTCCTTGAGTCAGTATCACACTTTCAAAATGCCTATAAAAGATGAAGACACTGATAATATAAATGATACTACTTCATTATTCAGAATTTTCTTAGTTATCATTTTCTATTTGCATTTCTATGTAAATTTTAAATTCAGCTCATCACACATTAATAGAAAAACTTGTTGCAATTTTGACTGATTTATTTTTAATAGATAGGTCTTTGGGAAGTGATTTCTTACCAATATGAAATTCTCTTATTCATGACCTCATGTTAGTTCACAATGCTATAAACTTTTCTCAGTGAAAGTTTGCAACTTTTAGTGAAGATTTATGGATTGTTCTTTAGAATTATTGTAAGGCTTCTAGTACTATAATATCTTAAGTAAATTTTTATTCAAACATATTGCAAGTATTTGGAAAAAGGATATTTATGTTGGTATTTTTATTCACCAACATTTCTAAATATTTTTATTCATTCTAACAATTTCTAGACATTTTAGATCATATATAAACATACATATATATACATATATGGATACTTTATGAATGATTGTTAAAAATAATTTTATTATATTTTTGATGATTTTTATTATATTTATATTAGAACGTATTTTTATCATGATACTAATATTTACTTTATTTGATAAAATGTTCTTTTAACAACAAATAATGGTAATAATTATGGCCAAATTTCACTAGTTAAAACCTCATGAGTGTTTTTTTGAGTATTCTGTTTTATTTTTAAAATGTTTATTTTTTTTTTTTTAATTTTATTTTGAACCACTTTTCATCAGCTCACTATTTGTTCACAAATGTTTAAACATCACATTTTTGTTCGAACTCACATTAGAAAAGATTTGGAGTTGAATGAGTCTGTCAATGTTACTAAAATCAAATACAGTGAAATATTCCAACAGAGGCTAGCAAAAAGACAGGAAGAAGAAATGAAAAACAGGTCAATAAAATGTTTATTTTTTACATATACACTTGTTACACATAGGTGCAATAAATTAACTATTGTAAGGGAAACATGACACAATCAGGAATTATGTAAATGTTACATTCTTAGTGTTTTGGCTATTTGTATTTGACAGCCTTGAAGAAAACATCTTTCCTATCTTGGTGCATCTAAAATTCTGAATGTAAATCAATATCATCTCTCGTCATTATCAACTTAAAACATCTACCTAGACTTAAAAACATTTTAACCCCTAAACAACTAAGCTTAATTGTAAAGCTAAGCTATTTGGTCTTCAACCCCGTAGATACTTGAGAAGGAATAAAATTGATTACCTGAGTATACTAGGAGTGCAGGTTAGTAGCATTCCAAATGAGAAGATGACAGAGACAGTTTCATTAACCTACCATAATTAACATAGATATGTATACATTTCAATCAACAATAATTACATAAGAAAAGCTCCTTCCTTTTCCTAATTTTCTTGAGATATTTCCCATTAATAGGCACTCAATTGACTCAGTTGTTGACAAATATTTAAGTTATTGAAAACAATTATATCCTACATGAAAGAAAAATTGTTACTTTATTTTTGAAATCTTTATCAGAACCATCATATTTTAGCTGATTTGCATCTTAACTAAATTATGGATATCTGTTCTGTAATTCAGATGGCATATCTATTTTATACCTATATGCTCTTAATATGAACATTTATATCCTCAATGTTAATGTAGTTTATCTTCTAAAAAGCTAGGAGGAGTCATTGTGTACTTCTCATTAGTCAATATTTCAAATACACCTATGTTAAGGCAACTTCATTCTGCTTTAATTGCATTTTCCTCAACAATGTATATATTCATGATATTTGCATTGATATTTTCTGTCTGTTACCATATTCATTGTTCTGGTTTTCAAAACATATGATAGTACCACTTCAAAGCCTATATTTCATAGACAGAGGTTTTATGGTTCCAACCATCACCACTGAACTATTCCTATAAGTCCTTGCTTCAGGTCTTGTATCAGTTGATCTGTGCTTACACTGTTAAAAGCACTGAAACATACATGATACCATATACAACTATAGTTAAGATGACATCTCTTACATTAAGTATGCTATAATTAGGAGAGGGATAATACACACATTAAAGTGACAATGAATAAAACATAGAATAAATCCAAAGAGCAGTCTATGGTTTCAAGCATAATTGAATGGAAAAAATTAAATTTTACTTGAGGCCAAATAGATGTGTTATTTATGATAGACCTCAAGAATATAATGCATTGCATTTAGACATAAATAGAATAAGGGCATTTGATGTGACTTTCTAACATTATCAATTTTATGGTGTACTTGCTATTCCATCTCACTTCATTGACTATGTAGAAAAGCTTCTGATCCTTAGATCATCTCCAATTTTATGATGCTCACAGGTAATTTGGAGAAAAATATGTAAATCTCTTAAATTTCTGATAGCATCAAAATGTTATATTAAAAAAAACTGGAGAAAAAGGGATCCAATAGTCACTCAGTGATTCCATGTAACATTTTAGACATCTTCCAGTCCTGTATATGAAAATACAAATCATAATATTATTCACCCCTCTGGTGTTTTTTTAACCTTTGCAATCATCAATATAACTAATCCACTCTTAATTGTACAATACATTCATTTTACCTCCTTGAAATTTTTTTTAAATGAACCTCAGAGATGATGCCACTAAAAAATTCTACAAAAGTTTTATACCCACTGACAAATTTCTTATTAATTTAGCCACTTCTTTAATAATTACATAGGTATGTTTCTCTGTACTCTTATTCATAATTCATTTTGATTATGCCCATTCTTACTGTATCTCCCCAATACACTCCTTCCAAACACATTCTTCTTCACAGATCTCTTTTCCGTGTAACTTCTTCTTTTGTTTAGTGTCCCACAAGGTTTACCTGGAGTCATCTGTTTGTACCTGAGTTTTAAACTAACCCTCAGAGCCTGGTAAGATCAACAGTACATATTCCTTGAGATAGATATACACATTTTCACAATTCATTGTTAGGTAGATGGCTTTCTAAAATGTCTCCACTTTCCTAACTATTGGAAATACAGATTCAATGAACATAAATGTTCAAATTTCTTTGCAGTAGTTGTTTTTAGAAGTTTCTTGTGAGATTAAAATCTTTTGTTGAAGGGTAAAGAAAGCTAAGACCAGGGAAATTTACAGGGCGATTAAAAAAAAAAAATAGGATGATTTAAGTGGAGGTGGATTATTCCATCTTTAAGTGAAGTTGCTTAAGATCAGAAAGTATACTACTCAAAATTGTTTCAATAAAGTTCCTGATTTATTGACCAGATTTACTAGACCATTCCCTCTCCAAGCCTATATAAACAGTAAAAACTCCTTAGAGACACTCTTAGACAAACTTAGTTGCTTAAAAGAGGCTCAGAGCATCTGAGTAGCCCAGTAGATACCGTATAGTATATGACCAGAAAAATCTTTACAACATAGGTCAGGGTATAAATTTTGAATAGTCAGCTATTATACTGGATTGACAAAAAAGGAGAAGCTTGGGAATTGGGAATAAGGGAACATTATGTTTTCCAAGGATCACAATGTCTATTAGTAGTTCTTGTGAGAAGGTAATTGACAGTTTGCAGAAAAACATATGGAATAAAAAAAAACTAGCCAAGCATCCTGGAAAAGGCAAAGAACATTTGAGCTGCCTAGAAGAACCAAAGACTACTTGTGCATCTAGTAATAAATTCAGACTGAATATGTGACACTCTCTAACAAGTTGATGTGTCTGTAAGTTGTGTAGTATGTTTTAGGTTTCCAATTTTCTTGAGTTGTCATACATCCGAGAGTGGGTTTTGTTTTTGAAGATATCTTTGAATCATTTCTGTTCCTGTAAGTAACTCTTCACCAATATTCCTGTAAGTAACCCCAATAAAACTTATTGGCTCACCTACCTGGACTTTGATGTCCAGTTTTGGTATGTTACTATTTTTCAATCTATGGTGAGTATATTCTATTAATTCTAAACTACCTTACAACCAGGGAGTCCTCCTCTTCACTGAAAGTACTTTACCCATATTCAGACATATTTTAATTGATTAGTTTTTTCATTATTTTATAGAATATATGTTATGGTCTAATTACATTCACCTTTAAACCTTCTTTAACCTCCATTACAACCATGTCAACCTCACTTACTTATAAATTCCTTTTGCAAATTCATGTCTTTTGTTTTGTGACCCAATAAATTTAACTAGGACCATCTTAGTAATTATATGTAAATGTAGTAGTGATTCAACACAATCTGATGGGCTTACTAATATATACACATCTGAAAAATAAAACATCAGGAAAGGAGGAGATGGCAAGATTGATTACTGGTTAAGAATAACTGATATTCTTCTAGAGGACAGAAGTTCAGGCTCCCAAATCCACACCAGGCAACTCACAACTATGGATTAACACCAGGTCCAAGGAATCTGACACCTCTGGGCCACACTGATATCTATACACATATGCACAGACCCACAAACACACACACAAAAAAATAGAAAAAGTCAATAAATTAAACTCCTTAAACAAAATATAGGCTACAGATTTGAACATAGAATGCTCAAAGAATAAGATACAAATCACCAGTAAGTGTTTTAAAAAGTGTTCCACATCATTACCCATAAGTGAAATGCAAATAAAAACTACTTTGAGATTCTATCTTATCCCAGTGAAGATGGCTGTCATCAAAGAATCTACTGACAACACTGTTTTAAAAGGGAACCCTCATTCTTTTATGTGTGGAATATAAGCTTGTATAAGTACTTTGTAAATCAGTGTTTGAATGACTCAAACTACTAGAAGTAGATCTACCCTGTCACCCAGGCTTACCACTGTTGGCCATATATTCAAAGGACTCTATATCCTACTATAGAGTGTTTTGTTTATTCATGCTCATTACTGATCTATTCACAATAGTTAGAAATAGTAATCAGTCCAGGAATCCATCAAGAGAAGGATAGAGACTTGAATTTTTGATGATATCAAAATTACCATTTTGGGGGTTAGGGCTCTTTAATCTACATGTCCACAAATGTTTTAATACTTTAACATTTGCATATGTTGACTGTGTGATCTTTTAGAACTTTTATACTCTTAAATTTTCCTGTGAGTCATGTTGAGATACATATTATGCATGATATGATGCAAAGTCAGGATTTAAAATAAAAATATCTAATTGTTCTAAATTTACTGAAAGACCATCAATGGTTTCAATGAATCACATTGACAACTTCACTAAGTACCCAGTGATCATATTATTATGGACTTGTTTAAGACAGTCTTTTTATTCAGATGAGATATTTTCTGTTTTGTCTGGATGACAGTAACTTTATAGCAAATATTTAAGTCATGTAGCACATGACCTCCACTTATTTTTTTCATTACAACCAGTGATATGGGGAATGATAAATCTGAATTCACTGCTGGTGAGAATGAAAGCCAGTACACTGACTATAGGAATCAGTATTGAAGTTTGTAAACAAACAAAACATAGAGTGACATTATGACTAATTTATAACATTCTGGGGTATATCCTACAGCTTTATGTGCACATTCATGTTCATTATTGCTCTGTTCCCAAAAGCTAGGAATGGAGTGAGCCTAGAAGCTGGCCCATAAAATAAGATACATACAGAGAATAGGGTTTTATTGAACATTATAGAAAAATAAAATTATTTGTAGTTATGTCTAGTTGCCTCAGTCTTTTAGAAAGATATATTGATCTTTCTACTCATCATTGTTTTTTTTTTAAGTTTGGCCTTTCAAACTTTAAATTATTTTAAAACCTATTTTAAGTTATATTCTCTGATGTAGAGTTAAGATGTTATGACTTATTGATGAAATTAAACTTTAGTCAACAGAAAGAAGCTTTCTTTATCTCTGATAATATTCCTTTTATAGAAATTTGTAATTTTATAATGCTATTATAGCCAGTCCTTTGTTACTATGAGTAATATATTTTTAACAATTTGTTTCCTCCACTTTTGTGAGTATAAAAGAGCAGAATCTTTTTCTTCTTTCTGATAACTATTATTTTAAGCTCGGTGTTTAAACAATTCAGATTTAATGCACTTGTGTTTAAATCTACCAGCTTTAATATGCTTACACATATTACTACTTTGTTTCTAGCCATTTCACAGTCATTTTTAATCTTAATTGAATATATTAGAGATGTTGACTCATTCAGGA
Organism: Acomys russatus; assembly: GCF_903995435.1. Lineage (NCBI taxonomy): Eukaryota > Metazoa > Chordata > Mammalia > Rodentia > Muridae > Acomys > Acomys russatus. The sequence continues at coordinate 75,334,063 of NC_067169.1, read as the reverse complement.
CTTCATTAAGCATGTTTGATGCAATGCTAATATTTGTTTATACTATCCTTTGTTGTTTGCTACTATGATTTGTTTTATTGAAAAACAAAACAATTCTTCATGTAGAATTTCTCAAAATCAGTAATTTCTTGTACTTAAATGTGTTCTCTTTGCTTTTTTTTTCAAACAGAGAGAATTGACTCAATAACTGCTATGTAGGTTGATTGTGTACTAGTCTTCCATACTTTGGCAGAAAATATGTATTTTACATTTACAACAGTGTTCTCAGTATTTGATGCGAGGTTTATTCAAGATGGTCAATATTAACATCATTGTCAGTTCAGTACAAATATTAGCATTCTTCATGTGCTATACTGTATGTTGCTTTGTGTTTAAGTTTATATTGTTAAGGTTTTTCTAGAAAGTTATATATATATATATATATATTCTTTTTAAAATTATGTTTTAATTAAACATTTTAAATATATTTATATTATTATACATATATATAGTAAACTACCTATAGCAAGAAGCATCATGACACAATCAGGAATTACATAAATGTTATATTCTTAGTGTTTTGGCTATTTGTATTTCCCAGACTTGAAGATAACATCTTTCCTATTTTGGTGCATCTAAAATTCCGAACGTAAATCAACCTCCATCGTATCCTGTCATTATCAACTTAAAACATCTATCTAGACATAAAAACACATTAACCCCTAAAAAACTAAGATTAATTGTAAAACTACACTATCTGGTCTTCAATCCCATCAGAGACTTGAGAAGGAATAAAATTAATTACCTGAGTATACTGGGAGAGCAGGTTAGCAGCTTCCCAAATGAGGTGACAGAGATAGTTTGCTACCTGAATAGTCACCCAGAACTCTCTATGACAATATATGTATATACATATATTATAATATATAATGTATATATATTTCTACTCTAATATGAGGTATTGTACACATATATCTCAATTGTAATACAATGTTTAGCTCCAATACTTTGAAAGTGCTAATGCAGGCTGTTTAGGATAAATAAGTTATACAAGTTAATTGTTAGTTGATGAAATAATGGTCATATCAATTACGAGTCTACTTTTATCACAAGATTATAAATCTTAGGTGCAACAGATAGATATGATTCTATAGAAAGAATGTCTGTATGTGCTCATTATTTTAAAGTTTCATTGACAATTAGACAGGTTAATTCCTGGCAACACCCAGCCTGTCTCAAAGAGGATGATGAGTATCAAAAAACCTCCTTTTGGAGATGGCTTCAAATGACAAACAAGCCACTGGGAAAAAGGTCCTCATTTCTGCCACAGACAGAATTCTGCCTTAAAAAGGGCCAGCTTGGATGCAGGCAGAGTCGACAGCCAGACTCTGCCAAGACAGGGTAAGCAAGTCCTCAATAGTTCCTGCCTCACAAATATGTCTGTCAGATATATTAGGCCAGAAGGCTGAAGATGATGCTCCAATATTATACACACACATATATATTCTTATTCAGTCATTTAAAAATAAGTATTCTATACTATACTTTGTCCTATTTAAAAGTCTGATCTTTAGGTTCTCTGCATACATGGGATAGCTTTCAGTTTAATATTTTATGAGACTGCTGAATGTGTAAACAAGTAGATTTATGATTTTCTTCTTCCTCTTCCTATTACTATTATTATTATTATTAGTTCTTATAGACATGGTTTCTCTGTGTATCCTTGGCTGTCCTGGACTCACTTTGTGAGTCCATGCTGGTCTCAAACTCACAGAGACCCACCTGCTTCTGCCTCCTGAGTGCTGAGATTACAAGCATCAGCCATCATGCTCAGTTAAGTTTTTTATTTCTGCACCTTCTCTTCTGGTTCTTTATTTTTTATTTTTTTATTTTTGGTTGTCTTTTCTTGTCCAACTTTGATATAACGGTTTTCATTTTATCTTAGTTTTCTGTTTTGCTTTGTTGTTATCTTCTAGAAACTTGTTTTTATGTAAAGACAGAAAGGGCATAGATGCAGGAGTAGAGAGAAGGGAACCTCTATTCAGATTATATTGTATGAGAATAGAATCTGTGTTTAACAAAGGAAAAAGAATAAAAATTAAAATCTGATCTTTCTACCTTTTCCATAATCAATTCTACTTTGTTGCTTATTCTTCTGCAAAATAGAACAAGATTTATTTGTCTAATCCTATTTTGGTGAGTATTTAATTTGATTTATGGCATTGCACTAGTGTAAAATTACCAAGAACATACATGAGTATATATCATGATGTAATTTTCAAAAAAATTTCTTAGGAATGTGATGCTAGATAAAAGAAATTAGGAATACAAATGTCTATTTATATTCTTATCATCTTTGTATGAGAGTATTCTCCATGAAAGTACTGGATAATATATGTTTTGTGTTTTTGCATTTCTAATTGAGAGTGATATTAGCTATTTGATGCAAAACAGCATCTTATATTACATTTTATTAGACTATTGATTTTCAGTTCAGACATTTTCTTCATAGTTATTTTGGACACGTATTAGGTAAATATTTTTCTGATATTTATTTAATTTTTTACTGATATAGATCTTTGTATTGGCATATTACTTTCATTATATCTTTTTTTTCTGGTGACTAGTCCACATTCTGTTGGTTGTTGCGGCTTTTCTTTATATTAAATTAAAGAGGAAATCTTTGATCAATTTCTTTAGTTTCATCTAATTTCCTTGCTAGTCTCTTTTGTGTGTTCTTACAGATGAAGTTAAAACTGCTTCTGACCATTTAATAAATGATTAAATGTTTTACTTTGTTGGTGAAAAGTTCACATAGCCCCAAATTTAAATTATTCCAGGGAGCATCAACATAATTATGATATTGAATCTTTTTCATTCAATTGTTTTCTTTCTAAAAATTTAGGAGCTGAAGGTTAATGTCCACAGTTTCTACTAAGATAAATGAAATGAGGCTTGGTTATGGAATGTTTGTCAGTGAATTTGGTTTGAATATTTTTAAAGAGCTGTGGGAGATAATAGAGTGTGGGTGGAAGTGCAGCTGCATAATAACTCAGGAGAAAAAGAAGAAATTAAAATACATTAAAGTTTGGAGCACCCAGGTGTCCATGGACCACACAGATTTTTAAAACAACTGTTATAAAATTAAACAAGAAAACAAAGAAAATCCTATTCATCTATCATGAGCAGAAGGTTATTGAGATACATGATGTGTTTTTTAAACATGTTTGAAACCTGTTAGAGAATAAATTGGATGATTTTTTTTTACTTAGAAATGTATGTTTACTTTTCAAAAGTAATTTTTCCCAGAGTTAATGGTGTACTTTTCGAGAACTAGTTCATTTTCAAGTAAGGAAATTACTAATTCATTTGGGCAGCCATGAGGAAAACTGAGTGACTTCTGAATGTGACATGTAAAAATGAAAGACATAGTGCAAAAATGAATATCATTTAGAAGCACACCCAGAGAAAAGCATTTAAACAACTATTTTAATGGCATCTAGAAATATTAAATTGTTCAGTTTCCATCAATATAAGCTTCACTGTTTTTCCTTTTCTTTTTTGGATCTTTTTCTTTATTTGTTTATTCAGTTTACATACTGGTCATAGCCCCATCCCTCCTGCCCTCCCAGTCCCAGCCTCCCTCCTTCTTTCCCTTCCTGCACCTCGATTCCTCAGAAAAAGGGAGACCCCCTAACCACCCACACCAATTAATCAACTTGCATCTGGACTGAGTCTGTCATCTTCTCCTGTTGCCTGGCAAGACAGCCCTGCCAGGAGGAAGTAATCAAAAAGTTTCGGATGAAGTCTGTGTCAGAGACAGCCCTTGCTCAAGTTATTAGAAGATCCACATGAAGCCTGAGTTGCCATTGGCTACATCTGTGTATGGAGCCTAGGTCCAGTCCTTGGTTGGTGCTTCAGTCTCAACAAGGCCCTTTGGGCCCTGTTTAGCTGGCTCTATTGGTCTCCTTGTGGAGTTCCTGTCCCCTCCAGGTCCTTTTCTCCTTCTCCTCCACTTTTCTACAAGATTACTTAAGCATTGCCACATGTTTGGCTGTGAGTCTCAGCATCTGTTTCAAAGCCATGCTGGATGGAGTCTTTTAGAAGACAACTCTGCTGGGTTCCTGTCTTTAAGCATAGCAGAGTACTGTTAATAGTGTCATAAGCTGCTTCTCCTCCATGGGGTGGGTCTTGGGCTGGGCTAGGTATTGGTTTGACCTAACCTCAATCTCTGCTATGTCTGCTCTATCTTTATCTCTGCACATCTTGTAGGTAAGGCAATTTTTTCCTCAAAGATTCTGTTTGTGGGTTGGTGTTCCCCTTCCTTTACTAGAAGTCTTTTCAGTCTCTATGGCCTCTGATACTAGGAGTCTCTGTTAGAGTCTCCTCGTATTGTTCGAGGAGCCTACTCTGACTTAGGTTTCCAGCTTGTCATAGAGATGCTCCCACTCAGAGTATCCTTTTTGCTATAGGGCTTCTGTCCTCCTGGTCCTGCTTTCCCCAGATCTATTCTCCACCCTCTTATCTCCATGCACTCCCTTTCCTATCTTGCCCCTTGTCTTCAACCACAACCTCTGTCTATTCTATTTACCCTTCTGGGTGAGATTGAAGCATCCTCCCTTGGATACTCCTTACTTATTATCTTTTTTGAGTTTGTGCATTGAAGTATGTTAATCTCATATTATATGGCTAAAATCCACTTAGTAATGAGCATATGCTATATGTGTATCACTAGGTCTGAGTTACCTCATTCAGGATGATTTTTTTCTAGTTCCAGTTGCCTGCAAATTTCACAATTGCTCAGTTTCCATCAATATAAGCCTCACTGATTTTCAAATAGGCATAAGAATACCTATTTTGAAGAGGATCCAAGATGGCGGCAAGCAGTGTGGACCGCGTTTGGAGGCTCCAGTGAACAATTCAGGGAATTGCACAGATTTCTGAGCCAGGAACACCGAGGTCCGAACATCAGGGCAGCGGAAGTGCTCCACGGTTCGGAGGGACCAGGGTGCGGAGGACCTGTGTGCCCCTGCACGTGGGAGGAGCGTGGATTTTCTCTGATCGGAGCGGCAGAGGCAGCAGCACCAGCAGCACCAGCGGTGGTGGCTGAGGTTTGCAGCTCATAGCCTTCTGGTGGAGGCGATTGGTGTGGTGGCTGGTGGAAGTTGCTGCGGGAGAGGGGACTTGGGGCAGGATTTGGGTTACGTGGAGCCTTCGGACCCAGACTGGACTCGGCGGACAGTTCAGCCCCAGAGTCGCGGGTACTGGCCCAGTCCAGCAAGCAATTCTGCCCGAGGCACTAACACAGCTCTGGCCACAGATCCCCTGCTGTGGCGCAGGCTTAGTGGAGCGCTCAGCTCCACGCTAGGCAGCACCTCAGCTCAGTGGCAGCTCCCCTGCGGTGACACAGTCTGGGTGGAGCACTTGGTTCCACCACCGGCGCTAACTCAGAGCAGCCGCAGTTCTCCTGCTGCGGCACAGGCTTGGCCGAGCGCTGAGTTCCACCCTAGGCGCCACCTCAGCTCAGCGGCAGCTCCTCTGCAGTGACACAGTCGGGGCGGAGCACTTGGTTCCACCATTGGCCCTAACTCAGAGCAGTCGCAGTTCTCCTGCTATGGCGCAGGCTTGGTGGAGTGCTCAGTTCCATCCTAGGCACCATCTCAGCTCAGCGGCAGCTCCCCTGCGGTGACACAGTCTGGACGGAGCACTTGGTTCCACCACTGGCGCTAACTCAGAGCAGCCGCAGTTCTCCTGCTGTGGCGCAGGATTGGCTGAGCGCTCAGTTCCACCCTAGACGCCACCTCAGCTCAGCGGCAGCTCCCCTGCAGTGACACAGTCTGGGCGAAGCACTTGGTTCCACCACTGGCGTTAACTCGGAGCAGCTGCAGTTCTGCTGTGGTGCAGGCTGGACAGAGCGCTTGGTTCTACCAGCTCTAAGACTCTGGTTGGACACAGTGTATAGTTTGAATCCAGAATTCCTGGCTGAGATTGGTGGACAGTTCGGGCCCTGAGTCAATAACTGACCACAGCACGCACTTTGGGCCAAAAGGCCCTAGCGGAGCTTGGTGTGTAGTCCCAGCCCAAAAATTCTGGCTGGTCCCTGTGTGCATTTTGGGCCCAGAATACCTAGCTGAGCTCGGCAGACGGTTCAGGCCCTGAGAATCTAGCTGAGTTCTGCCCGTGGTTCGGTCGCAGTGCTCCTGGCTGGACTTGGCAGGGAACACAGAAGGCTGTGGATACCTTGGCCGGACCCAACACTCATTCAGAGACCCAGGACAATTGCAGGATCCACAGCACAGGGGGGCTGAAGATCACTGGCTGTGAGAGACCAGAACAACAGGGCTAACCCCCTAATATCCACACCAGTGAAGCTTTGAGCTCCCAGCCTAGGGAAATCGTGAGAAAACAAGTGAATCTCTCGCCAGACTCCCTCCATCCAACTCTGGAAGCTACCCAACAAAAACAATGATGGCAAGATGTCTAAAGGACAGCAAAAAAGCATACACAAAAAAACCCTAAAACAACATGGTGACTCCAGTTTCCAGCTATCCCAAAGAAAACAACCCAGAGAACTCAAATACAATGGAAATACAAGAAAATTACCTCAAATTCTTAGTAATGAGGATGATAATGGAGGAAACAAATAAAATTCGTAATCAAATGCAGGAAGACACAGACAAACAGGTAAGAGACATAAAAGAAGCACATAGAGTGGAACTGGAAAAATTGCAGGAAAATGCAAACAACCAGATGAAAGAAATAAATAAAAGGGTTCAAGTTCTGAAGACCTATAAAGAGGCAATGGAAGAAACTCAGGAATATACAAAAAATCAGATGAAAGAAATCAAAAAATCAGTTCAAGATCTGAAAATGAAAATGGATTCAATGATAAACACACAGACAGAAGAAAAACGAGAACATGAGACCTCAGAGAAGAAGGCAAGCAACACAGAGGTGAGCTTTTCTAACAGAATCCAAGAGACGGAAGAACGAATCTCAGGTCTAGAAGATACAATCACAGATATTGAATCAATCATTAAAGAAAATGCCAAATCTGGAAAACTCCTGACACAAAACATCCAAGAGATTAAGGACACCATGAAAAGAAGAAATTTGAGGATAATAGGCATTGAAGAAAGAGAAGACATCAGACTCCAGGGCCCAGAAACTATTCTCAACAAAATCATAGAAGAAAATTTCCCCAATCAAAAGAAAGAAATGCCTATAAACATACAAGAGGCCTATAGAACACCAAATAGAATTGACCAGAAAAGAAAAACTGCCCGCCACATAATAATCAAAACACAAAACATGCAGAACAAAGAAAAAATATTAAAAGCTGCAAGGGAAAAGGGCCAAATAACATTTAATGGTAAACCTATCAGAATTACACCCGACTTCTCAGCAGAAACCATAAAAGCCAGAAGGGCCTGGACAGAGATCCTGCAAACCCTAAGAGACCACAGATGCCAGGCCAGACTACTTCACCCAGCGAAATTATCAGTAACCATTGATGGAGAAAACAAAATATTCCATGACAAAAACAAATTCAAACAGTACCTATCCACAAACCCAGCTTTACAGAAGGTACTAGAAGGAAAACTCCATCCCAAAGGGTCGAGCTAAAACCAAAGCTACCCAGGAAATAGATAACTATCCCATGGCAAAAACACAACTACACAAACGCTCGAGTGGAAAAACATCAAAATAAAGACTCTTAACAGTCACTGGTCATTAATATCTCTTAATATCAATGGCTTCAATTCTCCAAGAAAAAGACACAGACTAACTGAATGGGTACATAAACAAGATCCAACATTCTTCTGCAGTCAAGAAACACATCTCACCCATAATGAAAGGCATTACTTCAGGGTAAAAGGTTGGAAAAAATATTCCAAGCAAATGGTCACAAGAAGCAAGCAGGCGTAGCCATTTTAGTATCGAACAAAATAGACTTTCAACCAAAATTAATCAAAAGGGATGAGGAAGGACACTTCATACTCATCAAAGGTAAAGTCAACCAAGATGACATCACAATTCTGAACATCTATGCTCCCAATACAAGGGCACCCACATTTGTAAAAGATCTGCTAAAGAGGCTTAAACCACACATCGATCCCCACATAATAATAGTGGGAGACTTCAACACCCCACTCTCACTGAAGGATAAGTCATTGAAACAGAAACTAAGCCGAGAAATAACATCATTAACCAATGCCATGGGTCAAATGGATCTAACAGATATCTATAGAACCTTTCACCCAAACAAGAAAGAATACACCTTCTTCTCTGCACCCCATGGAACCTTCTCCAAAATTGATCACATCCTAGGTCACAAAGCAAGCCTCAATAGATACAAGAGGATTGAAATAATACCTTGTATCCTATCAGATCACCATGCTCTTAGGCTGCAATTCAACAACAACAGAAATAACAAAAAGCCTACATGTACGTGGAAACTAAACAACTCTCTGCTAAATGACACCTGGGTCAGGGAAGAAATAAAGAAAGAAATCAAGGAGTTTCTGAAATTCAATGAAAATGAAGAAACAACATACCCAAATTTGTGGGATACATTGAAAGCAGTGCTAAGAGGAAAATTCATAGCACTAAGTGCCTTTAAAAAGAAATTGGAAACATTGCACATAAGCATCTTAACAACACAACTGGAAGCCCTAGAAAAAAAAGAAGCAGAAACACCCAAGAGGAGTAGACGCCTGGAAATAATCAAATTCCGGGCTGAAATTAACAAATTAGAAACTAAGAAAACAGTCCAAAGAATCAACAAAACCAAAAGTTGGTTCTTTGAGAAAATCAATAAGATAGACAGACCATTAGCCAAACTAACTAAAAGGCAGAGAGACAGTATTGAAATCAACAAAATCAGAAATGAAAAGGGAGACATAACAACAGACACTGAAGAAATTCAAAGAATCATAAGATCCTACTTTGAAGGCATATACGCCACAAAATTTGAAAATCTAAGGGAAATGGACGATTTTCTTGATCAATTTCACTTGCCAAAGTTGAATGAAGAACAGATAAACAAGCTAAATAGTCCCATTTCCCCTACAGAAATAGAAGCAATCATTGATGGTCTCCCAACCAAAAAAAGCCCAGAGCCAGATGGTTTCACTGCAGAATTCTACCAGACCTTCAAGGGCAAGCTAATACCGATACTCTTCAAGCTACTCCAAAGGATAGAAATGGATGGAAAATTACCAAATTCATTCTATGAGGCCATAGTCTCATTGATACCTAAACCTCACAAAGACTCAACAAAGAAAGAGAATCTCAGACCAATTTCTCTTATGAACATAGATGCAAAAATACTAAATAAATACTTGCAAAATGAATACAGGAACACATCAAAGATATCATTCATCATGACCAAGAGGCTTCATTCCAGGCATGCAGGGATGGTTTAATATACAGAAATCCATCAATGTAATCCACCATATAAACAAACTGAAAATAAAAAACCACATGATCATCTCCTTGGATGCAGGGAAAGCATTTGATAAAATTCAACATCCATTCATGTTTAAAGTTTTAGAGAGATCAAGGATACAAGGCACTTTCCTCAACATAATAAAGGCTATATACAGCAAGCCAATAGCCAAAATCAAAGTAAATGGTGAGATACTCAAGGAAATTCCTCTCAAATCGGGAACAAGGCAAGGCTGCCCACTCTCTCCATATCTCTTCAATATAGTACTCGAAGTTCTAGCCAGAGCAATAAGACAACAAAAGGAGATCAAGGGTATCCAAATGGGAAAGGAGGAAGTCAAATTATCCCTATTTGCAGATGATATGATAGTGTACATAAGTGACCCTCAAAATTCCACCAGAGAACTCCTAAAGCTGATAAACACCTTCAGCAAATTGGCTGGATACAAAATTAACTCAAAAAAGTCTGTAGCCTTCCTATACACAAATGACAAGCTTGCAGAGGAAGAAATTAGGAAAACCACACCCTTCACATTAGCCACAAGCAATATAAAATATCTAGGAGTTACCCTAACTAAGCAAGTGAAGGACTTGTATGAAAAAAATTTCAAAACTCTGAAGAAAGAGATTGAAGATGACCTGAGAAGATGGCGTGATCTTCCTTGCTCATGGATCGGGAGAATTAACATAGTAAAAATGGCCATCCTACCAAAAGCAATCTACAGATTCAATGCAATCCCTATCAAAATACCTACACATTTTTTTAAAGACATTGAAAGTTCAATTCTGAACTTCATATGGAAAAACAAAAAACCCAGAATAGCTAAAACAATCTTGTATAATAAAAGGTGCTCCGGAGGAATCTCCATACCTGATCTCAAACTGTACTATAAAGCAATAGTAATTAAGACAGCATGGTACTGGCACAACAACAGGATGGTTGATCAGTGGATCTAATCAACTACCCAGATATGAATCCACACACATATGGTCACTTGATTTTGGACAAAGAAGCCAAATCCATTCAATGGAAAAAGGATAGCATCTTCAACAAATGGTGATGGTCTAACTGTAGGCCTATGTGTAAAAAAATGCAACTGGACCCATATTTGTCACTTTGCACAAAACTCAAATCCAAGTGGATTAAAGACCTCAACATAAAACCAGAGACACTAAGCCACTTAGAGGAAAAAGTGGGAAAGAGCCTGGAACATATTGGCACAGGAGACAACTTCCTGAACAGAACACCAATGGCCCAGGCCTTAATGTCAACCATTAATAAATGGGACCTCATCAGGCTGAGAAGCTTCTGTAAGGCAGGAGACACTGTCAAGAGAACAAAGCAACAGCCTACAGACTGGGAAAAGATCTTCACCAACCCTACATCTGACAAAGGTCTAATATCCAAAATATACAAAGAACTCAAGAAATTAAACACCACCAAACCAAATAACCCAATTGAGAAATGGGGCTTGGAACTAAACAGAGAATTCTCAACAGAGGAGTATCAAATGGCTGAGAAACACTTAAAGAAATGCTCAACATCCTTAGTCATCAGGGAAATGCAAATCAAAACAATTCTGAGATTCCATCTTACACCCATCAGAATGGCTAAGATCAAAAATTCAAGTGACACCACATGCTGGCGAGGATGTGGGGACAGAGGAACACTCCTTCATTGCTGGTGGGAATGCAAACTAGTACAGCCACTTTGGAAAGCTATCTGGTGCTATCTCAGAAAACTGGGAATAGGACTTCCTCAAGACTCAGCTATTCCACTCCTTGGAATATACCCAGAAGATGCTCCAGCACACAACAAGAAAATTTGCTCAACCATGTTCATAGCAGCCTTATTCATAATAGCCAGAACATGGAAACAGCCTAAGTGTCCCTCAGTAGAAGAGTGGATAAAGAAACTGTGGTACATATACACTATGGAATACTACTCAGCTATTAAAAACAAGGAATTCCCGAAATTTGTGGATAAATCGATTGAGCTAGAAATGATCATAATGAGTGAGTTAACCCAGAAGCTGAAAGACTCAAATGGTATATACTCACTTATATCTGCATACTAGCCCAAGGGGCATGTCCCACGAAAGCCTTCACTTACCAGGAGACTGGGACAGAGGGGAGGTCATCCTATTGGGACTCTAAATGAGAGATGCATGGGAGAATAGCAAAATAAAAGGATACAGAGGGTCCTAGAAATCCACAAGTAGAACAATTTGATAGGCAGATTTGGGCCCAGGGGTCCCGCTCAAACTAAGGCACCAGCCATGGACAATACAGGAGGTAAACTTTAAACCCCTTCCCAGATCTAGCCAATGGTCAGAATATTCTCCACAGTTGAGTGGAGATTGTGATATGACTTTCTCCCGTACTTTGGTGCCTCACATTTGACCATATCCCCTGGAGTGGGAGACCTGGTGGCACTCAGAGGAAGGACAGCAGGTAGCCGAGAAGAGACTTGATACCCTTTGAGAATATACAGGGGGAGGTCATCCCCCTCAGGAACAGTCATTGGGGAGGGGAATTATGGGAAAATATGGGGGGCGGAGGGAGGAATGGGAGGATACAAGGGATGGGATAAACATTGAGATGTAACAAGAATAAATGAATAAAAAAAAAAACAAAAAAAAGAATACCTATTTTTGTCAATTACATCAGTTTTCATAGATGCCTTTCTTATTTGTTTTTATCATATCCAGGCTTCAAACATGAAATGTAAATTTCTATATTATTTGCTTTTTAAAAAATATTGTCATTTTCTCATAAAGAGAGCTGATAAATTAATTCTTTTGTAATCATTACTTTGATGTTTAGACCGGAATTCAGAGAAAAGTCTTTAAATTGTACCCAAAACTGATTTCTCATTACATTCATTTCAGTTAGCATTAGGTCATGAGTTATAAGCCACTTTGTTCTGTGCCAATTTGTGGAAAGGCCACCTTAGACTAATATAAGGAAAAGTTCAATGGGATTAAAAAGGAAAATAAGATACTTTTGAGAACTGCTAAGGAGAAAGGAAGGAAAAGTCTAAAGGGATCACAAAAAAAAAGGAAGAAAAAAGAAATTTTATGATGGATATTTCAAGTGAAAACTGTCTCAATTTAAACTTTTGAATACAAACTTTTCAACTTTTATTAGTAATCGAAAATACCTTAGCTGTACTGAAGCATATTAGTCCAGTTTTATTTTTGGTGATTTTGGAGGGTATTTACTCAATTATAAAATGCTTCAAAATTTATTGCCAAAAAGAACAGGTCATATTTGGGTAGGTTCAGTCGTCAAAATTTATCACAATCTTATCTGCTAAAGTAAACTTGTATGATGCACAAAGATAATTCCACAGTCTTTATACCAGTTAACCTGCCTTCATAGTTTTAGAAAGGTAACTTAAACTTAAAAATTATATCGTATTCTTGAAGCAATCCCTGGCATAAAATGGAATGTTGCCCACTTTCGGTTTTCTGAAGGATAAAGAATAGAAAAAATATTATTTTCTAGCAATAAGGGTAATATTAAACATTAATGAAAAACAGTGTAAAATAGGCTTTAATGAATTAATCTTTCCATTTTGAAATTATAACATACCTCATCAGGAACAAAACGCATTAGGAAAAGAATAAAGGCTGTTCAGAGATAGAGGCATACCTTAAGATTGCTGTAAGCATAAACTTCCAGTACTCATATAAAATTGGATTGTAGAAGATTTGCAGTAGTTTGTGAGATGAAGATCTAAGGTAACAATAAGCTTTTACATAAGGAATGCATACCTTATGTATATAGTCTCAAAGTGTTCTAAAATTGAACATTAAATATTTAATGTGCTTGATAGCAATACTAGTCATATACATCATGTTTAGGATTTTCTGTCAAAATCAGAGATGAGGAAACAGTTTTAACTTTTTTTACACTGACCTATTTCACAAAATAAACACTAATCAAAATTTTTAGTCAGAAATTGGAGTCAAAGCACGGGAAACATCACTTTTTTTTTTCCTTTTTGCTCTCCCGATCTCACATTTAACACAAATTTCTGGACAACTCATGCATCTTTTACAAAACCCAAAAGGTAGAAAAAGATAGAACAAAAATGTCATTGTTTTGCTAGTATTCCACTCCTAGTAAATTCTATCTAGATGTAATCATTGTTTGAAGCTTATTGTGAAAACTTTTATAAAAAAACTTATGATTTTATTGACATTGTATACAGTAACTTCTTTTTTTTCATGTATCCTTTTATTCAAAGGTGTTTGTAAATAATTCTTTACATAGAAGCTAGTATGACTATGCATTTCAACTATATGTTCTTTTGCTAAAGCAAGAAAGAACATGGTTTATACAATTCAATGCTAGATACATCAACAGCATTATATTGATTTCCTTTTATATACATGAGAATTAACTAAAGCAATGGTCTTTACTTTGTTCTACTTATATAAGATTTCACTAGGAAATCATTCTACATTATCACTTAGAAAATAATTTTATAGTTTGGCATATTGGTAATGTTGTTATAGATCTGTCACAGATGACTAGGATGTTTTCAGTGGTTAATTATTATATTTATAGATATCATTTTCTTCATTTTGAAATGTTGAATATAATAGTAGGTAAGGACTTTAAAATTGGAACAGGAAGGATTAAACAAAATGTGGAATTGGAGGGCAAGGTTGTATAGAGGGGAGAAAGATGGGAGTAAAAGTAAGAGGGGTAGGTGGATTGATTTTGATAAGATGGCCATTTTTACTATGTTGATCTTCCTTATGCATGAGCATGGGACATCTTTTCATCTTCTCATATCTTTCTCAATTCTTTTCTTCAGAGACTTAAAAGTTTTTCATAGAGGTCTTTCACTTGGTTAGTTAGAATGACACCCAGATACTTTATATTATTTGTGGATGTTGTGAATGTTGTAGTTTCCCTAATTTCTTTCTCAGCCCATTTGCTATTTGTATACTGAATTTTTTAGAATTAATTTTGTATCCAGCCACTTTGTTGAAGATGTTTATCAGCTGTAGGAGTTCTCTGGTGGAATTTTGGGTGTCACATAAGTGCACTATCATATCATCTGCAGATAGTGTTACTTTGATATCTTCCTTTCTGATGTGAATCCCCTTGGTCTTTCTTTTGTTATTTCTCTAGCTAGAATTTCAAGTACTATATTGAAGAGATATGGAGAGAGTGGGCAACCTTGTCTAATCTCTGATTTTAGTGGAATTTCTTTAAGTTTCTGTCCATTTAGATTGATGATGGCTATCTGCGTGATATATATATATATATATATATATATATATATATATATATATATATATATATATAGATATAGATATATTTGCTATAATGTTTAGGTATGTCTCTTGTACCCTGATCTCTTCAAGGCTTTTAACATGATTGACTGTTGGATTTTGTCAAGTCCTTTTTAAACATCTAAGGAGATGATCATGTGGGGATTTTTTTTGCTCAGTTTGTTTACATGATGGATTACATTGATGGATTTCTGTACATTGAGTCAACCCTGCATGTGTGGGATTAAGCCTACTTGGTATTGGGCAATATTTAGATGTGTTCTTGGATCCAGTTTATGAGTAATTTATTGAGTATGCTTGTATCAATGTTCATAAGAGAAATTCATCTGAAATTCTCTTTCTTTGTTGGGACTTCGTGAAGTTTAATATCAAGGTGACCACGACCTCATAGAATGAGTTTGGTAATATTCCTTCCAGTTCTATTTTGTGGAGTAGATAAAGAGTATTGGTATTGGCTATTCTTTGATGGGCTGGTCGAGTTCTGCTCTGAATCATATCTATCTTTTACACCTAGGATGTATATTCTTGTGATAAAAATAGGCTGGTAATTGACATGAGAATGATTTGATCACCTAACAATTAATTTGTGTTACTTAATTATCCTAAGCAGCTTGCAATAGAACTTTCAGAGTGTTGGAAATAAACCTTGTATTATAATTGAGTTGTATGGATACAATAGTAGGTAAGGTAAAATAGTTAGATAATATCTTCAAAAACCGATCTGCAGAATATGGCATTTCATGATGTTTTTATTATTTTAAAGATTCTTTGACAATAAGACAGGTTCACTTTGGGCAACACTCAGTCTATCTCAAAGAAGATGATGAGCATCAATGAATACCCTTAGAAAGAAAGCCTTAAATGTGACAAACCAGCCACTGGAAAATATGTCCTTGTTTCATCCATAGACAGAATTCTGCCTAAGAATGGGCAAGCATGGATGCAGGCAGAGTCAATGGCTAAAATCTGCCAAGATAGGGTAAGCAAGCCCTCAATAGTTCTTGCCTCACAAATATGTCTGTCAGATATAGTGGGCAATATGGCTAAAGATGATGCTCCAAAGTTATAGAGAGTTTTGGGTGACATTTCAGGCAGCAAACTGTCTCTGTCATTTTCTCATTTTGGAAGCTACTAACCTGTACTCCTTGTATACTCAGATAATTAATTTTATTCCTTCTCAAGTCTCTGATGGGGTTGAAGACCAGGTAGTTTAATTTTTACAATTAAGCACAGTTGCTTAGAGATTAAGATGTTTTTAGATAAAGATAGATTTTTAAATTTTTTATTATGTTTCTTTTTTAACATATACATTTACAGTATTACACATGGGTAAAATAAACTATATACAGTTTGAGTTGATAAAGATACTGTTTTTCATTCAGAAGTTTAGATGCACCAAGATAGGAGAGATGTTTTTTCAAGGTTGCCAAATACGAATAGTGAAAACACTATGAATGTATTATTTATATAATTACTGAAGGTTTCATGTTCTTCTTGTTGTAGGTAGTTTATTGTATATATGTATAATAATATAACTATATATGTAAAAAAGTTAAATACAAAATTTAAAAAGAATTATATCTACAGCCTCAGTGCAATACCTATCAATATAACTGAACAATTTTTTACAAACCTTGAAAGATCAATTCTCAATTTCATATAGAAAAACAAAAAACACAGAATAGCTAAAAAAATCCTTTAAAGTAAAATATCTTCCCAAGAATCATAGATCTCATGCTGTACTATAGACTAACAATAACAAAAATGGAATGGTACTGGCATAGAAATAGACTAGTTGATCAACGGAACTGAATTGAAGACCCAGAAATAAACCCACACACCTATGGACACTTGATTTTTAACAAAGAAGCCAAATCAATATTATGGAAAAAAGATAGTGTCTTCAACAATTGGTGTTAGTCTAATTGGATGTCTGCATGTAGAAAAATGAAAATAGACCCTTAATTATTACCCTACACAACCTAAAGTCCAAGTGGATTAAGACCTCAACATAAAACCAGACACAACAAATCTGTTAGAAAAAGTAGGGAATAGCCTCAAACTCTGAGGGAATAGCGCCTCGAACTCTTTGACACAGGAGACAACTTTCTGAAAAGAATACTAATATCTTAGGCTCTAAGATCAAAAAATTAGTAAATGAGACCTCATGAAACTGAGATGCACTGCAAGGCAAATGATACTCTCAACAGAATAAAATGACAGCCTATAGACTGTGAAAAGATTTTGAACAACCCTGTATTTGACAAATAGCTTGTATCCAAAATATATAAAGAACTCAAGGAATTAAACATCACCAAACCAAATAACTCAATTAAAATGGGGTATAGGGCTTAACAGAGAATTCTAAACAGAGGAATACCAAATGACTGAGAAATATTTAAAGAAGTGCTCAGAGTCTTTAGTCATCAGAGAAGTGCAAATGAAAAGGACTCTGAGATTCCATTGTACAGCTGTCAGAATGGCCTTAAGATAAAAAAAATTCAAGTGACATTACATACTGGCAAGGATTGGTAGAAAGGGAAACATTCTTCCATTGCTTATGGGAGTGTGAACTTGTACAACTACTGTGGAAACCATTCACATGCTTTCTCAGAAGATTGGGAATAGTGCTACATCAAAACCCAGCTATAGCACTCCTACATATATACCCGAAAGATGCTCTGTCATATAACAGGGAAATTTGCTCAACTATATTCATATCAGCCTTATTTGTAATATCCAGAATCGAGGAAGAACCTAGACGCCCCTCAATCAAAGAACGGAAAAAGAAATTCTGGTGTGTTTATACAACGGAATCCTACTCAGATATTAAGAACAAGAAAATCTTGAAATTTTTAGGGAAATCGATGCAACTAAAAAACATCAATCTGAGTGAGGTCACCAAGACCCAAAAAGACATGCATGGAACATACTCATTTACATATAGATATTAGGCCAACATTGATGTCCTCTGAGATATTCCACCCAGTACAGGTTTGTGATTGATGTTAGGACTCACTTCTAGGTTCTGAGTGAGAGTTGTATGATAGAATGGAGGTATGGAAGGACCTAGAAGTTCAGGAGTCCCACAAGGAGATCATGAAGGCCAGCACACCTGGACCCAAGGGTGTCCGTCACAAACTGTTGCACCAACCAAGGACAATGCATGCAGTAAACCTTGACCCTCTGTTCATATCTAGCCAAAGGGTCAGTCATTCTCCATGGTTGTAGGGAGAGTGGGGACTGTCTCTGACTTGAACTCAGGTGCTCCTTATTTGATCACTTTTATTTGGAGAGGAGGACAGAGGCATGCAGAGGGAGGAAAAGCAGGCTATCTGGATGAGAACTCATATGCTATGGTCATATAGTATGGAAGAGGACCCTTATTTGAGTGGTCTAAGAGAGGAGAATAGAGCAAAAGAAGGACGGAGGGTGGGAAAAGGAAGATACAAGGCAGAGATAGCAATCTGGATGTAATCTGAATAAATTATAATAAATTCAGTTTTAAATAGATAAAAAGCAAAGAACAATTAACAGTAGTAAATTTAGTACTGTAGAAGCTTCCTAAAACATGTTCACACACAGATATACCAAGAGTTAAAATTAGCTGTGCTATAATGGGAGTGTGTCAATAACCTAACTATATAACATGCCCTATGAAATGAAACCCTAGTATAGGGAATGGCACCTTAGTAAAGGTTCTGTTATTGGGATAAATACCATCACCATAACCAATTTGAGTTGAAAACATTAATTTCAACTTACAGTTGTAGTCTAATAGGAAGAGACATGGCAAGACAAGGCAGGAACTGAAGCAGAGGCCCTGGGGGAGTGCTAGTTCATTGACTCTACTGACCTTCTCCAAATTGCTTGCTTTTCCGTCTTGTTATGTAACACAAGACCAAATATCCATGGGCAGCACCATCCACAGTGGGTTCTGCCCTATTAAAGCAATCATTATAAAGAAAGTGATCCCAAAGGCTTGCTTACAGGCAAGTCTAATTGGAGGTATTTTATCAATTGAGATTCCCTCTTATCAGATCATCCTAGCTTTTGGCAATTTGACAAAATATCAGACAGCACAATATGTTACCTATTTTGAGGTTGTGTAGCAATAGGGTATTGTCAGTTTTTCTCCAGAAATTTAGAGTAAGACCCTATTGCTAGATATACCATACACTTGAGTCATGGATCAATCAGTTGAAGGCTTCATCCATACTGGAGAAAAAAAGTAGGAATCTTACCTATCTGTGAATACTGTGAGCTACAATAATTGTCTGCTAAGCAAGATAAGGTTACTGGAGCAATAGAGTCATAAATATTATAGAAATAGTCAGATACTTTTTATTGGATTTAATGACTTTTCTATGATATGGAACCATACCTGACACTATCATTAAGGCTAAAGGTCTGTTGCTACATAGTTCATGGGTACTATGGGAAAATTATTGTTATTTTTATTTTATTATTATTATTATTATTATTATTATTATTATTATTATTACTGCAGAAAAACAACTCCTAGTAACTTAGTATTATATCAATAGATTGGTGCATTGCTCAACTCTCATCAGTGAAATTTCTTGCAGTAAATTGCATTTAACACAGAGATCCACATTTGGTCATAGTACAGAGGATAAGAGACCTCAGAATCTTCAGTCCTGAATGAGATGTCTATATCATAGTTCTTCACTCAAGTCTCAAAGTTTTATATGGAAGAAGTTGCAGGGAGATTGTAAAAGCCGAAGTGACAGATGACTTCAAGAAAACAGTATTTTCTGACACAACAAGAGAGATATGTATATGATCCCACAACAGTTGTAACAGCATGGACAAGACCAGCATAATCTCTAACAAGAAACAATCCTGGCATGGAAGAAGAGAGATGAGTGCTAACTTCTACTTCTTGACAAAAAGCATTTGGAATATTATTGCTGCTGGTAGAGAAAGTCTGTTTTCTTTAATGGTATTATTCCTAGAATATCATCCAGACTCTAGGACAGTCCCCAAAACCACTAGTAGTCAGCCAATATAAACTGGACTGAATTAGAAAAGAGAGAGAAAGATAGGCAGACAGACAGATAGGTAGGTAGACTGATAGATAGACTGAGGGGAGAGAGACAGAAACAGAGAAAATGAATTTGGGTAATTTTGGAGGTAGGGGGAATCTGAGAGAAGTTAGAGGAGAACAAATTATTAAAAAATATATTGTCTATATTATGTGTAAAACATAATACATTTGTTATGTATAATATGTTGTATATAATATATAATATGATTTTGCCTAGAGTAGCAATGATGTCATGAACAATGTTGTAAATATTCTTTGGTAAACATATGTGATTTTTATTTTTGTTGAGTATAAACTTGATGTTGAAGTTACCAGAAATAAGGTATGCTGTCTTCTGAAAATGAGTACTTCACTGGTTTAAGTGTATAAACCCTTTTTTTATAGATTCCTTTTTACTCCGATAATTGTAGGTTTTGAACAAAAATTTTTAGGGTGTTTAACAAAATTTTCCATTTTTTCTTCTTTCTGATAGGTGCCTTTTGATTTCAGCTTAATTCAAACATTTGTAATTGTAAAATATATTGTGTGTATTTTAACTTGTTTCTACTATTCTGAAGGTTTGGGTGCTTGCGTGGAAGGTAGAAGTAGGTGTTCATTATAATTTTGCTGTTCATTGACAAAGAAATGGCATAAATCTGTTTCTAAACTTTCAAATTTGCTATTTTGAATTATTTTTTTCACCTCATTACCATTTTATAGTAATTGCTATGTCTGTAGTATAATCATCCAGGCTTTTTATTTAAGCCTTTCCTGGTCTATTATGCTTTTTGTGTGAATTGTTCTGGGAACTGAATACAGAGTCTCATGCATGCTACATAAGAGCTCTACACCTGAGCTATATTAAATCTTCCCTTTTAAGTTTCTATTTTGAGAATGAGTCTAACTAGAGTATCCAGATTGGCTTGAATACACTTTAGCCAAGGAAGACCATGAAGATGTGATCTTCCCACACCAGCATTCTGAGAACCTGAAATTACATGCCTGTATTAACAGCCAGTTTTCATAGGCTTGTTCTTAACATCTTACAGTTCTATTTATTTTTAGAATGAAACCTATTTATTTATATGAATTGCTTTTCCTTCTATTCCGGAGGGCATTTTCTTTTCTTTTAAGCACTATATTTTCATAGTATATTGTATAAAAACAATTTTCACTGACAAAGGCAATTTATTCCTACATATGAATTAACTATTTAGTTTCTGTAATCTATTGAACAAAACATTTCTTGCTGTATTATTTTCAATTTTTTTAAGTGATTGCTTTAAAAGTAACAGTTTCTTCTTGTGTGAAAAACATATCTAAAAATGTGAAATTTCCCCTGTAATCCTTCTTGCCTTCTAGAGACCTGCTCAACACTAGGTCCAATGGATCTGTTCATGTAGGTTTTATTGAGGAGCTCTCTTTTGTTTTGATATTCATATAGCATGTAGTTACTTTTAAGAGCCACTTCACGGTTGTCAATAACAATGTGTTAAGGTACAATATAAAGTCTCTTCAAATGATGGAGCTATTAATCAAAATGTGTAACATTTTCTTAGTGGTGGATGTGTAGTTTTATTTCTTAAGTAAAGTACGCATTCTTATGTCCCCTAAAATACTTAATCTGTAAAGAACTTGGTTTTATTAAAGAAAAATCTACGCTTTATAAATTATATCTCTCAACCTATGTCGGGTGTTTACTGTACTAGAACATACATATACTTTTCAAATTCACATTCACTATCACTATTTCAGTATAATGGACAAGTGAGATGTTTCTACAGATTGTCAAAGAAATTGAAGTTCCCATGTACATTATGTGACAGAAACCTGGAACGCTAGCATAGCCTCGAGGCAAGACAATTAATGTATAATGCTTTCCTTGACATGTGAAGTTGAACTCTTTTGCTAAGTCATACTGATCAGGAATGGTAAAAGATGCTAGGCTGAAAACAAGTACCAGAAGCTGTGTGGATATTTTACAGTAAAGTTACTATATATGGCATATTTGCTTCAGTTAGAGCTATAACATGCTTAAATTAAGGGTAATTCATTGTAGATTTTGAAGATCCATTTGTTATTTCTCAGCTAGACAAATGAATTGAATGGGACTAAGACAGTGAATACCACCTCTGAATCACAGAAATTTGACAGTAGTACCATATTCTGTAACCAACTCTATCATGAATTATTTCTTCTGATTCATAGTTTTGGCAGGAACGGTATGAAAGGAATTTCAGCAATGTCTACCTATGCTTTCCTATCATAATTTCATAATTTTATTATACCAAAGACATATCGTGATATATATATCAAGTGTGTGTATACATGTGTTTATGTTTATTGTAAAATAATAGTTTTACAGTCATGTATAAGCAAACAGTAGATTATATCACTCTAACACAATTGTTTGAGCATCTCTAGCTAATAGCTCATGAGTATTCTGTGCATTTGAAAGGGAACTAGCAGTTGCATATGAGGCTCTTTAGAGGGAGGAAAGGGACATAAGAGATGTAACTAAATTATAATTTCAAAATCTAAAAAATAAACAGGTAAAAATAGAAGAAGTGATTATTATACTTAGAGAAGGAACAAGAAAGAAGTGAGAGTAAGTGGAGTAAGGGTAAGTGGATACATTTTTTAAAATTTGTGTTTTTTTCTTTTCCTTAACATTTTTTTCATGAATTTTTATTTCACATTCTTGTTCTGGTTTTGTCCTATGTCCTCTCACATGCTTATGTCCTCTCAGCTTAGAAAAGTGTTTATTAAATATTTCCTATTGCAGTTTGTATCAGCACACTTAGTCAAAATTTTCACATTGTCTGTCATATTCATCCAGAAGAGTATCTTGGCTGGGCATGACAAACATGCCTGTAAACCATAGACTTAGGAACTTGGGAGGCTGAGGAAGGAGGATTGGGAACTTGGAGCTAATCTGGAGTAAATAACAAGATCCCAACTCAAAATGGATATAAATAAATGAATAAATAAAACTAATAATATCTCTTACAATTTAATCTTTTTATATCAATTAACAAATGCATGCTGTCATGTCTGTATCTTGACAGGATCACAAAGAATAATTTCACCTTTTGAATGAATCAACCTTACTATACCCTGAATCACCTCTCTCTATATAAGAATATACCTTTTGCTATTGTTGGGTGGAATATATCTGTATGCTTTCACTTAATTAATATAATAGTAAGGCTTTTATTTTGCTTTTTATCATATTTTATTTTATTTTATTATTTTTTACAAATTCTGAATTTATTAGATATATAAACATATTGTTTTAAACAATTTTTATCCTGTTCTTGTTTTTAAGAGCTTATATCAAATTCAGTTATTTCAGATTTATTATTGATAACCAAAGTACCCAAGCAAATAAACAAACAATAGGAAAAAGACACCGTCCATTGCTAAAAGTAAAGCATTTTTCCTGCATTAACTAAATCACAAAAAAAATCTCCTGAAATTTCTGCACTTAATGATCCCCTTAAGTGCAGCATTCCTGGAAAGGAATTCTTTTGTAACTTCCCTGAAGGAAGAAACATGCTTTGGACAGAGTGGACCTGAAAACCATCTGAAGGCAGAACAGTGACTTACTGTTGTCATTTTCTAAGTTTGGAGCTACCCCAGAAAAATGTAATATGAATGGATGTAAATTTGTTCTATTTGCAGTTTTACAGACTTTGACCTTCTGAATCTCTAATTTTGTCTCCAGAAAAATATTGTCTTTCCCATATTTATTATATTGCTTTGAATTTATAATATATATTTCAATTTTATTATTTTCTAACAGTTTTGATATTCTGTGCTTTTTAAATTATTAATTCTCTTTGAACTTTAGATTTGGAAGGTACTACTGACATATCCTCAAGGTAAGTGATTCAGTGCTCAGTAGAATGAACAGTACTGATAAAACTATCAAATGCACCCTATATCTGTGTAACAGTGTTTCTTTACTTGAACATGTTCTTTTCATTTGCTTTTTAACCTGTTCTATTTCTTCGGTCTTTTGGCTTATGCAATATATTCTGTTTTTGTGGTCTCCTTCTTTGTATTAGAGGACATGTTTCATTAGTTATTTTAAACTACCTGCCTGATAATTCTACCATGTTTGTCATATCTGAATTTGTATCTAATTATTGCTTTGTGTCTTTAATGTGTGGTTTACACTTATGTTCTGATATGCTTTATTATTGTTTAAATTCAACCTGATATTGGATAATTTTAATTGATGTTAAATAGATGTCTGAGTTAAAATTTCTGCTAATGTAGCTCAGTTCGAGTTTTATAAATGTTTGTTATAGCTAGAGATGCCATAGACTTTATCTCCCTTCTTGAGGAAAGTCTTCCTTAAGTACTGTTACTCAGAGAGATTTTGCATTATCTAGTTCTGGTAATGGTTCAGTGTAATTGAGCCTTGTTATCTCAAGGTAAAAGGTAGGTAAAAGGATGTTTCCTTTGATATCTTGACTAATTCTCAGTCATTTGGAGGCCCATTTCCATAGACTATGATGCCCATAAACGTTTGAGTTTTTGCCATTTAGCTTAATAAGAAAGACTAGATGATGCTGGAGTGGGAGAAATGTCTTTCCAGTGGATATAAGACCCTACTAATTTGGTTGGAAGTGGTTATGTAAACACTCTCAATATGCTTCAAGATGGTTATTTGTCTCTTCTCCATTCCACGTGAAGACTCTTTACTATGTCTTCACAATTAAACTTCCACACAGAATTTATGGAAACAGAACTAGAGAGTAAATATACCTCAAAGACCTTAGCCATCAGAAGTTTGTATCCCATAGTGTAAATCAAAATCAGGTACATAAAATTTGTTGAAATTCTCTAATATAGTATATTACAGTTTTTAAAAGTATGGATATTAGTTATAAGTTCTAAGGAATCCATATATTTGAGCTGAAAATATAATTGAACTACTTTATTTAACTTCCTTAGCTAAGTCTATTTGTATAGGAAGTTTGTATGAGGGAGCAAGAAAATGATTTGAACAATCACATATTTCTCTTTAGGGCTGTATGAGTTGTTTTGTCAATTTGACACAATCTATGTTCATCTGGAAAGCAGAAACTGCTGTAAAATGGCTCCAGTAGGTTTGTCTGTAAACAAGTTTGGGGCATTTTGATTAATGATTAATTTGGTGTCGCCAATTTTACTATGGACAAGACCAACACTCAGAATATCATTTTGGGTTGTATAAAAATCGTTGAGGAAGCCATGGTGAGCAAGCCCATAGGCACCATTTCTCCATTGTCTCTGCTTATATTTCTTCCGTGGGTTTTTACTCTGATTTAGTTTCATGAAGAACTGTGAATAAGACATGTAAACCAAATAAACCCATTTATCTCCAAGTTTCTTTTGGCTATAGTATTTTATGGCAGCAAAAAAAAAAAACAAATTATATCTATGACTAAGGGATATAAATGAATATGATATTTCTAAATGCATTAAATTAAAATCACAGCTTTCAGAAATTTTTTCCACTCTAAGTTACTGGTGATTAACTTCATATGAAACTGTATACTTATTTTATATTCAAATTATTTTTGCAGATTCTCAGGACTTAATGTTTAATGGCCTTCCAGCAAAGTTTTAATTATTACCATTTTTTCAATTGTCTTTTGTGTTATACAAGCAATCATTGGTTTTATAATTCTTACTATGTGACTTACCTGCTAGATTGTAATAAGAGCCACATTTTGCTTCCCTCTTCTTCAGTTGTACTTTACTATCACTCCAAGTTAAGTATATATTCACGATGTTCAATTTAAAATGTGAAAAAAATTTTCTCACAATCTCAGAGGTTCAGGTTGATAGTGAATAAGGCAGTTTCTTTTAGTCTTATAGTGAAGAAGTACATCATGGTTGGATGGCCAGTGAACCAAGCTGATTACCTCACAGATGCTAGGAAACAAAGAAGAAGGAATTGGCCCACTGGACCTGATAATTTCATAAATGATTCATCCTTAGGTAACTAACTTCTGTCCCTAGACAACTTCCCTGTCCTCACACACCATAGCACCACAAAATGATGTTGAAGCCTTTATTACATGTGTCTTTTGGTTATTCTTATCTAAACCTTTTCATAATCAATGTTTTTACTATTCTTATTTTATTAAGTACTTTGGAATTTGATTTATCAGTTTCTTTGAAAATGATTTCTATTTCTTTTCATCCTTTTCCATACACTTTATTGATTTATGAAGAGAAATAGTATCTAGTAAGCTTCAGCATGTTTAGCCTAAAATATTTCACTACATTTTTTATTGAACCTGAGAACATAAAGGTGTTACAGGGGTGATGTTGACTAGATCACTGAGGTTATTC
Source organism: Acomys russatus (assembly GCF_903995435.1). Taxonomy (NCBI): domain Eukaryota; kingdom Metazoa; phylum Chordata; class Mammalia; order Rodentia; family Muridae; genus Acomys; species Acomys russatus. The sequence continues at coordinate 75,307,915 of NC_067169.1, read as the reverse complement.
AATGTTATGGACAAAGAATTGAATATCTGTGAAAGACACAAGGCATATCAAGAGGAAAGCAAAAGGAATAACTTTATTTATGAAGAATGAGAGGACCCTTACTGATGCTATCCCACTCATCAACATCTTAGCTATTTTATAAAGCTCTGCAGCACCCTCCCTCACATTGTTTCTCTTTAGATACTTATTTCTGTGCCTTCCAAACATTTCTCCTCACAAGTCCTCTGGGAACAATCATGAAGGCTATATTCACTTTCTTTGTCTACTTCTGTCCCTCTCACTCCCCCTTAATGAGATCATGTATTATAAGTGCAGCATTTAACATGGTATAATGGTGTACATATATTTGTTTGTTTTAGTATTTGAGTTTCCATGAACTAATTGCAAACTTCAAGCACATCTAAGAATAAAATCTTTCCTTTCTAACAATAAATTTTAACATCAATAGTCTCACTAAATAATAAGAAAATGTAGTAATTTAGTAACTTGGCAGGCATGTGTATTTCTGGCTTCATGTTATCTTAAATTTAAAAGTCAAAGTGCAGAAGTAAGCCAGTAGAATCTATTGTGTAGCAAAGCCCAAATGTAAGGAGTATAAGAAAGAGGGTACTTGTAGGTTAGTCTCATGTAGAGCCACACATTTATGTTCACAGGACTGAAGAGTATAAGATAATGTAAGTACTCAAGGTACTTAAACGTCTTTAGGTTTTAAAGTGATGATTAATTCACTGTAAATGTCAAATTCATAATAAATAGATAAAATGCATACTTAAACATATTGTTGAAAAATAGTAAATAGGCCTTCTATATTCACCTGTAAAGAAAGATAATAAGGAATACTGTTTTGGATCTAAACGTTCATTTTTGTATTTAATTGTACATCTTTCTGATGTGGTTCAGAGATTATGTTTGCTATATTAAAATGATCTCAACAACAGAAATTGGCACACTACTTGTCTTTACCATATAATTTGAAATATTAAATAAAAATCTTCTAATTTATAGATTATTACTCATATAAAATTTAAGAAGAAATAATTTATTTAAGCATAATTCATTTTCCATAAAAACTAAATAGTACAGTAGTGGAAAGTTAAGGCTATCATATTTTTAAAATAAAATGATCATTTACTTAGTTCAGTTCTATATACAAAGGTGTAGGTTTAACCACTGAGGCATAGCATGTGTATATAGCACCAATTGAATTAAATTGGTTAAAATATAACTAATAAAATAGAGGACATGATAATGAGAGATAGATGTGTTGTGTGGTATTGGTAGGAATTAGAGGGACAGACTCAGGGATGGATATCAAGTTTCATTGTATAAATGTATAAAAGTACCCAAAAGAAATAAAATATTAAAAAATAAAATTATCAATAAGGTACATCAGTTATCAGTAATATTTATAAAATGTAGAAATGTAGAATTAAATTATTTTATATGACATATAGCTATTCTGTTAATTACAATAAAATTACTTTAATTTTCATTATATAATCCAACCAGGCATAATGAACATTTTTTAAATTATTATTATTATTATTATTAATTAACATTGTATCCTGATTGTAATTCCTTCACTCTCATTTTCCTGTTCCCTCTCTCCTTCCTTTTTCCATTCTATTCCCCTCCTCTAGACCTCTGACAGAAGGGGACCTCCTCCTTCACCATCTGGCTACAGCCTATCAGGTCTCATCTGGAGAGCCTTCTTCTCTTTCCTCATTTTATAATTTTTATGTTAGGGTATTTTTATAATACTGACAGAGAAAGCAATATAATTATACTCAAGAATGTATATAATAAATTAATAATTGATAGTATACAAAACCGACACCACATGCTGGCGAGGATGTGGGGAGAGAGGAACACTCCTTCATTGCTGGTGGGAATGCAAACTAGTACAGCCACTTTGGAAATCTATCTGGTGCTCTCTCAGAAAAATGGGAATAGGGCTTCCTCAAGACCCAGCTATCCCGCTCCTTGGAATATACCCAGAAGATGCTCCAGCACACAACAAGAAAATTTGCTCAACCATGTTCATAGCAGCCTTATTCATAATAGCCAGAACATGGAAACAGCCTAAGTGTCCCTCAGTAGAAGAGTGGATAAAGAAACTGTGGTACATATACACTATGGAATACTACTCAGCTATTAAAAACAAGGAATTCCCGAAATTTGTGGATAAATGGATTGAGCTAGAAATGATCATAATGAGTGAGTTAACCCAGAAGCAGAAAGAATCAAATGGTATATACTCACTTATATCTGCATACTAGCCCAAGGGGCATGTCCCACGAAAGCCTTCACTTACCAGGAAACTGGGACAGAGGGGAAGGCATCCTATTGGGACTCTAAATGAGAGACGCATGGGAGAATAGCAAAATAAAAGGATACAGAGGGTCCTAGAAATCTACAAGTAGAACAATATGATAGGCAGATTTGGGCCCAGGGGTCCCGCTCAAACTAAGGCAGCAGCCAAGGACAATACAGGAGGTAAACTTTAAACCCCTACCCAGATCTAGCCAATGGTCAGAATATTCTCCACAGTTGAGTGGAGAGTGTGATACGACTTTCTCACGTACTATGGTGCCTCACATTTGACCATGTCCCCTGGAGGGGGAGACCTTGTGGCACTCAGAGGAAGGACAGCAAGTAGCCAAGAAGAGACTTGATACCCTATGAGAATATACAGGGGGACGTAATCCCCCTCAGGAACAGTCATAGGGGAGGGGAATAATCGGAAAATGGGGGCGGGGGGGGAGGAATGGGAGGATACAAGGGATGGGATAAACATTGAGATGTAACAAGAATAAATTAATAAAAATAAAAAAAAATTATTTTTGACAAACAAAAGTCCCACAAGCAGTGTCAAGATCAAACATAATTGTGACAGCTCTCCAGCAAAGCTGTCTTTCCAGTTATTGCCACTGCCTTAAGTGTTACCATTATCTTGATACCAATATTTATAGATTAGTTGTATCTGTGTACAAAGCAAAGGAAGGAATATATGACAACTAATACCAAAATGGCTTTTGTAAAAATCATATGGAAACCTACTACTGTTGCAGCTTCCTAAAATGTATACATATATTAAAGGAATCTAAAAGGATTTGGCAAATAAGATTTAAAAAAAGGTCCCAGATAGACCTCTTATACTACCAACTAAAACTTCCAGTGCCTAGTGTGGGTTACTTCTTTTGAATCATTAGCAAAAGTGGTCCTATGGAACATATGTAAATTAATCAAATCAACTTATAACAAAGGTAATATACATTCATGTATATTATAACACTATACATAGTAGCTAAAAAAAATTGGAACCAGCCAAGATGCCAATCAGTAAGTGAACAGTAGAGAAAAATACAGTCCATATACAGTGTAGAGTGTTATTTTTAACTTAAAGCATAATAAAATTATGTCATTTGCTTTGAAATAGATATAACTAGAGATCACTATATTACATGAAACAATTCTGATTAAAAAAAACACTTGGCACCTCCATTTTGTTTTTGTAGATTCTAAGAACAAAATGATATAATGTGAAGGGGATTATTAGAGAAAAGGAAGGAGACTAATCTAGTGTGACAATGATCATGGACAAGAGAGAGCCATGAAGGGAGAAAACCATGACAAAAGTACTGTATGTGTTTGTATGCAAATGTCATGAGAGCCATAGTTATGGAAAATTAACATATACTAACTATATATCCTAAATTATAGAAAATATGCTCACTGAAAAAGACAGGCAATATTGGCTTAGGCTATTATCAGCCAGAAAGAGGACTTGAGATTTTAAGCTTGACCACAAGTCCTAAGGGCATTACAATTGACTGGAGAGAGATGATTACACTTATTAAACTGATATCAACCAGTCTTTGGAGAAGAAAACTGATAATTGTACACTAGACCTTTGAAAAGAGCTTTAAAAGTCAATTAGTACATGGAATAGCTGAATTAACAAATGTGACACTCAGGTAATTCCTCCATATGACTATCATTACTACAACTGAATAGCTTTTCTTTTTAAAATTTTGGTATTGTTTTCTCTATTCTCTTTCTTTCTATTTTTACTTTCTTTTTTATTATAATGTATTCACATTGTATCCAGATTATAATCCCCTTGCTCTTATCTTGCTGTTCCCTCCCTCCTCCCTACCTCCAATCTTATTCCTGTCCCCTAGACCTATGGCATTTGAAGTTCTCCTCTCCCACCATCTGTCCACAGACCATCAGATCTCATCCTGACAGTCTGCATCCCCTTCCTCAATGTTCCCTCCAGACCCCTCCACCAAGGGACAGAGATGAAATCTCAGGTACCAGAGTTCTTGGCAGAGGCAGTCCCCTCCTCCCCCCACCTTCTCCATTTAGAGAATGACCTGTTCATTGGCTACACCCGAACAGGGGGTCCAGGTCCTATGCTTGCACTGTCCTTGGTTGGTGCGTCAGTCCTTGTAGGCCCCTTCTGGTCCAGATCCATCAGCCTTGATAATCACCTTGTGGAGCTCCTGACCATCCCCTCAACTGGCTCCTTCCATTCCCCAACTCTTCTGTACAACCCAAATTCCTTACCCAGAGTCCAGCTGCAAGTCGCAATATTGGTCCTGATCCTCCACTAGGTGAAGTCTCTCAGAGGACATCTAGGTTGGGCTAATATCTGCTTATGAGTGAGTATATACCATGCATGTCTTTCTCGGTCTGGGTTACTTCACTTAGGATGATCATTTCTAGTTCCATTCATTTGCCTGAAATTTTCAAGATTTTCTTGTTTTTGATAGCTGAGTAGTATTCCATTGTATAAATGTCCCACAGTTTCTTTATCCATTCTTTGCTTGAGGGAGATCTAGGTTGATCCAGACTCTGACTATTATGAATAAAGCTATTCTGGACATAGTTGAGCAAATGTCCTTGTTGTATGGTGAAGCATCTTCTTGGTATATGCCAAGGAATACATCTGGGTCTTGAGGTAATACTCTTCACATTTTTCTGAGAAAAACCCAATTTAATTCTCTCTCTCTCTCTCTCTCTCTCTCTCTCTCTCTCTCTCTCTCTCTCTCTCTCTCTCTCTCTCTCTCTCTCTTTCAGACTGAGTCTTACTATATTGCCTAGTCTGCCCATAAAAATGATCATGCTTCCCTGTCTCTGCCAACTGTGTGCTGGAAATAGTGTCATATTTCTTCGTGCCTATTATTTTATTAATTTTATTCCTTAAACCTATATAAGAGTGGAGTATAAAAAAGGACTAATCTGAATATGCCATTTTCCTACTTTAGTGCTTTTATAGTTTTCAATTTTCAAAACTATCTTGACGCAAACTGCCTTTTTTTAGAATTCTCTTATGATATCCTTCTTCCATACTACAGGCATACTGGCCAATTTGCAATTTCCTGTAATTCTTTTGGTTAGATTTCCCCATGATACTTCCTCTGACTGAAAGAATTTAAACATTCCTATTATTTCATATATTTAATAATTATTTTATTTTTATTGTGCATGTATGTGTATGCATGGTGTGTTTGTGTTTATGCATGCTATTGGGTGGATGTGGAGGTAAAAGGACGACACTATGCATATATTTTCTCCTTTCACTTTTATGTGGCTTTTGGGGATAAACTCAGACTGTGAGGCTTGCATAGAAAGTGCCTTTACCTGATAAACCACCATGTCATCTCAATAATATTGTAAAATAAGTACAAATGAAAGTCTTCTTTAACCATCTCATGTTTCAAAAATATTATATTTACCAATCCCATAACACAGGCATAAAAGTAAAAATTAATTTTGATTGCAGAGATATAGTGAAGCTATTTGATTAGGATTCTGTATCTAATAATCACCATCTGTACTACCTCAGTTTGTTACAACAAAATAATTTAGATTTGGGGTTTAAAACAACAGAATTTTTGGTCATAGCTTTTTTATTTTTGAGTGGCATCTGAAAGAATTTTTAAAAGTTTTTTATAGTTTCTTTTTTAAAATTAATTTTAACATATACTATATATTTATATTACTGCACATGACTAAAATAAACTACATACAGCAGGAAGAACTGTGAGACAATCAGGGGTTATATAAATGTTACATTCAGTGATTTGGCAATTCGTATTTGTCAAACTTCAAGAAAGCATCTTTCCCATCTTGTCAGGTCTAATTTTCTGCATAAAAAACAGTATCTATCATATCTCCTCTCTATTACCTTAAAACATCTATCCTGATCTAAAAACATATTCACCTCTAACCAACTAAGCTTAATTGTAAGACTAAACTATCTGGTCTTCAACCTCATCAGAGACTTGAGAAGGGAAAAAACTTAAATACCTGAGGGAACCGGAAGTGCAGGTTAGCAGGTTCCAAAATGAAAAGATGACTAAGACAGTTTACTGCCTGAACAGTCACCCAGCATTCTCTATAATGTTCAAGAATCATCTTTGGCCTTCTAGCCCAATATCTCTGACAGACATATTTGCAAGGCAGGAACTATTGAGAACTTGTTTACCCTGTCTTGGCAGAGTTCGGCCATCAGCTTTGTCTGCATATAAGCTTGCCCACTTTTAGGCAGAATTCTGTCTGTGGCAGAAACAAGGACATTTTTCCCAGTGGCTTGTTTGTCACATTTGAAACCAACTCCATAAGGAGGTTCTTTGATGTTGATCATCTTCTTTGAGGTAGGCTGAGTGTTGCCACGAGTTAAATTGTCTTGTTGTCAAATAATATTTAGAATAATAAAAACATCTTTTAATGTATACATTTATATATTATTACACATGAATAAAATAAACTACAAACAGCATGAAGACCCATGAGACAATTAGGAATTATAAAAATGTTACATTCATAGTGATAGTTTTAAGGCTGAAAGTCTGACACTTTGGCATTAGCAGGTCTATTTTATTTTTTAATTTTATTTTTATTTTAATCTATTCATATTATATCCTGATTGTTATCCCCTCACTGGTATCTTCCATTTGTGTCTTCCTCCCTTTTATACCCCATTACCCTCCTCTAGACCTGTGACAGAAGGATACCTCCTCCCCCACCATGTGACCACACCCTATCAGAACTCAACAAGATAGCCAGCTTCCCCTTCCTCTTTGTGCTGCCCAGCCTCCCCACCAAGAAGAAGTGACCAAATTAGAGGCACCAGAGTTCATGTCAGAGGCAATCTCGATCTCTCCACAACCATGGTGAATTAGCTCCCCATTGGCTATATATGATCCCTAGATCTACGTTTACTGCATGCATTGTCCTCAGTTGGTACTTTTACAAGTGACTATCACCAAATTCTTGTCTGATTATCTGGTGAAGATAAAGTGAGCAATCACATATGTATTTTTTAATAAAATGCATTAAATATTTTAAGTAGCATGCAAAGCATTTGATTATTAAATATTTTAAGTAGCATGCAAAGCATTTGATTATTTCATTTCAGACATTGTTTCTCTTCATAGCTACCCCCATCTACTCTTTAACATCTTGCCTCTGTCCTCCAGTACTAACTACCAAACTTAAAACAAAAGGAGATAAAAATTTAAATAGATCAATCACAAGCAATGTGATTGAAGCATCATGAACAAACTGAGGTCAGAACCTGATGCATTCATCACAGAATGTTTTCTGACCATTGAAGAAGAGCCAACACTAACTATTCTTTAATTATTCCATAAACTAAACAAGGAATGGACACTTTCAATTTCTTTTTATATTAAATTCTAAGGTAGATAACAAAAGGTGAATTATACACAAATACAGTTCTTAAGCAGTTATAAACATTCTCAATAAAATACTTGCAGGCTGATTTCAAGAATACATGATAAAAATCACCACCACAATCAAGTCAGTTTTATCTGAGGGGTTTAGGAAAGGCTCAAAATGCATTAGTCAATAAATGTACTCTACGACAAAAGTGAACTAAGTGGGAGAAACCACATAATCATCTAATTAGGTGCGGAAAAGAATTTTTGACAAAGTCCAGCATCCTTCACAATGAAAGATTTGGAGAGGATAAGCAAGTAAACATATATCAATATAGTGAAAACAATATCCAATAGCTCTGAGTCAACAACATACTAAATGGAAAAAATCTTGATTATTTTCACTGAAATAAGAATCAAGGCTAAGTTGTCCATTCTATTAGTTTTCAATACAATACTTGAAGTCTTAGTCATAAAAATAAGACATAAGAAGGAAACAAAAGGTGTACAAATAGAAAGGAAAGAAGTCAAGTATCTTTATTTGATTCATAAAATAGCCATGAAGAGCCCACTAGAAAATTCTACAGTTAATAAGCATATTCATTAAAGAGGCTGGGTACAAAACTAACACACCAAAATCAATAACTTTGCCACATACTGAGAAGGAAATCTGGGAAATAATCTCCTTCAAAATATCCTGAAAGTATTCCTGGAATAAAAGTAACCAAGAACTTGAAAGACTGTGGCAAGAAACATTTAAAGCACTGAAGAAAGTGCCAATGCAGTGGCTCAGTGGTTAAGAGCATTTTCAGCTCTTCTCAGGGACCCCATGTCAGTTCTAATTATCCAGGGCAGGCAAATTGAAACCATTTCTAAGGCTCAGCTCCAGGTAATTGGATACTTCAGGCTCCCTTGGGCACCTACACTCATGGTGCAGATATACAGACCTAAACATAATTAAAAATAAATCTTTCAAATTCTGAATAAAGAAACTGAAAATGATGTAAGAAAATGCAAAGTTTCTCATGCTCATGGATCTATAGGATTAATATAGTCAAAATGGTCATCCTACCAAAACCAGTCTACAGATTCTGTGCAATCTCTTTTTAAAATTCCAATGGAACACTTCACAGATATTGAAAAAACAACCGCAAATTTCATATGGAAACACAAAACACTACAGATAACAAAAAAAAAAAAAATTTGAACAATAAATGCATGAGAGGAGGTATCATCACCTCAGATTGGAAATTATACTACAGAGTGACAATAATAAACATGGTAGTGGCAGAAAAACAGACACATTAATCTAAAGAATGTAATTGATATAATTGAGTATATATATGTATATATACATATATAGAGAGCGTGTATATATATTATATGTATGTGTATATGTGTCTGTGTGAGGGTGTATTACAGTCATCTGATTTTTGACAACTAAGTCAAGAATAAACACTGGTGAAACGACATCTTCAAAATATGGTGTGGTCAAACTGGATAGCTACAATGTAGAATAGTGTTTCTCAACGTTCTTAATGCCACAACCTTTCAATACCTTCTTCATACTGTGGTGACTCTCAACCATGTTACTTTCATTGTTATATCATTATCTTAATTTTGTTGATGTTATGACTCATGATGTAAATATCTGTGTTCTGCATTTGTCTTAGGTGACCTGTGAAAGGGTTGTTTGACTGTCAAATGGGTCACTACCCATAGGTTGAGGATCACTGATGTACAAGACCTGTGCAAAGCTCAACTCTGTATTAGTCTCAACTTAAGACATGATATCCTGAATGTTCTAGAGAAAAAAACAGAGTGTATTTCTGCTTACAGTTAAATATTTTTGGTATAGAATCATGGTTGTACAGAAAATAAGACCAATAACTGAGGAAACTGTACAACAAAGGAAAACGCCTACTAGCAAAAAGCAGACACCAAAATGAGGAAAATATCTTTGCTAGCTATACATCTTACAGAGGATTGATGTCTAGATTGCATAAAGAACTCAAGACTCTAAACACTAAGAAAACAAACAATAAATGGGTTTTGAGCCTGAGCAGACTGTTTTCAAAAGAAGAAACAAGAATTTTGAAGAAAAATTTAAAAATAATGTTCACCAATTTTAGCCATTACAGAAGCTTTAAATAAAACTACTTTGAGGATTTTTTTTCTTCATCCAGTCAGACTGTTGATTCCACTCATCAACCACCCAATTTATATGCCAGTACCATGCTGTTTTTATTACTGTTGCTCTATAGTAGAGCTTGAGGTCCGGCATGGAGATTCCTCTAGAAGATCTTTCATTGAACATCATAGTTTTAGCTATTTTTGGTTTTTTGTTTTTCCATATGAAGTTGAGAATTGATCTTTCAATGTCTGTAAAGAATTATGTAGGGATTTTGATGATAATTGGATTGAATTTGTAGGTTGCCTTTGGTAAGATGGCCATTTTTACTATATTGATCCTCCAGATCCATGAGCATAGAAAATCTTTCCATCTTCTGATATATTCTTCAATCCTTTCTTTAGAGACTGTAAGCTTTTTTCCTTTTATATAAGTCTTTCACATGCTTGGTTAGAGTTACAATAAGAGACTTTATATTATTTGTGGCTATTGAGAAGTGTGTAGTTTCCCTAGCTTCTTTCTCAGCCCATTTTCATTTGTATACAACAGGGCTACTGATTTTTTTGAGTTGATTTTGTATCCAGCCACGTTGCTGAAGATGTTTATCAGCTGTAAGAGTTCCTTGGTAGAATTTTTGAGTCATCGATGTATACTATCATATCATCCACAAACAGTGATAATTTGTCTTCTTCATTTCAAATTTGTATCCACTTGATCTACATTAATTGTCTTATTGCTCTAGCAAGGACTTCTAGTACTATATTAAAAAGATATGGAGAGAGTGGACAGCCTTATCTTGTCCCTGATTTCCAAGGAATTGATTTAGAATTCTCTCCATTTAGTTTAGTGTTGGATAATCGCTTGCTATATATTGCCTTTATGATGTTTAGATATGTGCCTTGTATCCATGATTTCTCCAAGACTTTAAACATGAATGGGCATTGGATGTTGTCAAATGTTTTTGGTTTTGTTTTTGATTTTTGGCCTCAATTGAGATGATCATGTGGGTTTTTTTTTTCAGTTTCTTTATATGATATATTACATTGATGGATTTCCATATATTGAACCAGCCCTTGCATGCCTGGGATGAAGCCCACTTGGTCATGGTGAATGACATTTTTAATGTTTTCTTGGATTTGGTGTGCAAGTATTTTATTGAGTGTATTTGTGACTATGTTTATAAAAGAAATTGGTCTAAAGTTCTCTTTCTTTGTTGCGTCTCTGTGTGGCATAGGTATCAAGGTGACTGTGGCCTCATAGAAAGTGTTAGGCAATGTTCCTTCTGACTCTATATTGTGCAATAGTTTGCAGAGTATTGGTATTAGGTCTTTTTTGAAGATCTGTCAGAATTCTGTGCCGAATCCATCTGGACCTGGGCTGTTGTTGTTGTTGTTGTTTTCTCACTGCCTCTATTTCCTTAGGAGATACAGGACTATTTAATTTGATGCAATTTTGATAGTTTGTATTGATCAAGAAAATTGTCCATTTCATTGAGGTTTTCAAATTTTGTGGCATATCTACCTTTGAAGTAAGCCCTAATGATTCTATGGTTGTCCGTGGTGTCTGTCATTATGTCTCCCTTTTCATTTCTGATTTTGTTGATTTGAATATACTTCCTTTGCCTTTTAGTTAGTTTGGATAAGGGTTTCTCTTTCTTGTTGATATTCTCAAAGAACTAGCTCTTGGTTTTGGTGATTTTTTGAATTATTCTCTTTGTTTTTAATGTATTGATTTCTTCTCTGAATTTGATTATTTCCACCCCTCTATTCCTCTTTAGTGTGTCTGCTTCTTTTTGTTCTAGAGCTTTCATGTCAGCTGTTAAGTTGCTAGTATAGGATATTTCCAATTTCTTTCTTTCTTTTTTTTTTAAATAGTTTATTTAATTTTAATTTGTGTATGTTGGTGTAGGGGTGTCAGATCTTGGAGTTACGGACAGTCGTAAGCTGCCATGTGGGAGCTTGGAATTGAACCCAGGTCCTTTGGAAGAGCAGGCAGTGCTCTTAACCACTGAGCCATCTCTCCAGCCCTGCTGAGCCATCTCTCCAGCCCCTTCCAATTTCTTTAGAAAGGCACTTAGTGCTATGAATTTTCCTCTTAGCATTGCTTTCATTGTGTCCCATATGTTTGGGTATGTTGTGTCTTCATCATCATTGAATTCTAGGAAGTTTTTTATTTCTTTTTTTTTCCTTTACCCAGTGATAATTGGTTAGGGCATTGTTCATTTTCCAAGAGTTTTTAGGCTGTCTCTTCTTTCTATTGCTGTTCAGCTCCGGCTTTAATCCATGGTGGTCTGGTAAAATGCAAGGGATTATTTCAATCTACTTCTTGCATCTGTTGAAGTTTGCTTTGTGAAAAAGTATATAGTTAGTTTTGTAGAAAGTTCTATGATGCTGGAAAGAAGGTGTATTCTTTTTGTTTTGATAGCATGTTCTGTAGATATTGGTTAGGTCATTTGATTCATGATGTGTATTAGTTTCATTATTTCTCCATTTTGTTTATGTCTTGATCTGTCTATAGGGGACAATATGGTGTTGAAGTCTCTCATTATTAATGTGTGGGGTTCGATGTGTGATTTAAGCTTTGGTAATATTTCTTTTACAAATGTGGCTGTTTCTGTATTTGGGACATAGATGTTCAAAACTGATATGTCCTCTTGGTGTATTTTTCCTTTGATGAGTATGAAATGTCATCTCTTTTGATTAGTTTTAGTTGAAAGTCTATTTTAGTAGATACTAGGATGGCTACTCCAGTTTGTTTCTTGGGTCCATTTGTTTGAAATATCTTTTTATAATACTTTACTCTAAAGTAATGTTTATCTTTATTTCTGTGATGTGTTTCTTATATGCAGCAGAATGATAGATCCTGCTTTCACATCCATTCCGTTAGTCTATGTCTCTTTATTGGGGAGTCAAGGCCATTGATCTTGAGAGATATTAATGACCAGTGGTTGTTGGTTCCTATTTTTTTGATGTTGGTATTTGTTCAATGTGTGTGTGTGTGTGTGTGTGTGTGTGTGTAAAAGAGAGAAAGAGCTTCACTTTTTTTTGGTTTTACTGATGTGTGGTTATTTATTTCCTTTATCTTCCTTGGTAAAGGTACCCTCCTTGTGTTGGAGTTTTCCTTCTAGTATCTTCTGCAGGGCTGAATTTGTGGCTAGGTACTGTTTCAACTTGGTTTTGTCATAAAATGTCTTGTTTTCTCCATCTATGGTGATTGAAAGTTTTGCTGGGTTAGTTGCTTGTGTTGGCATCTGTGGTCTCTTAGTGTCTGCATGACATATGTCCAGGCCCTTCTGGCTTTCATAGTCTCTATTGAGAAGTCAGATGTAATTCTGATAGGTTTGCCTTTTTATGTGACTTGGCCATTCTCTCTTACAGATTTTAGCATTCTTTCTTTGTTCTGTACATTTAGTGTTTTGATTATTATGTGGCAGGAGGATTTCTTTTCTGTTCCAATTTGTTTGTAGTTCTGTAGTCTTCTTGTATATTTATGCATATTTCTTTCTTTAGGTTGAAAAGTTTTTCTTCTATGCTTTCATTAAAAATATTTTCTGGGCCTTGGAGCTTGTAGCCTTCTTTTTCTTCAATTCCTATTATTCTTAGGTTTGGTCTTTTCATAGTGTCACAGATTTCTTGAATGTTCTGTGTCAGGAGCTTTTTAGATTTAACATTTTCTTTGACTGTTTTATCAATTTCTTCAGTCATATATTCTATCCCTGAGATTCTTTATTCCATCTTTTGTGTTTTGTTGCTGATGCTTTTGTGTGTAAATCCTGTCCTCTTCCCTAGGTTTCCTATTCCCAGGATTGTCTCAGATTGGTTTTTTTTTTCATTGCTTCTATCTCCATTTTTAGTTCTTGAATGATTTTATTCATTTCCATTTTTTTATTGTAGTTTCCTGTCTTTCACTAATTTCTCTAAGTGATTTGTTCAATTCATCTCTTTCTTTATGTACTCCTGTTCTAGTGTGAGGGGTTTATTTTCCTCCTTTAAGGTCTCTATCATTTTCATAACCTCATATTTGAAGTCTTTCTCTTATTCATTGAATGTGATATTATCTCCAGGGCTTGTTGTGGTGGTGGGACTGTTGGTTTCTGGTAGTATCAAATGATCCTGGTAATTGTTGCTTTTGTCCTTATGCTGACCAATTCCCCTTGTTATGTCTCTGGTATTAGCTGGTTTGGTGGTCTAATGGTCAGAGAGTTTGGGGGAAGGTGTAGACAATAGTGATTCAGCCCCATGCTCTGTTCACTTCTCGTAAAATTACTGCCTCTTTGGCTCCCTCCTTATGATCCAGGGAGTTCATGCACCTCTGCTTAGATCACTGTCTCTGTTAGCTCCTTGATTATGAACCAGTTGAGCTGTGGAGCGGGCAGAAAGATATCAGAGTAGAGCTGCTCCAGTGGTCCATCTTGCCTGTAGGGATCAGAGGGTAATGTGTGACCTGGGTGCTTTTGCAGCTTACAGTTCCCTCTGGGATAAGGAGGTTAGAGATTGTACTCAGGCCAGGTGTGATGCTGATAGCCTCTGGTGCAATCCATGCCTGTCTAGACTAGGGAACTTTCTGTGGGTTGGTCTGGGGACTTGAGGTCAGATCCAATTGTGTTCTGGACTGTTCAGTCTCCAGTGAGCCAGAAGCCACAGATTCTAGAGTTTCTGCAGCACACAGTTCCCTCTGAGCCCAGGAGGTAAAATATTGCAACTCCTGCAAGGCATGCTATCCCTAGATCTTGGAGCAGGTAACCATGTCTGCAGGGTGTTTTTTATGGGATTGCTGGGTGGCCCGAGGCCAAACTTGCTTGTGCTCTCCATAGTTTCACCAGCATTGGTGTTTGGTAGTTCTCAGTTTGGTCCTTAAGCTGCTATACAGTCACTGTTGTCCTGCTGATCAAACATGGTATGTGTTAGGCTCAGTCATCTTGGATGCCCTCAAGATACTAATTCTAAAGGCATCATATACTTAGGTCACAGGATATTTACACATCAAGCTGGAACTTGAATAGAAGCTTCCTCTTTACTGACTAGCTTTCATAGTTATGAAGTTTACTATCAGAATACTAAGAGAGAAATATCAACTGTCTTACCTAGCTGATATCGCTATGATCTATAATTAAATTGAACCTAACAAGAAATGTTCATTGGTGTATAGTGTCATGACTATTATGGTAGTAATTAGACAATCTATGATTAGATTTGGTCTACTTAACAGGTTTTATCTCATACCTAATACTGTAAATGTCATAAAATAATTAATTTGATATCATAAGCCCTAGGGTGAACATACTTTTATTATTTCTAAGTAGAGGTAATAAAAAATTACCTACTAAATATGTTTCTGTATATATAAATTAACATAGTTTTCATTCCTTTTCAGAAAATCCTTTTGTTGAGTGGAAAATGGCTAACATGGATACTCAAATGCCAAATGCAGAAAAAAATAAGAGTACTTAGTTATAAATGGGACACCCATATTAACACCACAACTTCCTTTAATCCTAAAGGTCAGGAGGTATTATTGAAGATGGTGCATAAGGATTACAGGAGACAAAGTTTAGGGATGATTGGGGAAAAACAGTATCTTCTGAACATGATAGTACGGTAACACTCATGGATTCATATCAGGTATGATTATTTGCATGAGATTGCAATCAAGCCAACATTTTAACAGCAGTTTGGGAGAGGTCAATGAGTCCATACCTATAGTTGAGGAACTAATGGAAGTTGAATCCTGCTGAGACAGGAAATGTTAGTTTCCATAAGGGTGGCAACCTGTGTTAGGTAGTCTATGGTCTAGTAGATTACCCTACACACCTCTACATCAGGCTTCAATAAGTGGACTCAGTGGATTATGAAAAGATAATTTTAATTGGGAAGGGGCATGTGGTAGAGAAGATCTGAGAAGAGTAGGCAGGGAGTGAGACATGGATATAATCAAACTGCACTATATATTGTATAGATACATGATATTGTCAATCAATTAATTAAAATAATAAAATAAAATGAAATACCATAAGCATGGTAAAGAAAATGTATGCATGTGAAGTGTGTGTGTGTGTGTGTGTGTGTGTGTGTGTGTGTGTGTGTGTGTGAAGTGATGTGCAATCAGCTGCTAGGACAAAGCAGCCTAGTGAAACAAGAATGCCAGTAAATGGATATATAAAACATTTCCCTCAGAGAGGGGTGATGAATGACTGAAAAAATTTAGTGATGCAAATATTCAAAATATGTGGAGAATAAAAGATAAATTGGTAAGTGTTTGGCTCAAAAAAAGAAAGAGTGTCAGTTGCCAGGGCTTGTCAGTTTTGAGGCTGATACAATTCAGACCCCATCCTCCCATTGCACTGGGACAGGAGAAAGACAACACAGAAGAGCATTTGGCTAGCTTATGCATGAGTTTATCAAATATTGGATGCGTTTGTTTATTCCTACTAAAAGATTGTTTATTTACCCCCCACCCCAGTAAATATTCCTAGTAAACACTCATGGGCAGTTGGTGGTGATATGATGCCAACATGGAAATGTTGCTTTGCATTTTCTTTAGGAAACAACTGGGAAATGTAGCAATATAATTACCAACCATTATGATTTGATGAATATTCTATTTCTAAGCAGTCTGTGTTTCCTTTGAGGCCCCCTGTGTTTAACAGTGTGAACATTGGCAGGAGCTGTGAAACAGTGCTCTTCGATGCACTTAAATATTCTGAACAGGATTTTTTTCCTACATTTTAGAGGCCTAGAAAGGCATTTGTATATGGTGAAACTAGCATTCTGAAATGACGGTCACAGTGACAGTTCAGTTTTATCCACGTTGAATGTAATTCCAAGCTTTAAAAAAGATTCCAGAGCTACCAGTATGTCACATTATATTTTATTCAGATCTAGTGAGGGATGTGTTGCAGAGACATTCAATGTGTGTTAAATTTGTGTCTTCTTTCCTTCTATGTGTCTCTTCAAATAAATCAACTTAAATGTCTCAAATAATAATAGAATTTTTGATGGGATAATATGTTCCATTTAGAATGGAGAAAAGGTCTCTTTTCTTAAGAATCTAAGGTTCAGCACAAGAAGATGCCTTCCTGAATTTTCCTTACTTATCAAACTAGAAAGTTCAAAAAATTCTTTTTGTACAGTGAAAAAAATCAATACAGAAAGGTATTAGATGAGAAATCTTTAGCATATGTAACACAAGATTGTGGCCTAAATATTAAAGTAATCTTTAATTCCCAGTTTTCTGAGATAGTGTCAGATAGATTTCCAAAGTGGTTGTACTAGTTTGTACTCCCACCAGCAATGAAGGAGTGTTCCTCTCTCTCCACATCCTTGCCAGCATGTGGTGCCACTTGATTATTTGATCTTAGCTGTTCTGATGGGTGTAAAATGGAATCTCAGTGTCGTTTTGATTTGTATTTCTCTGATGACTAAGGAGGTTGAGCATTTCTTTAAATGTTTCTCAGCCATTCAATATTCCTCTGTTGAGAATTCTCTGTTTAGTTCTAAGCCCCATTTCTCAATTGGGTTATTTGGTTTGGTGGTGTTTAATTTCTTGAGTTCTTTATATATTTTGGATATTAGACCTTTGTCAAATGTAGGGTTGGTGAAGATCTTTTCCCAGTCTGTAGGCTGTCGTTTTGTTCTCTTGACAGTGTCTCCTGCCTTACAGAAGCTTCTCAGCCTCATGAGGTCCCATTTTTAAATTGTTGACCTTAAGGCCTCGGTTGTTGGTGTTCTGTTCAGGAAGTTGTCTCCTGTGCCATTATGTTCCAGGCTCTTCCCCACTTTTTCTTCTAAGTTACTTAGTGTCTCTGGTTTTATGTTGAAGTCTTTGGTCCACTTGGATGTGAGTTTTGTGCATGGTGACAAATATGAGTCCAACTGGGAATAAGGCTTCCTCAAGACCCAGCTATTCCACTCCTTGGAATATACCCAGGAGATGCTCCAGCACACAACAAGAAAATTTGCTCAACCATGTTCATAGCAGCCTTATTCATAATAGCCAGAACCTGAAAACAGCCTAAGTGTCCCTCAGTACAAGAATGGATAAAGAAACTGTGGTACATTTACACTATTAAAAACAAGGAATTCACAAAATTCATGGACAAATGGATTGAACTAGAAATGACCATAATGAGTGAGTTAACCCAGGAGCAGAAAGAGTCAAATGGTATATACTCATTTATATCTGGACACTAGCCCAAAGGGCATGTCCCATGAAAGTCTTCCACTACCAGGAAAGTAAGACAGAGGGAAGGACATCGTATTGGGACTTTAGGTGATAGAAGCATGGGAGAATGGGGAAATAGAAGGATCCCAAGGGTCCTAGAAACCTACAAAAAGAGCATTATGATGGGCGGATCTGGGCCCAGGGGTCCTGCTCAAACTATGGCACCAGCCTAGGACAATACATGCAGTAAACATCGAGCTCCTACTCAGCTCTAGCCAATGGACAGGACATTCTCCACTGTTGAGTGGAGAGTGGGGTCCGACTTTTACAGAAACTCTTGTGCCCCTTATTTGACCATGTCATCTGGATGGGGAGACCTGGTGGCACTCAGAGAAAGGATAACAGCCTACCAAGAAGTGACTTGATACCCTATGAGCATATACATGGGTAAGAGGTCTCCCTAAGGCACAGTCATAGGGGAGGGGAGTAAGGGAAAAATGGGAAAGAGGGAGGAATGGGAGGATACAAGGGATGGGATAACAATTGAGATGTAATATGAATAAACTAATAAAATATATTTTTAAAAAAGAAAGAAGAAGAAAAAGTAGACTTTAAATTTAATTCACTTTTTAGCTTATGTTTATGTAGTTGTGTTTTTGTGAATATATTCACATGGGCATGGAAACCCTTGGAGGCCAGAAGACAGCATTGGAGGCCTTGAAGCTGCAGTAGCAATTCCGGTTGTGAGTTACCTGAAATAAGTGCTGGAATCTGAATTGTGATCCTCTGAAAGGAGTATCAAGTGCTCCTATCACCTGACCCATCTTTGTAGACCCATGTAGACTTTAAGAAAAGAAATGAGAGAAAATATGATTAGTAAATATTATATTAATAAAATATGGTATATTTATAACAGTATTATATGAATATTATATTCTTGAGAGAAAATATTTGTCAATTACTATTCAAAAGAAATGTTTTGAACCTGTGGGTGAAACCTTTGTAAAGTACAATGAGAAGTCATTTATAAGTGTGCCTCAGGACTATCTTTTAATGTGACTGGATTTTTGCCAAACATGGAAAAGAAACAAGGACAAACTAGAATCAAATAATAAAAATGAACAATGGCCACTGATTTATTTTCTTAAATAGTCAAACACAATGCAAAATACTGCTTTTCAATGCCATGAACTCCAGAGAACCAATACCTTTAGAAGAAGAAAACTCGTATTCTATTTTATGAGGGATGGTTCTTGATTTTATTTCAAATTGTCCATTTGTCAATGTTAAAAATAATCTAAATAGTGATAAATTGGTAGATAAAGAATTCTTGATTCAATTTTTCATTCAGGAGAATTTTTTTTCTGAAAGAAGAAAACCAAATACTTTGTTGTTAATGTAGAAACATAATTTTTTGTTTATTCTTTGAATATGCATTCAATGTATTTTCATCATATCCACCCAATACTATTACCATCCAGCTCTCCCAGGGACCTCCAAATAGATTTCTTTCCTGTCATCAGGTTTTTGGATCTTTGTTTTAAATTTATAAGTCATTGAGTCCAGTTAATACTGCCCATATATACATAGGTGTTAGGCCATCCATTTGGGCATGGGAAACCTATCTGTGGTCACACCCTGAAAAAAAAGTGATTTTCCAACCCTCATCATTTCTCAGATTCAAACAGCTTCTTTGTAAGTGGTGTGGTTTTGGAATTCCCTCTCATAACCATGCTGGAATTCATCTAGTGTAGGTGTTCTACAGTTAAGAATAGCTGCTTTGGATTAATTAGTGCAAAACACATATCATGTGTACAATATATTACAAGGACCTCTTCCTCATACTCTACAACTTTTATAATTATTAAATAATACTACCTACTGTGGGTGTTGAATGTAGGTGGAATTATGGGCAACAAAATCCAAAGGGAAAAAATGAAAATTAATTCTATTTAATGACATGTGGCATTTAAATTGGGCTTATTTACTAGTCACTGCTGACTGTATTAACTGTTGCCTGCATGTAGAGTTTTGTATTGATCTATTGAAATTACACCATGCTTATTAATTGGCACATATAGTACATGATGCAAAGAACACTAAAAGTGTTGTCTTCCCTTTAGTCAACCCACTGTTTCATTTGGGAACAATGACTTTGTGTGTATGTGCAATGGGTGGGTTAATTTACAAAAGAAAATGTCTTTCGTTGCTCAAAAACAAATGCCCATCACTTGGGAGTCTGAGGCAGGGTTATTGTCAACAGTTCTAAGTCAATAAGGCCTAAGATATGAGACTTTCCCATAATATTAGAACAACTGAAATTTATTTCCAATATGGAAAAGAGTTCTTAAATAAAATATGTAAAAGAAGTGAGGAAATTATAAAACATTGCACAGAGCAATGATTTTTAAATTGCAGTATATTATTAAATCAAATATTTTTAGTACTTGACATGTTTTTAAATTTTTTAATAATTTATTCAGATTACATCTTGATTGTTATCCCTTTGCTTATGTCTTTCCATTCTCCCTCCCTCTTTTGCCATACTCCCCTCCCCTAGATTTCTGACAGAAGGGGACCTCCTTACTTATCATATGGTCACAGCATATCAGGTCTCATCTGGATATCCTGCTTCCTATTTTTCTGAATGCAACCAAGGTTTTCCACCAAGGGGAAGTGGTCAAATTGGGGTCACAAAAGTTCATTTCTGAGGTAGTCCCTGCTTTCCCCACAACCATGGAGAATGAGCTGTCCATTGGTTAGATCTGATTTAGGGGGTCTACGTTTATTGCATGCATTGACCTAGGTTGGTACAGCAGTTTGTGCAGGGCTTCCTAGGCCTAGATCTGCCAGCTTTGATGGTCTTCTTGTGCGGCTCCTGGACCCTCTGGGTCCTTCTATCTCCCCATTCTTCCATACTACTCTCACCTGGAGTCCAGTCGTTGAGTCCCAGCATCTGTGCAGATCACCCACTGAGTGGAGGCTCTCAGAGGACATACCATGTGTGTCTTTCTGTTTCTGGGTTACCTCACTCAAGATGGTCTTTCCTAGTTCCTTCCATTTGCCTGAAAATTTCAAGGCTTCCTTGTTTTTAATAGCTGAGTAGTATTCCATTGTTTAAATACACCACTCTTTCCTTATCCATTTTTCAATTGAGGGACATCTATGTTGTGTAAAGATTCTGGATATTATGAATAAGGCCTCTATGAATAGAGCTGAGCAAATGGGGTTCAGAGCTAAATGGAAAATTCTCAACAGAGGAATATCGAATGGCAGAGAGCAACACTTGACTAAATGTTCAACACCCTTAGTCATCAGGGAAGTGCAAATCAAAATGACTCTGAAATTCCATCTTCCACCTATTCTAATGGCTAACATAAACACTCAAGTGACAGCACACGCTGGCGAAGATGTGGAGAAAGGAGAACACTCCTTCGTTGCTGGTGGAAGTGAAAACTTGTACAACCACTTTGGAAATCAATTTGGTGCTTTTACAGAAATTTGTGAATAGTGCTACCTCAAGACCCAGCTATTCCACCCCTTAGCATATACCCAAAAGATGCTCTACCACACAACAAGGACATTTGCTCAACTACTAAATGAAATGTTAAATCAGAAGACAATAATGCCTAATACAGTAGGCATAGAAGAGAAAACAGGCAAACATATTTGGGAAATTTTCCTAAATACATTTGGAACATTTTTTTAGTTTTACACACACACACAGACACACAGACACACACACACACACACACACACACACACACACACACACACACACACACACACACACACATTTTCCCTTTAGTCAAACTACTGTTTCATTTGTGAATATTGGCTTTAAGTGAATCTTAGGTGGGATACACACATATGTTATATGTATATATATCACAATATCTCTCTCTCTGTGTGTGTGTGTGTGTGTGTGTGTGTGTGTGTGTGTTACTGAGAATTTCCTCCTTAAACCCATATTTTGGAAAACCCTGATATCCTGATATGGATTTATGTCTCATGTTTTAAAAATTAGAAGTTTATTTTTGCCTTATTATTATTATTATTTAATTGAAAGCTCTAGGGATTAGTATAGTTATAAAATACCCCTTATGTGGCTCTTATTTCATTAATGCTCAACATCTACTGGAGTAGAACAGTGCTTTGGAATTTGTATGTTTGAGAAAAGTAAATAATCATTAAAATCTCAGTTTCCAGTCTTGTAAATTTGGACTAAAAATTGAACTTACCTCATATGCCTCCTCTGAGAATGAACTCGGATAGTGCATGGAAAAAAAAATACCACAATTTGTAGTAAATTAGAACAGTGAAATAATTGGTTTGTACCAATTCATTTAGTATTTTAAGAATGGTTATATATTTGGAGAACTATATCATATAGCCAAAAGAAAATAACCATGCAGTTCCTTATTAGGGTACCAAAAATTGTCCTAAAATGCAGAAAAATATATTTAACATATTTTCCAATGATTTATATGCTTTCAATATATTTTTCCTTTTTATTTATTCTTTTAAATATTATACCTTGAACTGCACTTTCCTCTCCCTCTCCTCCCCAATCTTTTTCCCCACCTCCCCTTTTCTTCATGTCCTCCCCACATCACATCTCCTCAGAAAAAAGCAGACCATCCAGGGAAATCAAACAAATATAACATCACAAGCTATAATAAAACAAGACCCATATATGTAGCCTAAAGACTAGAGAAGGTAACCCAATAAGAGGAAAAGGATCTCAAAGGCAGGCAAAAGTGTCAGAGACAGCTCTTATTCCCACTGGTAGGAGTCACACAGAAACACTAAGCTACACAACCATGAGATATATGCAGATGACGTAGGTCATACTTATATAGGCTCCCTGATCTCTGTGAGCCCACTTGAGTCCTGCACATTTGATTATATGGGCTGTGTTCTTTGGATGTCCTTGATCTCTCTCTCCTCTAGTCCTTCCACCCTGTCCTCCCCAGGACTCCCCAATCTCTTCTTAGTATTTGGCTGTGAGACTCCATATCTGCTACCATCAATTGCTGGATGAAGTCTCTTGTCTCTTCTCATGAAATTTTGGTAGGCTATGGTCCCAAAACACTCTGCAGGCATGATCAACTATAGGTCAGAAGTTTTGTGGCTGGATTGGCATTGCAATATCTCCACTTGAGGTCTTGATTGGTTTGTTCAGACCTTGTGCTCTATTAGTTTTGGAAAACCAAAAACAGCCACATTAGAAAAATAGACAATCATATTTTCATCAAGGTATTGTAATATTAAATGCCTCCTATTTTTGGCTAATCCTGAAGCTACTTTAATGAGTAGGGTTAAGATTCAAATTTTCTGCTAAAATACCTTATTTATATTCATTCACCTGCTTCTTCTGACAATTCAGTGAAGTGCGTTTAATTATTTTTTTTCATTTGATGACGAAGATGAAGATCAGAGTAGTTAAGCCATTGGCAGAATGTCACAGATTGATATTCAAAATTGTATTGTGTAATACAAAATAGCTAGTGGGTAAATTTCTTAGGGGTAAAACTATAAGATACAATGCTATTTATAAGACTGAAAGAACTCAATTCTACTTTTAACTTATATATGATTTTTACAAACTAGTAATCATTTCATAATATAATAGATTTTGAAATATGTTGAGGATTTGGAAATTTTTCATTTACTGTTTTTTTCAGGTATTAATAAAGTAATAGATAGATAGATAGGCAGATCATTTATATGTAATTTTATAATCAACTTAAATATTTAATGCATGAAAAATATACATTCTATAATGAAGAATGAAATGACAGTTGAAATTTGTGAAGTTCATTGTATCAAGAGAGTGTTCCTATGCATACATCAACTTCTGCGATCCTTACAAATAGTATAATGAAAGCTTTGGATAATATTAATCTTTTATTTTTAAAATTTCTATAACTAATATTCTTTGTAAATCTGGTGGATTGTTTTTGTAACCATCAACGTCCGTCTCACTCCTGGCGCAGTATTTTGTATCCGTTCAGCCTACAAAGCAAATAACTGACACAGGGAGACTGAAATGTATTTTAAAGCTGCCAGCACTTCACCAGGCAGAGTCTGAACTGATTCTAATCTACTCGTAAACTAAACAAACTGCTCTAAACCTTATAACATATGTTTATTCTGAGCATTTGCCACTATGACCCCTGGGTCGGTCTTTGTCAAGTCCCCACCATCCTCCTCCAACTGTCAAAAACCTCTTCCCTTCCCCAACCATCAAACTTTCTCCTCCCCTCCAGGAAGCCTCACCTTCCACTTCTTGTCCTTCTGTACAGCTGATTGGCTAAACAGTGCTTTAGTGACAGCTGATACAGTTGCTCAGCATTCCTCCACACACTCCCATATTCTTTCTATATTATTTTGATTCTCTGTGTTGGTCTCTTTCTATCTTTGTTGCATTCTTTCTCTTTCATCCCAACATATACACAAATAGGCAAACAGACAGACAGACACACAGACACACAGACACACACACACACACACACACACAGAATAATTAAATGCATTCAGAATGTTAAAAGTGTATAAATGCATTGGAAAAAAAAACACTTTATATTTGGACAAATTGTTCCTATTGTAAGGTGTTTTCCTTGATGGAACTGATCCCAGAATTTTTTTGACCTTGATTCCCCTTTGGACTTTTAAACACATTTTATTGATGACTCTTATGAAATGGAGAGAGTCAAACTTAACAGTGCATCTTAGGAAAACTACTGCTACAAACGTTGTATTGAGGCATGAGAGCTATTGAGCTACAGAGCAAAACAAGAAGTTTAGCTAAAGTGCTATGGAAAGATAAAGGTGGGGAGCACTCTGTTAGTGGAAATTCTGGAATAACAACCCAAGCAGCACTTGATTTGTTATTCTCTCTCAAGGTTGCAATCATTAGAAAAGGTGACAATTACCCTCTTCTACTTTCTATACTGTTACTTTTTGGTACTCCAGATATATGGGATTTATGTAATTTATTCTTCGAAGCTTAACCATATGTATCTGTTGTTATTTTTTTCCTTCAATATTAGCTTCATGGTTTTATAAGCAGTGATTCACCTGGATGAAAAGAAGCAAATATGCGGAGAGAAGGGTGCTAAGAAAAGAGAGAGGGAAAAAGGAAAGAAGCATAGATGTGAATCCAATGAATTTCATCCTAAAGTAGAGGATCTTACCATGGCTATATATATACTACTATGTAATTAATATCAGTACATTTTATAAAGCCAGGAAATTATACCTAATATATCTGAACTGGCTAGACAAAACGTTTCTTTAAGAACCAAGAAATTCTATTAACAAGATGCAAATATTTTCATCTTATAAGTTGATATTACTTGGTGGTTTTTTTTTTTTTTTTTTTTGTCAAAATGCTATCTGTCATTTGTTGTCTATTTTAAATTATTGAGATTTTAAATATATTTTTCATGAAAGACATTGTGTTGTACAAAAGAAAAATATTTTCCATAGATCCTTCATGCACATGAATGCAGCAGGCATATGGTACATTCCCTTTAGGCAGTTGAAACACTGAGTACAGAGGTAACTGCACATCTCAGTATTTTGGCTTGCCTAGAAGTGTATTGGATAGTGTTAAAGTATGAATAAGAAATTAAAAAATATTCTATTGACTGTTCTTTATTGTGCTTGAATGAGAAATATATGATAGTTCAAATTTTTCCATGGTGGCGTGGCAAGAAGGCATAGTGGGTAAAGGTACTTTCTGCCAAACCTGATGACTTCAGTTCCCAAAAGTCACATGGTAGAGAGAAAAAAAGCTGGTGAGACTGCTGCAAATTGTTGCCTGACCTTGCCATGTGTTGTACAAAGCACATACTACCCCATACACATACACACATAAGCACATAATTATAAGAAACACTATGGACTGTTTCAAAAACTGTGAGACAATCTTTGTCTTACCCAAAAAATTTAGTATAAAAGTGTCTAGTTGTAAGGATGACCTAGGATAAAGAATATCTGTCATATGTAACACAAGAGAAGTTCACTATCCTCATTGTGTGTTGATATTAAGCCCTTTCATTTGGTGAAACAGAAATGAAAAAATAATAAAAATGCTCCTCACAATTTAGATCCAGAGTCTCATACCTCTTTTGTACCCTGCTTAGTATTTTTGCACAAGGGTTTCCCATGTTCAACTCCATGTTTTCAGGTATCTGTACCCTTTTGTAACAGGTAACTGATTACATTTTACCAGCTGACAGAAAGAGACCATTAATCAGATTCTATCATTCCAAATCTAATGTAAATTTTTCATATGTAATTTTTAAATGCTTAATTTGTCAACCAACAATATATCAATGACTATTCATAATACTCACTCGTTTTGAGGAATAGATAAACATATTATTAACTATTCTAAATAATACTAATTTAAAGCCCATAGTCAAACTAGAATTTGTGATAGTATAAATAATATGATGTTACTGTACAAATGAATGCCTGCCAAAAACAAAATATTTTAATTTTTTTCTCCTTGACTATGTATTGTTGAAGTTAGGAAAAGTTGAGTCAGTCATTACAAAGGTGTGCTTCTATTAAGGTAATTGTCCTTAATGGAGTAGATAATGACTTGATGCCATATGCAGATTCATTAAAGAGAAAGGTAAAATGGAAAATTTAAAATCTAATCAAACTTCAGTATTGGCAACTATCTTATTTTCCTTAATTATAAATGTAATGTTCAGGAATTCATCCTCTACAAAGTGCTAAAGACAGAAAAAAAATCAAACAAAGAATACTTTAAGAATTCAACAAACTATTAAAACTAAAATATTCATTTCAAATATCTTAAGAAAAGATCCAGAACATTATAGTTCATTGTGCTGCTGGAAGAAGGAGAATCATAATAGAGTTCCTTAGATATCCCCTACAGAAATACACATGAATTAAAGCATCAGAGAAACTGATTAGAATCTATGTGGAGGCCACATATTGGTATGTTATGGAAAATGATATATTTTTTTCTTTAAAAAAAGACTGATTAAATGTAACAGAAAACTAGAAGTTTATGGTTATCTGAAGTATCAACTATTTATGATAATGGCTGATGATCTCAATTAAATAGAGTAAATGGTTTTTATATTAGCGTGTAGTGGGAGAGTGAAGGGCTGGAATTTGGTCAAGGCTACAAAGTAAACACCTGAGACTCCACTTCAGGAAAACTTTAATCTTCTTGAGATTTTAAGGGAGATAAAGATATTAGTAAGTGGCCAGATGCTGGTACTTAAAGCCAGATTGTCTTTCTTATCCAAGTAATCAGTCTTAATTTGAATAGCTGGCGAATACTTTCCTGACAACTATCAAGGCACTTCTGGAAGCATTTATGAGTGGCATGTTTGATTCATCAAGAAAGTAATGGTTGATAATATGATCACCAAACTAAGATTGCAATCAGTAGTCCACGAATAAGGAGAGATATTTTTTTCTGTAAGTGTTTTTTTTTTTTTTTCTGATTTTTTTCCTATGGTTTTCTTTTGTTGTGGTAATGCAGAACCTAACATGCCTTGTAAAAAGAGCTGAGAAGAGACTTGGGGATTTGTTCGCAGAAAGAAAAAAAATGTAGAAAATCTTGCAGGTGACAAAGTAAATAAGAAGAAACTGGAGTTTTATTCTTCCTCCTTCTTTAAAATCCTTAAACCATGTGTTGTACACATGATAATAAGTCTGTTTTAAATGTGACCGAATTTTCCCACTGTGAGAAAATATAATTCTTGAAAAATAATTTTTTGATGATTAGAGACTTACACATTTAGAAAGTTTTAAAAAAATAAAAGCTTGTTTTATAAATTTGGTTTAAAATAACTAGTTTAAAATAAAATATCCTGTATTATTTCATTTTTATTTAGTGAAATATTTGGAAAATTGTAGTGTATCATGATTCTTATATAAAATGAACACTCTTTTGGAGTCCCTTACATACTAGATATTATGGAGAGAAGTGGGCTTAATAGAAATAAGGAAGTAAGTGCTCAGACTTTAAGTAAAATTCTCTACTACAAGAAAAGAGATTTCCTCTATAAAATAATAAACTTTTTGCATCAATATACAAAATTCTACGCCAATAAATTAAAAATAACCTACTTTGTGAATAACTATTAAGGCCTTAAGTTGAGGAGTAAGTTCAATAAACTTTTTGTACTATTATCCCTATATATTTCTATATTCTCCATTCTTTCTTTTCAACCTCTATCTCCATACCTATGAAAAAAAAAAAAAGAAAGAAAGAAAAAGGAAAAGAGAGACATCCCTGAGTCCAACTTTATTTTTCTCTCTGAATAAGACCAAAATAACTTATAACCAACTCCCAATTAAAATAAGATCTGTAAGCCAAGAGAACAACCAAAAACCTACCAAATGCCCTTCAGGGGAAATGGGGCATCCTTTGCTTAAGGTTTCTTCTGGATGATTTGGAGCAAATAATACCTTTGTAGGGGCCCAAATAAGATTGAGAAAATGGTTAAACAAGCCAGAAATTCCATTTGTGGTCCAATTTCTATATTTTGAGAAATTCCAGGCTTAATAGATATCCTGTGTGGGACAGTCTGCAAAGCTGGGCAAATTGGAATCAGAAGGCTTCTTTGAAGCTGTCCTAGGGCCTGTCCTGTTCTGATGAGGAACAGCAACTGAAGCATTTGGTGCTGGAACATGAAGGATCCAGGATGTCAGTGTCCAGCATGCTGAGAGGAATGAATCGTGTTAGGTCTGATCCAGTATCAGGGTCTAGTTCTTTTGTTCTGCAAACATATAATTTCTCACAAACATTATACATTCCTAAAATAATAAATGTATGAGGTGTACATTATGCACAGAACAATTAAGGCTGCTTCTTTGCTCTTTGTATGAGCAGAAGAAAGACATCTGTAAATCTTCATACATGCCATACTAAGAATGGCAACTAATAATAAGTCACAGGGAATCTTTGACAAGCAAGTATTGTCTATACATTGACATTCATGTCTCAGCCAGTCTCAGAGCTACACCCATGAAGTGGGATTAGCAATAGAAGTAACCTGCTTGTTCTGAAGTTTGAATTATTTACATCCCCATTTTAGTGCCCTACCTCATCATCCCCCTATTTTACCCTCCCTCCCTCAACCCCTCTCCCTCTCTTCCCTAGTCCTCAGAAAGGGGAGCCCTCCTCCCCTAAAATTTGTTCTCAGTCTATCAAATCTCATCTGTGCTACCTGCATCCTCTTCATCTTTGGCCTCAAAAAGCCACCCTGCCAGAGGGGACGTGATAGTGCAAATGTACCACAGTTTCTTTATCCATTCTTCAGTTGAGGGACATCTTAGTTGTTTCCAGATTCTGGCTATAAAGCTGCAGTGAACATAGTTGAGCAAATGTCCTTGTATGGTGGAGCTGGAGCATCTTTCGAGTATATGCCCAGGAGTGGTATGACTGTGTCTTAAGGTAGTACTGTTCCCAATTTCCTGAGATAGCGCCAGATTGATTTCCGAAGTGGTTGTACAAGTTTGCACTCCCACCAGCAATGGAGGAGTGTTCCTCTATCTCTCCATCCTCTCCAGCATGTGGTGTCACTTGAATTTTTTATCTTAGCCATTCAGATAGGTATAAGAAGAAATCTCAGAGTCCTCAATAGTTCCTGCTTCACAAATATGTCTGTCAGATGTACTGAGCAAGAAGGCTGAAGATGATGTTCCAATGTTATACAGACTTTTGGGTGACTCTTCAGGCAGCAAACTGTCTCTGTGATTTTCTCATTTTTGAAGCTACTAATCTATACTTCCTGTCGACTCAGGTAATTAATTTTCCCTTCTCAAGTCTCTGATGGGGTTGAAAACCAGATAGTTTAGGTTTACAATTAAGCTTAGTTGTTTAGAGGTTAAAATGTCTTGAGTCTAGATAGATGTTGTAAGTTGATAAAGATGAGATATCCTAGATATTGATTTACTCTCAGAAATTTACATGCATTATCATAGGAAAGATGTTTTCTTCAAGGCTGCCAATTTCAAATAGCAAAAACACTATGAATGTAACATTTATATAATTTCTGATTCTTTCATGGTTCTTCTTGCTGTAGGTAGTTTATTGTATATATGTATAATAATATAAATGTGCATGTAAAAAAGAAGAAAAAATTAATAAAAATCATGGCAGGCTTTTCAATGTTTGGTTAAAGAATATGCAAGATGATTATTAGTTCTCAACATAAACTGCCAGAATTTTATGAAGGTGACCCTAATGAGGACTCCTAATAATGGAGGATTCTGAGTGGCCATCTTCTGTAATCAGGCAAAGCTTTCACTGGTGGACCAGAACACCAACCCAGCCACAAAACCTTTGACTTACAATTTATCCCCGGTTTCCTCCATTGAACCTAATAAGACCCCTAATAAGAAGTGAAGGACTATTTTAAGAGCCAGACAGATCAAGAACACGAAAAGAACATAGCCCACAGATATCAACTAAATAGTGCTCATAGAAGCTTACAAAGACCAAAGTGGCTATCATGGAGCCTGCATGGGTCTATGCTATGCCCTCTGCATATATGTCATAGTTGTTTAGCTTGTTGATTTTGGGGGACTCCTAAACAGTGGAAATGGAAGTGTCTCTGATTCTTTTGTTTAATCTTGGGATTCTTTTCCTCCTACTGGGTGGGATCAACCATCCTTGATATGAGGGTTTGTGCCTAGTCTTACTGTATCTTGTTATGCAGTGGTTGGTTAGTATCCCTGGGAGCTTGCTCTCTTCTGAGAGGAAATGGAAGATGAGTGGATCTTGGGGAAAGAGGAGGTGAGAGGACTGGGAGGAGTTGATGGGGACTGAGAGGAATGGAAGGAGGGTAAATTGGTCAGGATGTATTAAAAACAAAACATAAATAAAAGAAAAATACAAAAATTCCACTGTACAATAAAATACAGGAATCCATGCTTATAAATGTATATAATAAAATACTCAGGAAAGATGACAAATATCTTACTTATTTTAGTTGATGTATGATAAAAAATTACAGACTTGAAAAAATATCATTTGCTTTTTAATAATTGCCACAGGCAAAATTTATCAATATAATTTAAACTCATAATAACATTGTAGGTTGAAACTTACTTGTCAATGAATAAGTACAAGAACCATTTTACCTAAATAAACCTAAAGGCACCATTTAAGCTGGTAATCAAACGATCATGGCACTAACAACCTTTACAGAGGTTACTATAATAAAAATGTGTTCACATGAGTAGCCTATAACATTTTTTGAATAGTGTCTTTATAAAAGACAAAGATATAGGGCAAGATGGATGTGAAAAAATAATTTAGAAACTTTCTACAAGTAGGGAAAAATGACCATGTATATGAGAAGAGAAAAAGTTCACAAAACAATTGAAATTTCAGATACCTGTATCTAAGTGTGTTAGGTTCCATAACTATTAGGAAATATTTTTGTTAAATACATACATAATCTGTGATCATTTAGTCTAGCATCCATAACAAACTAGCATTGTCATGTAACAAAGACAATTAAAGAATTAACTCATATTGTAGAAAACAAAGGAAAGATGAAAACCAAATACACCATTGTACCATTAAGAATATAATGGTTTCTAATCGGCAATGTTTGAATGAGTTCTGTAGGTTAAAAAATATTTCAAAATTACTATACTAATTTTGATAACTATACTACTATTATGTAAGATATTAACCTAAGAGAAGTTTGTTAGAGGGCATACAGGGATCTTTGTAGTAGCTTGGAAATTTTGTAAATCTGAAAATATTATATAATTAAAAGTTAAAATTTAATATAAGTGATGCTTGAAAGATGTATGTTGGAAGAATTTCTTTGATGAATTTGGATTCTTGGCTCCGTTATGTTCTTTAGAACCAAATAATATGCTTTACTTGTTCCTTTTTGAATATTATCCACTTTTAAGAGCTAAATGGGTATTTTATAATATCTTTTACAGAACAAAACTCTTTATACATAGCATTCAATTGTAATTTCAGTAAAAATTAAGTTCAACCAATTGATGGAAAGCAAATATGAAGTTTATTATACAAGTAAGTAGTAACTATTGAGTACAAAATGTACTTTGGAAGTTTTCACTTAGCAATATGTATTGGATATTTATTATGTGAAGAACATTGTGTATAAAGAGAAAAATAAATATGTTATTTTCCTTCTAGCAATTTACATAATTGACTTAGCTAGAATCATGTGAAAGGAGGAGTGGTTAAATGAGAAAATGCCTCTATAAGATCCGGCTGCAATAAAATTTCTTAGTTGCTGAAGAAGGCCAATCCCATTATGGTGGTGCCATCCCTGGGCTGATGATCCAAGGTTCTGTAAGAAAGGAAACTGAACAAGCCATGGAGAGGAAGCTGGTGAGGAGCACTTCTCCTGCCCTGACTTCCTTCAATGAAGGATGATGATCTGGAAACTTAAAGCAAAAACAGACAAAACCAAAACAAAACAATACAAAAAAAAAAAAAAAAAAAACCCAAATCAAATGAACAACAACAAACATTCCACTTGCTTTTGGTCAACGTGTTTCACCACAGCCATAGTAATTCAAACTAGGATAGGTACACTCATAGTACCTTCCAACAGTATGAAATCCAGGCACTAGAGATGAATTTATATGAATATCAGTTTGATGTCCCCATATTCTATGATTCAATCATGTGGTTTCTTAAGTAATCATGTCTTACCATCAAGTTCTAAAGAGTACTATTAGCATTGGAAATAGCCTGCGATGTTTAAGAGTATATGGAACCGCGTCTTCCAACACTTCCAAGGGAAGTAATATTTTTATGTCAAAATAATATCCCAGTGACTCTCTAACATATTTTCTTTCTCCATTTGTTTTTGAGCATATTGTTTGGTTCTACACTACACTGATTATTGTGAATAATATATCAAGAAACATGAAGTTGATGGGATATTAGAAGATTCTTTTGTGTAATCATTATTGAGAAGCACTAGAATAATAAAAGAGCCATATTTCATGGATAAAAAGAAACAGGAGGATATGACAGACAACAGACAGACAACAAAAGAACATAGAGAAATGTAGAGGTAATGCATTGAAAAGTGGAAGCAGTCTAAATTCCTCAAGATGGCTAGGGAAAGGTGAGAAACTCAATGTCTAAACCACAAGTTAGGCCTCTTAACCACAAACTGACAGTGGTATGTGTTGAAGAAAACCATGCTTTTAATAGCTTCAAAACCAATGTGGTAATTTACTATGACAGAGACTCATTGGATAAGTAATCCAGTATATTATTCTTTAGGTTGCAGACTACTATACCTAGGCATCAATTTGAGAAGTGTTCTTAATATGAACTCCAGGAGCAACCACAAATCAGGGAGCCTAGACTCAATTTTGCTACATTAATAATTTTGAGGAGAGCCACAGGAGGTAGTAATGGAGAAGGGCAGGCTCTAAAGGACTATGTGTCCTTTCCCTCTTAGGCCAGACAAGGTAGCCCAGATACGGAAAAGGGATCCAAAAGCAGGCAGACAATAGAATCAGAGACAGCCCCTACTCTGGTTTGTTACAGGACCCACATGATGAGTAACCTGCACATCTGCCACATATGTGTAGGGGGTATAGGTCCAGCCCATGCATGCTCTGTGGTTGGTGGTTCAGTCTCTGTGAAGCACCCCATGGAACCAGGTTAGTTTACTCTGTAGGACTTCTTGTGGTGTTCTTGAATGTTCAGCTCCTTCAAGCCTTCCACTCTTCCATAAGACTCCCTGAGCTCTGCCTATTATTTGACTGTGGGTCTCCTTCTCTTTCGATCAGCTGCTTGAGAAACAATTATGCAGGGTACTACTGTCTGCAAGCATAGCAGAGTACCATCAACAGTATCAGGTGTTGATGTCCATGGGGTAGGTCTCAAGTTGTGCCAGTTATTGGTTTGTCATCCTATCAATCACTGCTCCGTCTTAATCCCTACACTTCTTGTAGGCAAGACAAATTTTGGGTCGATGGTTTTATGGGTGGGTTGGTGTTGCCTTGCACTCCCTCCACTGCCAGTCTGACCTGCCTACAGGAGATGGTGACGTCAGGCTCCATATTCTCCATTGCTATGAGTCTCCATAGGGTTACCCCATAGACTTCTGGGAACCTCTGCTATTTTGATGTTTTGACTATAATAGCACCTTGAGAACACCTGTTTTGATTAAGTTTAGTTGGTACCTTTTAAAATTACATATCTTGGATATTTATTTCTTTGTCAAAGTTTGGGAAGTCTATACTTGTTATTTATTTGCATAGGATTTCAAACCCATTCTCATTCATCCTCCTTACATTTCATCCATAAGCCAAGTATTTACTCATCTCATGATGCCACTCACATTATCAATTTTTACTCCTCTTAGTAGTATTTATGTCTCACTAACCCTAACCCTAACACTACCCTAACCCTGACCCCCTAACCCTAATCCTAACCCTACCCTAAGCCTAACCCTAACACCCTCACCCTAACCTTAACCCTACTCCCTTTGAGCTCAAAAATTCTTTATCTGCAAGATCTGTAGTGTTTTTAGGCTTATATCTATATTTATATCATTTATTTTAACTCTTTATCTCCAATATATTTGTGGTTTTACTATGATCACTATACCTAGCTGAATTTATCTGTGATCATATTTTATTCCCCTAATTATGAAATTACTTCTGAAATTCTGATGTATTTTGTTGTATCTCATCTAAATTATTATTCCATATGTTTTTCTGCAAACTGTCAATTACCTTCTCACAAGAACTACTAATAGACATTGTGATCCTTGGAAAACATAATGTTCCCTTATTCCCAATTCCCAAGCTTCTCCTTTTTTGTCAATCCAGTATAATAGCTGACTATTCAAAATTTATACCCTGACCTATGTTGTAAAGATTTTTCTGGTCATATACTATACGGTATCGGGTAAATGTGCTTCCTGGTTTTATTTCCAGTTTAGTAGCATAATATAACGTCCATTCAACATATATCGACATAATTATAATTAGTAGAATGTTAATGCTCGCACATGCAGTATTTGGCAGCAGGGAGGTTATTAGCTAGTAATTAACTCTCTTAGAAGAACCTAGGTTTATCCCAATTGGTACAGCATTTCAGACTGTCCTACACAGGACTTTAATTAAGCCTGGAATTTCTCAACATTTAGAACTTGGACCACAAATGCTATTCCTATCTTGGGTAACCATATTTCCCAAATTTATTTGTGCCTCTACAAAGGTATTATTCATCCATATCATCCAGAAAAACTTTAAGAGAATGACACTCCCCGCCTTTTAAGGGAAATTTCTTTTATTGAATATTTTTACATATACGTTTATATTATTATACATATATACAATGAACTACCTATAGCAAGAAGAATTATGAAACAATCAGGAAGTATGTAAATGTTACAATCATAGCCATTCTGTGTCACTTTACTTATCTCTATGCCATTTGTCTAATACATTTTTTTGCTTTTGTCAAACATTATTCTGGCATGTTAGCTATGTTTATTTCATTCTCATGCTTTTCTTGTGGAGGTAAACTTTTCACACATCTCTAGTTAGCAATTCTACTGGCATCATCCTGCTCTCAATTCCAATTGTCTGCTTGAATTTTCACATGCTCCTACATGTTATTTACATAACTATGATAGGATAAAATAGTAAGTTTCCTATGTTTCCACAATTAAATATACCATATCTTAAAAGAATAGATGTCTATCAGTCCTATAAAAATCTATTATCGGAGATCCAAGATGGTGGCGAGCAGTGTGGACCACGTTTGGAGGCTCCAGTGAACAATTCAGGGAATTGCACAGATTTCTGAGCCAGGAACACCGAGGTCCGAACATCACATCAGCGGGAGTGCTCCACGGTTTGGAGGGACCAGGGTGCGGGGGACCTGTGTGCCCCTGCACACGGGAGGAGCCTGGTTTTTCTCTGATCGGAGCGGCAGTGGCAGAGGCAGCAGCACCAGCGGCACCAGCAGCGGCGGCTGAGGTTTGCAGCTCATAGCCTTCCGGTGGAGGCGATTGGTGTGGTGGCTGGTGGGAATTGCTGCGGGAGAGGGGACTCGGGGCAGGATTTGGGTCGCGTGGAGCCTTTGGACCCAGACTGGACTCGGCAGACAGTTCGGCCCCAGAGTCCCGGGTACTGCCCAGGCCCAGCAAGCAATTCTGCCTGAGGCACTAACTCAGCGTGGCCACCGCTCCCCTGCTGTGGCGCAGGCTTAGTTGAGCTTGCAGCTCCACACTAGGCACCACCTCAGCTCAGCGGCAGCTCCCCTGCAGTGACACAGTCTGGGCGGATCACTTGGTTTCACCACAGGCGCTAACTCAGAGCAGCTGCAGTTCTCCTGCTGTGGCGCAAGCTTGGTGACGTGCTCCGTTCCATCCTAGGCACCACCTCAGCTGAGCGGCAGCTCCCCTGCGGTGACACAGTCTGGGCGGAGCACTTGTTCCACCCCTGGCGCTAACTCAGAGCAGCCGCAGTTCTCCTGCTGTGGCACAGGCTGGAGGGAGCTCTCGGTTCCACCAGCTCTAAGACTCTGGTTGGACACAGTGTGCAGTTTGAATCCAGAATTCCTGGCTGAGATTGGTGGTCAGTTCGGGCCCTGAGTCAATAACTGACCACAGCACGCACTTTGGGCCAAAAGGCCCTAGCGGAGCTAGGTGCGAAGTCCCAGCCCAAAAATTCTGGCTGGACCCTGTGTGCATTTTGGGCCCAAAATCCCTAGCTGAGCTTGGCAGACGGTTCAGGCCCTGAGAATCTAGCTGAGTTCTGCCCGTGGTTCGGTCCCAGTGCTCCTGGCTGGACTTGACAGGGAACACAGAAGGCTGTGGATACCTTGGCCTGACCCAACGCTCATTCAGAGACCCAGAACAATTGCAGGATCCACAGCAGAGGGGGACTGAGGATCACTGGCTGTGAGAGACCAGAACAACAGGGCTAACCTCCTAATATCCACACCAGTGAAGCTTTGAGCTCGCAGCCTAGGGAAATCATGAGAAAACAAGTGAATCTATCGTCAGACACCCTCCATTCAACTCTGGAAGCTACCCAACAAAAACAAAGACGGCAAGATGTCTAAAGGACAACGAAAAAGCATACGCAAAAAACCCCAAAACAACATGGCATCTCCAGTTTCCAGCTATCCCAAAGAAAACAACCCAGAGAACTCAAATACAACGGAAATACAAGAAAATGACCTCAAATCCTTAGTAATGAGGATGATAATGGAGGAAACAAATAAAATTCGTAATCAAATGCAGGAAGACGCAGACAAACAGGTGAGAGACATAAAAGAAGCACATAGAGTGGAACTGGAAAAATTGCAGGAAAATGCAAACAACCAGATGAAAGAAATAAGTAAAACGGTTCAAGCTCTTAAGACCTATAAAGAGACAATGGAAGAAACTCAGGAATATACAAAAAAATTAGATGAAAGAAATCAAAAAATCAGTTCAAGATCTGAAAATGAAAATGGATTCAATGATAAACACACAGACAGAAGAAAAACGAGAACGTGAGACCTCAGAGAAGAAGGCGAGCAACACAGAGGTGAGCTTTTCTAACAGAATCCAAGAGATGGAAGAACGAATCTCAAGGCTAGAAGATACAATCACAGATATTGAATCAACCATTAAAGAAAATGCCAAATCTGGAAAACTCCTGACACAAAACATCCAAGAAATTAAGGACACCATGAAAAGAAGAAATTTGCGGATAATAGGCATTGAAGAAAGAGAAGACATCAGACTCCAGGGCCCAGAAACTATTCTCAACAAAATCATAGAAGAAAATTTCCCCAATCTAAAGAAAGAGATGCCTATAAACATACAAGAGGCCTACAGAACACCAAATATAATTTACCAGAAAAGAAAAACTGCCCGCCACATAATAATCAAAACACAAAACATGCAGAACAAAGAAAAAATATTAAAAGCTGCAAGGGAAAAAGGCCAAATAACATTTAATGGTAAACCTATCAGAATTACACCTGACTTCTCAGCAGAGACCATAAAAGCCAGAAGGGCCTGGACAGAGATCCTGCAAACCCTAAGAGAACACAGATGCCAGGCCAGACTACTTTACCCAGCAAAATTATCAATAACCATTGATGGAGAAAACAAAATATTCCATGACAAAAACAAATTCAAACAGTACCTATCCACAAACCCAGCTTTACAGAAGGTACTAGAAGGAAAACTCCATCCCAAAGGGTCAAGCTACAACCAAAACTACCCAGGAAATAGATAACTATCCCATGGCAAAAACACAACTACACAAACGCTCGACTGAAAACAACATCAAAATTAAGACTCTTAACAGTCACTGGTCATTAATATCTCTCAACATCAATGGCCTCAATTCTCCAATAAAAAGACATAGACTAACTGAATGGCTACATAAACAAGATCCAACATTCTTCTGCATCCAAGAAACACATCTCACCCATAATGAAAGGCATTACCTCAGGGTAAAAGGTTGGAAAAAAATATTCCAAGCAAATGGTCACAAGAAGCAAGCAGGTGTAGCCATTTTAGTATCGAACAAAATAGACTTTCAACCAAAATTAATAAAAAGGGATGAGGAAGGACACTTCATACTCATCAAAGGTAAAGTCAACCAAGATGACATCACAATTCTGAACATCTATGCTCCCAATACAAGGGCACCCACATATGTAAAAGATCTTCTAAAAAAGCTTAAACCACACATCGATCCCCACATAATAATAGTGGGAGACTTCAACACCCCACTCTCACTGAAGGATAAGTCATTGAAACAGAAACTAAGCCGAGAAATAACATCATTAACCAATGCCATGGGTCAAATGGATCTAACAGATATCTATAGAACCTTTCACCCAAACAAGAAAGAATACACCTTCTTCTCTGCACCCCATGGAACCTTCTCCAAAATTGATCACATCCTAGGTCACAAAGCAAGCCTCAATAGATACAAGAGGATTGAAATAATACCTTGTATCCTATCAGATCACCATGCTCTTAGGCTGCAATTCAACAACAACAGAAATAACAAAAAGCCTACACATTTGTGGAAACTAAACAGCTCTCTGCTAAATGACACCTGGGTCAGGGAAGAAATAAAGAAAGAAATCAAGGAGTTTCTGAAATTCAATGAAAATGAAGAAACAACATACCCAAATTTGTGCGATACATTGAAAGCAGTGCTAAGAGGAAAATTCATAGCACTAAGTGCCTTTAAAAAGAAATTGGAAACATCGCACATAAGCATCTTAACAACACAACTGGAAGCCCTAGAAAAAAAAGAAGCAGAAACACCCAAGAGGAGTAGACGCCTGGAAATAATCAAACTCAGGGCTGAAATTAACAAATTAGAAACTAAGAAAACAGTCCAAAGAATCAACAAAACCAAAAGCTGGTTCTTTGAGAAAATCAACAAGATAGACAGACCATTAGCCAAACTAACTAAAAGGCAGAGAGACAGTATTGAAATCAACAAAATCAGAAATGAAAAGGGAGACATAACAACAGACACTGAAGAAATTCAAAGAATCATAAGATCCTACTTTGAAGGCATATACGCCACAAAATTTGAAAATCTAAGGGAAATGGACGATTTTCTTGAACAATTTCACTTCCCAAAGTTGAATGAAGAACAGATAAACAAGCTAAATAGTCCCATTTCCCCTACAGAAATAGAAGCAATTATCGATGGTCTCCCAACCAAAAAAAGCCCAGGGCCAGATGGTTTCAGTGCAGAATTCTACCAGACCTTTAAGGGCGAGCTAATACCGATACTCTTCAAGCTACTCCAAAAGATAGAAATGGATGGAAAATTACCAAATTCATTCTATGAGGCCATCGTCTCATTGATACCTAAACCTCACAAAGACTCAACAAAGAAAGAGAATCTCAGACCAATTTCTCTTATGAACATAGATTCAAAAATACTAAATAAAATACTTGCAAAACGAATACAGGACCACATCAAAGATATCATTCATCATGACCAAGTAGGCTTCATTCCAGGCATGCAGGGATGGTTTAATATACGGAAATCCATCAATGTAATCCACCATATAAACAATCTGAAAATAAAAAACCACATGATCATCTCCTTGGATGCAGAGAAAGCATTTGATAAAATTCAACACCCATTCATGTTTAAAGTTTTAGAGAGATCGGGGATACAAGGCACTTTCCTCAACATAATAAAGGCTATATACCTCAAGCCAATAGCCAAAATCAAAGTAAATGGTGAGATACTCAAGGAAATTCCTCTAAAATCGGGAACAAGGCAAGGCTGCCCACTCTCTCCATATCTCTTCAATATAGTACTCGAAGTTCTAGCCAGAGCAATAAGACAACAAAAGGAGATCAAGGGTATCCAAATGGGAAAGGAGGAAGTCAAATTATCCCTATTTGCAGATGATATGATAGTGTACATAAGTGACCCTCAAAACTCCACCAGAGAACTCCTAAAGCTGATAAACACCTTCAGCAAATTGGCTGGATACAAAATTAACTCAAAAAAGTCTGTAGCCTTCCTGTACACAAATGACAAGCTTGCAGAGGAAGAAATTAGGAAAACCACACCCTTCACACTAGCCACAAGCAATATAAAATATCTAGTAGTTACCCTAACTAAGCAAGTGAAGGACTTGTATGAAAAAAATTTCAAAACTCTGAAGAAAGAGATTGAAGATGACCTGAGAAGATGGCGTGATCTTCCTTGCTCATGGATCGTGAGAATTAACATAGTAAAAATGGCCATCCTACCAAAAGCAATCTACAGATTCAATGCAATCCCTATCAAAATAACTACACAATTTTTTAAAGACATTGAAGGTTCAATTCTGAACTTCATATGGAAAAACAAAAAACCCAGAATAGCTAAAACAATCTTGTATAATAAAAGGTGCTCCGGAGGAATCTCCATACCTGATCTCAAACTGTACTATAAAGCAATAGTAATTAAAACAGCTTGGTACTGGCACAGCAACAGACTGGTTGATCAGTGGAATCGAATCGAAGACCCAGATATGAATCCACACACATATGGTCACTTGATTTTTGACAAAGAAGCCAAATCCATTCAATGGAAAAAGGATAGCATCTTCAACAAATGGTGCTGGTCTAACTGGAGGTCTATGTGTAAAAAAATGAAACTGGACCCATATTTGTCACCTTGCACAAAACTCAAATCCAAGTGGATTAAAGACCTCAACATAAAACCAGAGACTCTAAGCCACTTAGAAGAAAAAGTGGGAAAGAGCCTGGAACATATTGGCACAGGAGACAACTTCCTAAACAGAACACCAACGGCCCAGGCCTTAATGTCAACCATTAATAAATGGGACCTCATGAGGCTGAGAAGTTTCTGTAAGGCAGGAGACACTGTCAAGAGAACAAAGCGACAGCCTACAGACTGGGAAAAAATCTTCACCAACCCTACATCTGACAAAGGTCTAATATCCAAAATATATAAAGAACTCAAGAAATTAAACACCACCAAACTGAATAACCCAATTGAGGAATGGGGCTTGGAACTAAACAGAGAATTCTCAACAGAGGAGTATCAAATGGCTGAGAAACACTTAAAGAAATGCTCAACCTCCTTAGTCATCAGGGAAATGCAAATCAAAACAACTCTGAGATTCCATCTTACACCCATCAGAATGGCTAAGATCAAAAATTCAAGCGACACCACATGCTGGCGAGGATGTGGGGAGAGAGGAACACTCCTTCATTGCTGGTGGGAATGCAAACTAGTACAGCCACTTTGGAGATCTATCTGGTGCTATCTCAGAAAAATGGGAATAGGGCTTCCACAAGACCCAGCTATTCCACTCCTTGGAATATACCCAGAAGATGCTCCAGCACACAACAAGAAACTTTGCTCAACCATGTTCATAGCAGCCTTATTCATAATAGCCAGAACATGGAAACAGCCTAAGTGTCCCTCAGTAGAAGAGTGGTTAAAGAAACTGTGGTACATATACACTATGGAATACTACTCAGCTATTAAAAACAAGGAATTCCCGAAATTTGTGGATAAATGGATTGAGCTAGAAATGATCATAATGAGTGAGTTAACCCAGAAGCAGAAAGAATCAAATGGTATATACTCACTTATATCTGCATACTAGCCCAAGGGGCATGTCCCACAAAAGCCTTCACTTACCAGGAAACTGGGACAGAGGGGAAGGCATCCTATTGGGACTCTAAATGAGAGACGCATGGGAGAACAGCAAAATAAAAGGATCCAGAGGGTCCTAGAAACCTACAAGGAGAACAATATGATAGGCAGATTTGGGCCCAGGGGTCCCGCTCAAACTAAGGCACCAGCCAAGGACAATACAGGCGGTAAACTTTAAACCCCTTCCCAGATCTAGCCAATGGTCAGAATATTCTCCACAGTTGAGTGGAGAGTGTGATACGACTTTCTCACGTACTCTGGTGCCTCACATTTGACCATGTCCCCTGGAGGGGGAGACCTTGTGGCACTCAGAGGAAGGACAGCAAGTAGCCAAGAAGAGACTTGATACCCTATGAGAATATATAGGGGGACGTAATCCCCCTCAGGAACAGTCGTAGTGGAGGGGAATAATGGGAAAATGGGGTGGGGGTGGAGGAATGGGAGGATACAAGGGATGGGATAAACATTGAGATGTAACAAGAATAAATTAATACAAAAAATCTATTATCAATCAAGGTATATACTTTATCTGAAGATTAGAACAGATAAATTATTTAAGGCAGTCAAATATTTTTAAGACCTAACTTCTTTATTCTACTCCTTTTCTCTTTGTATATGATTATATATATATATATATATATATATATATATATATATATATATATATATATGGAAAAACAGTATATTAATGATATCTAATAATCCATGGAATATATAAATGTGACAATCTCAGCATGTTTACTTTCATTTTAAATCTACTGTAGTCTATAGAAAACCTGCATTCAGATACATTGAAATTCTTTCCTTTTATATATAATATAACAAATGCATAGGAAAATATGTGGAAATATGTATATTTTTGTGAAATACAGTGTAGATATATTAATCAAAAACTATAAAGTTGGTTGTTTGCAAAGCATGCTTATGAATAAATATTATGTAATGAAAAAGGTAGGAGAAATCAGTGTGATGCTTAACATACAGAAATAATAAAACTAAATCAAATTGTTTAAGACTGAATTAGGAGAGCCTGGAGAAGGAGTTCAGTATTTAAAATTCCGTAACAGCAATATGTAGCACTAGTAATTAAATAATAGATCTTGAAATTAAGAAGAATTAGTACTGGAACACAAGATGAGCTAGATCAGTGGTAGAGTATGGGGGAAATTATTTAAATACAGTATTCCTTTATGAAATATATAATAAAAATAAACATAGATATATGACACAAAGAATCTAAATTCAAAAAAAGTGTACGGTCTCCATGTAGAAAACCGGAGTTAAATTACTAGAATTCACGTTTGGCAGTTCACAACTGCCTATAACTCCAGCTTCAGGGTAATTCAACAAATACTGGCCTCTGTATCGACACATATGTGTATACCTATCTACATACACATAATTTTAAAAGTTAAATAAAATAAATCATTCTTTAAAAACAATGAATATTAAGATTCAGTGTATGTGTGTGTGTGTGTGTAAAGGCAGGTTTATGGGAGCAGTGGAGGAGGGGAGGTGGAGAGAGAGAAAGAGGTATGCTCACAGAGATAGGAGAGAGAGCAAGGAGATTGAGAGGGGAGAAAGGAACCTAAATGCCTGGATCATATAGTAAAGAGTCTCTGGGAGAGAAGAATCCCTGCCTCTGGGCTAGGGAATTCAGAGAAGAGAGCAAAATATGACAGCCATTCTATGAAGCATGTATGGACCTAACATCCCAGCCTTTTGTTGATACTGTATTGATAAATGGAGAAGAAATTGTCTTTGGCTACTTGCTGACATTGGAGGTATTCATACTGGAGGCTAGAGGTAGCATGGGGGGGGGGTTGGGCAGCACACACAAAAAACTGCAATGTTGGCCAAGTCTGGGAGAGCAGTCTGTTCTATTTTCTGTCCAGGATCTGTGAGATCATCTGAGGCAAGGAAACTGTAAGCCTAGCTAGAGGTTTAGGCCAGTGCACCTGATTTCTGGATGCCATTTTTGAGAAAACACCTAGCAGGATGGTGGAACATATATACATATAGGCCCATGGTCTTGCTAGTTGGAGGCGGATAGGTCCCAGGACCAGGGAAAGAATAGATCCCACTCTCAGTCAGACAGGCTGTGGTACTTATCTGGAGTCCATTTGTCCTGTGAGAAGTGTATTTATTCCCTAAAGGTTAGAAGAATCTTCCTAAGTTTACAAAAAGAGACAAAATTTAAATATGTTAGCATCATCTCCAACCTTCACAACTTGCATTTACCAACATTAAAACACCTTCTTAGACAACCAAACACTTTCTTGGAAGCTCAGACCTTAAATAAACTTTAGTTTAATGAGAAGGCTGCTGAAACTTTGCTTTCTGTGTTTAAACTAATCCTCAAACATATCAAATACCTGTGAAGGATATATTATTGCAGGGAACATAATCCAAGTGTCCTATATTTTGAATAATATAACAGAAGCTTACCCATTATACAGA
This sequence comes from Acomys russatus, assembly GCF_903995435.1. NCBI lineage: Eukaryota > Metazoa > Chordata > Mammalia > Rodentia > Muridae > Acomys > Acomys russatus. The sequence goes on along the minus strand of NC_067169.1, from coordinate 75,263,266 downwards.
CAGACTTTGCACTAGGCTCCTGTAATGTCGCTGTACGCATAAGTCCTAGGTCAGAATCAGTTTTTGGCTGGCAGGACCAGCAAATCTGAGCAGCCTTTCTGTAGGGGGAAACTTGGGAGACTGACTGACCTTATTGTGTCTAAGCAATATGGGGCAGTTAACTCTTTGGGTGTTTTGTTTGTCCACAGCTCATGCAGGGCCTTAGCAGCAGGTGAATTTGGGGACTGTAGTGCCAAAATCTTCTTGGAGGCCTTGGGGTTACCACTAATACTGGAGTCTCTGCCATAGGAAGCCTTTTAATTAAGCATTTAAGTCCCATATTCTTCAGATTCTCTGACAGGTTTGAAGACCATAATCTAGCAAGCATAGCTGAGCTAAACAAAATTTGCTTGCTTTTAGCTACCCATTCTAGGCTTAACCTTGAAAATGTAAAACAAAAGACTATATAAAGCTTAATCTTGTAACTAACTGTATCTGTTCTTAGCATGACTTAAACTATATTTATGAACTAGCATCAAAGCAAAAATCCCAAGTTTGTAACATAATATGTGTGTGTGGGTGTCTGTGTTTGTGTGTGTGAGTGTGAGTGTATACATTAGATATGCATTTTCTCGTATACAATATTAATTTTGCATATATGTGTGTACCTGTATGTGTTTATGTGTACCTGAGTGCAAATGACAATGGTGGACTCCTAGAGCTTGATGGTATTCATTGAAGCTTCAGAGTTACAAGTTGTTATGAGTCATCTAATGTAGATGCTTTAATTAAACTTAGTGCTCTGTATGAGCAGTATAGAATCAATTCAAGATGTCAAATGAGCTATAAATGAAATTGAAAATAAATCAAATGCTTATTCAGTAATGATAGGTAGGAGATAGGGTGGGGATCTAAAATAAGTTTGCGTTTAAGTGTGTGCTTTTTAGGAATAAGATTTTGAGTAGTTATTATGATAGAAAGGAGATATGAGATAGATGAGGGCAAGAATTATGTCAAGAGACAATAAAAACAAAGAGATTGGTAGTCATTATTTCTTAGTTCTGTCAGAAAAAAGGACATAGAAATAATATATTTATATCTTGTTCTTAAAATCTTAACCTTTCCTTCTAGGAGTAGGGTTCTTTGGAAACATTTCAGATATCATGGTCATCATAAAAGACAAGAGGATACATATTCCAGAAAAGAGGACAGTAGAATTGTTTCTCATTAACTGCCTGACAGTTGGAATATAAAAATGATACAACATAATATATTTTCTTTATTTACTCTAATAAAGCTATTTGTTTACTTTGATAAAAAATATATAAATCATTAAGAAACAAAAACTAAGAATGTTGAGACATTGTAGTCTTAGAGTAGAATGCTGAATAATAAATATGAAGAAAATGGTAGAGTAGTGGATATGAATAACTATATGTGAGCATCAGCATAATGATCAGTTTAAGCAAAAGTCATCATTATGTTAAAATGTGGTCAGCATGTAGTATATGAGAAAATAATAAAAAATCAAGTATGAGGGATAGTATTTACTAAAATTCCTCTCTTGGCAAGAATGAGAAGGATGTGACTTTTGCATTTTTGGTTGTGATCCTTAACCTTTAAGGACTGAGCCATTGTTCCAGTCCTGGGATGTCATTCTTTTATTGAATTTCTTTCACAGATATAGTTCAAAGTTATTTGTATTAACTCCCTGTATTTAAATTCTCACATTTTAATTGAAGCCATGATCTCTTTACTAGACTCTCAAAGGCTTTGTTTTTATCTGCTTTACATATGAGATTGTAAATGGTTATTTATTTATTCACTTTACATCCCAATCTTAGCCTTCCTACTCCTCTCCTCACAGTTCCACACTCCCTCCCTCCCTCTTCCTCCATCCCCCTCCCCTATTCCTCAGAAAAGGGGAGTCGCCCCCAACAACTTTAAACTATATTTTCATAACATATTTATTATTGAACTGATATCGAATCTAAGGGAGTTGAATTCCAATTTAATAGGAGCTAGTCATTAGTGCAGAGATGAAATTTTGTAGTAGAAAGAGGAAATTTTAATCAACCAAAAATGAATTACAAATGAATGGCTGCATAATAAGCCACATATTGTTAAACTTGTTCTTTAGTCTTTATACTTGCAACATTCTGATAACAGCTGACGAAGAAGTGTCATGTCATGAGCATATAATTTTGCTCTGATCTTTTTTTTTATTTTGGCGATTATAGCTGCTGCTTCAACACATTTCTGAAAATCATAGTTACCATGTTTATTCTTGTCAGCTTGACTACATCTGGAAGGAAATAAATGCCCCAAATAAAAGCTATCTGTGGGGGAATTTTGCTTAATTTGAAATGGAAAGATCCACTTGTTATCCAGATCATTGTGAGGAGATGACACACCTTTAATTCAGATGTATTGAGGAAATTACATACATCTTTGATCTGGGCTATACCTTCTTCTGGAAGCCTATATAAGAACATGGAAGCAGGAAGCTTCCTTCTTTGCCTTCTTGCTACCATCTCGCTAGCAATCCAGTAATTTAATGGCACTAGAGCCTATATTTTCAAGTATATTGAATTCCAGTTTATATTGAAGAACGACTGAGATATTCAGCTTCATGGAGTGAATAAAGACTGGATTCTTAGACATTCAATTCATTGGCAGCTATTGTCAAATTACCCAGGCCACAGCCTGTAAGTCATTCTTCTAATAAGTCCCACATACATACATATGTACATACATACATACATGAATACACATAAATATATACATACATGAATACATATGCATATATCACATATATGTAATATATGTGATACACACACACACATATATATATATATATATACATATTCTATAAGTTTTGCTACTCTAGAGAACCCTAATATAATACTAAAACACATAAAATAGGAAGAGTTGAGTCCCACTGTTACCTTGTACTTACAATCCTATTAATCATTCTTTTCTCTTGCAAGCACTCTTTGTTCTAGAACACATATACTTTTCTATGATTATCTAGAGTTGGCTTCAACTCAGAACATTTCTGCTTCCTACCTGAATCTATAAGTGACTCAGTATGTTCTTCCTGCATATTCACTGAGTACTTCAACATGTTGCTGGTTTGGTGAAGCCCCTGTAATTTATTTCATCCTTTATTAATATCTATGGGATCAAAAATAACCACAGGGAAAATGGTGCATAATTTGAAATTTCAGAGTTTTTCTTTTTATCATCATTTTTGTTTGGTTTAAGCTTATCTAATTTGTTATTAAATGCTTTCGCTCTCTCCCAAAGAGTCATTAAGAAGCTCCAGGTTTATATGATTAAAGCAGTAATCTCCCCTCCCATCTTTTTAAATTTGTAGGTGGTTATAAAATATCTATTCATAGGATATATTTCACTGTGTTTTTCATCAATTCCAGCCACCTATTATTTACACTCTCTTTCCTTTTGTTCTCTCATGTCATTCATTGTCTGAATAGTCTCCTTTTCATTTCCTTTCACATTGTCTAGTAAATGGCTTTGATATTACACTGTATCAAGAATAAAAATATTTCCCTTATGTCTAAAATATTTGTAGAATTTCATTTTTGCCCCTTCATAATTGCCCTTTAATGACCTAATTAGAAAGTAGATAAGCCAAATGCCCATTTACCTAATTAGTATTTGGTTAATTCCAAGGGTCAGTTCATTTCTGTCACTGATATCAAATTTCAGGAGTTTTCATTGAGTATCATAGCTCTATTATGTACAAAACTTTTCATACAAGCCTGATTAAAAGAATCATGAAGAATGAACTGAAGCACGATAGCACCTAATCATCCCCATGTGGTTGATGCATTGTTTTTCCTTTTGCACTGATGAAAGCAACTTAAGCAGGAAACATTTATTCTTGTTCATAGTTCCATGTTATGCTCATCATTGTGGAGAAATTACAGTGGCAAGGAATGAGGCAATGGTTTATATTCTAACCATAGTCAGAAAGCAGAGGATAAATGTTTCCACTCACATTACTTTACCCTTCTAATTTAGTCCAAGATCTCAGTTCATGGAACAGAATTGAAAGTTAACTTAAAGCTAGATAACTTGTCACAGACATGCAGAAAGACTTGTCAATTCAGTGATTCAAGAACTTGTCAGGGTGACAATTAATAGTAACCATCTTAGTAGTTCATATCAAACTGTATTTATCAGTCTTCATAACTTGAAAGTATTCTTTGTATAGATGAAAAACATTAAATTAATTCAATTAGCACACTTTAAAATAATTTATATAACATGAATTAAACAAACTTATAGTATCCTAATTTCATTGCCCAACTAGGCTGTCAGGCGTTTGGCTTCCTTATTGCAGAACTTGCCTGGTGATGAAATAGAAAACTACGTAACATGGCCACTTTCCCTAGCACCTGTACAAAGAGATGGTGAAATTTGTGCCGGCCACTTAGCAACTGGAATACTAGAGTGTCAAATAGGAGTATACACCCTCTCCCTTCCTTTGGAAATACAAATTTTGGGAATTTTAACACACTACTACAGGATTTTTTCAGTTTGAAGTATCAGTGGCTTGTAAACTTGGCCTTAGCTTACATTTGAGCTGTCCAGTCTGTGATTTGGGCAGCTGAGTAGTCCTGGATGACTGCCAATTCTGCTGCTGTGTGTGCACACTGTGGCTGATTGGGTTGACACAAATCTCTGTGAATGCAGTATTGTTTTTTACTGTGCAGTCCTATTCCAAATATCCATGGTAGATATTGATATCTACAATCCAGAGAAGTTCTATTGCTCCAGCACTAAAAGGGCAACAGCCATTGGACTTAAATCAGGATGATACCATTATCTTAATATCAGGATAAGAATTCTCAACAGCAATTTTCTCAAATTTTTCATGTTTGCCTGAATACCAGCAGAGACAAATATAATATTCCACTGGGGAAAAGTTCATAATTTCCTCCTAGCATTTTGCTATAAGGTGAAGTTTTGATGACATTACAGTAACTAATTTCTTATCTTTAGTAAGTATACAAGGAGTGAATAGTTAATAGCAGGCTAGCTTTCTATCTACCAGATAACAAAGTAATGTGTTTTCACTTTTCCTGATTATTATCTGTGCAGGTAATTATACTTCTTCTTTACACATAATTTAAGTGAAGGTTGATTTTATTTCATTGTTCTAAGTAATAAAATATCAAGTTAGTTCTCAACTAATCCTTTTTTGTAGTATAGCACAGCTTAAGATCCCTGTCATATTCCATTTAGCAAGCACAACATAGATTTGAATTAGAGTTATCACAATCTGGAACTTTTGTATGATTAATTTGTAGGGAGAAATCTTTACATGGATGTTATCCAAACTGAAAATGAATTCTTTTGGAAGGATTCAATTGACTTTGTTTTTCATCTTGCTCTAAATTCTCTTGCTTTCACAACCTCTGTTGTTGGATTTTGCTCTTTTTAATTTAAGATTGCTTAATTTGTTCTATTTGAACACAACCTTTTCTTACCGAACAGTGAGATTGAATAAGTTATCATTACTCTTCATGTAAACTGCCTAGTTTTACAAACTTATACATATGAGATGCTTATTTTTCAAGTAAGGGACTATTCTGTTGAAATTGCACAGTCAATATATGTGTATAGCTAGAAAATATTGACCAAGCAAAATTAATGTATTTTATTTCAATCATAAAGACATTCTCTGACTGGATCCAGGAGGTAAGGGATCCATCATGAAATTATTTTCCTGACAAAAATGCCAGTCGCACTGAATTTTACTAAGTTGCACATATTGATAGTATGTAAAAGCACTCTTCAATGACAAAAATTGATCATCTACAGTTTGTTTTAACATCAGGTACCATACAGTAATATGCTATCATGCATTTCTATTTTCTGAGTATATGTGTGTGACTTTGTGAGTTTATGTGCCCTAAACTAAGTGAAAGAGCAAAATGATAACAGAAAGAGGACATTAGATCTCTGAAACTAGAATTAGATGTTCTATGAGCTGTCACAAGAGTACTCAGAACTGAACTTTGTTCTCCTGCAACAGCTATGAATGTTCTTCCCAACTAGGCCATCACTCCAGCTCCTAACCCAGTATTCCTTTAAAACTTGTGCAAGGTTAGAGTCTAAGATGGCCTTAAAGAGAATTGACTCCGGAAATAAAACATATCCTTATTATAATTGATACCACTGATATGAATTTATTTTGTTTTATTGTATTTATGTGTGCTTGAACCTGAGGATGTGGCTGTGTTTATGTGAGAATTCTCAAATACCACAAACATTTAAAGGTGAAAGGACAACTATGTGAATATTGTTCTCTCCTTCCACATGTACGTGGTTCTGTATATCCAAGTTGAGTTGCCACATTTATTAGCTACTGTTTTTTTCCTGCTGACCATCTCTCTGGCTCTGACCCTTGATATTAATTCAAACTGATGCTGCTGATTGCTTCAATTAATGGTCCATAGTGGCTCATTGTTACTACTCCTTCAAAAATATTTTAAAATTGATCTTTTGTACAGCAATTTCTCCCTGATAGACATTTTTTTTTTCAATTAAGCATTCACTTTGAATAAATTGACTATGGCTCTCTTATTAAAACTAACAATATTTAATATGTTGAGAATTTTATATGATGTCTCTATTTTATTTTTGAGGTTATAATATAAATATAACACTTATTTCATTCCTTTCCTTTCTCCAAAAACTCCCACTTATCGCTCCATGCTATCCTTCACACTTATGATTTATTTTATCACTGTTATTGTATGTATTTATGAACATGTATAAACATACATATATCTAATATACCCTGTTCATTCTGATTCCCTATTCCTTCCAGATCCACTTTCACATCCCCATGCATACAACTTAAAGTTCTTTTCCTTTTTGTTTTTTTAAATTTATCTTTAATTCACACATTCACTTTACATCTCGATTGTAGCCACCTCCCTCACCCCTCCTCCTGTATTTTCCCCTCTCCTTTTCCTCATAAAAGGGGAGTCCCTCAAACACCACAAACCAAATAATCCAATTGAGAAGACACACAAGGTATATATTAACTTTAAGGTGCATATTAGCCACATAATACAGGATAACCACACTACAATACAGAGACTGATGCACCAACCAAAGACCATGTATTATGTGGATATAGACCCTCTGCTCAGATGGAGTAGATAGGCAGCACAGTCTTCTTGTGTGTCCCACAATATGGGGAGTAGGGAATACTTCTCACATGGATTCTGGCTCCCAACTTTGATCACTTCCTCCTGGCATGGCTGCCTTGTCAGGTCACAGAGGAAGAAGATACAGGAAGTACAGATGAGACTTGGTAGGCTGAGATCAGATGTTAGGAGAGGAGGGCTTCTTTATCTGAGGAGGAGGGAGGGAGAGGGGATGAGGGAGGGAGCAAGAATAGGTAAGAAATGAGGATATAATCTGGATGTGAAGAATTCAAACTGCAGAACAAGCAGGTAATTTATATTGCTAATCCCACTACATGGAAATAGCTCTGAGACGGGCTAAGACATGAATGTCTACGCATAGACAATGCTTCTTGTTGGTTACAGAATCCATGTGATTTATTATTAGATGCCGTTCTTCATATGGTGTGAATGAAGGTGTACAGATGACTTTTTTTCTGCTCATACAAAGAGCAGAGTACCAGCCTTAATTCTTCTGTGCATCACACACACCTTATACACTTAATAATTTTAGGACTCTATAATGCTTGTGAGAAATTTTGTTTTCAAAACAAAAGAATCAGACACAGACACTGGATCAGACATGACAGGATTCATTCCTCTCAGCATGCTGGACGCTGACATCCTGCATACTTCATGATCCAGCAACAAGTGCTTCAGTTGCTGTCCTCATCAGAACAGGACAACTCCCAGGACAGCTTTGAAGAAAGTTTCTGATCCCAGTTAGCCCAGCATTGCAGACTGTCCTACACAGGACTTTAATTAAGTCTGCAATGTCTCATAATTTCAAACTGGACCACAAATCCTATTCCTAGGTTGTTTAACCATCTTCCCCAATTTTATTTGGGACCTTACAAAGGTACTATTCATGCAAATCAACCAGAAGAAACCTAAAGAGAACAATGCTCTGTTTTCCTTAAGCGGGGTTGGGTAGGTATCTGGTTGTTTTCTTGGGATACAGATGTTTATTTTCATTGGGAGTTTGTTCTAAGTCATTATTGGTATTATTCAGAGATAAAACAAGTTTGGACTGAGTGATGTCTCTCTTTTCCTTTATCTTTCTTTCTTTGGTAGGTGATAGGGGTTGAAAAGAAGGAAGGGGGAATATAGAAAGGATATATAGGGATGGTAGGACAAGAAGTAGATTATTGAATCTACTCTTCAACATAATGCCTTAATTGTTCCTCACAAGGTTATTTATAATTTACTGTTACATAATTTTGTTTATTGAAGCAAAATAAGTTTAATTTTGATACATTAGAACATAATTCAAATTTAAGATTATTGTTCACACACAATATACATATATATATATATTCTACTCTAATGTTGTACTCATACAACTCAACTATAATACAAGGTTTACTTCCAAGAGTTAGAAAGTATTATTGCAGGCTGTTTAGGATGAGTAAGTTCTGCAAGTTAATTGCTAATTGAGCAACTCATGGTCATATCAATTACTAGACTATTTTATCACAAGATTATACATCTTGTGTAACAGATATGATTCCATAGAAAGATTTGGTAAAATAGTTAGATAAGGTCTTTAAAAGCCTCATAGACCTACATAGTATGGTATTTAAAGAAGTTTTTACTATTTTAAAGATTAATTGACAATGATACATATTAACTTCTGACATCACCCAGCCTACCTCAAAGAAGATGATGAGCATCAAAGAGCCTCCTTATGGAGATGGCCTCAAATGTGGCAAACAAGCCCCTGGGCAAAATATCCTCCTTTCTACCACAGACAGATTTCTGCCTAAAAATGGGCAAGCCTGAGTGCAGGCAGAGTCAAAAACCAAACTCTGCAAAGACAGGATTAATAAATCGTCAATAGTTCCTGCCTCATGAATATGTCTGTCAGATATATTGGGCCAGAAGGCTGAAGATGATGCTCCAATGTTATAGAGAATTTTGGGTGACTGTTCAGGTAGCAAACTGTCTTTGTTATCTTCTCATTTGGGAAGATACTAACCTGTACCTGCTATATATTTAGGTAATTAATTTTATTCCTTCTCAAAGTCTCTGATGGGATTGAAGACCAGATAGTTTAGTTTTACAATTAAGCTTAGTTGTTTAGAGGTTAAGATGTATTTAAGTCTAGATAGATGTTTTAAGTTCATAATGACAAGATATGATAGATATTGATTTACTTTCAGAATTTTAGATGCACCAAGATAGAAAATATGTTTTCTTCAAGGCTGCCAAAAAGAAATAGCCAAAACACTATGAATGAAACATTTATATAATTCCTGATTATTTCATGGTTCTTCTTGTCGTAGGTAGTTTATTATATATATGTGTCATAATATATATTGTATATATAATAAAATATTTAATAAAACAATACTGATAAAGCATAAAAATAAAGTTATGGTATCTTTTCTGACACAGAAGTTTTAAAGTTTATTCTATTCAAATCAGGTAAGCAATATACATTTTGTTGAGTAATTGTTACCTCATATTACTATGTTCAAATTTTAATCTCTTGCTCCTTTTTGTAAAATTTCGTGATTGATGTATATTCAATATCACCAAATGCTGTGTTGCTATATTAATGTTTTAGAGCTTCATACATGAGCACCATACCTCTCCTTCTCCTCCCTCGTGTCCAAATATATCACCTTTTCCTCCCGATTATTCTTTATTTTTGCTACATGCATACATGCTATCGAGTCCATTGAGCTTTGATTATATGTGCATGTGTCCAAATATGACTAAATGGGTATGGGCAAACTATGTGAGAGTTTGTCCCTGAAGGAATCTCCTTCTTTACTTTTTTCAGCAGTCATTGATCACTTGTAAATCATCTTTTGGAGTAGGACAACATTTTTTCCTGTCCAGCTGGCATGTCAACTGATATCATTATGCCAGTCATGTTGAGGTATTCGTGTTATTGAGATTTCATGAGTGAATATTTTGTCATGTTTTAGGGCAACTGTTTAGCAGGAGATGTCCTGAACTTCTGGCCCCTACAATCATTAGCTCCCTATTTCACAATTATCTGTAAACTTTAGTGTTTTGTTCATTCTTATTTACTGATATTATTATATGCTTTGTCTTTCATCTCATTATATTGTTTGTGGTATTGTTAAGGTATTAAACTTTTGGCTTGTATTGCATCCTGTAGGAAATGATACTAGATTATGATGTTTATGTTTAGTAACATATTTATCCAGGCGTCAGTTAGCCATAATTTTTAAGCATAAGTTTGCGAGTGGGAGGTAATGCTCCCCTTACTTTCTGGTTTCAAGCCATGAACTTGGCACAGGTATCCATTTTTGAGTGGAACATTTTTAGTTTCCATCACTCACAGAAATGGAATACCCAGCTGCCATTGAAACGCACATATGTGGTGCCAATCAAACCTTTGGATTCAGTCCCATTTAACACTTGATAATTCTGTGGTTCATATAAGAAATTGCTTTTTACAAGTGAAAAAATGAGGTTTATACTCTTCTACTTTCATTATTTCATCATTTTATTCTTTTATAATAATTATGTAAAAGTCTGAACTTAATGTAACAACTTTTACATACTCTCCATGGCATTTAATGGTAGTGGAAGTTGGAAATATGTTAATTACCTACTAATGGGAAATGTGTTATAAATTATGGCATTAGTATGATGAATATAGTAGTAAAATACCTTTAATATATTGGGGAAAGATAAATGATATAATTTTGAGTGGAAAAACTGCAATCCAGCTAAGATGTAGAAACAGTGGATAAGATTGTACAATCTGTACTTCTTTCTTGGGTGAAATATTCCTTTATAAAATAATGACCTTAGCTACTTACCTTTTTTTGTATAAGTTTACAATTACTTTACTAGAGTTTACAATTACTTTATTAAAGTAATGCTAATATTAATAAATTAAAGTACTGTTGTTACTGAATAAAATTTTACATAAAATATGTTGTTACTGTAAAATGCCTGTGCTTGCTACATTTGGATTAATATCATTGATATTCTAATTTGAAAAACAAAATGATCATTTCCATATATGTAGGGAAAAAAGAGGAGACAGAAATGTAAATAGGTGGAGTTATCACTGGTATTAGCATTGTCTTTTCTATTGAAATAAAGCATGAAAAATTATCTTAGCCATTTTCATATACCCTCTGTACTTGATTAATGAACAATCTCCATGACTATTTCCAAGAGGAAAATTTATACCATTTTACCACTATTTACAACTACCACAGAAACACATATTCTCTAAGAAGTATATGGGATTGTTTTAAATTTTATTTAGCTTCCTTATTCATTTAATTGTAAGGATTCAAATTATGATGGAAACCAACAAAATATTTACATTAAATATTAGTCATTGCTATGAATTTAATTTGTATGGTTTTAAAATAAATATATAACTCCCAGTACTTGCTTTGCAACAATAAAAGAACAAAAGTTACATGATTCTGCACAAATTGATTCGAAATATAAATAAATTTGTATTTTTCTCATATAATAACAAAACCATAACAGAGTAGAGGAGACATTTATCAATAAAAGTATGAGTGTTCTCTTAAAAATCCGTAACACTGTGTAAAGAAAGCCAAAAGCTAATAAAATTACTAACAATGTCAAGATATTACATAGTCATAGCAAATATCTCTGACAATATTTGAGCAAATATCTGAAGAAGGTGGCCTAGGCAGTAAAAATTGCATCCTCTTCAAAGGTCCCATTTATTAAATGTTGATCTTAGAGCCTGAGCTGTTGGCATTCTGTTCATGACGTTATCTCCTATGTCAATGAGTTCAAGGCTTTTCCCAACTTTCTCCTCTAACACATTTAATGTTTCTGGCTTTATGTTAAGGCCCTTAAACCACTTGGACATGAGTTTTGTACAGAGTAATAAACATGGGTCTATTTGCATTTTTCTACACGTAGCCATCCAGTTAGACCAGCACCATTTGTTGAAGATGCTTTTTTTTCCATTGTATGGTTTTAGTTTCCTTGTCAAAAACCAAATGTACATAGGTATGTGTATTTATTTTTATTCCATTGACCAACCAATTTATTTCTATGCCACTTCCATGCTGTTTTTATTATTGCTGCTCTGTAGTACAGCTTGAGATCATGAATAGGGAATACCTCCAGAAGACCTTTTATTGTACAGGATTCTCTTAGCTATTCAGTTTTTTTTTCCATATGAAGTTGAGAATTGTTCTTTCGATGTCTGTACAGAATTGTGTTGCTATTTTGATGGGAATTGTACTAAATTTGTAGATTGCTTTTGGTAAGATGACCATTTTTACTTTCTTTTCTTACCATCTTTTCTTCTTCTGATATATTTTTCGATTTCTTTTTTCAGAGACTTAAAGTTTTTTTTTCCATTCAAGTCTTTCATTTGCTTAGTTAAAGATACACCTGAAAGTTGCTCCACCATACAACAAGGACATGTGCTGGGCTATGTTTATAGTGGTGCTATTTCTAACAGCCAGAAACTGGAAACAATCCAGATGTCCCTAAACCAAAGAATGGATAAACAAACTGTGGTACATCTACACAATGGAATACTATTCAACTATCAAAAACAAGTACATCATGAAATTTGCAGGGAAATTGATGCAGCTGGAAAATATAAACCTTAGTGAAGTAACTCAGACAAAGAAGGACACACGTGGTATATATTCATGTATAAGCTTATATTAACCATATAATACAGGATAACCACATTATAATCCACAAACCTAAAGATGCTAACTAACAAGGAGTACCCTAGGGGAGAAGCTTACTTCTCATCTAGAAGGACAAATAGAATAGGCACTGGTAGCTGTTGAAGAGAGGGAAAAGGACTGGAACATACCATAGAGATCCTCTGAGAGACTTCACCCAGTAGGGAATCAAAACCGATGCTGAATCTCACAGCTAAACTTTAGGCAGAGGGCAGAGAGTCTTATGGAAAAGTAGAGGCATAGAAGGACCCTGAGGGGACAGGAGATCCACTAGAGGACCAACAGAGGCAACCAATCTCTGCCTGGGGAGACTGGCAGAGATTGATGCCCCAAACAAGGTCCATGCATTGAGAAGACTTAGGACCGCTGCTCAGATGTAGCCCATAGGGAGAACAGTCTCAATACGGGTGCCCTAGTAAGAGAAGCAGGGAATGTCCATTCATGGACTCTTTTGTCTGCTCCTTGGCAATGTCCCATGGTAGAATGTTTTATCAGGCCACAGAGGAAAAGGATGCAGGCTGTTCTTATGAGACATGTTGGCTGGGATCAGTTGGTAGGGAAGAAGGGCTCCCTCTCTCTGGGGACTAAGGGAAGGGCATAGGGGAAAGAGTGAGGGGAGGGAGTGTGGAACATAGAAGAGATAAGGGAGGGTGCTACATTTGGGATATAAAGTGAATAAATTGAAAAATAATTTAAAAATCTGGTAATTTGGAATATCTTTTTAAAATTAAAAATTGTGGACAAAAAGAAAACATTTTAAGTGTAGTAGTTACTTCTAAATAGGTAACTGAGAATCAGTGAGTTTCCAAAAAGGCATTTTTGTGTGCAGAAAGTTTTACATATTTTTTATTATTTTTTATTTTAATTTTTATTTTATTAATTTATTCTTATTACATCTCAATGGTTATCCCACCCCTTGTATCCTCCCTCACATTTTCCCCTTACTCCCTTCCCCTATGACGGTGACTGAGGGGGACTTCCTCCCCTTTTATATGCTCATAGGGTATCAAGTCTCTTCTTGGTAGCCTGCTATCCTTCCTCTGAGTACCAGCCAAGGACAATACAGGCCATAAACTTCAAACTCCTACCCAGATCTAGCCAATGGACAGGACATTCTCCACAGTTGAATGGAGAGTGAGGTATGACTATCACAAGTTTTACATATTTTAACATATACTTGAAGTGAAAATAGTAAAGCAGTATATCCATTGTTAAACTTGGGTGATGGGAATGTGTACAAATAATGGATCATTATTACCCATAGTTTCAATGTATTCATAATGTTGAAGATTGAGGGCTGCATTTAGTATGTCCATTGGGGAAAACATACAGCAACAAAGTTAGATTAGGTGGAAGTATCTCTGCACTGCATAGAGGCTTATACTGATGGTGTGAATAAGTAATAGAAGAATAAAGTATTAATCCCCTCTTTTCCTATAAAAGTTACCTAGTGCAGAGCAGCTTTGCTGTTGTATGACCAAAGAACAAAAGAATATCAAGATTAGACATATAAATAAATACTACAAATTAATAAAATGTAACATTGTATTATACCAGAGGTTGAATAATAACTACAGCAGCACCCTAAAAATTACAAGTTGATAATATGCTGCTTGGGAGATGGCAATCTGCCCAGGCTGGCTTGGGGATTATCTTTCTGTCTAGTACCCTTGAAACCACAAGAACTACCACCTTGAAAATAGACTTTAATATTTTGACAAAATGTGCCTCAAGATTCTTAGAAGTAGAGATATGGAGTTGATGAGGGGAATTTATTATAAAACTTAACTCTGTTCTTTCAATGATGATTAAACTTATAACCAAAACAAAGGTAAAACACATGTTTGGGGACAAAAGTTATATAATCTATATTTTGGAGCAACTCCCTGCCTACTGAGTTCTGTATAAAGAAGCACCCAGACTCCAAGCCAGTCAGGCTATAAAATTCCTCAGAACCTCATGCCTGATTCACTCCTCCCTTGCCAACTTCTTATCTCCTCTTAGGGACCTGGCCACTGTCATGGTTGGTCCCTGGCACTTTATCATTTGTATTTCCCAAATTCAATGAATTATGTTGAGTTTCAAGGGACAAAATTTGTCTGAGTACAGTAAAAGTCATTGCATACCAACCAGATGTTTGATACATGGTTTTATGAATAAGTAGAAGGTATAGTGTCTTCTAAATACAAACTTAATATTACAGAGTAGAAAATGAGATAAAGAGTTTACCAAGCCATTACTTCTAAAAATCACTGGAATAAGGTAAATTCATAAAAATAATGCCAGGAAATTGGTAAATTATTTGACATATTAGTAAGTTTTGACATAATCAAGTTCATATACAAACCACATAGAAGACTTATGTGAGTTTCTGCATATACTCAAATATTTATATTTAACTTTCATTTTCTAGAATATGAAAACTCAGAGAATATATTTATTCATCAAAGTACCTTTATTTCAAATTCTTGGTTGGATAAAAGTATAAAAGACATTATATAAGCATTCCTTAGAAGGAGAATTTTTTAGCTTACTTTTAAAATGTATTTTTATTTCTGTTCCTTAAATCTTTATTCCTTCTTCACCCAATTCCCTTCCAACCTTCAAACATCAGGTAGGAAAGAAAAAATGTTAGTTGGGAGAGAGGGCATAGTTTTCCTTAGATCCTTCCTGCCATTTAGCATTGTTGTGTCCTTGGGGCAAGTCCAATCCTCATTTCAGGATATCTCCATCTTCTTCTCATTCAACTGCATCAACAGCAACTTGGAGCAGTGGGGGGGGGGGGGGGGAGGGAACACCAGCAGTCTTCTTCTTTCTTGGAGCCTATTTCTCTCACCATCTGGCTTTTATCCCCCTGGAAAAGACCATGGTCCTGCATGAGGTAGTTCACAGCTGATGAACATCACGTTCACTCTCAGGAGACAGTTATCAGCTGTGGACGAACTGGAGCAGCCCCAATATCCCGCACCTGAGATTACAACACAAAACATGTTTATGTATAACCAAAACTTCCATTGACATTTTTCTTGAATTTAAAAAAAAACTCACAAAAGTATTATAGCCAAAATATATGCATGAGTAACTGAAGGCTTCCATAATAGTACATTTTCATGTGGAATTGGATTTTTAATTCATTAATACATTTTTGGGAAGCTACCTTGTCTTTCTTGACATTATTTCAAATTTTCAGTTATCTAAAGTGCTAAATGCATTTGCACATCTTTCTGTTGCATATACATATAGTATACATTATTTGATATATTACTCAACTGCCATTAAAATGTATGTTCACATTCCTTAGATGTTTTGTACCTCAAAACTCCATTCTATCTAAATTAACTTACTAAAATCATTTAACCAATAACAGAGACATTCTATGTGCACATATTTACTCAGTTTAAGAATCAGTGATCTAGTAATCTCGAGTCATATAATCTAAATATTCATAACTTCCCATGAACACTGATGTGGCCCTCAGCTAAAAGAATTAGTAGATTTGAATTAGGAAATATGAATATTGGACACAGAGTGCCTTAATTTCCAATGACTACTGTTTTATTTGTCTGGCAAAGAAAACAGAAATGTATCAAAGTATCTAAAGTTCATAATAGGTGGTTGAAGAATTCACTATACCCAGAAATAAAGAATGGCTAGAAATTCCATTCTGAGGGATACAAATGAATGTCTTTCATTTTAAAATTAATATGACTCATTTAAAACTACATAATTTTCTTAACTTTATGCATACATATGTATGATATATAGAAAGAAATATCAACACATTTAAAATCCATTTAGGAATAATAATGAAATTTATAAATACTCATAAAATGATAAACTTTGGGTGCAGACAGGTATGTTCATGTCTCATTGAACTTTTGACTTTCAAATAATGCAGAGAATATTAAGGTTTATGCTTTTAGAATATGGAAAATACATAATCTGATGTAGGCATAAGGTAATTGTGTATTTCAAATGCTGATTTCTGCAACCTCCATACCTGGTTGCAAGCCTTGTTCTGAGAATCTCCAGTTTCAATGTTGTGTAAACTCTGCTCCCTAATTGCCCCCCACATATATCAATAAAGCAGCTTACTGCTAATTGTTGAGCAAGGGAAATAATAGGGCTGGACTTCCTGCCAGCCAAGGGGGAGGGGTTAGAAGACTCAGCCAGGAGACTCAGCAGAGGATTCAGCCACAGGCAGGAGAAAGGAAAATGATTCAGCAGAAGCAAAGAAAATTGAAAAGCAAGTAACTTGGGGATTTTTGGCAAAGATGGAGTCAGGATAACAGAAGATTAAGAACATACTTAAACTGCTCAAGATTGTGCTATAAAGCTTTATAAACAAATATAAAATTGTCTCAATTAATTGTGTGATAACCAGATTGAGAAATAAACTAAGAGAAACAAACACAGTTTTAGAAAATAACTGTAAAACTCTATTTTAAAAATAATTTATTATTTTATTTTTACATATATTTTGTGTTTGTCCTATATGTTTGTCTGTGTGAGGGAATTGGATCCACTGGAACTTGAGTTACAGACAGTTGTGAGGTGCCATATAGGTGCTAGGAATTGAAGCGGAGTCTTCAGGAAGACCAACAAGTGCACTTTTTTACAGGTTGTTTTTTAAAATATATTTTATTGATTTATTCATATTATTCTCATTTGTTATCCCATCCCTTGTATCCAACCATTCCTTCCTCCCCTATGATGGTGACTAAGGGGGACCTCCTCCCCCTGTATATGCTCATAGGGTATCAAGTCTCTTCTTGGTAGCCTGCTATCCTTCCTCTGAGGGCCACCAGGATTCCCCATCCAGGGGATGTGGTCAAGTATGGGGCACCAGAGTTTGTGTGAAAGTCAGTCCCCACTCTGCACTCAACTGTGGAGAATGTCCTGTCCATTGGCTAGATCTGGGTAAGGGTTCAAAGTTTACTTCATGTATTATCCTTCCAGCCAGTGCTCTTAGCTACTGAGTCATCTCTTCAGGAGTGCATATAAAAAGCATATCATGTTAGGGGAGATTAGCTAATATAGTATACAGTAGTCATTACAAACTAATATATTTTGACAGAAGGATGAAACTACTTAGTATCTTCACAAACACAAAATAATTTCCTTATACACTACAATACATGTCTAATAATACTGATATTTGTAGTTAACAAACTAAACTCATTGGTGTGTGATTGTTTTAAATACATGTTTACTATGGTGACTTCTTTGTTGAACTTTATTCTCTTTTTCTTTCATGATATTCTTAGAATTATATTATTTCCCTTCACTGGTTCATGTTCTTAGTTCTAAAGAAACTACTAATGAATGTATGCCATGTTATGTAATATAAAATGCCAATAAGTATTGGTTATTTGATTCAGAGAGCCTTGTTCTGCTGGTTTCCTCCATGCTTTCTAGCTCCTACACTCTTTCTGCCTCCTCTTCCATGGGGTTCCCTGAGCCCCAAAGAGAGCGATTTGATGGAGACATCCCATTTAGACTCCCTCTCCATTTAATGGCTGACTGTGTGTCTCTGCATCTGTTCCCATGTGCTGCCTGTGAAATATTCTCTGGTGATGGCTGAATAATGCATTGATTTAGGAGTATAGCAGAATATCCATCATGAGTCACTTTACTAATGCTTAAATAAATGGTACTGTTTGCTTTTACCCTAGGTCTCTGGAGTATCTAGTCTGTAGTTATTTGCCACCCAAGTGATGTCAGGTATGGATTTTGTCTTGTGGGTTGTCCTTAAGTCAAAGTAGATGTTGGTTAGCAACATCCAAATGTTTAGTGTCACCATTTCACTAGCATATCTTGTATTCAGGATGAGTGTAAGTCCATGGTCATGTGGCTGGGTTTGAATCTACATTTATCTTTCCACAAACTGCAGTGTACCTTCCTGTATCAAAGAGAGCATACAATAAGGGAGAAGGCTCCAAGTAGGCATAGGCTAGAGTACTCCATGTGGGTGGCATGTGGGTGTTTTCCTAGGTAATGGAGCCCTTCTGTTATTTTGCAAAGATCAACCTATTGTCATAGCAATAGCATGGGGTTTTGGGGAAATTCCTTGGGACACCCTTTGCCAACAATCCAATTGAATGCAATCCAGTTGTACTACTGGAAGCCTTTTTTTGTGACCAAAGATGGCCAATAGAGACCCCATATCCTTCATTATTAGGAGAACTCATTATGATCATGTTGATTTCCCATGAGAAGTTTCCACTACAGCAGGATCCCATATCATCCTTCAAATACCCTCACAATAAAACATTACTAATAATTGCTCCTTGAAATTGAAATGATAATGTAATTTATAGAAAATGAGAGACTGATTAGACACTAAATGTTAACTCTTATTAATATGCAAAATGAAAAGTCCTCTGAATCTATGGTAGGTATTCAAATAATCAGTTCAATTAATTAAAAATCTATAGACTTAAGTTTTTTAAATAATAACAAGAATACATTGTGTCAACCATTTTTGGTTAGAAATAATCATATAACTCAGATTTTGTGGATTCTGAAAAATAAAATAAACTCAGAATAAAAATAATATAAACATAATACCTGCTTTCATGGATCTTAGGGCGCAAGTGTGAGAAACTATAAGTGTTATACATTTCAAAAGTAGAGGTCTTCCAATGATGATAAAGTTTATAATTTGAATTAAAATTTCTGAGTAGTCAAGGAGAAGGGAAAGAGGACAACAAAAAAAGAAATGCTGAGATAGGTATAGATTGTTCTTATTTCACTGACCTTTGAATGTCACACTAAGAGAATTAGATTTTATCCTGTAAGTATTCAAATAAAGAACAGTATACTGAAGGCAAAATCTTAGAAATATCATTCTGTTAGTTACATAAGGTCTCTATCAGTAGTGTGTCACATCTCTGTTGAATATTGTGAATAAGCAATGTTTTGCTGCTTTTATTACATTGTGTGCTTCCAGTGAATTGCACAAACAACAAAAACATTCTAGCGATTCACAAAGGGAGAAAAGAAGTAGGTACCTAGCATCTTACAATATTAAAGGGGATTACTAAACAAATGATCTTAAAGATGAAGAGTGGGGCAAGGTATATTGGCGATAAAACTCAGAACAATAATTTTTACCGAGTACTGTATTTTAACTCTACTTTATTATTTCTATAATATCAAATATCCATACAGTGAAAGCAATAAAAAATATCTTACCATTATAGTAATTCATAGTTAATACATTTTTAATGGTTGTTTAAAAACTGTCTACCTTAAATAGCATAGGAGAAGAACAATGTATTTGATTTTACAGTATCAAAAGTGCCAGTCCATCAAAATAGAGAAATCATCATGAAATATAGGAAGGAAAAGAATTATACATAATGGTACCTATGTGAAAATACTACCAGATGTCTGTGTTCATGACCTAGTTCATTCAAGAAGCTTCCCAGTTACTAAAGATTCCAGAGACTCCAAAAATAACACTATGTAGATTTCATTGAATTATAAAGCGAACAGTGAACAAAACAAAATCAAGTTACATGATAGTTCAAAAATTTGTCAGGCACACCTGTAATTCCAGCCCCTAGAAAGGCAGAATCAGGTTGATTGCTATGTGTTTGAGGTCAGCTTGTTCCAAAAATCAAGTCCAACTTAGGCAAGGCTACACAGAAAAACCCTGTCTCACAAAACCGAAAAAGTAAAAAAGTTCAAAAAATTTTCACGTATTCATCTTATAAGAAATTACTGCCTAAAATTATAAAAAAAACCACATAAAAGTAAACATCAAATTTCAATTTACCAAATATATAGAAAGATAAATGATCTGAAGAAATAGTTTGCAACAGAAAAAGTACAAATGGTCAATAAACATATGAACGAAAAGTTCAATATCCTTAACAATCAAGGAAATGTAAATCATAATTAGGTTGAGACTCCATTACACTCTAGTCAAAACACTTATCATTAAGAAAACAAATTACTGTTTGAATTTGTTTTTGTCATGGAATATCCCACAAAAGCCTTCACTTACCAGGAAACTGGGACAGAGGGGAAGGCATCCTAATGGGACTCTAAATGAGAGACGCATGGGAGAAGAGCAAAATAAAAGGATACAGAGGGTCCTCGAAATCTACAAGTAGAACAATATGATAGGCAGATTTGGGCCCAGGGGTCCCGCTCAAACTAAGGCACCAGCCAAGGACAATACAGGAGGTAAACTTTAAACCCCTTTCCAGATCTAGCAAATG
Source organism: Acomys russatus (assembly GCF_903995435.1). Lineage (NCBI taxonomy): Eukaryota > Metazoa > Chordata > Mammalia > Rodentia > Muridae > Acomys > Acomys russatus. Next base: position 75,242,137 of record NC_067169.1, on the reverse strand, counting down.
GTCAGAATATTCTCCACAGTTGAGTGGAGAGTGTGATACGACTTTCTCACGTACTATGGTGCCTCACATTTGACCATGTCCCCTGGAGGGGAAGACCTGGTGGCACTCAGAGGAAGGACAGCAGGTAGCCAAGAAGAGACTTGATACCCTATGAGAATATATAGGGGGAAGTAATCCCCCTCAGGAACAGTCATAGGGGAGGGGAATAATAGAAAAATGGGGAGGGGGAGGAATGGGAGGATACAAGGGATGGGATAAACATTGAGATGTAACAAGAATAAATTAATAAAAAAAGGAAAAAAAACAATCAGGAATTATATAAAAGTTATGTTCTTAGTGTTTTGGCTATTTGTATTTGGCAGCCTTGAAGAAAACTCTTTCCTATCTTGATGTTTCTAAAATTCTGAATGTAAATCAATCTCTATTGCATCTTGTAATTATCAACTGAAAATATCTATCTAGACCTAAAAACATTTTAACCCCTAAAGCACTAAGCTTCATTGTAAAACTGAGCTACCTGGTTGTCCACTCCTTCAGAGACTTGAGAAGGAATAAACTTGATTGTCTGAGTATGCTGGACTGTACCCCATTTCTCAATTGGATTATTTGGTTTGGTGGTGTTTAATTTCTTGAGTTCTTTATATATTTTGGATATTAGGCCTTTGTCAGATGTAGGATTGGTGAAGATCTTTTCCCAGTCTGTAGGCTGTCACTTTGTTCTGTTGACAGTGTCCATTGCCTTACAGAAGCTTTTCAGTTTCAAAATGTCCCGTTTATTAATAGTTGATCTTAGGGCCTGAGCTGTTGGTGTTCTGTTCAGGAAGTTTTATCCTGTGCCAATGAGCTGAAGTCTCTTCCCCACTTTTTCTTATAACAGGTTTAGTGTGTTTGGTTTTATGTTGAGGTCTTTAATCCATTTGGACTTCAGTTTTGTGCAAGGTGATAGATAGGCATCTATTTTCATTTTTTTATGTAGTCATCTAGTTAGATTAACACCATTTATTAAAGATGCTACCAATGGACTGGACATTCTCCACAATTGAGTGGAGAGTGGGGACTGACTTTCACATGTACTCTGGTGCCCCATATTTGACCACGTCTCCTGGATGGGGACACCTGGTGGCACTCAGGATAGCAGGCTACCAAGAAGAGACTTGATACCCTACGAGCATATACAGGGGGAGGAAGTCCCCCTCAGTCACAGTCATAGGGGAGGAGAGTAAAGGAAAAATGGGAGGGAGGGAGGAGTGGGAGGATACAAGGAATCGGATAACCGTTGAGATGTAATAAGAATAAATTACTAATAAAAAAAGGAAACTGAAAAAAAAGATGCTACCTTTTTTCCATTGTAGAGATTTGGCTTCATTGTCAAAAATCAAGTGTCCATAGGTATGTAGGTTTATTTCTGGGTCTTCAATTCTATTCCATTGATCAACCAGTCTGTTTCTATGCCAGTACCATGCTGTTTGTATTATTGTTTCTCCGTAGTACAGCTTGAGATCCTGGATGGAGATTCCTCCAGAAAATCTTTTATTGGACAGGATAGTTTTAGCTATTTTGGGTTTTTTGTTTTCCATATGAAGTTGAGAACTGGTCATTCAAGGTTGGGAAAGAATTGTGTGGTTATTTTAATGGGAATTTCATTGAATCAGTAGATTGCTTTGTGTAAGATGACCATATTTACTATGTTGATTCTCCTAATCCACAAAATCTTTCCATTTTCTGAAATCATCTTCAAATTCTTTCTTCAGAAATTTGAAGTTTTTTTCATACAAAACTTTCACTTTCTTGGTTAGAGTTACACCAAGAGACTTTATATTATTTGTTGTTATTGTGAAGGGTGTAGTTTCCCTAACTTCCTTCTCAGCCTCTTTGTCACTTGTATACAGGAGGGCTACTGTTTTCTTTGAGTTTATTTTGCATCCAGCCACTTTGCTAAAGGTGTTTATCAGCTGTAGGAGTTCCTTAATAGAATTTTTGGGGTCACTTATGTATACTATCATATTATCTCTAAATAGTGATAGTTTGACTTCTTCTCAATGAAACTGCCAAAATAACAGAGGAGACAGAGACCGAATTGGACATCTCTCATCCAGAAATTATACTTCAGTACAAGGAATGGGTTACATCTAAATGAATTGTTGAACAAATGGGTCCAATATGAGTCTCCAAACAAGCCAAATTATTGCAAAGTTTATTGATTGCTTTCCAAACTGCTGGAAAGGCCCTACAACTGAACAGAACATCTACATCTGAACTCACTGAACATGGAGAGGTTGAGCTGGTGTATACCAAGAGCGTAGGGACATAGGGGAAAACAAAATATTGCTGTTCTACAAAATTAACATAGCTATAAAATGGCTTGTAATGACATTCTCTTCTACTCAGAGCTCAGTGTTTGCTTGGCCATTATCAGAGAAGGTTTTCCTTCCAAAAGATGGGAAAAATACAGAGGCCCACAGGCAGACAGTAGACAGAACATAAATGACCATGGAACACTCATCTCTAAATGTGATGTCTCCATAAAACCATCCCTTTAGAGATCCAGGATCCCTGCAGAAGATGAAGTAGAAAGAGTGTTTTTAGCATGTATTATGGCTTCTGGTTTTGTGTTTTTATGGGATTCATGAATATGAAAATGAGTATCTTTGTGTACATATCTGTTTCTTGTGCCTTTGTTGTGCTTTTTCTTCATTTTGTTATTTTCTATACATAGATCATTTTAACAATTTATTCATATTACATCTCAATGGTTATCCCATTCCTTGTATCCTCCCATTCCTCCCTCCCTCCCATTTTCCCCTTACTCCCCTCCCCTATGACTGTGACTGAGGGAGACTTCCTCCCCCTTTATATGCTCATAGGGTATCAAATCTCTTCTTGGTAGCCTGCTATTCTTCCTCTGAGTGCCACCAGGTCACCTCATCCAGGGGACGTGGTCAAATATGGGGCACCAGAGTACGTGTGAAAGTCATGCCCCACTCTCCACTCAACTGTGGAGAATGTCTTGACAATTGGTTAGTGAATCCTGATGTTTTGATATCTTTGAATAAAATAATTAATTGACATTTCTAGAGTTTACTTGGAAATTAATCACAGCTCTGTAACTTATAATCATAGAACCACCGCCTAAAGAAAATGAAGCATTCAGGTTTTAGATGTTAATTCATGCTTAGTGACATACTAAAGAACCAGAGCATTCAGTATCTGAACAACTGGAAATAAAAAAGAGGTGAACAAATATTGTTGTCACATTAATGGTGATATTTAAATTGTATATTCTGAGACTTGATGAACTCTCCTTAGGTCATATACATAAAGAAAATCTACAATGTGTCTTTTGATTGTAATGTATTCTGCTTATCACTGCAGAAAAGATTGTGAATGCCCAGCAGTTTCCACAATATTACATAAATAGAGAGTAACAACAGTAGCCAGTAAGGGAAGAATAAAAAATGTACCTGCCTGTGCTTCCCATCCTCCCCTAGAAAACAATAATATTGATTTGTAATAAGAAGGTAAACCCCCTTGCTATTCATAGGAGAAAATTAATATCTGATCAAAGCTATGAAAAAGAAATATAAACAAAATATAGGAGAGAGGTTCAGAAATAAGTCCTGAGTTACATGTTATTTCAATAGAGAGAAACCATTACATATGATTCTATGCGTCCCATGAAAAGAATGTCTGATATTGAACATAATCAAAACAGCCCAAAATTTAACCAAGTGGAGGTATGCATCCCACTCCACATCTCAACCTGCATAACAATTAAAGGTATAAGTAATTTGCAAGACAGAGACTGTCTCTGAGTTATGCTACAATTGAAGACTTAAGCATGAGGATATAGTATATGTTAATAGAAAATAGAATCTACTGTAAGACTTACTTTTATAATTGAAACCTACCAACAATGAATCAAATGGAGATATTATAAATGAAAATAATAATAAACAGATAAATAATTGTTTTACTAAGTTTGGTAGACAGTATGAAGTTAGGAAGACAATGAATGGGTTTGAATATAGATATATAGCAATAACCATAACAAGAATGAATGGAAATATTTTTAAGATATCAAATCTTTCAAGGACTGTGATTTAGTGAAGAAATTTGTAATAGATAATTAGAATCTAAGATTGGAAGAGAAAAATAATGGAGTAAACAAAATTAATTTAATAAATTTGAAAAACATTTGAGAATATTTTAACTTAACAAACATCAAAACACATATTCAAGACATTCCAAAATTTCAAACAAAGAAGGAATATATAGGCAAATGAACCATAGATAGAGATATAAATATTAAAGACCAAAATAATCAGATATACATTATCTATAAATGTTTCCTACAATAAGTGAAATAGAAATTTTGCTGTGAGAAACTATATAGTACTGAAATTTCATAGTGCAAAACACCACATAAATAAAATAAAGTAAGGAAAGTAGCTGGACTTGGAAGAAAGTAAAGCTATGTTGCACTCTTTAGTTTTCAGTTGCTACAATAAAAATAACATGATAAAAACCAACTTAGGGAAGAAAAATGGTTTTATTTGGCTTATGATTCCAGAGGAATAGAATTGATCATAGTGAGGAAGGCATGGGAAAAGGCAGGGAAAGTATGGTGATGATAGGTAGAAATTGGTTGGTTACAATTCCATCCTCACATAAGAAGCAGAGAATAAATACAGGATAAAACCATAAACTCTCAAAGTTCACTCTAATTGATGTACTTCCTTCATCAAGGCTCCACCCTCTAACATTCCATAAACTTCAAAAACATTTCTATCAACTGGTGATGAAGTTCAATACGTAAGTGTACAGGCGACATTTCTCATTCAAACCACCATACTATTAATTACTTTCCCTCATTATTATTAATTGTCTTAAGTTATAACCAATGAAAAATAATCACAGAGTATTATGAATATATACGTACATAAATATACTATATAGCAGTAACATTAAGAGGAGAATACTTGGATATAGTTTAAGGTCATGTTTAGAAGAAAAGTTAAAATATTACTTGAAAATGTATCATGAATAAATAAGATAAACTGCACTGCAATCCTGGGAGGTTTTTATTGAATAAGTGTTAATTGTTAATATATTTATGAAATCAAGTGATGGAAATATTGTTACATTTATAAAATATGAAAAAATGAAACAGAACATGAGTACATGGACCATATACAAACAGCCAAATTGCTGAAATATAATTAAATACCTTCAATAATCACAGTAGATATGAATGGTGTAGAATATGTGTTTTTAAAAAGCACAAACAAGGTCTCATTTATTAATTATGACCTTAAGGCCTGGGCTGTTGGTGTTCTGTTCAGGAAGTTGTCTCCTGTGCCAGTGTGTTCCAGGCTCTTCCCCACTTTCTCTTCTAACCAATTTAGTGTCTCTGGTTTTATTTTAAGGTCTTTGATCCACTTGGACTTGAGTTTGTGCATGGTGACAAATATGGGTCCAGTTGCATCTTTTTTTACACATAGACAACCAGTTAGACCAACACCATTTGTTGAAGATGCTATCTTTTCCCCCTTGAAAAGATTTGGCTTCTTTGTCAAAAATCAAGTGACCATATGGGTGTGGATTCATTTCTGGATATTGATTCGATTCCATTAATCAACCAGCCTATTGCTGTGCCAGTACCATGGTGTTTTAATTACTGTTGCTTTATAGTATAGCTTGAGATCAGGTATATGGAGATTCTTCCGGAGGAACTTTTATTGCAAATGATTGCTTTAGCTATTCTGGGTTTTTCGTTTTTCCATATGAAGGTGGGAATGGAACTCATAGCGGCCTTATTCATAATAGCCAGAACATGGAGACAGCCTAAATGTCCCTCAGTAGAAGAATGGGTAAAGAAACTATGGTACATTTACACTATGGAATACTACTCAACTATTAAAAATGAAGATTTCCCGAAATTTGTGGACCAATGGATTGAACTAGAAATGATCATAATGAACGAGTTAACCTAGAAGCAGAAAAAGTCAAATGGTATGTACTCATTTTTATCTGGACACCAGCACAAGGGGCATGTCCCATGGAAGTCTTCACTTACCAGGAAATTGGGACAGAGGGGAGGATATTCTATTGGGACTCTAGATGAGAGAAGCATGGGAGAAAAGCAAAGTAGAAGGATCCAGATTGTCCTAGAAACCTACAAGAGGAGCATTATGATGGGCAGATCTGGGCCCAGGGGTCCCGCTCAAATTCTGACACCAGCCAAGGACAATACAGGCCGTAAACTTCAAACTCCTACCCAGATCTAGCCAATGGACAGTACATTCTCCACAGTTGAGTGGAGAGTGGGGTTTGACTTTCACACAAACACTGGTGCCCCATATTTGACCACGTTCCCTGAATGGAGAGGCCTGGTGGCACTCAGAGGAAGGATAGCAGGCTACCAAGAAGAGACTTGATACCCTATGAGCATATACAGGGGGAGGAAGTTCCCCTCAGTCACAGTCATAGGGGAGGGGAGTAAGGGGAAAATGGGAGGGAGGGAGGAATGGGAGGATACAAGGGATGAGATAACCATTGAGATATAATAAAAATAAATTAATAAAATAAAATTTAAAAAAGATGTTTTTATGTCTAGCTAGATGTTTTATGTTGATAATGATGAAACATGATAGATATTGATTTACACTCAGAATCTTAGATTCACCAAGATAGAAAAGATGTTTTTTTCAAAGCTTCCAAATACAAATTGCTAAAAACACTATGAATGTAGTATACATACAATTTGTGATTGTTTCATGGTTCTTCTTACTGTATGTAGTTTATTCTATATATGTGTAATAATAAATATTTATGTAAAAATATTCTTTAAAAATTAAAAAAATACAAACAGTTAATGAAATTGGTAATGTAGTATATTTACCAAATGAAGATTTACTCAGCTATAAAGAAAAATTAAGTTATAAAGTTTATGAGTAAATTAATGGAACTCGAAAGACCATGTGAGCAAGATAGCCTAGGCATAGAAAAACAAACACTACGTGGTTTCTTTCATATGTGCATCCTGGCTTCAAATCTGTAATTCTGTGTGTTCAATCTGAAATAACCTCTAGGAAGCAAGAAACTTGAAAGACACCACTGGATAAGGATGATTTAAAGAAGTGAGGAAGTGGGATATGTTGAGTGATTATTAATACTTTCTGTTGAATTATTATTTTAGTGAACTCAGTGGTTATACCCAAATCAGCTTAACATCTGTGTAACCACACAGCGAAGTCAGGATCTATTTAGTTAGCCTATAGCACAAATTCTGCCACTAATTACTCTATCCTAAACTTCCATGCTAGTATAGTTTCTTCCCATTTAGATTCCCCACATTATACTTGTTTTGAGTTATCTCCTAGGACAGGTTATTTTCTCCTGATGTTTATATGTCTTGTCCTCATGTATCCATCATCTCCTTCCTTCTCTTTCTCCTCCCTTCACTGGATCACGATGTCCCACTCTATTCTCGGGTATTGCTCAGCATTGGCTAGTTTGTTTTTATTGACAACAAAGAGAACCAATGGTGACCTATATATACAATCTTGAAACAGGAGTTATTTAGAATAAAGTTAACAATGCAAGTGGACCTCCTGATTGAAACCAGATAGTGGAGTAGAGAAATGAGCATTTGAATGAACAATGGCAAACTGTTCACAGTCCACAAGAACATTATGCCAACATGAATAGTAGAGGGTAAGTAATGTAAAAGTCAAGAGTGGGGTTTGGAATGTTTAAGCTGTAAACAGCTAGGGTTAGGGAAGAGAAATAGATGGTGAACAAAGTAAATCAAATCCAATCATATATCATAAAGTGTACATGGAAGCAATTCTTTTCTAACAAAATTAAAATATATATAATTTATCAAATAGTAGGTTTCATAAGAAATACCTTGCTGGGAATTACAACCTCTTCCTAAAAGCCATGAGAGTTACTTAAAAAAAAAAAAACCTGTGCGAAGTATAGGATACCTCTGCTTGATTTAGTGATTAAGGCTCCAGAGGTCCCCAAACAATACAGAATTTTGCAATTTTACTTGGTCACCCAGCAGAATTAAATAGGAAGTCTCTATTACTATTGGTTCCGAATACCAAGTTTATATTCTGTAGAGAAATCAACCTGGAGGCAAACAGACAGCTTTCTCTATGCCTGTCATATTTCCAGAAGATGTTGTTTATATGGAAGAAAGACATCAATAGTCTTACTGTGTTGTGAACTCTTTGAACAACAGGACCAACCAACTAGTCACAATGTACTCAATAACAATCACTATCTTATACAATTGGTGCCTGTCTAATATAGTCAATGTCTAGTGCCGTAAACCTTGTCAAAAACCCATGGCAGAGGAAAATCATAAAATATTTATAATTTCTTTTTATTATTTGGAAATTTTATACATGTCTTCAATGTTTATTGTTCATATCCAACTCTCACTAACTCTCTCTATCTTGCCTCTACTCCCCAACAGATCTCCATTCCAACTTCATTCTTCTTTTAAAATTTATCTCTGTTATTTAAAGTCCACTGAATATAGTGTTGCTCATATGCATATGGGTTGTGTATGGGAAAATTACTAATAGTCATACCTCCTAATTGAAACATCTCTGCTTCTCACAGCAGCTATCAAGTATCAATAACTTCCAAGGTAGATGTAGGTCATCTGGAGACCCTTTCTCATCCATGCTAGAATTTTTATTTGGCTTTATTTGTTCAGGTCATATTCAGACAAGGACAGTTGTTGTGAGTCCCTGTATTCAACTGTGTCATATCCAATAGTCGGGATTTCAAAGCACTCTTCCACATCATCTCACTCTCAATTTTTTTTGTCTCTTCTTCCATTGATATTCCTTGAAGTTTGAAAATGGGCAGGAACATATATATATATATATATATATATATATATATATATATATATACATACACATATATATATACATATATATACGTACATATATATATATATATATATATATATATATATATATATATATATATATCCCATGTCCAGATGAACACTCGTAGATGATTATTTTTAACATTTAGGAGTGGTTATGAGTCTCTGCATTCAGAAGCCTTCCTGACAAAGTTTGAGTGCAGTGGAAATCTGTGATAAATATTTATGTTGGTACATGTAGACGAATGCTATCCTAAGCATTGCCCAGAGAAGCCTCTTTTCAGAGAAGTCTCTTATGCATAACTTTGGTTCTACAATATTCTGAGAACAAGGATTGGAAGAGTTTCTAACAATATTCAAAGAATTTATACCATCTTAAGGTTCAGAAAACATTGAACAAGGAACAATAAGAATTTAGGTGCCAAGAAATGGGGAGGAAGTCTGTTTTCTGGGCAAGATACATTTATTGCAATTATGAGCTCGTAGCAACTTCAGATGTTTGCATTGGGTCTGTCAAAAGTCAGATATAGATAGAGGATTGGGAAAGAGGACCCTAACCTTCATTACTGGAGTATTTTTCATTGATATATTCAGGGAAAGGATGAGTCACTTAGTAGTGTGAACACTAGTGGCTACACAAGGCTGTTATTTTTTCTTTCTCTTTCTTTCTTTCTTTTTTTCTTTCTTTCTTTCTTTTGTTGTTGCCTCATTTTTTGTTTTTCGGCCTTTTCTCCTGGAGACAGTGTTTCTCTGTGTAGCCCTGACTGTAGTGGACTTTCCTTTGTAGATCAGGCTGGCCTCGAATGCACAGAGAGATCTGTCAGCCTCCCCGAGTGCTATAATTACAGACAGGGGCCACAATGTATAGATTCTATTAGATATTTCCAATCAATGATTATACTGGTGGGAGAGGTTAAACGATATGAATCATAAAGCAAAATGCCACATGGGAGAAGAACTATTGGGAAGGGTGAATAGTTAATTTGGATGGAAGGAAGATAAGAGTCATGGCAGAGAAAGGATATAAATGGCATAATAGACATACATGAGATGATGAAACAAGATTTATTAATGTAAAGTTAAAATTGATAATTTGCATTTATAAATTAAATAAATCACTGAGAAAAACCACTTTTTGAAGATATTTCAAAATGCACTTACATCCACACTTACAGTTCTTGTGACATACACATGTGGAATTGAATATACAAAATAAATATTTATTAATAATTTTTAAAACGCTTCTTATGACACTAAAACTTGAAAAGGACACAATCAAATTTGCAGAGATCTAAGTGAACGTCTCATGAAAGACAGTATATAAGTAGCAAATGAACATAAAAATCTAGGATGAACTATCCTGCTTATTAGGGAAATCCAAAGGGAAACTGCAGTGTGATAACACTACAGCTTCATTAGGATGGATAGAATAAAAGCTGATAGTACAATTGAGGATAGCTAAATCTGAAACTCTTATGATGGTAGGAGTGCAAAGTAGTACAACCACTTGGGAAAACACTTTGGCAAAGTCTCAAAACGTTGTAAGTCCCAGAAATCTTACTGATGAGTTTAACAAACATGTTAGCACAAAACACACTGCATACTACTGTTTACAGCAGCTTTATTCACAATAACAACAGGCAGGAAGCAATTCAACTGGTCTTAGTGGGTAGAAGGAGCAATAAATCAACCTGTGTCTCACCCAGCAATCAAAATGAACTGTAGATACATGTAAGAACATAAATGACTCTTGAATATCCTGTGCTGAAAAAAAAAAAAAAACAATGTAACCACAAGGTTTCATATTTTATGATTCTATTTAAATTATTTAGATGAGATTATTGGTTGCTAGGAGTTGGAGAAAAGGCAGACATCCACAGCAACCTTTAATGGCACTGAAACTAATTTCTATATTTGAAAACTATGTTATAAATCTAAATATTAGGAATATAATAACTGTAATATGATTGGACAAAAATAGAAAGTATAATAGACAAATGGGTTTTCTGGTTACTGCTTTGCCATTTTCAAGTATTAATTATCTTTTTGAATGAAAATATCTATATTAAAATGTACGGAAAAGGATTAACTTTCTTCACTACACAAACAAGAAGATTAAGACTAGTGGAAAGTTAAGGAGATACTCAGAAATTATTATTATAGCTGAAAATTTGTACTGTACTGACATCTCGCCATCTGATCTGACCCTAGCTCTTGGAAAGTACCATTATATTTACTATTTCCATGAGACTTGTTGTCATTCTTGTTGTGGTTGAATACATATATCAAATCATCACATTCTTTACTTTAAATATATACTAAATTTATTTTTCAAATATAATTTTAAAAGATGCTAGACATTTTATGTGAAAACTACTCTTATATGAAAGAAAGATTGTTTTCATAAATCACATAAATAATAAAAACAGTCCCAAGATAATGGCTTGAAATTATAACTTTGATAGTTTCTGCTCGCTTTACTAACCAAATACCAACTAGAATTCATTCTATACTGGCTTAACATACTTAGTATATTTCAGAAAATTTGTTATTGGCTAGTGTTTCTTTATATAGTAGTCCACTAAGCTTTCAGTTTTATATATGTCCACAAGCTTAAAATATAACATTTATCTCAAAAAAAGAATGATTAAAATTAATTTTAACAAATCAAAACTACCTCGAGCTCTGTGCTCCATACGCTGTACTGCGTTAATTCAGTATGCTAGCCCATGGCTGTAACCCTAGAATTCATGTGTCTCTCCCTCTCCTCTCCATTTTCTTTATCACTTTCTCAGAATTTCTTAGGTGCCTGTCATTCTTGGTGTAGGGTTAAAGCCCTAAAAAAGTTTACACTTCCCTTCCATGTTAGCATGTATTATGCTGTCCTTGTTTGGGCAAACCTTTGTTGACACTTAAGGATGTATCTTCCAGAAAAATTTCTGGAACAGCTAGTTTCACAGATATCCAAAAGCAAATGGTCACCTCTCAAATCATAAACATGGTAACATTATACATACAAGACTGTATCTTTGTATTTTGGAATATGTAAAATATATATATGTGTGTGTGTGTGTGTGTGTGTGTGTGTGTGTGTGTGTGTGTGTGTGTTAGCAATGAAAGAAAACAAAGCCAGAGGCCACGAATTTGAGACAGAGCAAGGGGTAGGTTAACATGAAAGGGTTTGGAGGGAGGAATATGAAAGAGAATATGATTTTATATTTTAATTTTAAAATATCTTCAAATTAGAAACAGAAGTATATAAAAGCATTAGCTCTTGATATCGCCTTTAATAAATCATTTTACTTTAACATTTTTATATTTTTACTATCTGATACCTGCTTATTAACAGTACCTATCTTCTATGTAAAATTTATAGTTTTATTTGCAGTCTTGTAGACTCCTTTAGAAGGGTTGTTCATGGGGCATAGATCTGTTTACATTTATTCATTCGTGCATTGCTAATTAAAAATGTGTTTCATTAAACTTGTTAAAGAATACTTAGGGAGAGAATGAACATGGTGAAATTAAAGATCCCTAGGCTATAAAATAACTTCAACAGTTGAGCTGCTAAAACTAATGTGTGTAGCAAGAGTGTCAAAAGTATCTATCACTTATCACAGTGTATAAAATGCAAAATAAAGTGTATATGTCAGGTATGTCAGGTAACATTAGAGAGTATTTTTTAATTTATACTATATATAGGGCTCTGAATCACTTTTCTTGATGTTAATGCCATACATATTAATGCCATAACTACACAAGTTACACTTTTGAAAACAGCATTTTTGATTCTACAGTTGAGTCAGGACTTCACTACTAATATTGAATTTCAAATTTTTAGTAATAAGTGCATATAGCTCCTTGAATTATCATACTTTAAGTATAAATTAATACCTTTATCCCTGTTCTAATCCGCAGATAAGCTCTGAAATAACCAGATTTTCTTCTGACTTCTTGGTGTGTTTTTTATCCACTTTAGAATGTCATTTTGTTCTTTATTTATTTGTTTATGTATATGTCTATTCATCTATTCTCCTAGTAGAAGATAGATTCTTTTCTCATACAACATATCCTGATTATATTTTACCCTCCCTCTCTTTTTTCCAGTTACTCCACACCTCTTCATCTCCCATGATCCCCCACTTCTGTCTCTCATTATAAAAGAAGAGGTTTCTCAGAGATAACAAGCAAAGATGACAAAATAAAATATAAGATGACCCTCTGGATACTTCTACTTTTAGAAACGTACAAGTAGAACATTATGATAGGCAGATTTGGGCCCAGAGGTCCCGCCCAAACTAAGGCACCAGCCAAGGGCAATACAGGCGGTAAACTTTCAGCCCCTACCCAGATCTAGCCAATGATCAGAACATTCTCCACAGTTGAGTGGAGAGTGAGGTATGACTTTCTCACGTACTCTGGTGCCTCACATTTGACCATGTCCCCTGGAGGGGGAGACCTGGTGGCACTCAGAGGAAGGACAATAGGTTACCAAGAAGAGACTTGATACACTATGAGCATATACAGGGGGAAGTAATCCCCCTCAGGAATACTCATAGGGGAGGGGAATAAGGGGAAAATGGGAGGGAGGGAAGAATGGGAGGATACAAGGGATGGGATAACCATTGAGATGTAACAAGAATAAATTAAAAAAATAAGTAGAAAAAATATATAAGATGAATGAAAAACTATCATATCTAAGTTGGACACAACAACCAATTTGGAGGAAAAGAGACCCAGGAGTAGGCACAAATGTCAGAGACCACTTGTTCTCACAGCTGAATGATGTCTCATTGTGTAAATGTACTTCTCTCCTTTTTAAACTTTTTAATTGTTCTTTGTGACGTCCCATCATGCACCCCATCCTGCTCATATCCCTGTCCCCTCATATCCATCCTTTGCCCTTACAACCTCCCTCCTCCAAATAATACACACACACACACACACACACACACATACACACACACACATACACACAAATACACACCAAGAAACAGAGAGAGAGAGAGTGAGAGAGAGAGAGAGAGAGAGAGAGAGAGAGAGAGAGAGAGAGAGACAGGCAGAGAGAGAGAGAGAGAGAGAGAGAGAGAGAGAGAGAGAGAGAGAGAGAGAGAGAGAGAGAGAGGTATAGGACAACAACAAATCAAAGCATAGAAAGCATTGCATTATGGAAGCTGTAGTATGTCACAGTGTGTCCTACAGTATATCCCTCTGTCCACATATCTTTATTCGCAAATGTTCATTGCAATATACCATTGGTCTTGTTTGAGATATGGCTTCGGTGATACTATCAATATTGGATCCTCATCAGGACTCCTCTCAGTTATCTTCCTGTTGCCCTGTATCATGGTGATCCTGCAGATTTTGATCAGCAGGACTGATCCTTTCCTGCACCACAACCATTAACAAATTATGGATTTTGGGTGGGCCAGTTCAGAGCACTAGGTTTGGGACAGGGTTGTTGCTGATCTGGTCAGCCTGCCAGTTCTCCCTTATCTGTTACAACAGGATGAGATCTCCAGCACTGCTCCAGATAGGCCACCCAATACCACCATCGGCTGGGACAGGGTCACCTATCCTACTCACTGCGGTTGGCTTTTCCACACCCATTCCTCCAAAGCCAGCTCTACTGTGCTGCTTGGTCAAGGTGCACTGCCCAGTCTCCCAAGTGCTGCAGTCTAGGAGGGGCCTGAACAGCTCTCCTGATCTCGCACCCCTGGGGCTGGCTCACTAGTGCCTTCCCCATCAGGGCCAGTTCTATTGTTTTACAGGGGGCCAAATGCAGGGCCCACTCACTGGAGTGCTGCAGCCAAACAGGGACAGCTCTCCCACTCTCATGATCCCTAGGCCAGCTCTCCCAACGGCTAAAGGTCAAAAAGAGCAAGAGGGAAAGAGGGCTTTCTCCCTTGAACCCATGCCATCTATTTGCAGATAATGGTAGGGCCAGTTCTCCTGCACTCTCCTTCGGGGCTGGCTCTCTTGAATTCAGCCAAATAGGGTCAGTTCTGCTATGCTCTCCAGGTGAGGTGCAGGGCCTGAGTGCTGCAGGTGGTGATGGCCAGGGTTAGCTCTCCTGAGCTCCTGAGCTCCTGACGCTATGGGCAGCTTTACTAAATGCTGGAGGTTGTGAGTGGCGGGGGAGGGGTATTACTTCTGTGCCCATGTCACCCCTTGGCAGATGAGTGGCAGGGTCATCTCTTCAACACTAATACCCTCAGGGCTGCTCAGCCATACTCCTGCCACCAGGAACAGGTACACAGTGCTGCCTAGGTGAGGTGCAGGCTCCACTAAAAGATGGGGCCATTTCTCTAGAGTGCAACATTAGTGAGGGGCTGGGACATTTATGCACAGCCCTTAGGCCTTTAACTGATCCCTATCAGCTGCCCCAACAACAGACATCCTCATGTTCTCTTGTGGTAATAAGAGCCACAGATATCAACACCAACCCCTGCTGCTGCATAGGCATGTACTCAGACATGTTCTTCACCAGCAGCTTGGGTTAGGCTCTCAAGTTGGATCCAGGTGGCTGGGTTGGCTACTCACAGCAGGCTACTCCTCTCCACTCTCCAGTCTTCAGTCCCTTCTCTTTTCCCCAAGCTCTTTCACTTCTCTTTCTTTTCCATCTGACCACCATATACTTGCATATTGTAATGGCTCCTACTGCAGGCTGACCACACAGCAAGTGGGCCCCTGGGATATAGTCTCCATTTCCTGAGAGATGTGGTGGCTCGCTGATGTCCATGGCCTGCCGGTGTATGCAGTAAACCTAGAGCCCCTGTTCAGATAGAGCCAATGAACAGCTCTTTCTTCATGGTTGTGAAAGGAGGGGAGACTCCCTCTGACATGAACTCTGGTGCCCCCAATTTGATCACTTCCCTTTGGTGGGGAGGCTCACAGAGGAAGGAGAATCAGGCTATCAGGATGAGACCTGATAAACTGTGGTCATATTGTGGGGAAGGAAGTCCCCTTCTGTCATGGGTCTATGAGGGGGATAGGGCAGAAGAGGGAGCGAGGGTGGGAACTGGAAGACATGAGGGAGAGGATAACAATCAGGATGTAATATGAATAAATTATAATAAAGTAAAATGCTATGAAAAAATAAAAATCAAGTGATCATATGTGTATGTGGATTTATGTCTCAGTCTTCATTTAAATTCATTGATCAACATGTCTGTTTTATGCAAATATATTGTACTTTTATATGGGTTTGAAGTATAGTGCTTCTCAACATGTAGTTTGTATCCCCACCAAGGGTTCCCTAACACCATGAAAATTACAGGTCTTTACATTGGCATTCAACACATTAGCAACATTATATTTATGAAGCAGCAAGCAAATAAGGAATTGTAGTAAAGGATTGCAGCATTAGGAAGATTGAGAACCACTGCTGTTGTAAGTCTTGAAACTGGCAATGATGTGACCACCAGCGGTTCTTTTATTGATCATCATTGTTTTAGAGATCCTGAGTTTTATGCTTTTCCATATGAAATTGATCATTGTACTTGCAAGGTCTGTACCTTGGAAAGTGTTGGAATTTTGAGGGGAATTACATTGATTCTGTAAATTTTTTGTTATGATGTAGATGGTCATTTTTATTATATTAATCCTATAGATCTGTGAGCATGGAAGACCTTTCTATCTTCTGATATATTCTTCAATTTCTTTTGTCAAAGACTTAAATTTTTTATCCTGTAAATATTTCATTTTCTTGGTTAAAGTTATTCCAAGCTATTTCTTATTATTTGAGGTTATTGTGAAAACCGTTGTTTCTGTTATTTCTTTCTCATTCCGTTTGTCATTGGTAAATAAGAGGGCTATTATATTTTTAAATTTAATTTTATATCCAACCACTGGTAGCCAGAAAGGATCCTGCAGCTGGTGTTCTGTTACAAGAGTTGGGATGAGACTTGGGAATTGATTATGGGGCTATAAAGAGAGTTGGAAATGATTTGCTGCCAACCTACCTTTTTACTGGAAGGCAAGGCCTGTGTTTTAGCAGCTGTTACCTGCTGGAGTCATAAACTAGAATACAGCAAAGAGTAAGGGGAGGGATGTGAGCATGGAGAAAAGGGGGCTTCAGCTGGTGTCCTGTTGCATGCTCAGGAAGAGACTAAGGGATTGAGGCTGGTGGAACAGAAAGAACATAGAAGGAAAGTCTGAGGGGAGCCTACCTGTTTTTCTGTGAGGTGTGGCCTTCTGCATAGCAGGAGGTACTTAGAATTAGGAACTGGGATACAGTGATGAGTTTGGGGGCAGGTTAGGAGGAAATGATCTGTAGGATCCACAGGAGATGTGGACAGACTGGAGGGAGGAAGGGTGGAACTGGTGTTCTGTTGCAGTGCTACAGGCAAGACAGGGGGATTGGGTCTGGGGAAACAGAGTTACATACCTTTTTATAATTGCCTTGAGCATCACTGACATTATTCTAATTTTGTTTTCAGTAGTCCACAAAATCAGTTTCTTCTTGCTAAGAATACATTCTTGGGATTATTCAGGTTTCAATTTTGCACATTTCTTTTATTTATGCCATCCATTTGATACACTATTTCTTCATATTGAGAAAACTAAGTCCAATTCTGTAAGCCATTCAATGATGGGATTCACAATAAGATATATTTCAATCCTTTCCATTAGTTGACTAATCATTGATTTGAACGTGATGGAAGAAAAAAGTTAGAACAATAGAAATATCTAATATCCAAACAATTTTAGCAGTGGACTGCTGAAACATTAAGATGCAGTCTTACAATTCAAAGAACCTGTAATACATTGAAAAGACTGGGAAAGAGAAATAAGCAAAAAATATTCCAGGATAATTTGGACATTTTCAATAATAAGTAAAGATGGATACATATATAAATATATAGAGTGTTACAACCATTTGATCCCCAAATGAACTCTACTAAAGGACTTAATTTATATTATTTTATGAAATATATTGATATCTTAGCATGTGAATATTTTATACTAAATATTAATGTTAAGACAATAACTGAAACCAAGCATAATTTTAATCTAAAAATTTCCTGTTTGTTTGGATATATTTATATGTATATATACATATATATATCTTATCTATGGTGTATAATATAAGAGAGGAAAAATAAAGCAGTTCTTAATACAGTTAAGGAATATTTAGAGGAAAGTGAATTTTGATTGTTATCTGAAAAAATGACTAAAGTCAACAATAAAAGCTGTAGGTGATAATGAAAGAAGCCCTTGCAAAATTATTGGAAGAATACATGGTTTGCATAATATTACAAAGTAGTATAAAAAGGGTATTAAAAATTGCTTAAAAATTAGAAAATAATAGAAATGCCACCCTGTTTTGATTACTGCACATATATCAAATTCTCAAACTCTATGCTACACATTCAAAGAACTTTAATAATTATTATTTAAAATATTAAATTCATGAGAAAGACAGGATTTTTTGAAAGAAAGTATCTAAGGATCATAAAATGAAGAAAAGGCAAAGCTGGGAAATCAAGAAAATTTAATTCTCTGGTTTATTATACCCATGAAAAACATTGAGCAAAGTCAAACCTTCTGCGACTATAAAGTATTTTCAGAAAAACATCCTTATTCATCCCATTTCTTCACAGGTTGTTGAAACTTCAACAAAATGACTAGGACTTAAAGAAAACTAAATACAGTATAAAAAGAAAAAAATATAAGGACACATTCATATATGATGCACATAATAGAACTATCAGAAAATTAAAACACGTATGTTATGGTATATACTCACTTATAAGTGGATTTTAGTCATATACTAAAGGATAAACTTAACACAATGTACAGACCCAAAGAAGATAAGTAACAAGGGGGATCCAAGGGAGGATGCTTGAACTTCAACCATAATGGGACATATAATAGATAGAAGTAATGGTGAAGAGAGGGAACAAAGTAGGAGAGGAAACAGAGATATGAGGGTGAAGATTGGACCTGGGGAGAGGGGAAATGACAAAAGGCCTGAAAAAACCTGCATGCAGGAGTATCTCTGTGACAAGCTGGAGAGCCAAATCAGGGTAAAATCCCAGGAGGATATGAGATGGACTCTAGCAGAGACTCCAAGTATCAGGGGGCATAGAGAACTGAAGACAATTCTAACTAGTAGAGGGAGGAGAACACTAACTCATCCACAAAAACTTTCAACTCAAATTTCACCCTTCCTACAAGATGTGCAGATATAAAGATAGAGCAAATGCAGCAGAGAGTGAGGGAAGGTCCATTCAATGCCTGTCCTAACCCAAGAATCACTCCATGGGCGAGAACTAACCACTAACCCTATTAACAATATTCTACTAGCTTGCAGGCAAGAGTCAAGCAGAGTTGTCTTCTGAGAAGCTCCACACAGTAATGCCTCCAAAAAGATGCTGTAGGGACACCTGTGGAAAAATGAGGGAAAGTAGAAAATGTCCTGGAAGTGACAGGAACTTCAAAAGAAGACCTACAGAGCCAACTAACCAAGGCCCAGAGGAGCCTGCTGAGTCTGAAGTACCAACCAAGGACCATGCATGGACTGGACCTAGTCCCCATACAAAGATGTAGCTGATGGGAGCTCTGACTTCATGTGGGTTCCCTAGTAAGGAGAGTGGGTCCTCTCTCTGACATGGACTTTCTTGCCATCATTTCAATTACTTCCCCCTGGGCAGAACTGCCTTCCCAGGCCACAGTGAAAGAGGATATGCTCAGCCATAACATGAATGGATGAGCTGGGGTGGATGGAAAAGGGATGTCCCTTTTTCTGAGGAAAAGAGAAGGAGGAAGGAGAAAGGGAGGGAGGGTGGGGCTAGGAGCTGAGGAGAGATGGGCTACGAATAGGATGTAAAGGAAACAAAATATTAAAAATAAACAAATACCTATATTATTGTCAGTACGTTCTGATTGAAGGCTTAAATGTTTGGAAAACAAAAAAAATAGGCAGGATAGTTAAGTTGAATAGAATATTAAAGAAAATGTAATAAATAAAAAGATAATACAAATGAACAATTAGTATATTTGTTTTAACAGAATTGACACAGACAAAAAACCCGTGACTTTGAATGTGGTTCTGAATTAAATGCAAGGAGAAAGGGGGTAAAATTCAAAATAATATGCCAGTATCTGTGAGAAAATTGAAAAATTTGCAAATAGAATAATGTATGTATGTAAGTATACATGTAAGTATGTACTCATTTTTAGTGTTGGGAATGGAGGAGTATGGAGAAGAAGATATATCTGCATTAATAAGAGATAAGGGAACTCAGAGAACATAAATATAAGAAATAATGAAAGAGAGAGAAAAGGATGGAAAGAAGGAGGAAGGGAGGAAGCAAGGAAGGAGAGAGGGAAGTCTTGTTCTACAAGTACACATATGGACCCATTACCAGGAACTTAAGAAGTCTCTCTGAACCCCCTAGAGACTTTACTGTTATGACTAATGACCTGGAAATTTGTGATCCAGTTTCTTCTATGAATACCTATACTTCACAAAATGATTTTGTGACCACTGTGCATAGTGTATGAATAAACACTGCCACAATGAGTGTGTCTGCAAGTAATACCATGCTGAAAACTTCTTCAAGAACCCCCTACTATCTTTTTTTTCATTTTTTTTATTAATTTATTCTTGTTAATTCTCAATGTTTATTCCATCCCTTGTATCCTCCCATTCCCCCCCCCCCCATTTTCCCATTATTCCCCTCCCCTATGACTGTTCCTGAGGGGGATTACCTCCCGCTGTATATTCTCATAGGGTATCAAGTCTCTTCTTGGCTACCTGCTGTCCTTCCTCTGAGTGCCACCAGGTCTCCCCCTCCAGGGGACATGGTCAAATGTGAGGCACCATAGTACGTGAGAAAGTCATATCACACTCTCCACTCAACTGTGGAGAATATTCTGACCATTGGCTAGATCTGGGAAGGGGTTTAAAGTTTACCTCCTGTATTGTCCTTGGCTGGTGCCTTAGTTTTAGCGGGACCCCTGGGCCCAAATCTGCCTATCATATTGTTCTACTTGTAGATTTCTAGGACCCTCTGTATCCTTTTATTTTGCTATTCTCCCATGCGTCTCTCATTTAGAGCCCCAATAAGATGCCCTCCCCTCTGTCCCAGTTTCCTGGTAAGTGAAGGCTTTCGTGGGACATGCCCCTTGGGCTAGTATGCAGATATAAGTGAGTATATACCTAATTATAGCATAACCCATTGCTCTGGTAAACAGCCAGTATTGACTGTTGATAATCCCTACAACATTCATGAAGGTTGAATTTAGAATACCCCAGATTCAGAAACACTAAACTCTGCAGGTAACTGCTGCAAGAGCACAGGTTATGTACAAATCCACAAGAAACACAAAACCCAGTGCCAGGAGATACATCTACAAAACACTCCTGCACCTCAGGCTCATGGAACATTACAGAAGAGGTAGTCAACAGATTTAAAGAAAAAGAGGGTCAAGGGGACTGCTGTTAGATTGGTTATCATAGTAACATCAAAAGCTACAGACATCGTTTCACCAACATGACCACCTAAACCTCATCTAAACAAGGGTGACACTGATAAAAATGCCAAACTAGATAGGCAAAAGCCCACAAGGCCTCTACTCTACAGAAAGAACTACAAGCAACTGAGTAATGCTGGGAGAGGAAGAGGTAATGCTCCCCAGGGAGAAGCACACTGATTGGTTTCCAGTGTGATCAGGCCTGAAAACATACATACAAGAAACTTTATGTGGATTCAATAAGCATATACTTGGGAATACATGTGTGTGTGTGTGTACAAATACATGTATATAAATAATAAAAGTTAATGAAAAAATAGGCCATGAATTTGACACATAGTTGTGAGGGTTATATGGGAAAATTTAGAGAGAGGAAAGAGAAGGGAAAAATGTTCTAATTAAATTACAATCTTAATAATAAACACCATAACAAAATGGCATTTTTCTATAGCTTACTACAAGGAAATAGAGATCTAAATAGTTCGTCACCCCACCCCACCCCCCGAAAAAAAAAAATCAAGGCAACACAGAGGCACAATTATAATTGGACCAATCAATGATATTCTTTTATTTTTCAAGATTACTTTAGCTATCAGAGGTTTTTGTTTGTTTGCTTTTCTATATAAATTTTGGAATTATCATTTTATAGTATATATTGAATTGTGTTGAAATTATTCTAGGAACTGCTTGAATATTCAAATTGCTTTGCATAGAATGACCATTTTTACTATGTTAATCCAACAGACCCATGAGCATGGGAGATTTTTTCACCTTCGGATATCTTCTTCAATTTGTTTTTTCACAGACTTGAAGTTTTTCTTATACAGGTCATTCATTTACTTCGTTAGAGATATGCTAAGAAATTTTATATTATTTGTGGCTAGTGTGAAGGGTATTGTTTCCCTGACTTCTTTCTCAGTCTGCTATTTATTTGCATGTAGGAGGTTTACTGATATTTTTGAGTTAATCTTGCATTCAGTCACATCACTGTAGGTGATTATCAGCTGTAGTAGTTCCCTGGCAAAATTTTTAGGTTTGCTTATATACACTATCATATTATTTGCAAATAACAATAATTTGATTTCTTTCATTCCAATCTTTATCCCCTTGATTACCTTCCATTCTTTTATTGTTGTAGCTAAAATTTCAAATACTTTATTATATAGATATGGAGAGTAGACAGCCTTATCTTGTTTGTGGGAGTGGCCAAACAATGAATTGTTTGACCTGAGGCTCACTCAACAGAAGGGAGCTCATGTTGTGATCTGAATGAATTATAAGGCAGAATAAATTAAAAATTATTATGGAACAATACTGCATGTACACAACAAAAGTTTTTGCAAAGATATAACAAACAAATCCAGGATTTCCTGAGAAAACATCAACTCAAGTCTACAAGTAAAATGAGGAGACATGACATTATTTTAGTGTTAATATTTACTTTATTTTAAGACATTTAATTAAAATATAATCACATCATTTCCCAATTACAGTTCCTTTATTCAGCCCCTGCAAAGTTCCTTCCTTGTTCAGATTCTTTTCTCTTCCTCACTGTAAAGTTAATAAATTCTTATTCCCTGAGTATTGTTGTTATACAGACACACACAAACAATCTGCTGAGTCTGTTTTTGTTGTTTGTGTATTATGTGTGTATATGGTTTCAGGGATGACCATTTTGTATTCAACAACCATTTGGGAAATTCTCCCCTGAGAGTCAGCTTCCTCTCCTTCTTTCAGTAGTTATCAGTTGCCTCTAGTTCTTAATCTTAGTTTATGACAGAATTTTTCAAAGAAGTTATGTATCAAAAATTTACAATACATATAAATAAAAGAAAAACATTTAAAGAAATTATAATAACATGAATAGTTATTTGATTTCAGTTTAATTGATCTAGTAATTTTTTGTTAAAAATTAGAAGAACAACATTTTGACCATGTAAGTGAGTTGTCAAAATAAAAATGGATAATTTTATTATAAAATATAATATGCAACAACTGGTATCATAGAACATGAAATAGGACTTATGTATAAAATTGCCTGGTAAGCTTGTGAGACAATTGATAAAAAATAGAAGTGCGAGTAAGGTGTTAAGAAACTGATAAAATAAAATTATTTTTAATGCACATTTAAAAGCATAAGAGACAAAAATGGGAAATTAAAAATAGGAATGAATGATATGGTTAAATTCAGAAAGCATTAATAGCAGTTACAAATATTAAAGCCACTATATAATTCATCACTGTAAATATTAATGATATAAGATTATAAATTCCTTATCCCATAATAACTGAAGAAATGCAAGTAATAGATGGAAGTATTGAAAGAGATTAAAAATATGTTTTTATAGTACTGAATCTCCCATGGAATTTTATTGGTGATAAGTGCAAATATGTGTGTGTGTGTGTGTGTGTGTGTGTGTGTGTGTGTGTGTGTGTATGTGTATGTATTCTGTTGTGAAGTAAAATCTGATAGGAAGCTATACAGCTGCCATTCTGAACGGTGATTTTAACCGTATTAATGCTTTCTTAGATTACAAGTTTGGAGTCTGATTTATTGTGGTGTTTTATATTTTTTTATTTGCACAGTTTTCAGGATAATGTGAGACAAATTGATTCAGTAGACAGAAATACAAGCTGCTTTAGATATAAGGCTCACTATTAGAGTACTTGTCTAATATGTACAAAAACTTTATTTCCATCCTCGTTACTGCATACACAAAACAAAATAAAAAGAGTAAAAAATTATATTATACTATATGCACCTGTGAAAATCCTACCTTAAATTCAAAGACTCTTGTATATTAAAAGTTAAAAGCACACTCCAGGTATAGCGTTGTGTTCTGGAATAGTTGGCCAATACAAAACTGATTCTATGTTTTGTTTTGTATTTTATTTTGTTTAAAGATAGAAAGAAATAACATGAAATTAAATGTATAAGGAGGAAGGTATGTGGGAGAAGTTGGGAAAGGAGATAGAATAGGTCTAAAATATATGACAAATTTAAAAATAAAACTAAATTTTAAGTAAAAACTTTATTATTTCATTTTTTACATCTTTTTTTTTTTTTAATTTAATCACTTTACAGCTTGATACCAGGTACCACCCTCCACTAAGTCCTGACCTCATTCTCCCTACCGCCACCCTCCTCTCTACTTCTTTTCAGAGAAGGGGTGGCCCTAAGGAGTACCAACTCACCCTGGATCCTTAACTCTCAGCAGGATTAAGTGCATCCTTTCCCACTGAGGCCAAGTAAGGCAGCCAGACTGAGAGAAAGGGATCCAAAGTGGAAATTTTAAAAGCTAAATAATAAGATGTATACTACAGCAACATTAACCAAAAGCAAGCGAAATAAAACTATGTATATATAGCAGGGTAATAGTAGTAGATTCTCTCTTAGGGTCTTTACCCTCCCTAGTCACAGGCTTCAATTCCTGATTATGGGTTTATGTAAATTTTATATTGTGGAGTGATCCTTAAATCCAATCAGAAAGTTGTTGATCATTTCTGTAACATTCATGTCACTATTACCTAACTGGACATATCTTGCCAGGCTGGTTATTATGGTAACTCTTAAGATTTACATCTTTACAATACTGATGATTACTTTTCAAGTCCAGTAATGTGCATAGGAATGAAGTTTCCCTGTCAAAACCAGATTGATATTTCTACATTCAGCAACTCAGGTATATAGTGTCTTCAGTAATAGGGCCTTAACATCAAGATCTGGATGGTAACCAAGAGTAATGGCAATAAACTATATAATGTTTAGGGGTTTTGTAAGACCTCACTAGCCAACAACTCCCAAAGAAGTGACTCATGCTTGGCATTATATGGGTTATTTTGTATTTTTATGTGTAGCTTTTTTTTTTTGGAACTACACTATGTCTTTTAGTCATTTATGTTTCTACATATATCATTTGTAAAACTAAATAGTATTCTGTTGTGTGCACACATAAAATAAATTTGTAAAACAGTTTTCAAAATCTCAGTGATACTTTTTGAATCAGAAAAGAAAAATATAACAAAAATTTGAGTAGAACCAAAAAGTTGCTAAGAAATAAAAAGTACGAAAGTACAGCAAGTTAAACAGAATCAAATTTAAATATGGGTAATCCTCATAGAAGATAATTATGAAAATAGATATCAAAACCACAAGGTAGTTATAAGGGCCATTCTAAAAATATACAAAAGGCATGCCTATGCCAATATGTGCAGAAAAGACAATAATTTCATTATATTATTAGAAAGAAAAGTTAACTTAACATGGAAAATATGAATGTACCTTAAAATACTTGGAAATATTCTATCATATGCTCTATGCTTACTAAAACAAAATTGTTTCTATTTGGTCTCAAAAGACTAAATTCTGAAGTTATAAAATAATATGATAAATAATATAATTTGATTACTAATTGATTTAGTGCAATTCCTATAATGTAATTGGATATTTTTCTGACTACTATCCAAGACTTTAAATAGTGCTCTTCCTGTGGTGGTTGTTTCTCAGAAACGTTGTTCAATAGGAATAGAGCACACTTTGGTTCTTAAGCATTCTTAGAATTCCAATGACCTATAGTCACTGTTTCTCTAGCTGAAATTTAGCTTTGTGCCTTTCAAAAAACAAAAGTCTATATTTCCATTCTGTAATTTCTATACAGCTTTCTTAGTGACATATACATAATTCAAGTATGATGAAAATATGTTAGTAAATTTAACCTGGAAGGAATGTGCCTGATGTTTTTATGTAACTATTTTTGAAAAAGATGATTTTTAAAGTCATTCTGATTCCCAAAATTATTGAAATTTCAAGTCACTGAAAATTATATTTAAAAAGTTTACATATTTTAAATTCAAGTTAAATATCAAATCTGAAAACTAGTATTATGTAGCTATTTTTAGAAATAAGGACAAGACACTAAATCTTTACTAACCATAGATTATATAATAGTAAAGTTAACTTTTATTTATTTTAATTACTATTTATTTAAATACATTGAACTTTTTATTAATTTTTGTGAGAAACCAGTGTTTCTTCAGCATCCATTTTGAAAGAGACAGAGACTACATTTCTCCATAATTTCCCTATAATTTAGATACAAAGAGAGACAGAGCGATATTACCACTTTCTTATCAGGTGGCCTGTGTTCCACAGCCTGGTTTAGATACTGGAAGAGATGGACCTCAAGATCAATGGTCTCAAGAATGCCTAGGGCACTTTCAGGTGAGGCTGGTGTGCTAGTTCAGAGTATGAAAAGATTTTTCAATGGAGAATTATAGCTTACCTCTTTTAGAATAAGATTTATGGTATCACAAGGTAGTGGAGACTCAGGAACTACACAATCCTGTGATGATACCTAAGTGTCACAGACCTTTGTGCCCTGCTAAGCAAGGCAGAGGAAGTGGGCAGAAGCCTGAAACCAGCCAGAAGTCAACACTGGTGAGATGCAGACTATGGGATGCTTCATTTGTGTTCAGCATGGAGTGAGGGCCATGGAGCAGGCTTCAGGTGCTGATAAGGCAGCTCTACCATCACTGCCTGACCACTGGCACTGGAGCCCCAAGCATACAGTGGTGATTCTTCCCCAAAATAAATGGAATCTCAGACAGTTATGGTGGAGGAATGGTGGGACCATTAGAGAGCAAGCCATGCAAAGTTTACTTATAAATAATGGGCAGTGAGGAGAATTTTGTGCGTAAATGTGTCTGATTAACGAGGGCTAGTGATGCCAGGAAAATTAATCTACATGAAATGGTACAGTACCTCATTTACATACAGTAGGATGGAATCCAATCACAAGAAGGAAAGCATAGTATTCAATTATCCTATGGGTGGGAGAAGAACTTCTAGGTATGATTAAAGATAATTTGCTAAAGGCTAGGATCTCCAGAGTACAAGGTGGAGTATATGCAGGAATCCCCAGGTGCTTTTTGAACTGGTTCGATCAGGAAAGGATTGGGCTTGTAATCTTCCATGAGAGCTACGTGGTATTCTTTACAAGATCAGGGATGTCCCAGATCAGGCAGAGAGCACCCCGCTGAGAAGGGGAGTCAGACATCATACACTGAACTCAGAAGCTATTCAGTAATGTTATACTTCAACCTTACAAGCAGGGTTCCAAACTTTCTAACAAAAATCTGGATATTTACAAAAAGATTTGCCTCACGAAACCAAGTATAGTATTGATATTTCAGTACCCATTAGCACAACTACACTGTTGAATTAAATCTTTTTTTGTGAATTCCAGGAAAAAAGTTATATGTAGTTGAACTCATGTATTCATTGATGATTTTTTAATGAAAAGCATGCCTTGGCAACAGTCGCTTCTGATATTCACACCAAAATAATTGACAGTTGTAAAAGACAAAATTTGGGGGGCATCTTTGAAATACATTTAACAATGTATTGAAATATCTCTTTGGAATAAATAGTTCAATCAATTTATTATGTGACTAAGTTGTGCACGTTCATCCATTCTTTAAATCATATTTAAAATGTCTGAGTTCTACTATACTCAAATATTTATCTATATTTACTTCTTAAGATGGGAATTTTTTCTAATTGATACATTTTAACTGAGTTTTCACCTTGCATTCTGACATACTGTCTAATCTGAAGAATCTGAAATATGGAGGGAGGAGGAACTAGCCAAGATTTAAAGTAAAATGTCCTTAAATATCAACTACATAAGCTTTTTTGTCAGTTACATCATTTAGAATGATTTTTTTAAATATGGAAAAATTAATGGAGTGACTACACACACACACACACACACACACACACACACACACACACACACATTAAATGTCTACATTACCACTGAATAATGCTTTCATCTGTGTAAAGCATAGGGCAATCACACATTTTCACCTGAGGATGTTCTTATTCCATATGTGAGACTTTATACAGAAACATTA
Source organism: Acomys russatus (assembly GCF_903995435.1). Taxonomy (NCBI): domain Eukaryota; kingdom Metazoa; phylum Chordata; class Mammalia; order Rodentia; family Muridae; genus Acomys; species Acomys russatus. The sequence continues at coordinate 75,213,825 of NC_067169.1, read as the reverse complement.
AATGATTGATGCAAAACAATGACATGTGCCAAGATGCTTTGTATTTTACAGTTTAATATCATTCTTCATCATCTTATTCATTGCATGTCCTTTAACTGGTTGTCCCTATTCAGTTAAATATTTCAAGAATTTTGTCTGAATTGAGAATGAATACATTTTGATAAAAAATTTCAGATAGTCTTCTTTCTAATTTTTGTTTTATGAACAAAAGACATATACTCAAGTTTTTCACCATGATGATTTACATATAGGATTCTTAGAGGAAATTTTTATTACTTGCCCCGTATGTTTTCAGTATTTAATGATTAATATCAATTAAATATAATTTACAACTAGATATAGTATATCAACTAAGAGGCTGAGGAATTCCTTGAGTGAGGCTTTTCTGTGGACTTGTATGTGAAATATTGTTTCAATTGAAGATATGTGTGGTGAGTCCCAGCCCACTTTCAATACCATTGTCCGTAGGCAGGTGGGCCCAAAATATAAAGGAAAAGAATGGGAACCTACCATAGAAGTTCTCTGAAAGACTCCACCCAGAAGGGGATCAAAGCAGATGCTGAGACTCACAGGCAAAGTTTGAGGCAGGTTGCAGGGAATCTTATGGAAGAATTAGGAAATAGAAGGACCTGAAGTGGAAAGGAGCTCCACAAGGAGAACAACAGAGCCAACAAATATGGGCCTAGGCGGACAGCCAGAAAATCTCCATACCTGATCTCAAGCTGTACTACAGAGCAACAGTAATTAAAACAGCATGGTACTGGCAAAACAATAGGCTGGTGGATCAATGGAATCGAATTGAAGACCCAGAGATGAATCCACACACATTTGCTCACTTGATTTTTGACAAAGAAGCCAAATCTATTCAATGGAAAAATGATAGCATCTTCAACAAATGGTGCTGGTCTAACTGGATGCCTACATGTAGAAAAATGCAATTAGACCCTTATTTGTCACCATGCACAAAACTCAAGTTCAAGTGGATTAAAGACCTCAACTTAAAACCAGAGACATTAATTCAGTTAGAGGAAAAAGTCGGGAAGAGCCTGGGACACATAGGCACAGGAAACAACTTCATGAACAGTACACCAACAGCCCAGGCCTTAATGTCAACAATTAATAAATGGGACCTCATGAGGCTGAGAAGCTTCTGTAAGGCAGGAGACACTGTCAGTAGAACAAAGTGACAGCCTACAGACTGGGAAAAGATCTTCACCAACCCTTCATCTGACAAAGGTTTTATATCCAAAATATATAAAGAACTCAAGAAATTAAACACCACAAAACCAAACAACCCAATTGTGAAATGGGGCTTGGAACTTAACAGAGAATTCTCAACAGTGGAATATCAAATGGCCGAGAAACACTTAAAGAAATGCTCGTCCTCATTAGTCATCAGAGAAATGCAAATCAAAATGACACTGAAATTCCATCTTACACCCATCAGAATGGCTAAGATCAAAAACTCAAATGACACCACATGTTGGCGAGGATGTGGAGAGAGAGGAAGACTCCTTCATTGCTGGTGGGAATGCAAACTAGTACAACCACTTTGGAAAGCTATCTGGCGCTTTCTCTGAAAAATGGGAATAGGGCTTCCTCAAGACCCAGCTATTCCACTCCTTGGAATATACCCAGAAAATACTCCAACTAAGAACCATGCATATTGAGGACCTAGACTCTGCTCAGATGTAGTAGATAGGCAGTACCGTCTCCTTGCAGATCCCTCTGACATGGACTTTGTTGCCTACTCACTGATCAATTCTTCCTGGCAGGGCATCCTTGCCAGGCCACAGAGGAATAAGAATCTGGCAACCCAGATGAGACTTGATAGGCTGGGGCCAGATGGTGAGTGAGGACTCTGAGATAGGGGAGGGAAAGAGGAATGGAGGATGGGATTGGCAGGAGACAATGGTGGGGACTAAAATTGGGATGTAAAGTGACTTAATTAAAAATAAATAAATTTTTGAAAAAGAAGAAACCTGGATACAAAGCCAGAGGACAAGCCATTGGGCAGCATTTCTCTATGGTTTCTGCTTCAAGCTCCAGCCTTGAGTTTCTATTCTGAGTTTTATAAATGATGGACATGACTTGGAAGTATAACCCAAATAAAGACTTTCCTCTCTGAGTTGTTTTTCATCATTGTCTCATCACAACAATAGGAAAGTAGCTAAAAGTATTAATAACATATAACATTCAGTCTGTCTGTTCATTTTCTGTATTTTCTACTTATATTTCTATAAGTTTTCAAATAACTTTCAAAAACTGATGCATGCAAATAATTAGCGTTTATATTTTTTAAAAGTAGAGTTACCATCCTAAGTACTAAGAAAAGTAAGACATCAGAGATTAAAGGTCTGAATGAATGTAAGTTTTAAGGAGAAAAGTAAGAGCAGAAAACTGAGACATATGGGATTGCTCCATGGCAATAGATTGGATATTGCTATGGAAGACATATGTAACAAGTTTAAATGATGAAAATTCTACATATTCTAACACAACTTCACAGTTTCAGTGTAAGATAGTTTGCCATATAGAAAGTATTGTTAGTGAGTGCACAGACATTAAAGTAGAAGGTAAAGAAAATAAAAGGAAATTTTCACTCTGCAAGGACAGTTGGTAAGTAGAGACATGGCTTGACAGATAATATATAAGAATATATATGTAGATATTTTCTCCATTAAATATATTTTTATGTATTGGGAATTCTTTGGAATTGTTTTTAAAAGATCAAAACCACCATCCAGGCAGTGTTTTCGTGTGATCCGGCAGTCATGGTTTGGGTCTCTAGATCGACCAGTCATGTATTGGACACTCAGGCAAGTTCTGCACCACCATTGCTCCAGAACATCTTGACAGCAGGACTGATTGTAGGTTGAATGTTTTGTGGCTGGGTTGGTGTTCTAATTTTACCACTCAGATTCTTGCCTGGTTACAGATGATGACTGGTTCAGGCTCTGTATCCACCATTAAGAAAGAGGAAAAAGGAGGACTGTAGAAGCCAGAAGGGTCCAGAACACTTGGAAAACTCACTCACAGAACTAAGCAATTATCACAGGAGCTCACAGAGACCAATGATGATGCAATCTTGGAGACTGCAAAGGTCTGTTCTAGGTCCTCCTCATATGTTTTTGGTTGTTTAGCTTGGTGATCCTATGGGACTACTAACAGTGTGAGTGGAGTTGAGGTAGTCTCTAAGTCATTTGCTTGCTCTGGGTCCCCTTTTCCTCCTACTAGGTTACCTCAACCAGAATTGATAAGAGGGTTCGTGTCTATTCTTATTATATCTTGTTATGCTATGTTCAGTTAACATATCTGGAAGGCCTGCTCTTTTCTGAAGGGAAACTGAGGAAGAATGTCTCTGGGGAAGATGAGAGGTTGGGGGACTTGGAGGAGTGAAGGGAAAGAAAACTGCAGTCTATTCAGACTATGAGAAAAGAATTTAAAAAGAAGAAGAACAAAGATCTAAATCATGAGCCTCTATGGTTGGTTCTTTCTATTTATTTTTTCTATTTGTTTACTTGTATCCTTGTCTGGTATCTTACTATGTCTTTTTTATGTCCCCTGGGTCATCTTCATGAGAATTTGAAATATTTTTGCCTCCATTGTACATCAAATTGTGGCTGCATCTAAATATATAGAAAAACAACACAAAGTATTACTGAGGTGGGATTCCAAGGTACCAGGACACAGTGTAAATCTTAGATTTAACAAATTACTTAGCAAGTAATCTTTCTTGTCATATAAGAAAAAAAAAGAAAACAACCAATAAGAATTTGGAGAGCAGCCACAGCTTTGCCTGCTTTCCCAGAGGCCTGCCATCACCAGGGATACCAAGTAAGACCACCCTCAAGCCCTTGCCTGCCAACTCCTCAGAAAGCACACCAAACAATAGTAAACTGTACCCTACACCTTGTGACTTATTTCCTACCCCAAAACTTTGTATGCTTTCTTGGAAGCCTGCTAGCAGCAGAGACACCAGGTAAGGACTCCCTGACAAGTATTTGTTTGCCAACTCCCCTGAAAGCACACCCAAGAGTAATAAACTGTACTCCATACCCTGTCCCCCATTTCTTGCACCAGACCTTTGCCATACTTCCCGTATTACTGCAGGCACCAGGAACACCTAGTAAGGCCTCTCCCAAAGCCCTTGCCTGCCAACTCCCTGAAAGTACACCCAATACCCGGAAAATATACCCTGTTCCCTGTGCTCCTATTCCACAACACTGCTTGCCTTCACAGAAGCTAAACAGGCACCAGGGATCCCAAACCACACTCATAATAGGAGTCCCAGGGGCAACTTTAGTACCCAAAATCCCAGAAGCCATGCAGACCACAAAAATGTCAGCAGAGACACTCTACTGATCCTGAAGATTCACTGGTCACCAAAACCCCAGGCAACTCAAATCAGAAAACCAAGACATGTTGGAATTAAATGGTTTTTTTCTGTGCCTACTCTGGCTCTCAATTAATAAGATAGAGAGACATGTTACATTTATAATAAATGTCAAGCAACAGAACTGGGCAGATCTCAATGTGTTCTAACTCCACTATGCAACCTGGCCCACTTCTTAGTGATGCGCCCCATTACATTTTCTCTAATCTTGCCCTGGCCACTCATGTTCCATCCTTGTCCTCATTATCTCCTACGTGGTGACCTCCTCTTCATTGCTTGATTACCTTCTATCTCTCTTTTTCTTCTATTTCTCCCTGGCAACAGAAGTCCGACCTACTCTCTTTTCTGCTCAGTCATAGGCTCTTCAGCTTTTTATTAATCAATTAGAGATATTGAGGAGTAATTTTTAAACAACCTTGAGATAGTAGATTCTAAAATAGCATTGATAATACCAGAATCTGTTAGCATTTAGTTCACTGCCAATTCAGAAACTTACAACCAGATATACAGAGACACATCTTAATACAATGTGAATAAAGAGCACTTCTACATCAGTCCCTTTACTCCAAGAAATGACTTTTTATCTAACAATGATAAACAATATACAATAAGAACAATTATAAAAACCTAACAGGTAAGAATTTCATTCACAATATCTAGTCTACTTGTATGTGACAACCTTGGAGAAAGTATTCCACTGTTTATCTCCCTAGGTGAGTTCAAAGTTCTTAACCCAATTCACTTTTTATGGCCATCCAAGCCTTTATATCCTTTAACTTTTACAACTTGGAATTACCAACTTTAAAACACCTGTTTCTCACTTCCTTCAAACTTCATAAAACAACTTAGACCCTCTAGCCTTCATTTAACAACCTCAAAACATCTTACAACTTATACTTTCATGGCCTCCAATATATATAACATGCATTTTCTATCCTTAAAGCATCTCATTAACCCTAAAACACTTTCTCAGATCTTTCACAGCTTAAGCTTATATGTGAGACTATATCATCTTCAACCTCATCAGAGACCTGAAAAGGATAAATATCACATAAGTAGACAGGAAGTACAGGACAAGCAGCTTCAAAAAGCATAGAAATAACAGAGACAACTGAATGCCTGGACAGTCACTCAATATTTCTCTGCTATATTGGGCCATCATCTTTGGCCTTCTGTCTCAATATATGGCAGACTTTTCTGTGAAACAGGAATTATGAGAGACTGCCTAACTTGTTTGGGCAAAGCTTGACAATCAACTTCTTCTACGTCCTGTTTGTGCAAAACTTGAACAGCATGTTCAAATGGAGGTTCTTCAATGCACATCATCTTCTTTAAAGTAGAATGTGGGTGCTGCCAGCTGACATGTCTCACTGTCAAAAAAGACTTTTAATGATAAAACACTTTTAAATGCCATATTCTGTAGATCTCAGAGATTTTAATGACCATCTATCTAGAGTATATCTGAATAGGCAAATGCTGCTCATTTCTTTCTATTATTATCTGGTCAACCTAGGAAACATATTTTTATAAGCAAATAAACTACTATCTAACATGCCCAGGAGTTTGATTGATTGACTGCTAACTTACATTAGTTAATTATCCTAAAGAGTTTGCAATAGTGGCTTTCAAAAGGACTAGAACTTTACATTGCATTATTACATAAGTTTCATAGATATCTTATACAAAAGTTGAAACATATATACAGTATGTTGTAACAAAATGAACTTAAATTTGTATCAATATACAAAGATCCATACAAATTTAAAATATTTGAATTATTAATGCTCTTAAGTGTAAAAGTAGATTCAATAAATTACATTTTTATCATATTATTCCTATACCCCCTTTATCTTTTTGTCCCTTCTTCTCCCTTTCCCTCTAACATTAAATAGAAGAAAAAGAAGATAAGAGTGAAGAGAAAGAGATAAAGAAATTCTTAAATCTAACCTCCTTTACTTTGTCTCCTTCCTGATCATGACAATTAAGAACTCTCAGCCAAATCCTATTTTAATGAGAACAAACATTAAACACCCACTGAATGAACAAAATACACCCACCCCACATTTTTGGAATGGAGTGTCATTCTCTTTTGTATGTCATAAGAAAATTGAAATAGAGGTCCTGTCCTGGAAGAGCTTGCTGTTTCTCTTGCTTTTCAGGCTCTGTGTGATAGGAATGTATAAGGCTTAGCTGAAGTCCTGGTGAAGCAGTATGTAAGGATTAACTGGGGTCAGAAACTTTGAACCTGTCCTGCAAGCAAATTCTGATAAAACAATGGCTAAGGCTCTCTGTTAGGCTGACTCTAGATGGATGATGGAATAAATGTTTCAGCATCTCAGCGTACTCAGCATCCTAGAGGGTGAATCCTGTCAGGATCACTTTAACTTTTTTTTGTGTGTCTGGTTCTTTTGTTTAGTAAACATATAAATCTTTACAGGTAATATACATTTTGTATAAACACAAGTATAGTACTTGCACTGTGCACAATTTAGCTAAAGATGATTCATTGCTGTTTGATCGAGTGAAAGGTATCTGTCTTTCTTCATCAGCCAGTCTGGACTATATAACCAAGCTGTTATATAAATTTTCATCCAGACCATATGAAAAAAAGGCATGATAAGGCTGGAATACTCTGTAGACAAAAAGATTTATTGGTTATTCAGAGACATTTTCTCATATCTGGGTCATTCTCAGAGCTGTTCCCATGTAGAGGAATAAATAATACATGTTACCTCTTTTGTTGGTATTCATTTCTTTCTTTTTGTCTGCAGTCAAGATCTTTAGGAAGGTCTCCCCAAGGCATATCTTGTTTTCATTAATTTGGATGGAATCTAAAGTTTCTCTTCTCTTTTTGATATGAATACAAAGCCTCTTCCCCAACATAACCCATTTCCTATCTTCCATTTTGAGTTAAAACATATAAAGACTAATTCAATTTAGCAGTCCTTTTCCTATTTATGTCTGCTTTTTAAAAAAATATTTTTAAAGAGAGGATGTATAAAACTACAATCAACATTGGACATATAGTTATTTATATGTTCACAATCAAAACAAAATTATACAGGGTCCAAATGCCCTCCTCTACTGCGTTTTCCATTTTTTAACAGGAAAATTCCTTTCTGTTTTAATCTCTCTAATTCTCTCCTTTTTAAGCAGTCTTCTGATAATATTTTAAAAGTAGTTTTTCTGCCTATCGTTTTATATATTCTATTTTCTTTCTTTCTTTCTTTAGCATCTAAGCTTATTGTACCTGTTCCAAGGTTTAGGTCTGGCTTCTCTATAGCTATGCTGTGACTAGCTTTTTCATTGCATGCAATCAGCAGTTCTGCCATTTGATCACGGAAACCACAGATTCTGTGCTTGGGGCCTATTCCTTGGGTGGTATGTATTCTGCTACCTGCCATGGTTGGTGTTTTTCTTCCTTTGTTCACTTTGTTTTTGTTTGTTTTATAATTAATTAATTTCTTTATTCATTTTATATCCCAACTGTAGCCATTCCAGCCTTTCCTCCCAGTCCCAATCTGCCTCCCTCTTCCCTTGATCTCCCCTACTCTACCCCTCAGAAATGGGGAGCCTCACCAACCAACCCATGGACATCAAGTCACATCAGGACTGAGCACATCCTCTTCCTCTGTGGCCTGACAAAGGGAGAAGTGATCCAAAAGTATGCAACAGAATCCTTGTCAGAGACAAGGCTCCACCAGCATTACTAGGGGACCCACATAAAGACCAAGCTACCCATCAGATACATATGTGTAGTGGGACTAGGTCCAGCACAAGGATATTCCTTTATTGGTTATTCTGTCTCTACATGGCACCCTGGGTCCACGTTAGTTGGCTCGGTTGGTCTACTTGTGGATTTTCTGTCTCTCTCAGGTCCTTCTATCCTGTCCCCCATTCTTCCACAAGGTTTCTTGTGCTCTGCACAGTGTTTGGTTGTGACTCTCATGATCTGTTTTTACCATTGCGAGGTAGAGCCTCTCAGAAGACAACTATGCCAGGCTCATGTCTGGAAACATAACAAAATGTCTTTAATAGTGTCAAGGGTTGGCACTCTCCCTTAGTGTGGGTCTCAGGTTCAACCAGACATTGGTTAGATATCCCCTCAATCTTTGCTCTATCTTTATCCCTGTGTATCTTATAGGCATGGAAAACTATGAGGCTGTTGGTAAGCAACTAGCAGGTGATATGATTCCATGTCTAGTGGGTCAGTCCAGGTGCTGCTTGCTTACACATGAGAAAAGAGGGACCTTAAGATCAAAGGTTCCATTTCTCACTTAGGGTAAGTTTAGAGGACTCAGGATGAGGCGCAAGGCCTGGGCACAAGCCCACCTTTCTTGTCTTACAGGGGAGGTGGAAATGAGTTTCCACTGGTGTTATTGTTTAGCTCTTTTAGAATAAAATTTCTAGTACTGGATGGCAGTGGAGACTTAGGAGCTTGCCAAGCCTGTGAAATTACCAAAAGCCCTTTGTCTAGCTGTGATGCTAAGCGAGGCAGAGGAAGTAAGTGAATGTATGAAACCAGCTAGTAGGCAGGCCCAGTGAATGACATGAAAGGCCTGGTCAGGTACTTCATAGGCAGTTAGCACGGTGCTAGTGATGATCGAGTTGGTGTCCCAGCTGTCATGGCAGTTCCACCAATGTTGCTTGACTACTTGGTATCCAGACCAGGTTCTACCCCACAATGAATGGAGTCTCAGATGTTCACGGTGGAGTAATGAAAACCATTCAAATGCATGAGCTCATTAGCCAGTCTTTATTTATAAACCTCAGAAAGTGGGAAGGGGTTTGAGAATGAATGTGCCTGATTTGCTGGGGCCAGGGGAGACAAGACGCTTAATCTACACTCTGTAGTACACTACCTTCTTTAAATGCAATAGCATGGGGTCCTATCATAAGAAGGAAACTAGATATTTAAAAAGTCCTATAGATGAGGGTAGGACTAAAGTGCTTAAGTGCAGGATCTCCTTAGCATAGGGTGCTTGCTAAAGTAACTTTCTTATCAAGAAAAGGCCATGCCCATGATTTTCTCTGAAAGCTATGTGGACGCTCTTTAGAGGATCTGGTGGTCCCAGATCAGGGGAAGCTGAGACGGGGAGTCCATCATAATAGACTGAGCTCAGTTGGCTATCCGGATATACCAGATTTTGACTTCTCCAGCAGTGCCTCACATGGAGCAAAGTTTTTATGGGTGCGCTGGTATTCCCCTTCCTCCACTAGGAGTCCTGCCTGGTTAGAGCATGGCTTCTTCACCTCCATGACCCCCAGTGTTAGGGATCTCAGCTACAGTCACCCTAATATCCTCCCAGGAGCCTACCTTGTCAGATTTTCAGCTTGTCTCACAGAAGCCCCTGCCTACAGTATCTCTTCTCGCGACAAACCCTCTGTCCTCCTGCCCCATGCCCACTCTCCCACATCTGATCTCCACACTCATTTCACTTAGTCTTCCCTCTACAATCTGGTTCCTCCTCACCTCTGGTCTATTCTATTTCTACTTTCTGGTGTGTCTGGTTTCACTCAGGTTGTATGTAAGGTTATCTTCTTTTATTTCAGCTGTGTCAGGGTGTCCAGGGCTTGCTGTAGTAGGCTAGCTGGGTTCTGTTGATTTCATATTGCCCTGGCTCTAGTTGACTCTGTTCTTATGCTGGAGTTTAGCCATCTGCTTGTCCCTGGGGTTGGCTGGGTGTTCATGATGCTGACAGGACTCCCTGAGGAGCAGGTAGAGCCTTGGGCTTGATAGTGGACTTCAGGGAATATCTAACTGCTCACCACTGCTGTCTTGGTGTTCCTGGGGAACTGCAGGCCTGAATGTTCCTCTCCTGTCTGTGTACTAGGTGGGTAGAAGAAAGGCTGGGAGGGCTCTAACCTGGATGATCCTGGGGTCCCGAAGACCTTGATGGGAGGTGATGGAGCTCTGTGGGCCTTGTCCTCTGTCAGGCAAGAAAAAGATGGGAGGGCTCTTACCTGCCTCTTCCTGGAGATGAAAGGCCGACTCCAGAAGGAATGTTATAGAGTTCTTTTGGCTGTGTCCCATAACAGGCAAGAAAAAGGCTGGTCAGGCTCTAACTTCTATCTTCCTGGGTTTAACAGACATCATCCAGAGGGAAGGTTACTAGGAGCTCTGCTCTCTGTGTCACCCCTTCCTGGGCAGGGAGAGGAAAGTCTGAGTGGCTCTACTGTGGCTGTGCCTGGTGAACAACCGATCTGGTTGTTCCTGGGGCTGCCAGGTCTACTCCAGAGGGGAGGTTATGGCGTTCTGCTGGCTGTATCCCCAGGCAGGCAGAAAAAAGCCTAGGCAGGCTGTAATCTCACTCTTCCTGGGGCTGGCAGGCTTCCTCCGGAGAGAAGATTATGCACATACACAAAACAATTATATTCATTTCTCTTTTACTGCTTTCAAAGTTTTAAAAAATTTATTTTTGTACCTAAATTTCTCTAAACTCTCTCCCTTGGAACTGCCTGCCTCAGTGTACATTTCCATTCTTGTCTTCTTAGTCATTCGGTGGCTCTCGGATGGTGCTGGGCCCAGGATGTGGTAGGGGCTCCTTAGGCCAACATGTGCCAATGGCATTGTGCTCCAGACCACAGCTCAGTTTCTTCTCCTGGTTTGCCATCTGCCCCACCATTTCCTCCACTACTTTGTGGTCTGATTTCCCTCTGCATCTCTGCTTCTACTGCCTGGTGTCCTGGACAACCTTCCTCTGGCTCCCACTGCAGCAGCCTGTAAGCTCTGTTGGTGCCAAGCCTCTCTCAGCTGCACTTCTCAGGGTAGATTGGTTCAGGAACGTAGTCAATACTGGGCTGATCTGCCATGCCAAGCTTGGGAGAACTTGTAGTAGCTTTTCCTTGAGTCTTTGCCCAACTCCGACTTAAAAGTACAAGCCTGGTCCACGGTGCCAGCTGCCATGTTATGTGTAGGCTGAATTATGCCTCAGTTACAAGCATCATGTGGTTGCTAAGAAACCACTTTTCCCCGCTGCCCAAACTGGGGCTTCTGTGCCTGGCTTTTTGAAACTTTCTCGGGCCCTGTGCACTCTGACTTCTAGTTGGTTTTACTTCTCTCTTTCATCCCCCAGGAAGCTCCCATTCACTTGCTCAATCACCAGCTCTCTGAGCCCCTTTGTTCTCTCATTTCCTCCACTAATTGCTTTCCAAGCACTTCTACCTCTACTCAAAGCTGTTTCGTTTGCACAGCCAACTCTGCTACCCTTTCAAAAAACGAGAGACTAGAGTAACTCTTTTGGTTTTCCCATTTCATCCAATTTTTGTTTCTCAGAGTTATTCATTTATCTTCTCAGCTATTCTTTCAACCTCCCTTGAGATGAAATATAGGAAGAAAAAACAGAGAATCACTTCTTGGAGAAAAGTGTGAGAAATCCTAGCAGCAGCAACCATAATAAAATTTTTGCTGATATCTTGAAACAGAACGTTCATCCCTTCATCTTCTATCATTTTCTTTACATCAGTAAGAATCAGATTTCCCATTCTTCCTAGTTCCTCATCTGGGCTCCACCTGTTTTTGTTTTGTTTATTTGTTTGCTTGTTTTTAATTTTCTCACTTAAATCCCAATTGTGACACCCTCCCTAGTAGCCTCTAGGTCCCACTCTCTCTCCTTCTTCCTTCCTCCTGCCTTCTCCTAGTCCTCAGAAAGGAGGAGGGCTCCTCCCCTGTCATCTCACCATAGCCTATCAAGTCTCATCTAGATTGCCTGCATTTTCTTCTTCTGAGGGCTGGAAAGGCCACCCAGCCAGGGGGAAGTAATCAAAGTGTAAGGGCCTCCTTAGTCCATGTTGGCAGTAGTCCCTACTCCTCATATTATGTGAACCACCAGGAGACTGTGCTGCCTATTGACTACATCTGAGCAGGAGGTCTATCTAGGTCCTCATCGAGCATGGTCCTTGGTTGGTGTACCATTCTCTGCAGCACCCCCTCCTCTGCCCAGATTAGTTGGCTCCGTGTCCTTCTATCCCCTACCTCTTCTATAAGACTACCTGCACTCCACTTGTAACCATACTTTTGACTACTTTTTTGAGTTATTTTATCTACCACCCTTCTCCAACCTTGTCCTTTCTAAGCCCCCAATACTAGGTAGGAGAGAAAGAAGATTAGAAGAAAAATTGGGTGTCAATTTTGTTAGACTACTTTCTTCTGATGAGGGGCTTCAAGTTCCATACTATGTATTCACTTATGAGTGGATATTAGCCTTCAGGTAGACAATAGCCATGCTATATTCCACAGACCTGAAGAAGCTAAGTAACAAGGACCACCTAAGGGGTGGGAAGGTTGAATCTTACTGAGAAGGAGTAATAGAATATACATGGGTATGTGTGTATGGAGGGAGGATACTGGGTAGGGGAAGGCATGGGGAAGAGAATAGGTGAGGATCAAGAGGGTGGAGGATGGAGGGAGAGAGTACTGTCAGTGTAGCATCTCAGGGACAAGCTAGAAAACTACAGTTGAAGCTCTCAGGACTCTATGAGGGTGACCCTAGCTAATATTCCTAGCAAAGGATATATGGAACCTAAACTGGCCATCTCCTGTAATTCATCAAGTCTTTCAATAGGGATATTAGGATATCAAACCAGCCAGAAAACCTTAGACCCACAAATTTTGCAGGGGCAAAGATGGATCAGAAATTGAGGGAATGGCCAGCCAGTGACTGGCCAAGCTTGAGACCCATGCCATGATAGGAAGTTCACCCCTTACACTGTTAATCATATCCAGCTATACTTGCAGACAGGGGCCTACCTAGCATAGCTGTGATCTGAGAAACTTCAGCCAGCTATCAGCTATTAACTGAAACAAATATAGAGACCCACAGACAAACATTAGGTGGAGTCTGGAAAATCCAGTGGAAGAGGGGGAGGAAGAGTTGAAGGAGTTGAGAGGTCAAGGACACTAAAAAGAAAACCTACAGAATCATCTAACCTGAGCTACAGTGGCCCACAGAGACTAAACCACCAACCAGAGAGCATGCCTGGGACTAACCTGCACCCTCTTCATGTATGTAACAGTTGTGAACCTTGCTGTTTGTGTGGGACCCCCCCTAAAAGCAGAAAAGGCTATCTTTTATGTTGTTGCCTGCCTTTAAATCCCTTTCCCATCCAGGTAGATTTGTCTGGCTTCAGTAAGAGAAGATGTGCCTAATCCTTCTGCAATCTGAAATGTCAAGGCAGATTGATATCTATGGAAGGCTTCTCTTTTCTGAGGAAAGAGGAAGTGGAGGAGAGGTGGAGGGTAGAGGATAAGAGAGAGAAGATGCTGTGTTTGAGATATAAAGTTAATTAATTAAATTAAAAATTATTTTGGAGCAGAAATAGCAAGTTAAAATCGATATAATTAGTAAAATTTACACTGTAAATTTGAAAATTCAGTCTACTATGCTGAGGTAATGGGGAATATAGCCTCACTAAATTTGTATTTTTCAAAGAGAAAATAAAATGCAGTTATCTGAAGAGATATAAAACCAACACACTTCATGTAAAATACACCCTCTATGTGCCAAGATTTTTATTATTACTATCTAATGATAGGAATACCAGAGAATGCCTCTGGCTTCTTAAAATTCTGGAATAGGTAGGGTGGATACGAATTTTTTGTCCTGGTCCTCAGCACTCATGTCAATAAATAAGCTAAAGTGATAAGAGGGCTACAGTGATTCTTAAGAATGATAGGAAGGAGCGAAACAGAAGCCAGGTATTGATTGCCCGGTGTGGTATCAGACAGCAAAGGGATGTGACCAGTATTAAAATTAATTTCATCCTAGAAAACCAGAGTATATACTCTCCATACAGAGAGTTGTATGACATTAGCCTAATCACTTGTAGATTGAATATATTATAGAAAGAAGGGAGGGAAGCATATCATCAAGTTGGTCATACTTAAATAGAAATGACTGAGAAATTAGTAAAAATGACTAACTATGTCATTTGGTTATATTTTTTTGTTTCATGTAAAATGGATGTTCAAATAAGAACCAATTTAAGTATAATTAAAATGTATTTTGTAATGATACTTCAAAACTCACAATAATTCACACATCACAATTTGATATAATTTAAGCATGTTATCAGTATAACATGTTAGATTTTATTCTTACAAGGAAAAACAAAGTGGAAAAAGTATTTGAGGTTACTAGCCGAGAAAATGATAATATCACCTTTTAACAATCTATGTAAATTTTACTCAGCATTACACATATACTACAGTTTTACTAAGCATAGAGACTAGGAGAATTTCTTTTGAAAATGAGGTTAGCCATGACAGTATCCTACATTCATAACTTTAGATAACAGAGATTGTTGTGCCTTTAAATTCATCTTTTTATTACAAATGAAAAACACTGAGATCTAGAGAAATAAAGTCATCAGCAGTTTTCTCTTTTTCAATTGAAAATAGAATTGTCTCTCATACAAAACATTCCAAATACAATTTTCACTACCTTCACTCTTTGTAGCTCTCCCTACCTCCCCTCTATCCGAAATACACTCCCCTTCCATTTATTCTTCATAAAAGAGCAGGCCTCCAAGAGAAGACAGACAAACAGGACAAAATAAAGTATACTATGATAAGCCAAAAGTAGACAAAGAAACCCAACAAGAAGAAAGGTGTCCCAAGAGAAGGCAAAGGAGTCAGATACATACCCACTCCCTCTGTAAGGAGTTTGGGTTTGTCATTTAGTAAGGAGTGTGTGTTCATATCTGGTCATAGTGATGTAGGTTATCTGAATTGTGGAAAATGTGTCATTTATAATATATATATATATATACTAAAAACAAGCCTATGAAATATCTAAATATTAACTTCTATAATTCTTACTAATTTGAGGGATGTCATTTGGAAACAGAATATCCAAAACGGATTCCAGTGTTAGAAATTTGGTCCCCGTTGTAACTACAATAAAAGATGGTGAAACCTTTAAAAGGTGAGTCTTATTAGACATAGTGATGCATGCCTATAATACTACAGTCCAAGAACTCAGAGGGCTGAGGGAGAAAGATGGTGCATTTGAGGGTGCCTGAGCTCATTATCTAGATCCAAGTATCAAACAAATAATAAAATAATACATAAAATGCAGATTTTAGCAAGATATAATAGACCATGGATGTCACTGGTCTAAGAAGGAATTAATATAATTTTCTGAAACTCTCATTATGATGGTTGTAAATATATAAGTCTTGGCCCACTCCCTTTCTTTCTTTTCATTATGTATAATATTTTGGTTTTCAGTGAGATATCATCTGCCCTGGATTCCACACCAGATGTAGCAAACAATGTTTTTAATTCCACTTTCCAAATCTGTGACCTGATTTTTTTCTTTAGAAAATTCCCAGTCTTAGGTATTTTGCTAAGGCTATGTAAAACAGTCCAACACAAGAATATTATAATAAGTACATTAATATCAATATATAATATTTTTGAAACTCTTAGTTCCCATACAAATGGGAAATATGTTTATTAATTCTATGAATGAAGTCCTAAGATGACATTTCACCATAGGCTATAACAAAAGAAAGTCACTTTTTAAAAATCTGAGTTTAATGGTGCAAGGTGAAAATAAAATTCTTTAACATATGGGAATTGGCTATTTAAATACTGCAGCATGGCTTTGACTACTCTTCATTAGCTTAGCTAATGTGAAATCCACAAACATTATTAGTGCTCATAAAATTACCAAGACCTTCTTGGAACTGACTACAGAACTGGCCTCTATGACCTTCATCAGTCTTGCAGTCTATTTCACATTGATCATAGACAGAGTAATATATTTTATTATACTCAAATTTGTCAGCCCATAATTCCAAATGACACTTTGATTTTCTTGTTACTGCATGGAACTGTAAGAAAAGCCTGGTAAGATTTTATTGGTGTTCTTTGTGTCAATCAAATCTTTTATAAGGCTTTGTTAGCCACATTTCTGTTTTCTGGGCAAAAATATTTCCTAGAATAAAAAATGTCACAAGTGAGTTGTTTCACATGCACTTAGGTTAGATAGTTGTTTAGTTTTTTCTTCATCTGTTATGTTTCTAAACAAAATTGTCACTTTTATGATCAGTAATATTTGTATTTATGAACAAATACCAAAATAAGCAAACAGCACAACTAGCTGTGAATAAAATATTCTTTATAGACAGTTGATTTTCTTCCAGTTGCTGCCAGATATTTCAACTACATTGTTCTTGGGTAGGAGAGCCATGCTTAGTGCTGCTCCTGATTGTCCCTAGGCTTGGCCTTGCCAACTGGAAACATAATCCACACTTTCTGGTCTTAGTAGTGGTTCTCAGCATCCTATCATCACCTTTTCATTTTGATGATATTGCTAGTCTACTGCAGTTAAAAATGGGCAATTTCAGAGGTTACTTGGTGTGCAACTTTTTCTCCTTTAGGGTCCTTATCTAACACATTGTCAAACATCTTTGTATGATGCACCTTGTGTTACCTGATTTTAAACCTATCTTGAAATTTGCTTTAAGCTTCATTATTTTCAATGTATTAATTTGCCCTATAGTGCATCCAGTCTCACACTTTTAGTAATATTTCATCTAGAAATATTTCCCTCAATTTAAATGAGAAATTAGTTTGTCCAGCTTTGTCTGATGTTTTAAAGTTCAGAGAGAATTTTTATTTCATATTAATTTTTTTTCTGTAGCCTGTGTCAATTTCAAGCACTTTACTCTGACCCTGAACTGCTTTTTAAAAATATCTTATTGAAATAACAGAAAAGGCAAAACAAAAGAAGAGCTCCTCTTCTCCCCGAGAATTTCCTTAATTCCAAGATTCTTAGAGGCACTGAATCAATACTTCATCAATGTGGGGGAGAGATGGCTCAGAAGTCCAGAGTTTGGTTCCAAGCACCACTTAGATTAGTTTATTTGCCTGTCACTCCAGCACCATAGGGATCCATTACCTCTGGACTCTGTGGCCACTGAAGTCACACACACACACACACACACACACACACACACACACACACACACACACACACACACTTAAATTTTAAAATTTTTAAAATGTCAAGTTCTTAAACAAGTACTCTAATAATACCTTAGTAAATTAGATTTACAGAGTATTGGGTAGGATAAGGATTGTATATCATTGTCTCATTGATAGTAGAGGTCAAAATAGATACCGATCACACATACTAAATATAACAGCCAAAGGTATGTGTCTTTGTTACTAAATTTGATTTATGAGGATGTAAGGTCAATGAGCTAAAGAATCTCTTTAATGCTTCTAGTGTTAATAGTAAATAAGAATATTGTGCTCATGGGAGACAGAAAAATGGTGGATGAGTACTTGATTGGCTATTCCAAATATAAATGTACAGGGAGATTTCAAGATTATTTTTACTCTGCCTTTCACTAACCATTCTTAATCCTTCCCCCTCTCAACACAGCACAAAACTATTCTTATAAAAATCATAATCTTCTTAAAGTTTAAGCCAAGAACCATTTATCCATTATGAACTAACTTCTTCTTGAAGAATTACTAAATTTCAACTCAAAAACTCCACACCCACCGAAAATCTTTCTATCTCTATGCTATTTTCAATACTACTTAGTTGTTTCAAATCGTTAAGAATTCCAAGAATGTTGCACACCTTAACATTAGGTTCCAGCATGCTTTTAAGATATAAGAATAGGCTCATTGCTCATCATTAACCACTTCCTGTGTATTATGTTCTCATATAGATTTCAACGTTTCTCTTAATGATTATCATGGTAAAATAAAATTTTGAATGGACATTTGTTTTTACAGTTTAAATTGGTCTTTTGTTTGTGTTGAATGAATGGAAGAGCCCAGAAATGATATCTTAAATTAGGTTTACTAGTACATAGGAAATTGTTCATTATCTATGAACAGATCTCTATTTTATGTGGAACATCAGAGTCATTCTATCTCTTGTATCCTTGGGTACATGTAGACTGAGATCATTCTTGTTCAACAAAATAAATACTCCAGCAAACATACTAAACTCAAAATATGATCAAGTCAGAATTATTGATGGTTGTCTTCAGTAGGATTCTGGTGTTAATGTTTGGCATATGACCTCAGATTTTTTTTTTTTTTTACTATTTTTTGTTCACCATATATATATTAAAATTAGATCATTTTTCTAATCCTCAAAGAATTAGAGAAGTAGATTAAGACAAATCATAGTGAAGAAGAGAACTCTTACAAGAAGATACAATATTTACATAAACTTGTAGAAAAGGCAGTATGTCTAAACTACTCTACCATTATTTGCAAGTAGACAATTTTATTGGGTAATTTAGTTATTGAAGTTAATATATTCTTGTGACTGACATCACTGTGACGTTAGTTCATTTGCAAACATCACTGACTACTAATATTGTCTTTGCTGTCATGCAAATCTATAATAACATAACTGAAAATTACATCTCAAAATATTGATTTTTATATTACAAAAGATTGTCAAGAAGTATGCAAATTCAATAACAATCTTCAGACATCTCATGAGGATTGTGACAAAGCCTATTTTAAGAGAACTACATGCTGTATAAATGTTGGGTTATTGTATATAGTCTAACATATATCTCTAAGATGCATTATTTTCCTAGGTAAGTTTACAGTAAAATCTGTCACATTTTATGAGAATGTACTTAAAAGTAAATTTTTACCTCAAATCACTATTCTTGGATATTTTATGTATTGTATATAATTTCATTTTTGTTAATATATATGTTTTTGCATATTCTATGCAATTTTATACATAATATTTTGAACTCCAAACAGAGAGTATTAACCTTTGTTTAAATTGTGTGTTACTTAACTACTGTATAGTCATGATTATTCTTTTGCAATTTTCTTTGCTATTCTTTTCTATCCTTACTGTCAATCTTTCTGCCCATCTTTATGGACCAGTAAGTTGTTTATCTTATTCTTTTTGTCATTTTGTTTATAAGCAACTGTGAACCATGGTTAAGAATATTAACATTGGGCTTTTCAGCATAGTATTTTAAGGACTAGACATGAAGTTGGAGAAAAAGCTAAACTATCTGTTTCTTACAAAGTTGATTAAACTTACTTCATTTAATAAAAGACTTGATTGAATTGGAGTTTATGTCAAGAAACATAACAAATATTTGTTAATTATTGCAGCAATGCTATTGCTAAAACAAATTTTGAGAATGAATATAGAATTCACTTAAAGAAATTTATATCTCAAATCATTAATTCTTTCCTAATAATCCTTTATTGAATAAATTTAATCAAAGAAGATGAACGATTACAAAATAAGTATTACATTCAGTAATTTGATATGTATTGAATGTAATAAACATTCAAAAATATTAAACAACTCCCTCCCTCCTTTCTTTCTTTTTTTCTTTCTTTCTTTCTTCACTTTATAGTCTGATCCCTGGCCCCTCTCTCCTCTCCTTCCAGTTCCAACCTCAAACACCCCCCATTGTCACCTCTCCTTCGTCTCAGAGAAAGAGAGGACCCTAATGGGCACCAACCTACCCTGGCGCCTCAAGTCACAGTAGGACTAAAGGCATTCTCTCTAGGGGAAAGAGATCCAAAGGCAAGACACGGAGTTAGAGACAGCCCCTCTTCCCATTGTTAGGAGACCCAAATGCTGAACAAACTGCACTTTTGCTACATATGTGTAGGGGGTTTAGGTACAGCCTCTATTGGCTCTTTGGTTAGTGGTTTAGTCTCTGTGTGACACATGGGCCCAGGTTAGTTTACTCTGTATGTCTTCTTGTCCCCCCTCATCTATCTCTATGGTTCCTGCTCTGCAAAACTCCCCAAGCTTGGGCTACTGTTTGACTGTGGATCTCTACATCCATTTCCATTGGCTGCTGGATGAAGCATCTCAGAAGACAGTAATGCTAGGGTCCTGTCTGCACACATAGCAGAGTATCATGAATAGTAAAAGAAGTTCATTCTATGCCAAGCAGTGGTTCTCAAATTTGACCAATCATTTATTTGCCATTCCTTCAATCTTTGCTCCATCTTAATCCCAACACTTCTTGCTGAAAAGATAAATTTTGCATGAAAGGTTTTATTGGTAACTTTCCCCGTTCCTTCCATGGGAAGAATCCCCTAGCCACAGGATGTGGAGACTTCAGGCTCCATATACTCTGGTGCTAAGATTCTTACCAAGTGTCACCCCCATAGACACACAGAAGCCTCCCCTGTCTGAGAGATGCACCCCCAACTGATTTCTATTCTCTCTCCCAGTCTGTCCCACTCTCTCTCCCTACGTGATACCCACCACTGTTACACTTCCTACTCCCTTTCTGAAAGCTTATTGTATGCTTATAGGCATCTCTTTTTTTATATAGGGGAAGTTTTCTTTTACGGTTTTGTTGAAAATGTTTTAGGGTCCTTGGAGCTGGGATTCTTCTCCTTCTTTGATTCTTTGAGAAAATCAACAATATAAGACACACCATTAGCCAAACTAACTAAAAGGCAGAGAGACAGTGTTGAAATCAACAAAATCAGAAATGAAAAGGGAGACATAACAACAGATACTGAAGAAATACAAAGAATCATAAGATCCTACTTTGAAGGCATATATGCCACAAAATTTGAAAATCTAAGAGAAATGGATGATTTTCTTGATCAATTTCACTTGCCAAAGTTGAGTGAAGAATAGATAAACAAGCTAAATAGTCCCATTTCCCCTACAGAAATAGAAGCAATCATTGATAGTCTTCTTTGATTTCTATTATTCCTAGGTTTGGTCATTTCATAATGTCCCTAATTCCTTGGTTATTTTGTGACAGGAACTTTTTAGATTTAACATTTTCTTTGACTGATATATCAATTTCTTCAATCATATATTCTATACCTAAGATACTTTCTTCATTCTGTTGGTGGTGCTTGTGTCTGTATTTGCAAATTCTCTTCCCTAGGTTTTCCATCTGTAGGGTTGTCTCAGATGTGTTTTCCTTATTGCCTCTACTCCCATTCTTATGTCTTGCACAATTTTATTCACTTCCTTGTCCCTCTATTTCTTTAAGTGATTTACTCAATTCTTTCACATCTTTGATTATATTTGTCCTGTATTTCTTTGAAGGATTTCATTTCCTCCTTTAAGGCCTTTATCATTTTATAACCTCAGATATAAGATGTTTTTACTGTGCTTCAGGTGTAAACTTATCTCCAGTGCTTGCTGTGGTAGGGTAGTGGGTTTCTTGTCATGTCATATGGCCATGGTTTTTGTTGTTCATGTTCTCATGCTGTCCTCCAGCTATCAGGTTGTATCTGGTGTTAGCAGACCTAGTGGTCCTTGATTGTTAGAAAGTTCAGGAGTAAGTGGAGAGGGCTCTAAGCTGAATGTTGTTCAGGATCACCACAGGCCTTCTCAAGATGGTGGATTATGGCGATCTGAACACTAGTACAGATCATCTCTGTTGGCTATGTCTCAGCTGTGTAGGCCAAGAGGCTTATATGTTGAATGTTTCTTGGGCCAACACAGGCCTTCTCTGGATAGATGGCAAAGATGGTTGGGTTCTGCAGACAGCTTACCTCTGAGGGCTTTGCCTCGAGCCAGTTGGCGTTGAACATTTTAAGTGCTTCTTGGCTATTAGATATTCCTCTGTTGATAATTGTCTGTTTAGCTCTGTACCCCATTTTTTAAATTGGGCCATTTGGTTTGTTAGTGTTTAATTTCTTGAGTTCTTTATATATTTCACATATTATGCCTCTTTCGAATGTAGAGTTGGTGAAGATCTTTTTCTGTTGTGTAGCCTGCCATTTTGTGCTAATAGTGACTTTGGTCTTCCTGAAAATTTTCAGTTTCATGAGGTCCCATTTATTGATTATTGATTTTAGTGCCTGAGCTCTTGGTATTCTGCTTAGAAAGTTGTCTCCTATATCAATGAGTTCAAATCTATTCACTACTTCCTCTTCAATTAGAGTTACTGTATCTGGTTTTATGTTGAGATCTTTAATCTATTTTGACTTCAGTTTTATGCAGTGATAAATATTATTGTATTTGTATTCTTCTACATGTAGGCATTTAGTTAGACTGGCTCCATTTTTAGAATATGGTTTCTTGTGTGTTTTTGGCCTATTTGTAAAAATCAGGTATCTGTAGGTGTGTGAGATTATTTTCATGGCAACTGCATAGAATTTGTAGATTGCTTTTGGTAAGATGACCATTTTAACTATGCTAATCCTACTGATCCATTATCATGGGAGATCTTTTCATCTTCTGATGTTTTCTTCAATTTCTTTCTTCAAAGACTTGAACATCTTGTCATACAAATCTTTCACTTGCTTGGTTAGAGTTACACCAAGACATTTTACATTATTTGTAACTATTTGGAAGAGTATTGCTTATCATCTGTAGGAGTTCTTTGGTAGAATTTTAGGAATCACTTATGTATAGAACTTATTCTGGAACTTCAAGTACTGTATTGAATAGATAAGGAGATAGTAGAGATAGTATCTATCATTGTCTTGTCTCTGACTTTAATGGAGTTTCTTCCTGTGTCTCTACATTTCATTTGATGTTTGCTTGCTGTATATTGTCTTTCTTATATTTAGGTATTGGCCATGTATCTCTGATCTCTCCAAGGTTTTTGACATGAAGAGGTGCTAGATTTTGTCAAAGCCTTCAGCAACTAATGAGATAATTATGTGGGTTTACTTTCAGGTTGTTTATATTGCTGTATTACATTGATGGATTTCTGTAAGTTGAACCATCCCTGCATCCCTGCGATGAAGTTCTAGCTACAGAAATAAGACAAAGGAAATCTAGGGCCTACAAACTAAAAAGCAAAAAGTCAAAATATTGCTATTTTCAGATAATATGGTAGTATACATAAATGGCATCCAAAATTCTACCGGAGAACTCATAGAGCTGATAAATAATACCCTTCACAATAGCCATAAATAATATAAAATAACTTGGTGTAACTCTACACAAGCAAATGAAAGATTTGCAGCCTTCAAATAGGATACATTATGTATTCTAGAGAAGAAAAAATAAAAAATATGTAGCTTCTTTATGCTTGGTATTGAACTAAGGGCCTTTTGCATGTTCTAACCATGCCACTGGCCTTATATTCAGCTTATGCTGGGGTTAAAACAGAAATATCTAGTTCTAGAACTGTGTTATGTAACAAATGATCTTGGGATTAAATGGTATCATAAAAACTCATTTAACAAGTGTAATTTGACAAGTCTTTGGCTAAATTGAACTAAGCCACTCTATATGAAATCAAAAGGTTATAACAGCTGGACACTCTACATTTGTTCAAATTTCTGTCTAGGTAACAATATCAATTTAAAAGTTGTCACTAAAAACTGGGTACATGCTATTGGATGGATATTATATTAAGTGTGTAACATTTAAGCATTAATTGGATACTAAAATTGGCTAACTTATAATCAATGAGAACATGTCCTAGCTTGCTTTCTACTGCTGTGGTAAACAAAAGCAATGTTGGAGGAAGGAAGGATTTATTTCAGTTTATAAATTATAGTCCATCACTGAGAAGAAGTCAGGCAAGAATTCCTAGCAGAAACCAGGAAGCAGAAGCTGAAACAGAGACTATAGAAGAATAGTTCTTACTGGGTTGCTTTCCATGATTTACATAGCCTGCCTTCTTTACATATCCCATGACAACCTGCCCAGAATTACTCTAGAACCTATTGGCTAGTGCCTTACAAATCAGTGATTAATGAAGAAAATATCCCATTGACTTGCCTACAGGAAATCTGATGGAGATGATTCTTCAATTCAAGTTCTTTCTTCTTAGATCACCCTAGCTTGTGTTGGCAAAACATAATAGCATGGAGCCTAAATTTTAAAGTTTAAAATGATCCTACCACATTGGTTGAAAGAAAATAATTTTATTTCTCGAATGAAGCACTTGTTTCCGTGGAATAACCTTACTTATTTTAACTAAAATATAATATATAGATATATTCTAAGACTATTTTATGCTAAAATATGGAAAATAAATATCAAAACATGATCCAAGCATCTAGTAGTAGCTCAAACAATAGAATTCTTCTGCTACATTACAAGAAATAGTTCAACAGCTTGATTTTATTCTGGTGTTATTATTTTATTATGGGTAGCACCTATTACTCTCTTACTAAATTCTTTTTTTCATTACATACATTGAAGTTGTACTTGATGGCGTGCTGTAGTTTGGATTTAGAATATTTTTAAGATAGTGTTGCCATAGGATTAGTTCACATCTTTCTGCCATTGGCATTTACTAGATCTTTTAAGATGTGAAGATTAGTGTAAGGTTTTTGTGTCATTGTGATTTTTTTGGTGAAGGGGATAGTAAGAGCCCAGAGCAGTTTCCTCTTTTCTGTCTTAGACATGAGATGAAATGTTTTGCTTTATAATGTGCTTGTGTTATACAAGACTGCCATAGGTCCAACATAAAGATGCCATGAACTATAATCTATGAAACCATGGGCCAAAACTATTTTCTATTTTAATTTATTTCAAATATTTGTAACAGTGACAGACAACTAGCATATCTCCGTTGTTCAAAGAGATTTGATTATTTACATGCAAGTTACAAATACCTCATGATTAACAAGTCAGTATGAGAAAAGAAGTTAAAAAATTAAATTGTATGATGTTCACTTTAATATTTCATACATATTAATTAATGGTAAGTAGTTAGGCATTATTACTCAATGAATGAATAAGAACAAATTTATGCCTTATGTTTACTTACAATTTTCTACTTATCTCCAGGATATAATTTCTTTTATTTAAACAGCAACTAGTTTTTTTTTTCTTGTGGTAATTTATTTCTATATGTTCCATTATTTCTGCAATTGCACATGAACATTCTGTTGGTAATACATACTATCTACAATTATATTTTGCATTTCTATCTCAAAATAAAATATGCAAATAAAGGCAGAGAAAAATTGAGAAATTCCAGTTTAACTGTTGGTATAAGTTTAAAGCTGATGATTAATTATGGAAATTTTCATAAATGAAGATACATCTCTTGAAATTAACATTACACATATGCATATATATAAATATACATATATGTATATATGCACACACATGCACATACATATATATGGGATTCTCATCTCTAATGAGCATATGATAAAAGGAGAAATGAAGTATTTTGACATGTAACAAAAATGATGGAACTTTATTATGCAAAATATCTTCTTTTATAAAGATACAAAAAGATTTGATAAAATATATTTAAATTTTTAAATGTATTATATAATGTCAAGGGAGTAAGAGACATCGTTATAGTATAAAAATAACAAAAAAGAGCATTAATCACAAAGATTTACTGTAGCCCACAGCAGTTCTTGTGTCATTTGCCAGTCCATGCTATTAATGGGTAAGAAGCAAAAGAAAACAAGACAGAGCCTAGGGTCCATCCAAAAAGAAAGTAGGATTTGGGACTGTACATGAAGCAATTATATCTAAAGAGTCATATGCTCACAGTTTCTTTGAACAAGCAAAAAATTTCCTATCTAAGGGAAATAGTTTAAAACACCTGTTTATCTTAAATTTGTCTCATTTTGAATAGGAAAAATATCTCCAGGACATTTTCAAACATAATGTAGCCTTATTTGAATTTAAGGATTGAATCAAATATCTGTGTAACTGTAAAAATCAAAGCTTAGTGATGAAAGTAATGTACAAAATGGTGGATATGGAAATTCTAAGACCCCTTTGCTCCACAGATGTACCTACACACCTATGTTCATACCATCAACAATTGCATAAAATAAGATCAGAGTTGACCTGGCAAATTTTCAAGAAAGGAAACATAATGTCCACTTTCACAAAACCATATTTTATAAGCGCCATTTCATATTTATCTAGTACATGTCTCACACCTTTTTGTTTTCATGAAATAAGATTATTCAGGAAGAGAGTGTAGCTCAATTTGCATTTAAATTCCTCAAATAGTGCAAGCACTATTTACTATAGTTTACCTGGTCCAGTGAATGTTTCAGGGCTCATTTTGTCTAATTCAGATCTATGGTATAAAAAGTAGCATCTTTTACACTATGATAGGCAGATTTGGGTCCAGGGGTCCCACTCAAACTAAGGCACCAGCCAAGGACAATACAGGTCATAAACTTCAAACCCCTACCCAGATCTAGCCAATGGACAGGACATTCTCCACAGTTGAGTGGAGAGTGGGGAATGACTTTCACATGTACTCTGGTGCCTCACATTTGACCATGTCCCCTGGATGGGGAGACCTGGTGGCACTCAGAGGAAGGACAGTAGGCTACCAAGAAGAGACTTGATACCCTATGAGCATATACAGGGGGAGGAAGTCCTCCTCAGGAACAGTCATAGGGGAGGGGAGTAAGGGGAAAAAAGGAGGGAGGGAAGAATGGGAGGATACAAGGGATGGGATGACCATTGAGATGTAACAAGAATAAATTAATAAAATTTTTTTAAAGTAGCATCTTTTAATCATAAAAATTGCATAGAGAATGCCACTCTATGCCCAGGGAAGAAATGAAAAATATAGGCCTATAATATAACACCAAATGATTTAAGAAATATTTAAAATGAAACATCAGGTAATGAAAATATTAAAATATAATTATGTATTCATTCAAATACAGAGACAAACATGGGTAACATATGTGCTCAGAAAAGTCTTGAAGAGACTTAACATTTCACTATTTGCTAACTTAAGTGGCAGCGTAGAGTATAAAGCAAAGAGAAAATATGTAAAGTCTTAGAGAAAAAAAGGATTTTATTCCTAATACATGACTTTTTAAAATGAAAAGGTCCCCAAAATTACATATAGAAATACAAAATATAACTCATTCTAAAGAATAAAATGAGCTGTCAGAAACAACTGAGACAAAAGAAGGTATCATACTTACTAGATTTTAAAATAGAAGTTTTAAATATCCTCCTAGAAAGGAAAACTAAATTTATAGACATAGACCCAAAAAAATTGCAGAAATAAGGAAAATGGCTGATGAACAAAAATAAAATATCAGAAACAAAACAGATTTACATAAAAAAGATAAAAATATAATTTTGAAGCAAAAAATAATGTAAATCAATTGAAAAAATATTGGAGGGCTTCAAGAGTAGACTGGCATAAGCAGAAATAAAAACATTGTGACTGAGAAACACATCAAAGATGTTCATCATTCTTAACAATTAGGGAAATTCAGATTAAAACAATTTTAAGATTTTATCTCAATCAAGTAAGAATAGCAGAGATCAACAAATAGTTAGCAATAAATGCTGGCCAAATTGTGAAGAAAAAGGAATATTCACTTACTGTTGGTGGAATTGCAAATTAGTACAGCCCTCTGAAAATCAGAAACTAAAAACTAAAGAAACTAAAAATAAATATACTGTATGGCTCCTAGAATATTCTCAAAGGACTAGTATTTCTACTCCAGAAATTCATGATGTACAATATTCTATGCTATTCCATACACAATAATCAAGAAGTGGACACAACCCAAATATCTTTCTACAGATAAATGTATAGTGAAAATGTGGTACATATACACTATGGAATGCAATAAAACTGTAAAGAAAAATGAATTCAAGAAATGTTTAGGTAAACATATGGATCTAGAAAAGACTACTTAGAGTTAGGTAACCCAGACCCAGAAAGACAGATGAAATATGCTCTCTTTCATTAGTCATTCCTATCCTCAGCTCATATTTAGAGTTTTTTTTTTTTGAGAATTCAAGCAACATATAATGATCATAGGTTTTCTTCCCAATTCTCCTCCTAGATCCTCCCCATCCTCCTACACATCTAACTCCACTACCTTTTTTCTCTTTTTTTAGACAGGCAAATTTTAAAAAGAAAAAGAAACATCACTATAAACACACATACAATATACTCAGAAAACCTCATAAAAACAAAAAGTAGAAGCCATAATATACATGTGGAAGACAAACAACAAAAACAACACAAAGATATCTAAAAAGACACTATTGAACTCACTTTTGTTTGTATCAATTGCTGGGCATGGAACCTATTCTAAGACTTCAGGTGTTCATATATAACTACATAAAATATAGACAGTATAAACAGGCCATAGGATTGGGGAGTAATTTTAGATGATAACAGCAGCATGAAGATCATCTGAAGTGAGAAACAGAATAACAAGTACAGGTCTTCAACTAGGGGAAAAAGAGAGAGGCGACTACGGAAAGAATATGAAAAATAACACCAAGATTGTTTGAGAAAGCCTCAAGAAATCATGATATTTTTATAATTATCAAAAATTACACATAGTACTTGTAAACTGCATTGAAGGAAGTAATACCTCTTAGGCTGGTAATGACTCGCCATTAAAACTATAGAAAAAAACAAAAGAAAACAACAACAAAAAAGAAAAATAGTACCAGATAACTACCAATGGCACATGCCACCTTTAATTCCAGCATGTGGACCTATGTGATTTTTGAGGCCAGTCTGGTTTATAAAGTGAGTTCCAGGACAACCAAGGCTACACAGAGAAAGCCTGTCTCTAAACAAAACAAACAAACCAAAACACCCATCAAACAAAAAAACACACACACAGAAAAACAACCAACCAACCAAACAAAAAATGGTACCAGACACAAGAAACATCATTTTGAATTTGAATGCTTGGTCAGATTAAGCAAAGGACTCTAAAAGCAATATAGACTATTGATATAACCTCTGGTTGCCTCTCAGAAGATGAAGGTAAATCCCTGTTGCTAAAGATACTACATACTTAGAATACAGGACTCACATGATTTCATTCCAGGTGGATCTAAGCCTCCTTTCTGAAGTCTAACTTCTATACTATGTTAGTGACAAAGAGAGGGAAGCAATGAATAGCCTTACCCATCTGCAACACCTATGAACCACCACAACAAAGAGCACTGTATAATATATGTAGGGTGTAGTACATAGCATTCTTGTTGGTGGTAACCAATAGCTGTCTCATTGCACTTAAGACTTACTCCACAGGAGGGAAGCTGGGTACTAGAAACAAAGCCAACTAACCATGGTTAGTCAGGTAATGAAACTACAATAGCCTCTATACTAGACCAGCACAATTCATTACTACATTCTAAATCTTATTTTTATAGATGCAGATAATTGTAACAACCAACCTGAATCAAAGAAGCCTTTTTTATATCAAATGGAGATAAACACAGAAAAACCACAGCTAGAGACAAATCAGAAATCAACCAATTATGGTTGATAAACCAGCTCTAGTAGATAAATCTGTTTTAGCTCCTACATCTATGGCTCATATAAAACAAAATACTGGCTAGAAAATTGTAAGATCCATGATACCAGACAATCCAGAGTGAGATAGTCTTTTCTAGAAAT
This sequence comes from Acomys russatus, assembly GCF_903995435.1. Taxonomy (NCBI): domain Eukaryota; kingdom Metazoa; phylum Chordata; class Mammalia; order Rodentia; family Muridae; genus Acomys; species Acomys russatus. Next base: position 75,184,121 of record NC_067169.1, on the reverse strand, counting down.
GGGTGCATAAACAAAACTGGAACAATGGCAATATTAGTAGTCATATAAATATGGAAGAGTTTATAATTTCATGGGGTCACACTTCTAGGTTAAGAACTATATGCAACTAATGACTACTGGGAGAGGGGGGATTAGACCTCTGTAGGGATAAGCTCCCTTATTTTTCATTCAATACAAGGACTCAGCACTGAAGCCATAAAGACACAAACAACAAAACAGAATCAGCAGGATTTATTTGTGCATCTAACACACATATCCATACACATATGTAACAGTGAGAATCAAGGAAAAAGTGGCTATCTATATAATATTTTTTAATTTATTCATATTACATCTCGATTGTTAGCCCTTCCCCTGTTTCCTCCCATTCTTCCCTCCCTCCCATTTCTCCCCTTCTCCCCTCCCCTATGTCTGTGACTGAGGGAGATCTCCTCCCCCTATATATGCTCTCAGAATATCAAGTCTCTTCTTGGTAACTAGCTATCCTTCCTCTGAGTGCCACCAGGTCTCCCCATCCGGGGGACATGGTCAGAAAAGGGGCACCAGAGTTCGTGTGAGAGTCAGGTCTCATGAGAAGAATTAGAGGGACAGCATCAGAAAGCAGTGAAAACAAGAAAGGGAAGGAGCAAAATGATGTACTTTTAATTAAAATACATTTTAAAAGAAAATAAAAGGAATTTGACATTATCAGGTGCAGAGACCAAAATAAAACTGAAAGTGAGCAGACTTTAAGAAATTTGTAAATCCTATTTTTATTTTTTATTGATATTACATCTCAATTGTTATCCCATCCCTTGTATCCTCCTGTTCCTCCCTCCCTTCATCCCTCCCATTTTCCCCTTATTCTTCTCCCCTATGACTATGGCTGAGGGGAACCTCTTCCCCCTGTATATGCTCATAGGGTATCAAGTCTCTTCTTGGTAGCCTGCTATCCTTCCTCTGAGTGCCAAAAGGCCTCCCCATCCGGGGGACATGGTCAAATATGGGGCACCAGAGTTCATGTGAAAGTGAGTCCCCACTCTCCACTCAACTGTGGAGAATGTACTGTCCATTGGCTAGATCTAGGTAGGGATTCGAAGTTTACTTCACATATGGCATGGTGCCATAGTTTGAGCAGGACCCCTGGGCCGAGATCCACCCTTCATAATGTTCTACTTGTAAGTTTCTAGGACCCTCTGGATCCTCTATTTCTCCATTCTACCTTGCTTCTCTCACCTAGAGTCCTAATAGGATGTCCTCCCCTCTGTCCCACTTTCCTGGTAAGTGAAGACTTTCATGGGACATGCCCCTTGGGGTAGTGTCCAGATATAAATGAGTATATACCACAAGGAGACTTCACTGCCTATCAAAAACATCTGAGCAGAGAGTTTAGGTCCTCACCACTCATGGTCCTGGGTTAGTGCATCAGTCTCTGCAGCAACCTCTCCCCACAGATTTGTTGGCTCTATTGATATCCATGTGGAGCTCCTGTCACCACAAGGTCCTTCTGTCCTCCATCTCTTCCATAAGACTCCCTGTGCTCCACCCCAAAGTTTGGGTCTGAGTCTCAGGATCTGCTTCGATGCCCTGTTGGGTGGAGTCTTTCAGAGGACCACTTTGGTAGGCTCCTGTCTTGTTCCTTCTCTTCAAGGGCTTCTGATGTTTATTTTATTTGCCATTCTTAATGAGAATTAAATAGTTTCCCTAGGGTTCTCATTGTTATTTATCTTTTCTAAGTCTGTGTATTGTAGTGTATTTATCTTGTATTATGTGGCTATTATCAGCATATACCATGCATGTCTTTCTGGTTCTGGTTTATCTCACTCAGGATTGTCATTTATAGTTCCACAAGTTTCCCTGAAAATTTAAAGATTTACTTGTTTTTAATAGCAAAATAGTATTCCATGTGTAAATATATCAGTTTCTTTATCTGTTCTTCTGCTGAGCAACATCTAGGTTGATTCCAGAGTCTGTCTATTATAAATAAGACTGCTATGAACATAGTGAGCAAATGTCCTTGATGTATGATGGAAATTTGGGGGATATATTCCAAGTAATGGTATATCTGGGTCTCGAGGTAGAATTATTCCCAGTTTCCTGAGAAAGCACCAGATTGCTTTACAAATTGGTTGTACAAGTTTTTACTCCCACAACAATGAAGGAGTATTCCCCTTCCTCCATATCCTCTCCAGGAAGTGCTAAAACTTGTGATTTTGATCTTAGCCATTCTGACAGGTGTAAAGAGGGATCTCAGAGTTGTTTTGATCTGCATTTCCCTGATGAATAGGTATGTTGAGCATTTTGATAAGTGTTTCTTGGCCATTCAATATTTCTTTGTTGAGAATTCTCTGTTTCGTTATGTACTTCAGTTTTTATTTGGATTATTTGGTTTGGTGGTGTTTAATTTCTTTAGTTTTTATATGTTTTGGACATTAGCCCTTTGTCAGATGGAGGGTTGGTGAAGATCTTTTCCCAATCTATAAGCTATATTTTCATTCTATTGACAGTGTCCATTGCCTTATTCAAACTTTTCAATTTCATGAGGTCCTATTTATTAATTGTTTATTTTAGATCCTGAGCTGTTAGTCCTCTTGTTCAGGAAGTTATCTCCTATGCCAATAAGCTAAAGGTCCTTCCTCAGAATTTTCAACAGAGCAAACTCTTATGGCCAAGAAGAACTTAAAGAAATGTTCAACACCATTAGTCATTAAGGAAATGCAAATCAAAATGACATTGAGATTCCATCCTATACCCACAAGAATGGCTAAGACAAAAAAAAAAAACTCAAGTAACAGCACATCCTGGCAAGGATGTGGAGAAAGGGGAAGACTCCTCCATTGCTTGTGGGAGTGTAAACTGTACAATCAATTTGGAAATCACCTTAGCAGCTTCTCAGAAAATTGGAAGTAGTTCTACCTTAAGACCCAGATACCACTCCTTGGTATATACCTAAAAGATGTTCCACCATACCGCAAGGACACTTGCTTAGCTATGTATATACACAATGGAATACTAGTCATCTATTTCAAACAAAAACAACATGCAGTTTGAAGGCATATGGAAAGAACTAGAAAAGATCATTCTGAGTGAGGTAGCCCAGACTCAGAATGACACCCATGGTATGCACTTGCTTATAAGTGGATATTAACTATAAAGTAGAGGATAACCATGCTCCAGTCCACAGACCTGAAGAAGTTAAGCAACAAGGAAAAACCAAGAGTGTACAGCTGAATGTCATCCAGGAGAGGAACTAGATTAGGCATCATCGCAGAATGTAGCGAAAGGCCTGGCTAGGGGAAAAATTGGGATGAGACAAGGAGGGATCATTTCTGGGGAGGACCAAGGGAAAGAATACTGGGAGAAATAACTAGCATGAGGGGGCATCTCTGGGATGAATGAAAATCGTACTACAAAGTAACATCCCAGGAATCTATGAGGATGAACCTAGCTAATATTCCTAGCAATGAGGGATATAGAGCCTGAACTGTCCATTTCCTGTAATCAGGTAAGATTTTCTATTCAGGGATTTTGACACTAACCCAGCCACAGTACCTTACACCCACAATTTGTTCCATCTATATGATGTGCAGGTGTAAAATTTGGAGTAGAAAATGAGGGAATGGCTATCCAATTACTGGTCCAACTTCAGATCCAGGCCATGAGAGGGAGCCCAACTATTGATGATATTCTGGTATCCTTTCAGACAGGAGCCTAGTATAACTGTCATCAGAGAGGCTTCATCCACCAGCTGATGGAAAGTGATGAAGAGACTCACAGACAAATCTTAAGTGGAGCTTGGGGAATCCTGTGGAAGAGTAGGAGGAAAGATTAAAGGAGCCAGAAAGGTCAAGGACAGCACAAGAAAGCTTACAGAATCAACAAAACTTTGCCCATAGGGACTGAACTGCTAACCAGAGACAATGCAAGGGAAGGACCTAGGCCCTCTACACATTGTAACATTTGTACAAGTGGTTCTTCATGTGAGAATCTTAACAGCAGGCACAGGGGCTTTCTCTGACCTTGTTGCCTGCCATTTGACACCTTTCCCCTAACTGGGCTGCCCTTATCTAGCCTCAATAGGAGAAAATGTACCTAGTCCTATTCCAACTTGATATGCTAAGGCTGGTTAATATCCATGTCGGCCATCTCCTTTTCTGAGGAGAAGGGGGTGGTGCGCATGGGAGGTAGTGAGGTGCAAGGGAGGGAATGAAAGGAGAGGAGGGAGGGGAAACTAAAATCTGGGTGTAAAGTAAATAAATAATTAATTAAAAGAGAATGGGCTATATGCAAGCCTGATGGTGTAAATTTAAATTAATGATTAATGTGGGTGTGCCCAGGACTTTGTGGCTGTTCCTACCCATTTGCTACAAACATGCTGAAACAGCCATGAGGAGCAAGACGGTAGGTAAGCATCACTCCTCCATGGTCTGTGCTTCAGCTCCTGGCCCGCTTCTGGTTTCTTCCCTTCTAAAGTTCCTGCCATGCCTTTCTTTGTTCATTAAGTGTAATTTGAAAATGTAAACTAACTATATCTATTGATTCCTCCCCATGTTGCTTTTTGTCATGGTGTTCTCTCCCAAATACAACACTAACAAAGACAACCATCTAGGCTCTGTTGGTTACTTTTACAGGCTAACTATCAATGGCAGCATGACTACTGGAAATCCTTTGTAATAATGTTGGTTGCTTAGTCTTTCTTATATTCCTGTTCTGGTAAAAAACACAGGCTCCAATATCCAATGCTCTCTTGTAGGTTTTTTTCAGGTGCTCAACACTATGCTAACTTTGTTAATTTTGTATAACATGCAATTGTATAACACATGAATAGTACCTTGGATCATTCAAAGGTCAACTAAACAGAATTCAGGAGACAATTTCCAAACTGTTATTGGCCATAAGCCTATTCAGACTGGATCAAATTCATGGAGTAGATAGAGGCATCAGCCTTGATGTTTTCTGAAATGTCCTTGAGGCATTTTTTAGATGTACTTGATAACTAGTGTCTATGCTAATGTTTTTAGTAAATGAGAAACTTAAAATTGTACATTGTCCATTAAGAGCAAGGATTAATATTTTAACAATATTGACTGTAACTAAATTGATCTATAGACTTAATGTAAGTAAAATGAAATCCCAAGGGTAGAGTTTGTGCAAATTGACAAGATGATTCTAATAGGTATGGAAATACGGAAGACACAAACAGAAATCCATTAATAAGAAAAATATATTTTACCAACGTTTACCATATAAAACTAAAACAATCACTATCTTATGTTATATTAGAAACAAATAAACTAATTTGAGTCTTCATTAAATTTTAATATGTTTCCGGAAATTCCTAAAAGTGCTTGCTATCCAGTTCATAATTATAATCACAATCTCTGAAATAGAGATGTTAATATCTAAGGTATGCACACATAACCTACAGTCTTCATAACTATCTGCAAATTACTTCTCTGGGAGCTGAAATTCTATGTTTTTGTCTACATAATCAAAAAGTGTGTTTTTTTTTTTGGTTCAAAGTTTTTATATTTAAGGTTTTAATTATTTATTGCTAATCAAACTCTATTAGAGAGCTGAATTTTTAGAAAAAAGGTGAGCAAAAATAAGAGAAGGATGTTATATATTTTTGTGCCCCACATTTCTTCTAATTAGTGAGCCTCCATTCTCCATTCATATACACTTAGTACTTACAATCTAGAATTTATGTTGAGTTCCTTCTTTGTGTCCCATACTCTTTGGGTTTGAACTGCTGTAAGGACATGAACTTATCATTGCAGTATCATATAAAATGAAACATCTCAAGTGACAGAACATGCTAGCAAGGATGTGGAGAAAGGATGTGCTGATGGGAGTGCAAAATCATACAACCACTTTGGGAATCAATCTATCACTTTCTAAAGAAATTGGGAATAATTCTACCTCAAGACCCAGTCATACCACTCCTGGGCGTACGCCTGAAAGATGCTCTATAATACAATAAGGACATTTGCTCAACTATGTTCATAGCAGCTTTATTTGTAATACCCAGAATCTGGAAATGAGCTAGATGTCCCTCAATTGAAAAATGGATAAAGGAACTGTGGTACATTTGCACAATGGAATACTACTTAGCTATTAAAAACAAGGAATTCTTGAAGTTTGCTGGCAAATCGATGTAACTAGAAAAGATCATCCTGAGTGAGGTAACCCAGACCCAGAAAGACATGAATGGTTCATGCTCACTCATAAGCAATATTAGCCACATAATTCAGGATAACTACACTACAATACAGAGACTGATGCACAAACCAAGGACCATGTGTGATATGGACCTAGATCCTCTGCTCAGATATAGTAGCACAGGCTCCTTTTGGATCTCATGGTACGAGGAGTAGGGACTGCTTTTGACATGGACTCTGACCCCACCCCAACTTTGATTAAGTCCCCATGGCACGGCAGCCTTGCAAAAACCACAGAGGAAGAGGATACAGGTAGTACAGATGAGACTTGAGAGGCAGAGGTCAGATGTTAATGGAGGAAGGCTCCCCATCTGAGGACTAGGGGAGGGAGTAAGAGGGCATGAGAGAGAGAGTGAGAGGGCATGAGGGAGGTAGGGGTGACTTGGAAGAGATGAGGGAGAGGGATACAATCTGGGACGTAAAGAATTCAAACTGCATAATAAGTCGGTAACTTACAGTGCTAATGACACTACATGAGAATAGCTCTGAGAGTGGCTGAGACATAAATGTCAAGGCATAGACAATGTTTCTTTTGGCTACTGAATCTCTGTGAATTATTATTAGATGCAATTCTTCATATGGCATGAATGAAGATTTACAAATGTCTTTCTTTTGCTCATAAAAAGAGAAGAGACCCAGCCATAAATGTTCTGTATATCCCATACACCTTATACATTTATTATTTTAGGGCTGATTAATGTTTGTGAGAAAATATATGTTTTCAGAACAGAAGAACTGGAAATTGATGCTGGATCAGACCTGAAAGGATTCAATCTTCTCAGCATGCTGGATAATGACATTCTGCATACTTCATTCTCCAGCACCATGTGCCTGGAATTTCTCAACATTTAGAAAATTTAATTTTTATTAATTTATTCTTGTTACATCTCAATGTTTATCCCATCCCTTGTATCCTCCCATTCCCCCCCCCCCCATTTTCCCATTATTCCCCTCCTCTATGACTGTTCCTGAGGGGGATTACCTCCCCCTGTATATTCTCATAGGGTATCAAGTCTCTTCTTGGCTACCTGCTGTCCTTCCTCTGAGTGCCACCAGGTCTCCCCCTCCAGGGGACATGGTCAAATGTGAGGCACCAGAGTATGTGAGAAAGTCGTATCACACTCTGCACTCAACTGTAGAGAATATTCTGACCATTGGCTAGATCTGGGAAGGGGTTTAAAGTTTACCTCCTGTATTGTCCTTGGCTGGTGCCTTAGTTTGAGCGGGACCCCTGGGCCCAAATCTGCCTATCATAATGTTCTACTTGTAGGTTTCTGGGACCCTCTGGATCCTTCTACTTTCCTATTCTCCCATGCTTCTCTCATTTAGAGTCCCAATAGGATGTCCTCCCCTCTGTCCCAGTTTCCTGGTAAGTGAAGGCTTTCATGTACTCCTGGCTTTTTAAAAACCATTTCCCCCAATTTTATTTGTGCCCTTACAAAGCTATTACTCATCACAAATCAGCCAGAGGAAACCGTAAGAGAATGAAACCCCATTTCTTTTAGGAGGGGTTGGGTAGGTTTTTGGTTGTTTTCTTGGGCAATAGATGTTTATTTTCAGTGGGAGTGGTTATAAGTTATTATAGGTCGTGTTTAGAGAGAAAACAAGGTTGGACACATGGATGTCTCTCTTTTCCTTGATCTTTAATTCTTAGATTTTGAGTTAGGAGTTGAAAAGAAAGCAGGTGGAATATAGATATGATGTTCTACCATAATGATGAAAGGACAAAAAGGAGATTAGTGAATCTCCTCCTCAACTTAATGCCTTAATTATTACTCACAAAGTTATTTTTAATTCACTGGTATGGAATCTTGAATATTGATGTAAAATAAGCTTAATTTTAGATACACTGGTATAGAATTCAAACTTAAGATTATTCTTCACACACATTATATATACTTTTACTCTAATATGAGGCATTGTACCCAAACAACTCAATTATAATACATGGTTTACTTCCAATATCTTGGAAGAGATATTGCAGACTGTTTTGGATAAGTAAGTTATACAAGTTAATTGTTAGTTGAGCAAATCATAGTCATATCAATTAGTAGTCTATTTTATCACAAGATTATAATCTTAGGTGTAATAGATAGATATGATTCTGAAGAAAGTTAGGGTAAAATAGTTAGATAAGGCTTCAAAAACCTCAGAGACCTATGGAATATGGCATTTAAAGATGTTTTTATTATTTTAAAGATTCATTGACAAGAAGACAGGTTAACTCCTTGCAATACCCAGCCTACTTCAAAGAGGATGATGAGCATCAAAGAACCTCCTTATGGAGATGGCTTCAAATCTGTCAAACAAGCCACTGGGGAAAATATTCTCATTTTGGCCACAGAATAAATTCTGCCTAAAAATGGGCAAGCTTGGATGTAGGCAGAGTTGATGGCCAAATTATGACAAAACAGGATAAGAAAATCCTCAATAGTTTTTGCCTCACAAATATGTCTGCCAGATATATTGGGCCAAAAGGCCGAAGCTGATACTCCAACATTATAGAGAGTTTTGTAACTGTTCAGACAGCAAACTGTCTCTATCATCTTCTCATTTGGAAAGCTGCTAACCTGCACTCCCTGAATACTCAGGTGATTAATTTTATTCCTTCTCAATTCTTTCATAGGGTTGAAGAGCAGATAGTTTAGTTTTACTATTAAGCTTAGTTTTTTAGGGGTTAAGGTGTTTTTAGGTCTAGATAGATGGTTTAGGCTGATAATGATGAGATATGATAGATATGATTTACATTCAGAATTTTAGATGCACCAAGATAGAAAGGCTACCAAATACAAATAGCCAAAGCCCTAGAATATAATACTTATATAATACCTGATTGTTTTGTGGTTCTTCTTGCTCATAGTAATTTAGTGTATATATGTGTAATAATATAAATGTTTATGTTAAATAATAAAACATATTTAATAATAAAACTAAGTAAAATAAAGTAAAACAACAATTTTAAACATTCATTTTAATTTAATTTTTACTATCAAAGTAAAAAAAGCTTTTTTTAGTTAAGCTTTAATTGGTTTCTAATTAAAAATGTGTAAGATATTTAATGTGCTGATTGATTCTCCTAATCAGAGGATGAACAGATTTAGTCTATCTCTTTCTGAGTCTTTATATTTTTAATTTTCATCTTCATTGTACTGAACATTTAATATCAGCAGCCTGGAAACACAAGCAGGAATACCTCTCATCGATTATGATTTTGAGGCCAGCCTGGTCTACATAGTAAGTTCCAGACCAGCTGGGGCTTCATGATGAGACTTTGTCTCAAAAAAAAAAAAAAACCCTTTTTCCCTAAAACTTAACAAATACTGAACTCTTCATTTCATGTGTAAGTTTGCTAATCCATAATGTCATATAGATAGACTCAAAACAGTATCTAGTGTATTAAAAATTTTTTGGCATGGTAATACACATTTGGCATTCCTATTTTTAAGTCTTGATTAACACGTTTATTTTTATAGATGGATTATGTTTTTTATTATAATTTTTTATTAATTTATTCTTGGTACATCTGAATGGTTATCCCATCCCTTGTATCCCCCCATTCCTCCCTCCCTCCCATTTTCCCCTTATTCCCCTCCCCTATGACTGTGACTGAAGGGGACTTCCTCCCCCTTTATATGCTCACAGAGTATCAAGATGGATTATGTTTTTATGATTGTCTATTGAATACAATTAGGAGTGATTCAATGAGTGAAAATATAAATTAAACCTACCATAAATACTTATGTTTAACTTCATTTATTGTTAAAATACCAATACATTTATGGGATACATAATATATATGCTAGGATCATATCACAACAAATTGTGATCTCCATTTGTTTGTGTTGGATAAATGCCAATTTTAATCTTGTTATTTATAGGTTTATATGTTTTTGTAAATTATAGTTACAACACCATATTGTATAGAAGTGGAACTCATTCTATGAAATTGTTCATTTTCATCTATTACCTGACCTCTCTTCTATCCTATAGTGATCATTATTCTATTCAAATTCACCGAAGTCAACTTTTGGCCATCCACCTACAAGTATCTGGTTTCTTTTATTTTATATAATAAACAACATAAATTATAAGATTTACCTTTTTTGATGGCTGAGGCATAGTCATAATTTAATATCCACTAGTCTCATAAATGACAAATAAGTTGAGTCAATAACTTGAGTGTAGCAGATAGTCCACGAGAAACATAAAAATGCAGGTGTTTTGTGATATAATGATATCTATCCTTGGGAAATATGCCCATCAGAGGAACACCTATTTCGCATGGTAGATTCGCTCTTTGCTTTTCAACGAAATTCCATACTGTTTTATGTAACAGCTGTACATATTTATATTAGCACCAGTAGTCCATAGTGCTTTCCTTTCCTTTCAACTTTCAGTTCTTTTCAGAATTAGTAGTGTGTGTGTGTGTGTGTGTGTGTGTGTGTGTGTGTGTGTGTGTGTGTGTGTGTGTTAAATGAGTGGTCTGTTCATGTAAGTATGCAGGTGCATGCACAGATGCACATGCGTGTTTTGTCCAAAGCAAGACATCAAATTTCTTTTATTGCTCATCAGCATTTTTATTTTAGATAGAGTTTCTCAGAGAATGAACAGTTCACTGTTGCTCTCTGTAGGCTCTCTGGACAAAGAGCTCTTGGATCTTCTTGTTTCTGTGTTTGACCCCAGTGTTTGTATTTATAGGCCCTATCAGACAAGCTTTGCTTTTTATGTGTTAGTATTCAAACTTGAATCTCCAAGATTACATAACACGTACTATTATCTATTGCTCTAACCTTCCACACCCTATATGTTCTCATTTTTTCTAGAAACTCAACTAGAGAGATGAGATATTCAGTTGTCATTTTTTTTAATAATGTATAGGGTGTTTCTTCATGGTGGAATGGTTCCTTTGCTTGTACAAGAGTCTCTACATTTGCCATGCTAGTTATTTATTTTACTTTTTTGCTTGTTGCTTTTACACTCACACAAAAATTGCTTCCTGTACCAATGTCTTAAGCTCTTTCACAAATTTTATACTATACATTTATTGGTGTTGGTGTTACATTCACTCTTAATAATATAAATAATACAATAAATTTATAATAAATATTAAAATAAATCTATTTTGAGTTTATTTTCCTATTGAGTGAGGTTGAGTTCAATTTTTTATTCTTTATGTGCGAACATCAAGTTTTCTAGCATTATTTGTTGAAGTGACAATTCTTTATCCATGTGTTTTAACTGTTGTTGAAATCTTTTTGTGGGTGTATAGAATTACTTCTGGATATTTTATATTATTCTATCAGTCTGTAGGCCTGGTTATTATGTCAGTGAAGTAATTTTTTTGATTTCTATAGCTTTCTATTAGATGATAGCTGGTAAATGGGGAAAGATATGGGCTTTTTCTTCATTTTGTTGATGTGTTGTATTATGATTATTGACTGACATAATTTGAACTGTTCTTAAATCCGTGGGATAACTCCCATTTGACCATAGTATATACTCTTTTTAAAGAATTGTTGAACTTGGTATCCTACTGCTATTTTACTAACAGTTTTTCCTATTTGTGCTAATTAGAGACATTGAGCATTATTAGCACTTTTTTTTGTCCTTATCTGGCTTTATTTTATTGGTAAATCAGATTATGTAGAATGATTTTGAAAGTGATTCTTTCCTCTCAATTTTGTATAATAGTTTGAAATAGATATTATTTTATGCATTTATCTGATATGTTTCCATCATATATATCAACTCTTGCTTTCATCTAACTTCATCTAATATTCCCCGTCTTGAGTCCTTCCCAAGCTCAGGTCATCATTTCATTGTTATTGATAAACCCTGAATCCAATTAGTGACTCCCATATGTGAATGCAAGTAGGTCCATTTGCTGAGGCATGGGCAACCTAGTAGCATTCACCTACAGCCAAGCACTTAGTTACATGTATCACCTTGACCAGTTAGGATTCTCTGCATTAGCCATGACTTACTTTATAAGAAGCTTCTTTGACTAAAGTTGACATAAACACATATCTATGTGTATAAATATGAGCATTCAGAATTCAGTTTGGTAGCAGTACCATTTAGTGAAACCATAATTACAGGTTTCTTATAGAGGCTATGATCTTCCTAGTAACAAGTCTTTGACTGTATTTACAGTTTCAGGTTTGAAACTCCTCCAATACTTATGGTCTATTTAGGTTTTATGAGTCTTTTTGATTGAACTACAATATGTAATATGTGTCCATTAATTTTTCCATTTCATTTGTTTTCCAATTTGTTAGTGTGTAAATTTTCAAAATAGCCTCTAATATTTTTCATATTTCATTTATATAAGTAGCAAATGACTGTTTTTCAGTTATGATTTTAAATAATTGAATATTCTCTTTTATTCTTGTTTGTCTAAAAAAGACTATTATTCTTTTGAATGGATATAATAATAAACTGCTTTCTAAGTTCCTAGTTTTATATCCATAAATAAATACATCTCTTAAGCCACAACAGAAAAACTTCTTTTTGAAGTAGATGGCTATTAACACAACAACTCAGAGAAAGAATAAAAGAATTATAGGTAGTAGAAATCAGCAGCAGAAGAGTGTTTTCAGGGCATGACATGGATGCTATACATATTGACTTACAAAGAATGTAACTACATGCACCAAGACCTGCAAAAGGTCAAGACAACCAACATTCTGTCATGGATTGGAGATGGAGTCATGAAGATCCAACACGAGGTGAAAAATTATTGGCAACTGATACTGCTGGGAGAGGGAAAGTCAGTTTTACTCAGAGATGCAGGTTCTCAGGAGGTAACCTTGCTCTTGTAGAATATCCTACTATGTGAACTCTGTGGACTTTTTACAAAGAACATGATGCCTGGAGAGAAAAATGTTAGTCAGAGCAAAAAAGAGGAAGGAGAAAATAAATGACAGATAAAATGAAAACATTCTATATGCCTATGTGAAATTCTTAAGCAATTAAAACTTTATTATGAAACATGGACTGTTTTTACATGGATTGTTTGACAACTATGCAAAGCATCTCTATTCAGAAGTGGCTATGTTGAGGAAAGCACACCATAGATGTTTGCCCTTTTATTTATATAAGGTCAGATAAGTTCTTTTTCTCTGGTACAGTAGGTACCTGTGTGTGAATGGCAGCATATTAGATACCATGTATTCTTTTCATGTCTGCTATGATGGTTAATTTTCCTTATGAACTTCAAAAGATTGAGGTGCTCCAAGGAAAGTGTGTAATTAGAGTCACAAATATTTCTATAAAAAATTTCCAAAGAAGTCTGACTAGAATGGAGAATGTACTTAAATATGGAAACATCCCCCAATTGGCTGGAAATCTAGGTGGAATACAAGGTGAACAAAGATCATTACGAAGGAAAATATTTTGTCTTTTTGTTTTGTTCTTCTGAGTGCATCACCAATGTGACTGGACCTCTAAAAAACTAGCCCAAACTAAATAAGTTCTCCCTTCAGAATATTTTTTGTTGTCACAAATTTGAAATGTATAATTAATACATTTCCATTGTTCAAGGATTTGTGGTGATGTAATAGTTTTCAATTTTGTAATGTAAAAACATAATTATTTGGTCATATGTTATGAATCCCTAGTTTTTAAGAAACTTCCAAATTACTTTTCAGATGGCTACATTATTTTTTATTTCTAATTAGCAATGCTCCAAAGGTCTTATTTTTCAACATCCTTACCAAAATATGGTATTGTAAATGTTTTGGTTGAATTTTTGCCACTTTGATTCATAGTGGGGTTTTTTTTTTTTCATTTTTATTTACAGTTAATTCATTACACATGTTGTTGTGATTCATCTCAGATCTTTATGCTGTGGTGTGAATATTGTTGCCTCAAAATTCATAAATGAAATATCAATTCTCAATTTGTAGCATGAAGGGGTGAAGCTTTTGGGAAAATAATTTCTGAGGACTTAGCTTTCATAAACAGATTTAATAAGCCAGGCATGGCGGTACATGCCTTTAATCCTGGATCTCTGGAAGCAGAGGCAGGTATAATTTAGCGTAGCCATGGATATAAAGTGAGATGGTGTCTCAAAAATAATAAAAATGAATAAATACTGGCTTAGTGATCTTACTAATTTATTGAAGAGAACCCCCTTACTCTTGTCACTGTGCTAGATTATAACATTCATCTCTTCTGCCTTATATAAAACATAGAGTTGCCATCTATGAGGACCGTATGAGCATCTAACTAATAATCTTCTGTTATTTTAATTTTAGAGTTCTGGTTTCTTTAACAGTTAGTAATAAAGATCTGTTGATCATAAATGATATAATCAGCCATTTGGGTAATGAATAAAAAAAGATGCATTACTTGCTACTTCTATACTTCCACTTACAAATACTATTTTCAATTTTTATGGTATTTTAAATGTACAGTGTAGAGAGATTGAGAAAACATGTTTTAGACTTAGAAAAAACTCTTTATAAAGAATACTCGAATAAGAGACTGGTGTCCAAACTATAGAACATTCATAAAGACCTTAGGGACTTAGTAAAAAGTGTATTAGTTTATATTACGGATAGATTTTGCTGTGTTTATACTTCAGTCATATAGTGGGTATTCATGTCAATTTGGTATTAGATGGACAAATTATTATTTAAATTTCCTACAGACATTGTCTCTACTTCAGTAACATGACAGAGCTCTCTGATGTCTCTTTTTATAGAGATCACAAAAGAGCTCTTTTGTAATGAGAACTATGGGCTTGAATCACACCACGAAGCTTAATAATGTCAAGAACTCATAAGAGTCAACTGAATAAGACATCTGTAGAATTAGTAAAATATAAAACAAAACAAAACAAGAAACAAAAAACAAAAAAAAAAAAAAACGATGACTTTGGAAATAAAATATATTCAGTTTCTAGGGCATCATAGGAGCCACTTTATGTGAATAAGAACATTTAAAAATAATTACATGTGCCAACATGATGGGACATTTCATCCAAGAGTCATGCATGCCATACCATGCATGAGATAAGAGAACTGAATTTCTGCATCCCAAACTTTACTGTCACTACAGAAAAATAACTACTACTGCTATTCAAAAATGCTTTGAGCAAAAGCTCCAACGTTCCAAATGATCCTGCAAATGCCATTTCTATATGGTTTTTAAGTTGTTTAGTTCTGAATCAGCAGTCTAAAAGTGTGTTTAAACACTGCAGGTAACCATTTCCCATGGAACAAATAGGAAAGAAATCAGGTTATGGTGAGGGCACCCAGCAGGACACTTCTACTATCTACTCAGTGTCAATATAAACTGATTTCCTTAAGAAAGACACAGAAAAGAGAACAGATTGCATGAAACATGTTCTGCATGCAAGAAAGAATAAAAAAGATAGGCTATGGGATACTTGGAGATAATTATGTAGAAGGATAAAAAGCAGAACCAACAGAGCTATAGAATAAAAAAACTGAGGCAGGTGGAAGTTACACAAACTAGGCTGTCATTTTTGCTTGCAGCAGCACAAAACAAATGACACATGAAGGTACTGGCTTAGTCTCTTAATTTTATGCAAAATAATTGCTAGCTCATAAGCTTCTGATGGTTACTTTATCATGGTCCATGTTACTCAAATTGCTGTTTGCTAAGCATAAGGTTTGAGCTAAATAAATAGAAAATGCACCACATAGCAAAGAAAGAGTAAACCTAAAAAAGCATCATTCCCAGCATAGAGCTAGAAGTATTATGAAGAGCTTAGGAAAGTGAGATATATTTGTGCTTACAAACTTAATTAGCTTCATGCTACTAAAGCTGAGCACTAGACATAAGGCAACATTATCACAAACAGTAAAGTCTTCTAGCACAATATTTATAGGAAAAAGCAGTTTAGTGAATAAAAATCAGGCATTCTTCTACATTAGGGTAAAATAATTATATTACTAGTGTAAGTAATTTTAAATATTAAACATTTTATTTTGTAGTAATATTAATCTTTTATACAGTGAAATCAGATTTATTGGTTGATTTTAATGGTAAATAAGTATATTGTGCTGAAAAACTAGGGCTTAAACTTTTAAAAAATTAAGGTAGAATTTTCAAACTGACTATTAAATTCCATTTAAATGGAAATTGGAAATTTTGTTTTGTTTTGTTTTTATGTGAATATCTAATTTATACCATTTATATTTTAAGTACTAAATATTTTGATGATAAAAGAACATTATATAAAAAACTAACACATAAGAATACGGTAAAACAGAAAGAGGAAAAGACACTAAATAAGGTAAAAGGAAAAGAGACATTTGTTGGCACACTTGGGATACCCTTAATACATTAAACTGGAACCTATGATATATACACAAAGGAACTGTAGGGCAAAAAGAAAAACTTATAAATAAAATGAAAAATAATAAGATATCATTTTTAAAACAGAAAAGGCCATGCTGTAGTATTATGAGACAAAGAATCTCCAAAGATACCACTGACTTTGTTTTCTATTAAACATCTACTGCAGGGCATTCAGCCTGCCCTTAAGAGTAGTTTGTTCTTCTACTAAAACTGTCTTTGAGGAAACTAATTTTTCATTTAAAAGTGGTTATCAATTGGACACAGCTTCTGGATTAAAGATAGGGACGTGTGTCCTCTTCTTTTAGTTCTAGGAACCTCAACTTGGGCAGAACCCTGTAGTCCTTGTGTTTTCTGTCCAAGTCTCTGTGAATTCATATATGTGTTGATCCGGTTGATTTAGAAGGCCTTGTTTCTTTGTTGTCTTCAGCAAAGAGGCCTTGGCCCAAGTTAGTGGAGAGCAACCTTTATAGTCTTAGAAACAGCATGAGTTGTTTGGGGTGTCCCATGGGAACACTATATCCCATAATTAAACTAAATGGAGTTCAATCTTGGTGCTATAAGCTCCATTTGGTGACAAGACATATCCAGGTGGAGCTGTCTCCCCCATTTTTGTTGTTTTCAAGTGTATCTCCTTCATATATTTTAGGAAGCTTCTACTGCATCAGGTTCTCATACTTATCCTCAAATGACCCTTAGGGTTATCTGTCTCTCTTTGTATTCCCTTCCTCAACTCCTTCATCCTTCCTTGACACTTGACCTCCCAGTTCCAAACAATGCCCCATATATCCATAAATATGTATTCTATTTCCTTCATCTAGAGAGAGCTCTCTGTGTATCTCCCCTTCACCCAACCTAGCCTATTTCTCTATAATTACCCTCTGTGGTCCTACAGATTGTAGATTGGTTGTCATTGACTTGAGAACTAGGCTCCCAAGGTGTATTGTCTTTACTAAAGCAGGTCTCCAGTTCCAGTGGTGCTCTGCTCTAGCAATCAGACCTCAGATCCATCCCACTTCCCCAAGGCCAGCCTCTAGATCACTGGGATCAACATTCCAACATCAATCCACGGCTCTACTGGTTTCCCTAACAAGACCACTTGCACAATACAAACATACAGAGCATGAATCCAAGGTGGTAAAGACCAGAAAAATCTGAGTGCCAGGAGCACAGAGCCTACTTGGCCACAAAATGACTGCATGGCTAAATCTGATTCAGTAAAGCCACGGCATGTTTGCTGCCTTGCTGAATTCTTATTTCTAAATCCTACTCTTGATCTACCCATCCCACCTAGGACACAGTCAGCAGAGCAATGAGCTACAGACAGCAGGGAGGTAAGTTGTATGCAGAACCAACCCCCATTGTTCACCATCCAGAGGATTCTGTTGGGCACCCTACAACAACATTCAGCTTAGTATCCATTCCCTGCTGACTCCAGACCTGCCTGTCACACCTGGGCAAGGCCAGCAGAGGTGAGTAGTACTCAGGCTCTGACACACATCTGCCAACCCAAGGAGGCCTGTGTTTGCCCAAGCAACATTCAGCTTAGAGCCATCGCTCACCTGCCTTCTAACTGCCTGGACAGCAAAGACTACCAGGCAAGTTATCACTAGAGACCACCAGATGGCTAGAGGTCAGCATAAACACACAATCAGCAAAATCTAGGGGCCTATGTCACCACTGAATACCAGTTATTCTACCACAGCAAGCCCTAGAGATACTAACAAATCTGAAGCACAAGTAAATGATCTTAAATCTGAGGTTATGAAAATAATAGGGTCCTTAAAGACGGAAAATAAATCCCACAAAGGAAAGTGGGAAAATACATTTAGACAGAGGAAAGAATTGATAAATCATTTAAAGTTTACAGGAAAATACAATGAAATGAGAGAAACAAATGAATAAAATCATTTAAGACCTAAAAATGGGATTAGGAATAATAAATAAAACACAATCTGAGGCAATCCTGGAGATGAAAAAAACTAGAGAAGAGAACAGGACCTGCAGACACAGTAATCACCAACAGAATACAAAAGATAAAATAAATAATCTGCATTGTAAATGAAGCAGTTGAAATAATTGATAGATCAGTCAAAGAAAATGCTAAAACTAAAAAGTCCCTGACACAAAACATCCAAGAAGGGTGATACACTATGAAAGGACAAACTCTAAGAATGATAGGAATAAAAGAATGAGAAGACTCCCAGATCCAAGGCCCAGAATATATTTTCAACGAATTCATAGAATAAAACTATTCCAATCTAAAGAAAGAGATGCCTATAAACATATAAGAAAAAGATAGATAAATAGATAGATTGATAATCCAAATAAAAAAATCAAAAAGCTAAATATACAGAATAAAGAAAGAATATTAGAACATGCAAGGGAAAAAGGCCAAGTCACATATAAAGTCAACCTATCAAAACTACACCTGACTTCCTAAGAGAGACTATGGAAGCCAGAAGGGCATCAGCAGAGGTTATGCAGACCCTAAGAGACCACAGATGTCAATCAAGGTTACTATACAGAGCAAAATTTTCAATCACCATAGATGGAGAAAACAAGATATTCCATGAAAAAAAAACAAATTTAAACAGTATCTAGCCAGAAATCTAGCAATACAGAAGATACCAGAAGGAAAAGTCCATCCCAAGGAAGCTAATTATACACAGGAAGTAAATAACCCCAGATCTTCAAAACCAAAAGGAAGGACACACACTCTCTCTCTGCAATGGCCTAAGACCCCAAATAAAAAGACACAGGCTGATAGAATGGATGTTAAAACAGGACTAATCTTTCTGCTGCATACAAGAAGCATACCTCAGCAATAAACATAGAAATTACTTTAGAGGTAATGGCAGGAAAAAAGGGTATTCTAAGAAAAAGGTTGGACTCAAGGGTGTCTCTCTTTTCCATTATCTTTCTTTCTTAGGCATGGAGATAGGGGGTGAAAAGAGAGAAGGGGAAAACATAGAAATATATAGGAATGATAGGACAAAAAGTAGATTATTGAATCTACTCAACTTAAGGCATTAATTGTTACTTACAAATAAGATTATTTTTAATTCATGGTATAAAATTTTGTATTTTGAGGAAATATAAGTTTAATTTTGATACATTGGTATAGAACTCAAAATTAAGATTATTCATCATATACTATATATATTTCTACTCTAGTGTGAGATATTGTACCCAGACAATTCAATTATAATACAAGGTTTACTTCCAATACTTTGAAAGAGCTACTGCAGGATGTTTAGGATAAGTAAGTTATACAAGTTAATTGCTAGTTGATCAACTCATGGTTATGTCAGTTACTAGTTTATTTTTATCACAAGAATATGCATCTTAGGTTTAACAAATAGATATGATTCCATAGATATATAAGGCAAAATAGTTAGATAAGGTCTTCAAAAACCTCAGGAGTATACATAATATGGCTTTTAAACCCATAGCCAATGCCGGGCGTGGTGGCGCACACCTTTAATCCCAGCACTCGGGAGGCAGAGGCAGGCGGATCGCTGTGAGTTCGAGGCCAGCCTGGTCTATAAAATGAGTCCAGGATGGCCAAGGCTACACAGAGAAACCCTGTCTCGAAAAACCAAAACAAACAAACAAACAAACAAACAAACAAAAACCCTTAGCCAGACTAAATAAAAGGCAGAAGGAGAGTATACAAATTAAGAAAATCAAAAGTGAAAAGGGGGACATAACAATAGACACTGCAGAAATCCAAATAATCGTTAGGTATAATTTCAAAAGTCTGTATTCCACAAAATTAGAAAATGTAAAATAAATAGACAATTATTTTCTTGATAGATTTCACTTAACAAAGTTAAATCAAAATCAAGTAAACAGTTTAAACAGTCCGGTAATGCCTAAGGAAATGGAAGCATCCATCAAAAGTCTCCCAACCAATAAAAGCCCAGAGCTAGATCATTTTGACTCAGAATTCTATCAGACATCCAAAGAAGAGCTAATACCACTATTCTTCAAATATTCCACAAAACAGAAACAGAAGGAACATTCTCAAACTCATTCTATGAAACTACAGTCACCTTAATATCTAAACTACACAAAGACACAAAAAAGAAAGAGACTTTTAGACTAATTTCGCTCATGAACATTGGCACAAAAATACTCAATGAAATACTTGCCAACTGAGTCCAAGAACACATCAAATATATGATCTACCATGATTAAATAGTTTTCATTCCAGTGATGCAGGGATGATTGAACATATAAAAACCCATAAGTGTAATCCGCCATTTAAACAAGCTGAAAAAAATCACATGGTCATCTCATTAGATGCAGAAAAGTTCTTTAACAAAATTCCACACCTCTTCGTGATAAAATTCTTGGAAATATCAGGGATACAAGGACAGTACCTAAACATAATAAAGGGTATGTAGAGCAATCTGATAACTAACATCAAATTAAATGGAGAGAGACTCAAAACAATTTCCCTATATTTGGGGACAAGACAAGGTTTTGCACACTCTCTGTATCTCTTCAATGCAGTACTTATAGTTCTAGCTAAAGGAATAAGAAAACTAAAGGAGATCAAGTTGATACAAATGGGAAATGAAGTATTCAAAGTATTGGTATTGACAGATGATGTGAAGGTGAAGGCTAGCCACTTTTCTTAAGGTGTTTATCAACTGTAGGACTTCTCTGATGGAATTTTGGGGGTCACTAATGTATACTGTCACATCAACACGAAAGCCTTCACTTACCAGGAAACTGGGACAGAGGGGAAGGCATCTTATTGGGACTCTAAATGAGAGACGCATGGGAGAATAGCAAAATAAAAGGATACAGAGGGTCCTAGAAATCTACAAGTAGAACAATATGATAGGCAGATTTGGGCCCAGGGGTCCCGCTCAAACTAAGGCACCAGCCAAGGACAATACAGGAGGTAAACTTTAAACCCCTTCCCAGATCTAGCCAATGGTCAGAATATTCTCCACAGTTGAGTGGAGAGTGTGATACGACTTTCTCACGTACTCTGGTGCCTCACATTTGACCATGTCCCCTGGAGGGGGAGACCTGGTGGCACTCAGAGGAAGGACAGCAAGTAGCCAAGAAGAGACTTGATACCCTATGAGAATATACAGGGGGACGTAATCCCCCTCAGGAACAGTCATAGGGGAGGGGAATAATGGGAAAATGGGGGGGGAATGGGAGGATACAAGGGATGGGATAAACATTGAGATGTAACAAGAATAAATTAATAATAATAATAAAAAAGAAAAGTGGCTAGGTACAAGATTAATTTTTAAAAAATCTGTAACCGTCCTGTACAACAAAAGACAAATGGGCTGAGAAAGTAATTACTTAAACTACCAACTTCACAATGGCCACAAATAATATACAGTATCTTGGTATAAATCTAACCGAGAAAGTCAAAGACACATATAATAAGAATTTCAAGTCTCTAAAGAAAGGAATTGCAAAAAAGAAAGAAAAGAATTGCAGAAGATATCAGAAGATGGAAAGATGCCCCATGCTAATGGGTTGGTAGGATTAACATAGCAAAAATGGCCATCTTTCCTAAAGCAATCTACAGACTTAATGCAGTCCCCACCAAAAATACCAACACAATTCTTTACAGACCTTGAAAGTACAGAACAAACCTAAGAATAGCTAAAACAATCCTATACAATAAGATTCTGGAGGTCTCTCCATCACTGACTTCAAGCTATACTACAGAGCAATAGTAAAAGCTGCATGGTCCTGGCATACAAACAGAAATAGACTGGTTGATCGATGGATTCGAATTAAAGACCCAGAAATAAACCCACATATATACGGACACTTGATTTTTGACAAAGGCGCTAAAACCATACAATACAAAAACAAATGGCGTTGGTCTAACAGGATGGCTACATGTAGAAAAAGCAAATAGATCCATATTTATCTCCTCAAAAACTAAAGTCCAAGTGGATCAAAGACCTCATTAGATGCACTAAATCTAATAGAAGAGAAAGTGGGGCAGAAACATGAACGTTTTGGCACAAGAGACAACTTTCTGAACAGAACACCAACAGGTCAGACTCTAAGATCAACAATTAATAAATTAGACTTCTTACAACTGAAAATGTTCTGAAATGCCAATGACACTGTTAATAGAACCAAACAACAGTCTACAGATAGTGAAAAGATCTTCACCAATCTTAATATACAAAATATATAAAGAGCCCAAAACAAAAAACACCAACAAATAAAATAACCCAATTAAAAATGAGGCACAGATATAAACAGAGAATTCTCAACAAAGGAATCACAAATGGCCTAAAAATATTTAAATAAATGCTCAAGGTCCTTATTCATTGGGGAAATGAAAATCAAATGACTCTCAAATTTTATATTATACCCATCAGAATGTCTAATATCCATACTGGTGAGGATGTGGGGAATGGGAAACACGCCTCCATTACATATTGGAGTTGAAACTTGTACATCCAATTTGGAAATCAATCTGGTGCTTTCTCAGAAAATTGAGAATAGCTTTACCTCAAGACCCCCTCCTCAGTATATACCCAAAAGATGTTCAACCATACAACAAGAACATTTGTTCAACTATGTTCATAGCAGCCTTATTTATAATAGACAGAATCTGGAAGCAACCTAGATGTCCCTCAACTGAAAAACGGATAAAAAAAAACAAAAACAAAAAACAAAAACAAAACTGTGGTACACTTATTCAATGGAATACTACTTAGCTCTTAAAAACAAAGAAATCATGAGTCTAGAAGGCATATAAATGTACCTAGAAAATATCATCCTGAATGATCTACCCAAGACCCAGAAAGACACACATTGTATTACTTATTTATAAGTGTATTTTAGCCATATAGTACAGGAGAAATATACTCTAGTGCATAGACCCAAAGTAGTTAAGTAACATAGAGGGTCCAAGGGAGAATGCTTAAATCTCACTCAGAATTGGAATTAAAATAGACAAAGGTAGTGGTTGAAGATAAGGAACAAATTAGGAGATGAAACAGTGAAAAATGAGGGTGGGGATTAGACTTGGGGAAAGTGGGTGTGAGAGGACCAAAGTCCTGCAGAGAAAAGAGAAATTGTGTGCAGGGGCATCTCTGTGACAAGCTAAAGCCCAAAGTCAAGGTAGGCTTCCAGGGTGATATGAGAGAGACTCTAGCAGAGACTCCTAGTAGCAGGAGCCATTAGAGACTGAAGAGGACACCTTCTAACTAGACAAGTCTCCTAATAGTAGGAAGGGAACACCAACTCACCTACAAAAACTTCCACTCAAAATTCATCCTGCCTATGTGCAGAGATAAAGGTAGAGAAGACTTAGAGGAGATTGAGGGAATGTCCAACCAATGGCTGGCTGATTCCAAGACACACTCCATGGGAGAGAACCAGCGCCTGACATTTTAAGGATACTCTGCCATGCTTGCAGACAGGAGTCAATCAGAGTTGCACTCTCAGATGCTCCTCCCAGCAGCACCTCAAAAAAGACACTGAGATTCACAGCCAAACATTTGACAATGTGTAGGGAGTCTTTGGGGAAAGTGGGGAAAGGGAAGAAAGAACCTGGAGATGACAGGAGCTTCATAAGACAACCAACAGAACCTATCAAAAGATAGAAGATCTTACATTCTAATGTACACATAGAAGTAATATTGTGAAAATGGCTATCCTACTAAAAGCAATGTATAGATTCATGGCAATCCCTATCATAATTCCAACAGAATTCTTCACAAATATTGAAAGGACAATATTCAACTTCATATGTATGTCTTAATGTTTTTATCATATAAGTTTTCCATTCATCGGTTAGAATTATCTCAAGATATTTCATGTTTTTGACACTACCGTGAGCAGTGTTTTTCCTCTGGTTCATTTCTTAGTCCATTTGTCATTTGCATATGAAAAGGCTACTGTTTTGTGAGGTAATTTTATAATCAAGTTACTTTGCTGAAAGTATTTATCAGCTGTAGAAGTTTCATGGTGGAATGTTAGGGTAAATTATGCATATTATTATAATATCATTTGCAAACAGAAATGACTTGGCTTTTTTATGATGTGCATTTATCTAATCCTTTCCAGTTTCCTTATTGCTCTACCTATGACTTCATGTCATATTGAATAGGTATGGAACATGAGGTAAGCCTGCTTTGATCCTGATTTTATGGTTCTTATACCTTGATAAGCATCTTCTTTAAGTTAGGGGTTTTTTTTCTATTATTTTGTTGAAAATACTTTCTTTACCTTTGACCTGGGTTTCTTCTCCTTCTTCTATTTCTATTATCCTTAAGATTTTGTCTTTCCATAGTATCTCAGAGCTTCTATATATGTTGTGCCAGGATAATTTTAAATTTAAAATGTTTGAAAGAGATATATATTTTTCCTATCTGGTCTTCAATGCTTGAGATTCTGTCTCCCATTTTTGTTTGCTTGTTTTTTTAATTCTGTTGTTGTGGGTGGTCTCTGATATTTCTCTTTGAGTTCCTAAAATTTTCACATGCAAATTTTCCGATATTAAATTTTTCTTTATTGATTCTCTTTTTACTTTCAAGTCTTGAACTATTTTATTCATTTTCTTCCACTCTTTGTGTTTTTAAATTACTGTGATAGAGTTATGGGCTCTAATTGAGACATACTATTGTGATTGTTGTTGACTATTCAGTCAGGGTCTTCTTATTCCCCTGGCAATGGAGACAGAGAGTCTGCTCCAAATCAAGGCATGGGAGTTATGATGGATTTGGGAGAAAGTAGGGAGAGTAAAAATCTGAAGCTTGCCTATCCCCTTTGGAAATGGGGGCAGAGTAAAGGAAGCTGCACAGACATATGAGTGACACTGGGGAATTAGATTTTGAGGAAAGAAAAGAAAAGTGAAAGATCAGCAAATAACCTACCTGCTTTTCTGGTTGTAGTTACCTGGGAGTTTCCAGATAATGCTTGCTGGAGTTGGAGTCTGAGATGAAGCAATAAGGGGGAGGGAACATAAATTTAGGGATTAAAATCTGTGTCATCCGCTGGAGATGGTGCTTGGAGTAATTTTAAATTAACACACAATTCTAAGAACTGTCATAGAGATTGATTCTGCCCTTTCCAAATGTACCAACTTGAAAAACTAAAGCTAATTATTTGAATAAAAATACAAACATTTCAAAGGAAAGGTCCATGACCAAAATCTTACATTGTTCCTTTTTACACAGATTTATTAAAATTGCCACCATCCTTTGTCATTGACCAATGGCAATCACTTACCTACATTTATATGATTTTTCTCATTCTCAGACTCATATAAGTGAAATTATATGATATGCAACCTGTTGAGATTAGCTATTATTTTTGTAAGTATTCTTCCTTGGAAATTTATCCAAGTTGTGGTGTATATTAATAATTTATTCCATTTTGTTGTTGAGTTCATTATACAACGGCTTTTCTAAACTCTATACATTGAAGGATATTTGGATCATTTGAATTGTTCTTATTTTCTGATCATTGTTAATAATGTTTATATGAACATTCATGTATACATTTTTGTAAGCACTAATTTTCATGTATTTGATTAAATATCTTTGAGTAAATTATCTGGTATTTTGATATAATGTATACTTTGTTTTACCAACTTGTCACTCTTATTTCCACTCTGACTATACATTTAAATGCTCACAATCAATGTAAGAGACATGTTATTTTATTATACTTGTAACTGACTTAGATATTTTTATCTGTAGTATCTTGATTTGTTACTGATAACTAATTTTTCATTTATATTTTTCTAAACAGTGATAAAATTCAATATCTTGTATTACATTTCTCAACACATATCAGTTTCATATATTATGGAGAATCAGTACATATATATTCATGGTATTATGTTCATAGATGAAAGCTAAAAAGCCTTTTGCTCTTTATTTCTCCCCATATGCTTCCAAGTACCTAATATCCTTTTCTACTTCTGGGACCATTATTTCTGTTTTTATATATGAAAGAGAACATATGATGCATGTCACTTAAAATAATATGCTCTAGTTTCATCCACTTTGCATAAAAAACACAAATTCCATTTTCTACATAGCTGAATATCATATTAAATTGAATTATATTTTAATGTTTATTTTTTATTTTTTGGTAGAAAGTTGTTTTTATTTTCTAACTTGGTTGTTTGACTGATATTTGCCATGAAGCTGTTAGAGATCCTCCTATATTTAAAATACTAGTAGGTATATACTCAAAATTATTTATCAAAATTTTTTCTCATTCTGAAGCTTGTCTTTTCACAATTTTAATATATCTTTTATAAAACAATTAAAATAACAAAACAAAATTTATAAGGTTAAGGATACAATTTTTCCCCTTATAAATCACTGTTGGCATGGTACCCATTGAACAATTCAGGTTAATGTTTGTATAAGATGTGAAATTTTGGAGACAATTTAAAAATAATGAGTGACTATTGTTTAGTTTTTGTTGATTTTTGTTGTCATTTTCTTTGTATATGAATGGTGCATTTCTCTAAGGGCTGGTTAGATTTTTTTTCTCAACTTGACACAAACTGGAATTATTTGAGAAGGGGGAATCTCTATTTAGAAATTGATCATACAAGAATAGACTGTGGGCAAAACCATAATGAATTTTCCGAGCTAATGTTTAGTGTGGGAGAACCCAACTCACTCTGGTAGGTGTCACCACAGGAAAGTGCTTTCAAACTGTATAAGAAAGTAAAGTGAGAAAAACATTTATGGTGCTTTGAAAATTAGATAACCCTACATTTTAAAGCAGTTACAGTAAGTTTTGACATTTTCCTATGGTTAATATTCCTATTAATAAGTTCAGGGTATGTTTCAATTTATTTTAATTTTCATTCAT
The DNA here is from genome assembly GCF_903995435.1 of Acomys russatus. Lineage (NCBI taxonomy): Eukaryota > Metazoa > Chordata > Mammalia > Rodentia > Muridae > Acomys > Acomys russatus. The sequence continues at coordinate 75,156,741 of NC_067169.1, read as the reverse complement.
TTTTTACTTTTTTCATTAATATCTTGTAATTATCAATATGTTGATTTAGAACTTACTTAGTTTAGCACCTATTTAAATAAGTCAATTTCTATGAAGTAATTACAAATACATAAAATCTTTTAAATTTTCTTTTTGTATGTGGTAGTTTGTTAATTTAAATATAATTTTCTTTTAGTAGTATATATTAATTTTTATATATTAACAGATGTCTGTACCTTATTCCAACAATGCAATCAATATACACTGATTAAATCTATTTTTCCTTTACCCACAATCCTCCCTTTTGTCATGGTAGAAACTGGTTTCATGGCATTTCCACACATACATGTCATTATACCTTCTTCTAACTTGTCCGTTCCCCTCACCACCCTAACCATTTCCTGTTGTACACCGTTTGCTAGAATCCTTTTTCTCTCATACTACCTACTTCTGCCTTCATGTACATTCACTTATTTTTGCTTAACATTTTCTCTCACAAGCATGCATGCATGTATGTGCTTGTGTGTGTGTGTGTGTGTATTTGTGTGCCTGCGCATACACATACACACACAAGACTAGTTTATTCCATATAACATAGCACTCTGTAGTTACATCCATTTTCCTGCAAGTGTCATAATTATATTCTTCTCCTAAGTTTTACATATTAGGGGAAAATGGGGTACTTTGCATAATGTGGTCCAGTTTCATCAATGTTTCTGCAAAAGACAACTTTCCATGTTTTGTTGCTTAATGATTTTCTCTTTTGTATATATGTCACATAATAATTGGAACAGATAGAAATGATACTAGGTTTTATATGCTTCACATTAATAAGAAATTTGACCTACTTAATTCATTATGTCCTTAAACTTGCTACACAGTCCTTTGAATGTTCTACATTAAAATAATGTCATGTGCAAAAGAAGTCAAGTTTATTTCTTCCTCAGATATTACTGCCTTTTTATTTGCTTGTGACACAGCCTCACTAAAACATCCAGAGGAATGTTGAGTTGCACTCATTAGAGAAAACTATGTTTCATTTTTCCCAAACATGGGAAAAATATGTTAACTCTTTCCTCACAAAGTAATTGTAACCTTATGGATTTTGCTGCTATTCTTCATAAACCCAAGGAAGTTCCTGTGTTAGATTGTGTCAGATGCCATTTTTATGCCTGTGGCACCATTATATGAGCTTCTATATTCTATCTACTGACATAGTAGTTTGTGTTTATTGGTTCTTTAGTTAATTTATTTTAATTAATTTTTCTTACAATATTATCTTGGTCAGTGTTCTATTGCTGTGATGAGACACCGTAATCATGGCAATTTTTATAAAGGAAAGCAATAAATTGAGGCTTTCTTACAGTTTCTGAGGTTTAGTCCATTATCATCATGGCAGGGAGGATAATAACATGCAAGAAGACATAGTAGCTGAGACTTCTACATCCAGACCTGAAGGCAGCAGGAAGACAGAGACATTGAGACTGGCTTGTGGTTTTGAAACACCAAAACTAACTCCTAGTGACACATTTCCTCCAACAAGGCAACATCTCTTAATCTCCCTCTCTTTTTAAAAAACAAATAAACATATTGCCCTGCTTTTCTTTGATTGTATTCTTTTTTTAAAATTTCAATTCATTTTTATTAATTGCATTATTATTTCTGTTTATGTTCTATTCTATGTGAGTGTTTTCACAAACGTTCTCCAACCTTCTTCTGCTTTTGAACTAATGTGACAAGTGTTGTGTTCTGATTTTATCAATGAAAAGAGAGCCTCCATCCTCCACCTCAATCGCTGACTTTATTTTTTTTTCATGGTTTGGCATTTGTATTCTTTTTTTTTCTTTTAAATTTTATTAATTTATTCATATTACATCTAGATTGTTAGCCCTTCCCCTGTTTCCTCCCATTCCTCCCTCCCTCCCATTTCTCCCCTTCTCCCCTCCCCTATGTCTGTGACTGAGGAAGACCTCCTCCCCCTATATATACTCTCAGAATATCAAGTCTCTTCTTGGTAACTAGCTATCCTTCCTCTGAGTGCCACCAGGCCTCCCCATCCAGGGGACGTGGTCAAATATGGGGCACCAGAGTTCATGTGAAAGTCAGATCTCACTCTCCACTCAGTGGTGGAAACCATTAGCCAATCTAACTTGATTGTGTTCTTATGCTGGCCTTTAGCTATCTGGTTGTCCCTGGCATTGGCTGGTTGCTCCTGGAGCCTGCTGGGCTTCTTGGGCAGGGAAAAGGATCCCTAGGCAGTGGACTGGGGCCTTGTTCTCCTCAAGTAGCCTACAGTTCTTCTCTGTGGTTGCATCCCATTTGGACCTATAGGTAGGCGTTATGGTTTGGTTTTTTAACCTGTGTGATATTGAGGTCCTGAAGGTTTCCTCAAGAAGGCTAGTAGAACTAGGAACTGTATGATAGACTGGCACTTTTCAGTAATGAAAAGTCACCTTTAGGATGTTGGGAGAAGGAGGGGGATCTGAGGGTGATATTATGCATACTTGGAGCCAGGATTACCTCCTTTCTCCAGAAACAGGACAAAAGCTAGTATTTCACAGTCCACAGCAGGGTGGCTTGTTTACCAGTATACACTGTGCTACTGGTACTCAGACTCCTCTGGGCTCTGTCATTAAAATGGGAAATTGTATGTTCCTATTGTCCAGTTTTACTCATAGTAGCCAGAATCTGAATGTCCCTCAAGTGAAGAATGGATAAAGAAACTGTGGTACATTTACACAATGGAATATTACTCAGTCACTAAAAACAAGTAATTAAAACTTGTATTAGTAATATTTATTAATAAATACAGTTATTAAAAACGTGCAACTTTCAGGCAAATTGATGTAATTGGAAAAGATAATCCTGAGTGGGGTAACCCAGACCCAGAAAGACACACATGGTATATACTCACTCATAAGTGGATTTAGGCCATATAATACAGGATAAACATACTTCAGTCCATAGACACAAAGAAGGTAAGTAACAAGGAGGATCCAGGGGAGTGAGCTTAAATCTCACTCCGAAGGGAAAATAGAATAGACATTAGAAGTATTTGAAGAGAGAAAAAAAGGTAGGAGATGGAGTACAGAGAAATGAGGGTGGAGATAAGACCTGGGGAGATCTGGGGCTGTAGGACAGAGGCCCTGCAGGGAGAAAAGAGGCATCTCTGTGACAAACTGGAAAGTTAAGACAGGGTGTGGTATGTTTCTGGGGCAATATAGGGGTGACTCTAGCTGAGACTCCTAGTAACAGGGGTCATGGAGACTGAAGAGGACATAATTTAGATAGTCAGGACTCCTAATGGAAGAAGGACAATTCCAACCCACCCACAGGAACTTTGTTGCAAAATTTACCCTGCTTATAAAATATGCAGTGATAAAGATGGAGCAGAGATCCTTTCAAGTATGTCTAACCAATGCCTGGCCTAACCTGAGAACCACATCAGTCGGGAAAGCCAACCCCTGACACTATTAGTGATACTCTGCTATACTATCTGATGAGAGCCTAGCATAGCTGTCCCCTATGAGTCTCCACACAGCAATGGTTACACTTTACTGATTTTTGATTGTTAAACTAGTTTTACATATTTTGAAAAAATCACAATTGGTTATGGTACACAATCCTTCTTAAGTGTTGTTAAAATTTTCTGGTATTTTAACTATCTGTTTATACAAAAGTTCATGAGAGATATTGATGTATTGCCTCTTTTTTAACTGCCTTTGTCTGGTTTTGGTACCAGAGTAATACTGACTTCATAAAATGAGTTAAGCAGTGTTCCTTCCTACCTATTTTATGTTAGAGGCTTTTTTGTTGCAATCCATAAAATTTCAAGTGCTGTCTTTACATCTTTGAGTCTGATAAGGCCTCAAGGGCCTAATTGTGCATTCTTCTCTCATCACCGGCCTCTGCCAATAGGAAAAATTCCCTATCTGGCTGTTTTCCCTACAGGTAAGAACAGCCTCTAGAAATGAAAACTTATAGCTACACAGTCCTCATCCTGATAGTCTCTGAAATACAGAGACACCCCAACTTACAAAGAAATTATCAGTAAACCTACCAGACACTGAAATTTTTCTAAGCTAAAATGCATCTTATAGAACTACAGCAACAAACATCACAGTTTAGCAACATAGTACATAATAGCATTTTCATTGTTCTTCCTTATGATGTCACTGCGTATGAGATATAGCTCATTGCTATTTCTTCATATAGTAAAGATGTACCACACCATGTATTGTCAGCCCAGATAAAGATAAACTTTTAAAATTCAAAGCATATTTTCTATTTACATATATACCTATTGATGAATATATATATATATGATAATAGAGATATACATTTGATAACGGAGCCTGTGGTTTTCTGTAGTGACCTCAATATATTGCAAAGACAAATTTCTTTGATGAGGGGTCAGAACTATACTTATCTTGGGGTACAAGGATAGATTTTAAAGATGTAGTTAGGAACCATGATGCTTTATTAAAGTGGTAGTTGCAGGTTCTCCTCAAAGACCCATAATTTAAAAGGCCTGGGTAGCTGACTCAGTTTACAGTACTAGGCATGACTTCCTCTTGTTGAGGGGCATTAAATTTAATACCAAGTGATAAGCTCTGAGCATGTTGATTTTTTTATATTTAGAAATGAGTGTATGTGTAACAACAATTTAAGAAACAGAGGCCGTGAATTTGAAAAACAGCAGAGTGGGTGGGTGGGTGTAACTAGTTAGAGAAAAGGAAGCATTATATTTTTGGTGGTCTTTTATGAATGTGCACATTCTCCATTGCTTATACTTCTTTGTACTCTCCTGATATAGCAAATGAATTTTCTTCACTATCACAAATTCTTCTGCTTAAGACAATTTTCTATTAACATTGTCTGGTACATTTTAATATTATTCTTTATATCTATCGGCTTTTTGTATTATTTAACTCTATTGTAACTTTGATTTGTCATGCATGAAGTAGGTTTCTGAGTTTGGCTTATAGTCTTTGTTCTATAGTAGCTTATTTAGAATCCTTGAAACAATTACTTAGCATACATTCTCATTCAATTCATAGATAAATTATACATGCTTGAAAATGCTTGTTTTAGTTTTTGTTTATATACTTGATAGAGAATTCCATACTGCCTTATATCAAAGATGGTTTTGTTGGAAAACCTTTTTATCTTTGAGTAGATGTGAAATTATATGTCAGTTGAGGTACAAAAGGTACTGGCTCTTATAAAGCTTCAAGGACATATCCTTTTGCTTGTTTATTTGTTTTTGGTTTGTTTGTTTGTATTTTAAGACAGGATTTCTCTGTGTATTCCTATCTGTCCTGGACTTACATTGTAGACCAGGCTGGCCTAGAATTTCAGTGATCCACTTGCTTCTGCCTCCTGAGTGCTGCAAGATGGCTGCGACATCTGTCACCCCATCAATCATCATGGTTGAATAGGCTGATCTGGCTGACTAGGTGGATGCCCCCTTTCTCTCTCAGGCCCAGGAGAAACACTTTCCTTGAATAGAGTATAGGAGTAGCTGCGCTCCCCTGCTAGAACCTCCAAACAAGCACAAGGACATATTCTTGTAGTGAGAATTTTAGTTTCTTTAAAAACCCACTTAAGTAATGTGAATATGTTTTTGTTTTAAACCCAGATGTGAGTAAGGGGCTGTTTCAGAGAGGTGATTATGGTTTGCCTCATGCTCTGGTGGGCGTATGCCAAAGTAGAAGAAGGTTGCTGCTCCCTCTGTTCCTGGTTGCCATTTTTCAATTTGTCAAGTGGTCATGAGCAAAGAGGCAAAGTAGAATAAACTGGATATGCTGTCAGAAAAGAACAAATGATACCCAAGGAACCCAATGTCCCTAATTATCAAGCAATAGTTTAAAGAGGTATATGTCCCCTTTCCCCTCTAACTTCTTTTTGCCTACATGGTGTTGGTGAGTTGCAAGGGAGGGAAAAGTATAAGAACCAAAATAAATTTGATAAAAATAATGTGCCTACATATTTTACCTGCAGCTATTGTAACGTTCTTTTTCTTAAGGTTTATTTATTCTATATACAGTGTTCTGTCTGCATGTACAGCTGCAGGCCAGAAGAGGACATCAGATTCCATTATAGATGGTTGTGAGCCACTGTGTGGTTGCTGAGAATGGAATCAGGACCTCTGGAAGTGCAGTCAGTGCTCTTAACCTCTGAGCCATCTCTCCAGCCCCTATTGTAATGTTCTTTAACCTCAGAAAAGACTATATAAATTATCTTTTTCTTAACCTATACAAATTATGACCAGAGAAATCTTTCCTAGTACCATGTTTTTTTTAAGAATAGTGATATGCATAATCCTTAGGAAATTTTCACAGCACTGCATTTTGGAATACAGGCATATCTTATGGGATGCTGTGTCATGGTCCACGACAGTGACAAAAGATGTTCCTGCAGTATATGCATCCAAACTTTTACATTGCTATATTATATGAGAACATGGGATTTTGGAGCCATATGGAGCTTGTATTCAAACCATAGTGTTACATAGACAAATGCTAGTTATGAAATTTTCATTACAGGGGAATCAACAAACATGTAGCCCCAGTTTGTTACACATGGTTGCCAAAAATTCAACTTCACAACAAGTGTCCACAGTGTGAGCATATCTAGAGTGCCTGCTCCTACAAAGAATGGAGTATTAAAATATTCAATTCAATGGTATTTCTGGTATCCATTATATGGGTGCCTGAATGAGAAATAATCTCCATAGTTTCAGTCATTTGCCTCTTACCTCTAGCATGACATTATAGACTCTAATACCCTAGATGCATAAGCCAAAATAATCTCTTCTTTAAATTATGTTGAGCATGATGTTTTATAACACTGATGGAAAAGTCTCTAATACACACATGTAAAGACATAGGTTAAGTGTGTGTATATTTGGTCAATAAGTTCAGATTAGAATGTGAGTGTAGCTCAAATTACTAAGGTGTTGGCACATAAATAATAGTGAAAGATCCAGTACTTAATGCATGGACATTATATGCTACTACCTCGGAACAAAAGCTCACAGTCTTAAATATTTCAGTCTATGTTCGGTCATCCTTTGCATTAGGATCTATGGAAAGCAAACATATCATGGGAATAATATGTAGCAAATAAAGCTCCTCAACTCATGGATATGGACAAAAGGAGAGAAAGAGATTGGTGTTCCACAATCTCTTTTGAGGATATGCTCTCAATGATTTAAAATAGTCCACTAGGACCCACTTCCTAGTAGTTCCTTGAGAAGTGGGATCTCGTGGAACCTAGTAGAATCACAGGCTGAGTGAGGCAGGCAATTTCAGGGATAGGTTTTAATACTCCTTATCTAAATAACATTCCAATCAGGATAATTCTGCTCTTTTAACTATGATTATGCCTTTTGTGGCCAAACACATTCTAGAGCCAGGGGACTGAACCATACTGCATGAACAAGATTCAGGTATATTTTATCCATGTGCAATCTTTGTGTTTCTACTGGTTAATTTAGGATAAGTGTTGTCAAACCCATTTTGTATTAGAGCAAAGGTCCCTAGAATTTTCTGAAACTTTATTTGTATGTGCCATGGATAGAACCCACAGAATCAGCTAACCTGAGCTCATAGGTGCTCATAGGACACTAAATCGACAACTAGGAAGCCTCCATGGTTCTTTTTTTTTTTAATATTTTTTTCTTTTTATTAATTTATTCTTGTTACATCTCAATGTTTATCCCATCCCTTGTATCCTCCCATTCCTCCCTCCCCCCCCATAATCCCATTATTCCCCTCCCCTATGACTGTTCCTGAGGGGGACTACCTCCCCCTGTATATTCTCATAGGGTTATCAAGTCTCTTCTTGGCAACCTGCTGTCCTTCCTCTGAGTGCCAACAGGTCTCCCCCTCCAGGGGACATGGTCAAATGTGAGGCACCAGAGTACGTGAGAAAGTCGTATCACACTCTCCACTCAACTGTGGAGAATATTCTGACCATTGGCTAGATCTGGGAAGGGGTTTAAAGTTTACCTCCTGTATTGTCCTTGGCTGGTGCCTTAGTTTGAGCGGGACCCCTGGGCCCAAATCTGCCTATCATATTGTTCTACTTGTAGGTTTCTAGGACCCTCTGTATCCTTTTATTTTGCTATTCTTCCATGCGTCTCTCATTTAGAGTCCCAATAGGATGCCTTCCCCTCTGTCCCAGTTTCCTGGTAAGTGAAGGCTTTCGTGGAACATGCCCCTTGGGCTAGTATACAGATATAAGTGAGTATATACCATTTGATTCTTTCTGCTTCTGGGTTAACTCACTCATTATGATCATTTCTAGCTCAATCCATTTATCCACAAATTTCAGGAATTCCTTGTTTTTAATAGCTGAGTAGTAGTCCATAGTGTATATGTACCAAAGTTTCTTTATCCACTCTTCTACTGAGGGACACTTAGGCTGTTTCCATGTTCTGGCTATTATGAATACATTTTCTTGTTGTGTGCTGGAGCATCTTCTGGGTATATTCCAAGGAGTGGAATAGCTGGGTCTTGAGGAAGCCCTATTCCCATTTTTCTGAGATAGCACCAGATAGATTTCCAAAGTGGCTGTACTAGTTTGCATTCCCACCAGCAATGAAGGAGTGTTCCTCTCTCCCCACATCCTCACCAGCATGTGGTGTCGCTTGACTTTTTGATCTTAGCCATTCTGATGGGTGTAAGATGGAATCTCAGAGTTGTTTTGATTTGCATTTCCCTGATGACTAAGGAGGTTGAGCATTTCTTTAAGTGTTTCTCAGCCATTTGATACTCCTCTGTTGAGAATTCTCTGTTTAGTTCCAAGCCCCATTTCTCAATTGGGTTATTCGGTTTGGTGGTGTTTAATTTCTTGAGTTCTTTATATATTTTGGATATTAGACCTTTGTCAGATGTAGGGTTGGTGAAGATCTTTTCCCAGTCTGTAGGCTGTCGCTTTGTTCTCTTGACAGTGTCTCCTGCCTTACAGAAGCTTCTCAGCCTCATGAGGTCCCATTGATTAATGGTTGACATTAAGGCCTGGGCCGTTGGTGTTCTGTTCAGGAAGTTGACTCCTGTGCCAATATGTTCCAGGCTCTTCCCCACTTTTTCCTCTAAGTGACTTATTGTCTCTGGTTTTATGTTGAGGTCATTAATCCACTTGGATCTGAGTTTTGTGCAAGGTGACAAATATGGGTCCAGTTTCATTTTTTTACACATAGACCTCCAGTTAGACCAGCACCATTTGTTGAAGATGCTATCCTTTTTCCATTGAATGGATTTGGCTTCTTTGTCAAAAATCAAGTGACCATGTGTGTGTGGATTCATCTCTGGGTCTTCGATTCAATTCCACTGATCAACCAGCCTGTTGCTCTGCCAGTACCATGCTGTTTTAATTACTATTGCTTTACAGTACAGTTTGAGATCAGGTATGCCTCCATGGTTCTTACCTAGGTCCTCTGCACATATATTACAGTTGCGTAGCTTGATTTTATTGTGGGGCACCTACTACTGGAAATAGAGGCTCTTTTGCCTGCTTTTCTTCCTACTGTGTTGCCTCTTCAAGCCTTAATGCAAGGAGTGGTGCCTAGTCTTACTGCACCTCGATATGCCATGGCTGGTTAATGCTCATAAGAGACCTACCGTTTTTCTGAGGAGAAGTGGAAGAGGAGTAAATGGGATACTGGAAGTAGAAGTGGGGGTTGGGACTGTGAGGAGATGAGGAGGGAAGATGTATTATATAAGAGAAGAATAAGTTAAAATATTAGAAAGAATGTTCAGTTCTTCTAAAGGCCTAGTCACATGCTCTCTAGTAATTCCTATGAGTACATTATGCCTTGAAATTTCAGAATGCACACTAGAGATTCACTTTGGTGCTTTCATTCCACTAAAGCACTATTGAGTGCACTGAAGTAATTATTGACTAAATTACCCTACTGTCCTAAAAAGTGTAACATCTCTTACATAGTCCTGCTAAAATATTTACCCTTGAACAATAACTGTAACTAACATTCTGTTATTATTGCTAATGAGTGTTGTGACTAGTAGTAGTGAAAATAAGCCTGGCAATTTAAGTTTTTGTTTGAACTAAGTGTTTTAAATCACATACCAATTTTAATATTGTATAAAACATTTCTTCAAAACACTCCAAATTATTTCTCATAGAAACAACTTGTAGAGTGCATGCTTGTTGATAAATTTACACCATTGACATTGACATAGTCACTTTAAGACTTATTTACTTCTCTTAAAATTTATGTGAAAAATAAACCTGTATGTTGGACAATAGTTTAGATACAATAAACAGCTATAGGTCCTGCCCTAGAGGTTTTGCAGGTGGCAGAGAGGAAGGAGCACATGCTCTGATGGGCTTTTATTAAGGGGAACAAGACACACACTAAAAGAATGCCACCTGGGACCATGGTCCCAAGCCAGGAGTGAGCCTGAGACAGATGACCCTTGCATAAGGCCACTTGTGCTAGGCAAGGCCTGGCTAGGCAAGGAGCAAGACCCAAATGACCATCAGATTGGTACCACGGGACCCAGACAAGGAGCTAGGCTGAGATGATCACCAGTTTGGTGCTACTAAGGCCTAAGAAGGAGAGAGATCGACCATACCTGAAATGACCCCTGCCCAGTAACATAGTACAGGAGCAGGGCATAGCATTCCTGAGACCACTCCTGAGATGATCTTGGACACTCAGAAACTCTGGGTGCCACTAAGAGGGACAAGTAAGTGGTAGAGAAATTGAAGTGAAAAAGAAATAGTAGGATGTGGGATCAACAATGTGAGACAGACTGGAGAGTCAAGGGTAGTGAGGAACAGCCTCTCACCTGCTGCAAAACCTGGGAGAGCAGCCTCAGGACCTCACCTGAGCAGCACAGTAAAGCTTGCATCATCTTGACTACAGAATATATAAAACATAATGTGTGTGTGTGTGTGTGTGTGTGTGTGTGTGTGTGTGTGTATACCCACTGATACTCTAAGTATCTTATATATAAAATAATCAAATACTGTATATTGTCATGTTTTAAAATACAAAAAATTCAGAGTTTTTAATAATCAAACAAGCTTTAATAATTATTTTTCTCCACTTTTTAATACTTCAGGTACTGTGATAATCAGTAAAGATTATCTTTACTTCAAGAAATCTTAAAATATACAAGGAAGACAAGTACAATATTAGGTCTTTACCAAAAAATTCAATGCTGCATTTTATGCTGTAAATGTTAAAATAATGCTATATAAGAGAAAATAGCAAAGCAGACATGAATTAAATTGTACATCCAAGTTACGTGGAAGATCTTGCAAAAAAAAAAAAATACTATATTGAACCTAGAAAGAAACCTGATGAGGACCTGGAGAGTAGGTGAGTGGTTGAGAGCTTTTGCTGCTCTTGCAGGGAAGCTAGATTCTATTCCCACCACACACATAGTGGCTCACTCCAGTTCCAGAGAATCCAAGTTTTTCCTTACTTCCATGTGATACTGTAAGAATATTCAGGCATGCATACGTACATATAAATAAATATTTTAATGAAAGAAATATTGTAGCATGTTATTAAAAGGCATTACAAAATGGAAAATGTCAGAATCTCATAGTCTCAAGTTAAAAACTAATGTACGCACAAAATATTTGCTCAGTAATGGGCTTATACAACAATAGAATAAAAAACTTTGGTGGCAAATATTCACACATGAAAAGTGATCTTTCTAAAAATATTTTAGAGAGTTTTATATCTGTATAAACTTAATTTGGTCATAGTTTTCCTCATTCACATAACTTCTGGATGTCTCCCATCAAAAATCTCCTTGAAACTTCATACTGTATTATTTTAAAAATAATTTTATGAATTCAAACATTGCTGTCAGTATGCACATGAATGTAGGCTTATTCAATGGAGTATGGGCGGTCTAACAAAAATTAATCTTTCTGTAGAAAACTGATTCTTTCTTCCAGAAGTGTCAATTATCAATAGCTCTTCAGTTAGTGGTTGGACCTCCTGAGTCCCTTCCCCCATTCATGCTGGAAAGTTTAATTGAATTTATCTTGCTAAGGTACACACAGCCAAATTCCTGTCATATGTCCATAAATATTAACTATTCTCTGGCTACTACATACTTCCCAGACCATCTTTCATGATGATCCCTAGACTTCAGAGAGGTATGCGATTGGTGACCTATTTCAACATTCACACAATACAGCCACTTTTTATCAGCACTTCTCCAACTTTGGGGTCTCTGTCTTAAACTTTATTCACTGCAAACAAAATCTTCTTTAACAAAGGATAAAAGCTGCACCCACCTACTGATTTAGAAACAATTATTCAGAAAGTAGTTTGATAGTGTATCCACTTAGCAAAATAATAGTATAGGTTCTTCCCTAGGGCCTTTTGTACTATCAAGTTCTCAAGCAGGTATCCATCACCAGTTGTGAGTTTCCTTCTTCAGGCGTATTTCTTAAATCCAATCAGAATGCTTTTGTTGATCCTTGTCATTCTGTGGTGGCTGCTTCAAGACAGCCAGCTGTTTGCCTCCACAAGGCAGCACTGTGGTGGGCAGAGCAACATGAAAAAGATGTCAGGGCAGTCCTTCCTGACATGCCAGTGGAGGCAGAAGCTCTTACTGGCCGTTGGCATGCGGCTGCCTGACCAGAAGTCAACCCTGGGGGTCCAGTCGTGAATCTTTCAGGAAGGAGGGGAGTCCTTCCTTCCTCAGAATAAATGACAAGTCTCAGACAGTCATGGTGAAGGAATGAAATGAGAGACATAATATCTGTTTTATGAATCAGGGGCATTATAAATCTTGGGCAGTGGAAAAGGTTTCAGGTGTGAATATGTTTGATTAGCTGGGGCTAGGAGTGCCAAGGACTCTTCATTTATATTTTTTGGCAATTCTGTGGGAAGAATTTTAGACTAGGAAAACAAGTCAAAAATGCAGCACCAGTAGCACTCACAGAAGCAACAGAATAGATACAAAGGGCAGTCAGAGGTGGAGTTAACCAGGCAAAAAATAAATTCCTTGGGTCCTCTTCATATATGAACCACGGATCCAAGTTACTTTCCATGTTCAAGCTGAATGTTTCTATTTCAACTGATATAACCAAAGCAATCATTCACAGATGTTCTCACAGCTATTTGTCTGTCTGATTCTAATTCTTGCCAAGTTGAAAACCTATATTAGCCATTATAAACATGTACTGAATAAGGAGAACTCAGTTAATATATTTTAAGATATATGTAAACAAGGGAGATTTCATGACAAGTAGCATGAGTAGACTTCTCTTAAAGAGATCACTAAATTTAAGATTAATGAAACTCATCATTCACGTTTGATATCTGTGTTACTTATTATCTGATGATATGACAAAATATGACGACTAAGAGGAATTTATAAAAGAAAACATTCATTTAATGTTCTAGAAGGAGAATCTATAATGGCTGGGGAGGAATGCAAGTGGAAGGCATGGTGGCAGGAGCAGAAAGTTGAGAGATAGTATTTTCAATCAGTAAAAGGAATCAAGCAGAAAGCAAACTGGAGGTTAAACAGGAATATAAACTCTCAACCCCACTGCCCTGTCCCTAACAGTGATTCATGTCTTCCAATAAGACTGATTCCCACCCATAACCTGCCCAAACAGCACTGTGAACTGAGGATCAAATATCAGAGCATGTGGAGCATATTTCTCACACAAACCAAACACAATTTAGATAAATACTACCCAAAGAACTGTATTTCCACACTTATATAAAATGAATCAACTTTAAAATCAGTTGTTCATACTTGTTTGGGCTTTAAGGGGAAGATGTTTGAGAGCAAGTGTTCCATTTATGACATAGGAAACAAAGAGAACTATTTGGTTTTCATAATCACCATTGAGGGCAAAATCTTTTTTTTCTTTTAAAAATTATTTATTTACTCACTTTACATCTTGATCACACACACCTCCCCATTCTTCTTTGTCATTTTTCTCAGAGAAGGGTAATGTCCCTCATGGGTACCAACCCACTCTGGCATATTAAGTCACTGCAGGAGTAAATACATCTTCTCCTGCTGAGGCCAGACAAGGCAGACAAATTAGGGGAACAGGATCCAAATGCACGTGTCAGTGTCAGAGAGTGCCTCCTCTCCAGTTGCTGGGAGATCCACATGAAGATCCAGCTACACATCTGCTACATATATCTAGGGGGCCTATGACCAGACCATGTATGATCTTTGGTTATTGGTTCACACTCTGAGAGCCCCAATGAGTCTAGGTTAATTTACTCTGTAGGTCTTCTTGTGGAGTTTGTGATCCTTCCAGACCCTCCCCCCCAGATCGTTCCCCCAACTCTTCTATAAGATTCCCAGAGCTCTGTCTAATGTTTGGATGTCTGTCTGCATCTGTTTCCATCAGCTGCTGGGTGAATCTTCTCTGAGGAGTTATGCTATACTCCTGTTTATAAGCATAGCAGAGTATAGTGTCAGGACTAGTTCTCTTCCATGATATGAGTCTCAAATAGGGCCAATCTTTGGCTGTTCCTCAATCCTTGTTTCATCTTTGTCCCTGCACATCTTGTAGGCAGAACAAATTTTGGATCTAAGGATTTTGGGTGGATCTTTGTCCTTATCCCTTTACTGGAACTCCTGCCAGGCTACAGGGAGAACCACTTCAGGCTACCCAGCTGCTAAGAGTTTCAGCTATGATGACTCCCATAGACTTCTTGAGCCCTCCCCTATCCCAGGTTTCTGGCACATCCCAAAGACACCCTTACCTCTGATTCCCATTCTCTCAGCAGGTCCTCTCTCCCCTGCTTTCCCTACTCCTAATACACACCCTTTCTCCCCTCCCCATCCCCGCTCCTACCAAGTTCCCTTCCTCCAGTTTTAAATATAATAGGCACTGGAGGGCAAACTCTTAAAAAGCCTAAAGACTTCTTATTAAACTCCCTTCTTGTAAAGGTGAACAATAACAGTCAATAATATCTTCTTACTGAATAATCCTTAATGTATAAAATCATACTAAATACTTCCCATGTTCAAGTAGTATCTGATTTCTATGTATTTTGTTTTCAGTATTGTATTAATACAATTTGAATTTCTACAGCAAAGAGGTACAAGTACTTTTTATTGAAAATATGTTCATTTAACTTGTACTTTGGGAGTTTTAGAAGAATGACACTTGCATTCCCACAGCTGGCATAAGGGCCTTCTAGCTATACAACAACTTAAGCAATGTTGTTGTTCTTTAGCCTCTCTGGGTTTTGGGGTCTGGGTTACCTCACTGAGGATGATTTTTTTTCCCTAGTTCCATTCATTTCCTACAAATTCAATGATGTCATATTTTTAACTACCGAGTAATAGTTCATTATGTAAATGTGTCACATTTTCTTCATTCTTCCTGTGAGGGGCAAGGCTTCCAGCTGTGGAATTGGGACACCAACCAAGCCACACAACTTACAATGGGACCAGGTGGGTCTCCCACACTTTTTCTTGCCTTTGGGACCCATTTCCTCCTATTGAGTTGCTTCATCCAGCCTTAGTATGAGGGTTTGTGCTTATTCTTATTATAACTTATTATACCATTTCTGGTTGATATCCCTAGGAGTTCTGCTCTTTTCTGAAGGAAAAGGAGAAGAATGTGGGAGTGTGTGAGAGATTGGAGGTGTAGGGACACTGGAGGAATGAAGAGAAGAATTTGTGCTCACGAAGTAATGTAGAAAACAAGAATAATAGAAAATGATATCATAGTTAGGTTATGAGCAGTATAGAGCACATGGTGAAACAAGCCAAGAGGGATTCAAGCTTTGTGCTATGCAGCATAGGAGCTTATGGACTTCAAGTTTCCACAGATATATCTCAAAGTGAATACACTGGGTCCATGAAACAAAAAATGTTATTTTTAAGATAGAAGAAGGAATTTTGCAATATACATACACAGAAGGAACTGTTATAGGGTCTATTATTTTAATATATTTTATAAGAGCACATAAATATTTCCCATATATGCATATAAATACACATACATATATAGGAAATATATGGATATATTTGAAAATATCACAAACATGGTGATTGAGAACAAAAGTGGATCACAGTAATATACAATCATCAGATAAATAACAGTCAAAAGACACTGTACAAGTATAATGTTATCAAGCACAGAGGTTGAAATTAAGACAAACTATGCATAAGAAGATTAACATAAAAACATCAATAAGTGATATATCTACTTCCTTTTTATTCTAGTGTTCTCAAAAGCAATAAAATTATATATATTAACATTGATATATTTTATGTAACAACAGTAGCATAAAAGTGTACTAGAAGGGATAATTTAATAAATATGATTGGAGTTTTGTAACTCATTTTAATTAATTTGACAAATATTGAAAATAAATCTAATTTAAAGATTGTTTTATCAATCTTATCACAAGCAAGTATATCACTGAAAATAATTAAATGAAACTAAATATCATGAAAAAAACACCTTCTATTATTAAAAAACAAGGCATAAATGAGTCAGAGGAGAAAAAGGCACATATAGTAAAGAGAATACAAATTGGGAAAAACAAATCCAACTCTATCAATAATACTAACTATAAATGTTATAAACTATATTCAGTCAAAATTCAAACAAAAGTTTTGGGTTGTTTTTTTGCTTTTTGTTTTTTGGGGTTTTTTTTGTTTGTTTTTTGTTTTTTGTTTTTTGTTTTTTCTTTTGAGACAGTATTTCTTTGTGTAGTCCTGGCTGTCCTGTACTCACTTTGTAGACCAGGCTGGCCTTAAAGTCAAGGTGATAGACCTGCTTCTGCTTCCCAAGTGCTGGGATTAAAGGATTGAACTGCCATACCTGTTTTAAAATTCAGAAAAATTTGTACTACGTTGAAATAATGTTCATTTATATGACATATACACGAGAGACACAAAAATATTTAAAAACACAAATAAACTGAAAGTAAAAATTTGACAAGATATATGAAATTGCAATGATAGCATTAAGATGTATGTAGTAGATACAAAATACAAGACTAGTCAACTTTAAAAAGTATCTTGTATTAAGAAAAATAAGAACATTTATATATTAAATCTAACCTCATTATGATAATATGACATACTGCTGTATCTGTATATTAATTCCTAAACTGCATGCAATAATATTGAATATAAACTTTAACCATGATAGCTATAGATTTTTAATAGAATAGATGCTCATGTGATACATTTAGTAACTTTATTTTTATTATTTGAATTATCAGATAAATATTCTATGTATCATGTATAACATATTTTTTCAAAACATACACACATTGTGGGATGGCTAAATAGAGTTAATTAACATGTTAACAAATTATCTTTCACACTTGTCATTTCTACTGGTAGGAACACTTAAAAATCTAATCTCAGCAGTTCTGCAGAAGAGAATACATTGTTGCTATAGTCACCATATTGTATTATAGATCTTGTTATTTTATACTGTATAATTAATTTTATGTCCTTTGATTAACACTTCTCCAACAAAACTCATTATTTTAGGTCCTAATAACCAAAATTCTGCTCTCTGCTTCAATAAATTCAGACTTTCTCACATCAAGGATATATTTGTCCCTTATATAACTTAATATAATGTCATCAGAATTATGGAAAATGACAGAATTTAGAAATAAATGTTATTTTTTATACTTTTAAACATCTTGTAAATATGGAATTACTGGATTATATCATCCTAATATGTTTCCGTTAATACATTCATTTACATGTCAACAGCAAATAATTTTCCATCTTCATCTTCATCAGCAGCAACACTTTTTATTTCTTTTAATTCATAATAACTGTTGTCATAGATGTGATGGTATACCTCACTGGAGTTTCAGTTTGCATTTCTTGGTCAACTGTGTTGAGCAATTTTCCATGATCAGATAGCCATTTATGTTTTTTGAGAAATCTTTTTAGATCTCCTGCCCTTTTAAAAATGAAATTTGTTTATTATTATCTAGTTGTCTAAGTACTTATATACTTTAGATATTAACTTCTGTGTTGGGCATTTTTCATCAGCTTGACACATACTAGCGTCATCTGAGGAAAAGGAACTTAAGTTGAGAAAATGCTTCCATAGAATTGGCCTGTAGGCAAACCTGTGGGAAATTTTCTTGACTGATGATTGATGCAGGAGGGCCCAGCTCACTGTGGACAATGTCTCTCCTAGGCAAGTGGTCCTGCATTATATTTTAAAAGTAGATGATCAAACCATGTAAGCAGTGTTTCTCTATGACAGTGGTTCTCAGCCTTTGAGTCCTGAACCCTTTGGGTGTTCAATGAGACTTTCAAAGGGGTCACATATCAGATATCCTGCATATCAGATACTTATGATTCATAACAGTAGCAAAATTACAATTATGTAATAGCAAGAAAAATATTTTTATGTTTCAGGGTCACCACAACATGAATAATTTAATGAAAGGTCACAGCAATAGAAAGTGTGATAACCAGTGTGCTATGCCCTCTGCCTTTGTTTCTGGTTCCAGGCTCCTACCTTGAGTCTCTGCTCTGATTTCCTTCAGTGATGGAGTGTGATTTGTCTTTTGTAAGGTGAAATAAACCTATTTGTGCCAATGTGCTTTTGGTCATGGTGTTTAGCATAATAAAATCAGCATTACGGCAATTCTTTATCAATAACATGTTTTCTACCAGTTTATATGTGTCTCTTAAGTATGTTGTTTTCATTCTTTGTTGTGCAGAAGGTTTTTGCTCTGATAGACTCCCACTTGTTTGTTTTTGCTTTGATTGACAAAGCTTTTGTAATCTTTTATCAAAAGTTCTGTGTAATGTCAATAATTTGAAGCATTTGCTCATATTTTCTTGGAGTAGGATAATGATTTTCACATAGCTCTCTCATTATGTGGGGTTCAACAAAATGTTTATATTCTATGCAATGAGCGTTATATTTAAAATATATAAATAATTTCTGTATATCAACAAATAAAAGACCAAAAATAATATTTGAAAGAAAAAAACACAAAACTCAATAGAAATTTGAGCAAATGACTTCAATAATCTCTTCAAAAATGTGTGCTGTTCATCAGTGTGCTCAAGTTTCTGTGTAATTGGATAACATTTGCCTATCTGTGTCAGAGTTCTTTCAGTTAGTATGATATTCTCAAGGTTAATCAAGCAAGGTTCTACTATGTGACAGCTGTTATTTGATTTTACAAATTAATTTTATTTGTATGAACATGCTACACCTTCTTTTACCTTTTATCTATCATTAGATATTTGCATTGGTTAATTTAATATATTTTAATGAGATAACTATGAAACTTTCAGACAATGATATAAAAAGGTACATATAAATTGGAGAATAAGCCAGGCAAAAGATAAATTGGAGAATAGACATAAAACTTAACATACAGCTTAGAACAATACAATAGTTAGCTGTTCACAAACTAACCACTTGACTCACTTGTTATTAGATATTTTAAAACAATTTACATTTTCTAAATGTAATCTTAGCTATTTTAAAATGTCATAAATGATTTATTTGTATGGGAACAAATCTTTCTAAATCAATGTTTTGCAGTAGTTGAAATTTAGCTTTGTCTTTCTTTTTTTTTTTTTTTTTTTTTTTTTTTTTTTTTTTTTTTTTTTTTTATTAATTTATTCTTGTTACATCTCAATGTTTATCCCATCCCTTGTATCCTCCCATTCCTCCCCCCCCCCATTTTCCCATTATTCCCCTCCACTATGACTGTTCCTGAGGGGGATTACGTCCCCCTATATATTCTCATAGGGTATCAAGTCTCTTCTTGGCTACTTGCTGTCCTTCCTCTGAGTGCCACCAGGTCTCCCCCTCCAGGGGACATGGTCAAATGTGTGAATATAATTTCAACAATGATGGAAGCATTAATGTAATATGTTACAATATTTAAAGTTGAAACTTTTGTAGAGGTCACATGATATTAAGATAGACTTTCCAAGGATCATGCATGGAGAGGATCTAGAACCTCGGATCAGATGTAGTCCATAGGCAGCACAGTCTCCAGAGTCCAATAATATGGGGAGTAGGGGCTGCCTCTGACATGGTGGGACAGCCTTGTCAGACCACAGAGGAAGAGGATACAGGCAGTCTAGATGAGACTTTATTGGCTGGGGCCAGATGGTAGGTGAGGAGGGCTCCCCATTTCTGAGGATTGAGGGAGAGGGACAAAGGGAGAGAGAGTGGGAATTTGAGGAGAAAGGGAAGGAGGGGGTGGCAATAGTTCTGTAAAGTAAATAAGTAAAAAAAATTAATTAAAGATAGACCTACAAAATGTGATGTCAAAATGTGTATTATAGTTGTTTTTTAATACATGTATTATACATTTGTATATGTTGAGATTTTCTGGATTAGAAAGTGATTATAATTTTAATTATATATGGAGTATAAAAAGATTCATTACTTAATTTCACTAGAAAACTGTATTTAACTGCGACAAAAACAGAGTATTGAATGTGTCAAGAGAAAAATTCTAGAAAAATATGCAGAAGAAAAAGGAGTGTGTAAAGTACAGGTAAGAGAACAAGAAGTAACACAAAAAGCAGCCAGGGATAAAGTAAGCATTTTTCTGGATCAAGAATATTGGAAGTTGCTTAAAGAATGAAGTGAACTACCCAGAGTTCTTTGATTACTGCCAGGGTGACTTTTGTATAAGCATATGGAAGAAGCTTTCTTGATTCTGTAATTGATTTTTTGTAAGTCTAACTCAATGCGCACACCATCAAGAAAAATGTTCTCTGAACTCAAAGTCTGAGTAGGGTAAACTGGTGCTTAGGGTATTATTTATAAAGTCAAATTCCCCAATAAGGTGAACATAATTTTCAGCTATTTTTGCAAAGGTACAATAAAATGGGCAGAAGAAAATGCCTCTTGTTCTATAATTTTTTAAAAAGGTATCTTTTGAATATACCAGAGTGTTTTCCTTTTTTATACTTAAAAATCTCAACTCTAATGAAACAATTTAATATATTTCAAATTTGAAACATAACAAACACTTTGAAATATTATTTAGGTATACATTAAGAACCAAGAGGGAAGCTGATGATAGTGGTGCATGCCTTTAATCCCAGCACTAGGGGAGGCAAAGGCAGGCATATATATGTAAGTTTGAGGTGAGCCTGGTCTACAAAGCTAGTTCAGGACAGTTAAGGCTACACAGAGAAACCCTGTATCAAAAAAAGAAAGAAAAAAATAAAAGAAAATAACTAAGAGGGATAACATTATACTATTGTAGCAACAAATTAAAATGTATGAATCCAACATATTTTACACTGACAGGTAAGTGCAGTAGCAATAGACTACAAGGCTTTGTGCCTGGGGTGGATTGGGACACCAACATAGCCACAAAACTTTGATGTACCAATTTCCCTGTCAGCATGATGTTCAAGGATAAAAGTGGCACAGAAGTTGTGGGACTGAATGACCAATGACTGGTACAGCTTGAGCTTCATGTCATGAGAGGGAGCCCACCATTGACACTATCTGGAGTACTGGATAGGCCAGAGACCTATAATAAGGCCAAATATGACTGGAGAAAAAATCAGTGATATTATTCTAATGATATTCTGCTATACTCATAGATTACTGCCTAGCTCAATTGTCATCAATGAGGATCCACGCAGCGTAAAAAGATACAGAGACCCACAGCTAGCCATTATGCAGAGTTTGGGGAATCCTGCGGAGTAGGAAAAAGGAGGATTGTAGGAGCCAGATGGGTCAAGGGCATCACAAGAAAACCTACAGAATCAACAAGCCTGGGCTCATAGGGCCACACCGAGACTAAATTAACAATCAGGTATCCTGCATGGTTCTAACCAAGGTCCTCTGCATATGTGTTATTGTTATATAGCTTGGTGTTTTGTGGTACTCTTATCAGAGGGTGCAAGGGTTGTTTCTGATGTTTTTGCTTGCTTTTGGAACCACTATCGTACACAGTTACTTTTTCTAGTCTTAATATGAGAGGAGGGGCCTAATCTCACTGCAACTTGATATGCCATGGTATGTTGCTGTACCTGGGAGGCCTGCCTTTTTCTGAAGAGAAACAGAGGAGTAGATGAGGAAGGAAGAGAAGGGGGAGGGATTTTTTAGATTTAAATTTTATATGAACAAAATAATTCATTTTGAGTGATCTGATATAGTTTATGAAACTTTCAAGATACCATTGACAGCATGCACTCTAGGCAAGATGCAGAGAGAGCACAAGAAAGGAGGGAGGAGACATTGTAATATCTGAGAGAATATATTGTTTAAAAAGCTATTGCAAGCCTTAAAAATACTGAAATCATAACCGTTAGTGGATCACAAATACATGTGGATATTTTAAAAATCATTTTTCTAACATCTATGTAATTATTCTTTTTACTCCTACTCTTCATCTTCTTTTATCTCCCCTATCCTGTCCATCACCTACATAAAGGTCCATTTCTCAAATTCCAGTCTTTAGGTTTTATTTTCTAAGTCACTGATTTTACCAAGATCATCTGTATGATCATAGGTTTGGATCTATCTTTTGGAGCCTGTCCATATTTCTATAATCAGATTTGGTGTTTTCAAAACAAATTAAATGACAGAAGAATCTGGTGAGCTTATGGGGCAAGGGATATCTTTAATCTGTAATATTGATGAATAAAATCTAACAGAAGGTAGACTGGTACAGTCACTTTGCAAATCACTAAGTGATTCTACAAAAAGTCCTATTTCTATAGGACTTCCATATGACACTATGATTCCAATCCACCACAAATAAAGGAAAACATAGGAGGAAATAGAAACATCACCCACTACTGGTGAGAATACAGAAGAGAGTATAATTAGCCCTTGTAGAAAATATTTTGGTGGTTTATCAAAAAGTCAAACAGATTTTCCAAATTTATCTTTTATTTATATCAAAAAGTATTGAGAACATGTGTCCATAAAATTTGTATGATGATGCTTACGGCATTATTTAGATACATGAAAGAAAAAAATCAGAATGTCTATGAACAAAAAATGGAACAATTGTAGTGAATTCTTTTTAAAAAGTATAATATTCTTGTATATTCTAAAATGTAGACAATTCTTAAAAATATTATGCTCAGTAAAGGAAGACAGTAGCAAATATCTCATATTGAGTAATGTAGGCATAAAGTTATTGTATAATTCAAATGCTGATTTCTGTATCCCTCATATCTGGTTGCAATTCTAGTTCTGAGAATTTACTGTCTCAGTGTTGTGTAAACACCGCTCCCCAATTATTCCCTTTTATGTCAATAAAGCAGCTATCAGCCAATCACTTAAGCAGAGGAGAGAATAGGGTTGGAATTTCTGACAGCCAGGGGAGGAGGAGTTAGAGAAAGAAGGAGGGGATTGAGACACCAGATAAGAGAGAGGCTCAAGGGATATCAGGAGCAGGAGAGGAGATGCATCATGGAAAAATGCAAAATGCAAGTATCTCTGGGCTGTAAGCTGGGAGGAAACCATATTATCTTTGAGGGGTAAGAGTAGAGTGCAGGCAGAGTTGACTGTCAAATTCTGCCAAGACAGGGTAAGCAAGTCCTCAATAGTTCCTGCCTCACAAATATGTCTGTCAGATATACTAGGCCGGAAGGCTGAAGAAGAGGCTCCAACATTATAGAGAGATTTGGCTGACTGTTCAGGCAGCAAATGTTTGTAAATATATTGTGATGTGACGTTAATAAATTGTGTATGTACTGGTTTATGTAATTCACAATTTCACTTCCTTCAACAGAAAACAAACGCCTTTAGCAGAGTTTACTCATCCTTTCATCTCCAGTAAACAGCTTAGATTCAGCACAGTGGATACCATGGAAATTATTTATCACACATAGGAGAATTAATGGGTGAAAAAAGACTCAGTGTTTTCCTCCAATTCTGGCACGATCTGGATCAATTCAGGAAAAAAAAAAGCCATTTATGGAAGCACAACCCTTGAACATACTCACATGTGAATACTTCAGTGTAAGCATGGATGGTGTTTTAGCCATCCTGTGTACATACAGTGGATGTTAAGCAAGTCCACCATAATCGTATACTTATTGTGTTAAATTCTATGGCATAAATGAAGCACAGGTGTTTTTTGATGCCTGTGGCTCATATTGCTCTTTAGTAGAGTGTTCTATTGTACACCAGCTGGAGCTCTTTCAAGCATTCTCCCAGGTATAAATCCCAGGTTGAAATGAAAAAGAAATGATAGAGGCCAATGGCATTTTGATCAGCTGAATTCAAACACTGATCTATTTCACCTCCTTTTCATTTTCATTCATGAATGTAAATTCATAGGACATAAATTGTTGCCAAAATGCTTTTTAATGTGAGTATTATCACTAAAGCAAACCAGATGATGTTAGATTCCTAATTTCCAAGCTATTCAACTTAGTTGCAGAGCTTGGATTGATAAACAAATGGAATAAATTCTACCCTGCTAATTGTCAGTGAGTCAAGGGAAGATGATTTTTGTTGTTGTTGTTGTCTTTGAACATCAACTCTCAAATCATAAAGTCTAGAAATATTGTTCTACTGATGTCTTTACACATAGGTAATGAGAATTAACAAATGTAAGTTTAGGATGCTGTATTTTAGCGTGTTTCCAGATACCACCTTTTTATTTGTTTTTGTTTCAACATTGTTTAAAATAAATTTCTAGTGGTCCCAGGTGATTCCTGAATGCCCTTGGAGAAGTATTATTATCTAGCATATTTTAGCTTCATTTTTGTAGCATGTGAATGATAATTTCTCATTTGATTGCTAAATATTATTTCTTCAAAATAATGATCATCACCATACCATTTTAATACACATTAATAATGCAATTCATTCATACTCACTCCCATAACCTTTATTATCTCCTTGGTATCCACTCCTTTTACCTCAAAGAGGTCCCCCACTATACTCTTGCGTCCATCATATTAATCTAGATTTGTTAATAAAAGAAAATATGTCATGTTTTTCTTTCTGAGCCTGGATAGTTTCCCTAACCTTTCCTGTATGCTTCATTTCTTGGGCCAAGCCTCTTGCCACCTATACTTTATGGCTTGTCAGAATCCAGTTGCCCTGATTTCCAGGGCTGCCTGTTTACAGATGCCTCACCTTGATGCTGCTGTTGCAGGTTGACCTCTGGCAACAATATGACCAGATTATTTCTATTCCTTGATATCTTAGTTTAAATAATAATTTGTTAATCAAGATGGTTCCAAGCAAGAGCTCTCTGAGTTACAGGAAGTGATAAACGAGAACTCCTCACCATTTCTTAACAGGTCCTGATGGAGGTGTCACTCATCAAATTATAAAATATGTATGAGGCTTTTAAGAAATTTTGACTTAACCTGTGAGAAGGGATGCGGTATTTTTTACCAGAACCATAGGCTTTTGATGTGGCTTCTTCCACCCTCTCAGTTAGAGAGCTGAGGGCCTTGTATTCTATGGAGAAAACTTCATTTTTCTGAGTCACTGTTTTGTTTCTCCATACTTTTCATCTTTCCTATTTGTCTTTTGGTCATTTCTGGTGTTCTTCCTCTATTATGGTAAAAATCTTGAATGTTCATCTGGTCATGGAAGAATTTTCTAATCAATCATGCTGCCTTTGAATATTTTGCATGTGTTTATCAGTAATTTGTGTTTCTTCCTTTGAAATTTGTCTTTAAAAATAATTCACCTATTTATTTTGTTTTACTCTAGGTCTCTAAAGCATCCAGCTTCTAGATCTTGAACATATAGGCTCTCATGCTATGAGCCTCAGATTAGACCAGTCATACGTTAGCTACTCCTACAAGCTCTGAACCACCACAACAGGAGCACAACTTGCAGGCAGGGGAGGTTGTGGGTCATGGATTTTGTGGCTGTGTTGGTGTTCCAATCCCACCCTTGGGAGTTTAGCATGGTTATAGAAGATGGCAAGTTCAGGTTCCATATTCTCCATTACTAGGAGTCCTCTTTAGGAACAACATCATAGATTCCAGGAAGTTTCTACTGAACTAGATTTCCATGTCACCCTTTAAATGCCCACCTATTTCAGTTGTCTCTCCCCACACTCTCTCTGTCCTTCTCTCCCCAACCTGATTTCTCCTGTTCCCA
Organism: Acomys russatus; assembly: GCF_903995435.1. NCBI lineage: Eukaryota > Metazoa > Chordata > Mammalia > Rodentia > Muridae > Acomys > Acomys russatus. The sequence continues at coordinate 75,130,695 of NC_067169.1, read as the reverse complement.
TTCCCACCTTCCCCTAGCACATCCACAAAATCTATTCTATCTCTCCTTCCCATGAAGGCCCATTGTCCCTCAATAAACCTCTCCTCTTTATCTCACCTCTATAGATCTGCGAATTGTAGTGTGATTATCCTTAACAAAAAACATCTATGGGCTCTGCTGAATAAAGTTGAAGTGTGATATCCATTTGTATTTGGTCTATAAAAGTAGACTCTCTTTTCTCTTTGGTTTTCATTCCATGTGATCTAGTAACCTCAGATTTTGTAAGGAGTGTCAAATAGCCTGAAGGGAAGATTAGAGGCCTGACCCTTTCCTGATAAGAAACCTGTTTACCAAGCATCTGTGGATTCCTAGAGTACCATGCCTTATGCTTAGGAGTTCCTAGCTCCTAGCAAATGACCTTTAGTCATACATGGAAGTTCTTCTTCTACCCATACGATAATTAAGTACTGTGTTTTTCTTATTATGATAGGACCCCCATGCCACTGCATGTAAATGAGGTACTGTTTTTCTGCATGTAGACTAAGTATCCTGGCACCCCTAGCCTCAGAGAATCAGACTCAGTCATCCACAAATCCTTCTATATTGCCCAAGGTTTATAAACAAAGGCTGGCTGGTGTGCTGGTGCTCTCTTTTGGGTTCTTGACATCTCTCCATCATTTATTCTGGGGAAGAACAACCTCTAGATGCCCAGTGGTCAGGTAGCGATGATGGAACTGCCACAGCAGCCAGAAAACCTGTTCCATCACTGCCAGCTCAGTGATGATCAACGGTAAGGCATCACATGGACCTGTCTGCCACCTATGTGCTCTACTGTGCTTAGCACAGCAACTATACAAAGGGCTGTAACACTTTTGGTATCACCACAAGCTTGCTGGTCTCCTGACTTTCCACTGCTGTATGATACCAGCAATTTCATTCAAAAAGAGCTAAATTTTAAGACTCTGTGGGAAATTCATTTTCCACCTCTCTGGTGAGACTCAGAACCTGGCCTAGCTTCCGGGTCTCAGGCCTCACACAGACTGCTCTGAGATGCCCCTGAGAGAGAAACAGGACATTGGCACATTTGATCTCAAGCTCTACCCATTCTTGTCCAGAAGCAAGGAGCTTTGGGACCAACCCATACAGTCATGGAACCTAGGCCTGCCACCAGGTGCTGAACAGCAAATCTCCACTTATATGTGAGCATTTTGAAATATTTTTTTCATTTTTATGAATGTTGATAAATCTGTTTTTTTAATTAATTTTAAACTTCAACAAAGTGTTCTTTGAAAATAGTCTTCGTCTCATTCATGTATTATCAGTTTCTCCAATAGAATTGAAAGCAATTACTTCTGGAAACAGACTGCTTACTGTTTGTACAGGCCACTCTTTTAGATCATTTATAAGTTCTTCTTCCTGTTATTGTCTTACATATGGTTTGAAGGTTTAGAGAGTGACAAGCTTTGATTTATTTCTGATTGCCTTTGATACATTTACCATAGGTTTTCCTCGTAATTACCATGAGAATGTAATGAAACACATTATAACGACTCTGAGATTCAATCCTACACCCATCAAAATGGCTAAGATAAAAACTCAAGTGACAGCATATGCTGGCAAGGATGTAGAGAAAAGGGAACACTCCCTCATTGCTGGTGGGAGTCCAAACTTGTACAACCACTTTGGAAATCAATCTGGCACTTTCTCAAGAAATTGAGAGTAGTGTTAATTCAAGATCCAGCAATACCACTCCTGGGTATATACCCGAAAGATGCTCTGCCATAAAAAATGACAATTGCTCAGCTATGTTCATAGCAACTTTATTAATAACAGCTAGACTCTGGAAACAACCTATATGACCCACAACCAAAGAATGGATAAAGAAACTGTGGTACATTCACAAAATGGAACACTATTCAGCTATTAAAATCAAGGAAATCTTGAAATTTTCTGGCAAATGGGTGGAACTAGAAATGATCATCCTGAGTGAGGTATCTCAGACGCAGAAAAACACACATGGTATATAGTCACTTGTAATTGGATGTTTTTCTTTTTCTTTTTTTAAATTTTTTTATTTTTTCTTTTTATTAAATTTATCTTATTAATTTATTCTTGTTACATCTCAATTGTTATCCCCTCCCTTGTATCCTCCCATTCCTCCCTCCCTCCCATTTTCCCCTTACTCCCCTCCCCTATGAGTGTGACTGAGGGGGACTTCCTCCCCCTGTATATTCTCATAGAGTATCAAGTCTCTTCTTGGTAGCCTGCTATCCTTCCTCTGAGTGCCACCAGGTCTCCCATCCAGGGGACGTGGTCAAATATGAGGCACCAGAGTACTTGTGAAAGTCAGACCCCACTCTCCACTCAACTGTGGAGAATGTCCTGTCCATTGGCTAGATCTGGGTAAGGAAATGAGATGGTTTTTAATGATTTTCTGTTTTAGGACCTGTGCCTAGCCAAACTGTCAATAGAGAGTCTTCTTTCAGTAACTGAGGGGAGCAGATAAAGAACACACTTATAGGCAAACATTGGGTGGAGCTTGGAGACCTCTAAAGAAGAAGAAGCAGAAGGATTATAGGAGAAAGAGGATTTGAGGACACCAGGGGAAGTGGCCCACAGAATCAGTTAAGCAAGCTTAATAGGGCCTCATAGAAACTGAAATGCCATCTGTGGAGCATGCATGGGTCTGCACCAGCACCCCAGAATACATACTTGTGGTTTTTGTTGGACTTTTAACAATGTTAATGGGTGTGTCTCTGATTCTTTTGCCTGCCTCTGGAACCTATTTATTTCCTTTTATCATGTTGCTTCTACCAATCTTGATATTGGGGTATTTGCCTAGTCTTATTCCATCATGTTATTCTGAGGTATGTTCTTTTCTGAAGGTAAATAGAAGAGCCATAGATCTCAGGCAGAAGGGAGTTGGGTGGGTTGGGGGCTTGAAGTAAGAGGATGGAGACTGTGGATGGAATGTATTGTATAAAATAAGAGTAAATAAATAAAATAATTTGTCTATGTAGTGACTGGGTTATTTGGAGAATGGGTATTTAATTTTAGGTTATTTATATATTCTAGATATTAATCACCTATCACATATACAATTTGCCAAGATTTTTTCTCATACCATATATTCTGTATTTTCTCTGACAATTACTTCTTTCTTCTTCTGACACTTTTTAATATTATGTATTTTCACTTGTCAATTATTATTATTATGTCATATGCTATTGGAATCTCATTCAAAAATAATATAGTTTACTTTGTAAGAGTGAGTTTCTTAATCTTTGCTTAAATATTTGCAAGCTTTCAAGTATTTTTAATATTTTTGTTTTATTGTTTGAATGTTTCTTACCTTTATATAATAAATTTCACTCATTTTAAATCATATTTTACTTATTCTCCTTGGAAAAAGTTTGAAATGTTCTCAGTGCAGTATGAGAGACATAACTCTAATTTCATTCTTCTACATACAACAATCCATTTTCCAAGCAATATTTGTTGAAAAGTCATCTGTTATTCAAATGTTTGTTTTTCATATCTTTATCAAAAGTCAAGTAAATGCAACTGTGTAAGTTTATGTGGGAGACTTTTATTTTGTTCTATTGGCCTGCATGCCCATTTTATGCCATTTTATGGTGTTCTTACTAATTCTCTTATGAGATATCCTCACCACTGTTCATTTTACTTAGAATTCCTTAGTTTTTTGGTACTCTCTTATGAATTCTGGAGTTGTCTTCTTTTATTTCAGTGAAAATGTTATGGCAATTTTTATTGGAATTGCATTAGGTCTCTATATTCTTTTATAATCAAGTGCTTCTTTATAAGTCCAGGAGTCTAAGGCACTGTACTCTATGTACATTCACAATTGTGCTCTTTTCTATTACATGAGTTTGGACTGCTGCTCTTCTCAAAATGACCATTTCTTAGTCAGCTTTACTAAATAACTATACTCTGTACCAAGGTGTATCTGTATCAACGGGAGTCATTTTACAACACCACTGGCCAGTCATCTGTATTATATTGGATCTTGGTTGGTTTCTCACTTAGCAAGTAAATATGTGGATCTTTAGGATTTGGTTACATTAAAAAATCATATTTTTCTGCTTCCCCTGACAGTTCTCATTACAAACCATCTCCCATATAGGCCCCCCTTATTACCTATGAGAAATATAGGGAAGCATAGGGTACCCCATTCCATGGCATCTACTTGCCATGAAGTACATGGTTTTAGTTTTAAATTTTTACTTTTGGAGAATTTGTCTTTACTTGGGAAGACTATTTTGACTATAACTAGCCCCACCAGATACAAAGATCAAAGAAGAAAAACTTCTTCCAAGTGCTGATTAGTGATGTAGGGGATTTGTTGGGATTATTCACAGAAACACGGATGAGATGTTATTTATACAAGAATGGATAATTTGGGCAGGTGCCATATTAGGAAGCTTTCCCTACTGTGAGAGATAATTTACATAATCTGCCTCACTATAATGTCCTGTATAATTTCCAGATAGCTGTAACCTTTAATTCTTGCCCAGCAAAATTTTGTAGTTCACATAACTTTAGGGAGGGAAGTCATGGTTTGCTACCTTCTGAAGACTTAGAGGTTTCTTGTGAGTTCCATGAGCTTTGTGAACTTCCCTCTTCTCTTGAGAAGAGATTTCCACAAACCATAGAAAACATCTTCACAACCGATAGATTCAGAGAAAATGAAAATTTTCTATTTATGGTTTCCTTGAAGTAGTACTGGGAGATGGGTATTGTTTCCCTTTTCTATAATTTTGATGAGGCATCTACTGATTCTTTCAAAAATGTAAATCATCACACTTGAATCAAAACATACTAGACAGAGGTGCTTAAGTTCATGTAAACATATTAAAATAAGTATATCTTAGTAGTCAGAAGTATCTTTGAGGACTACAAGTATGTTGTGAATAATGTATGTGGTCATATGCTAATTCCCAAGCTGTTTGTTTGTGAAATATTCAGATTAGTATCACAAATAAGAGCTGGTAGACTGGCATTGGCTATCCATTCTTTTATTTGTTTTAAATCCAAAGTTCAAACTAGGAGAAAGAATGGGTAATAATAGTGTTTTCTATTTCTTTCTTTTCCCTTGGATCACATCACTATATTATGTAAAGCTGAAATAAATGAAATTAGAACTTTTATAGTGTATCTTTTCATTACTTAAGATTTTCACCTCTGCCACAAAAAATTGATTTAAATGTTGACATTTGAAGAAAATGAGCCAAAATTAGCCTTGCAATAATCACAAGTGGTACTTGAGGGAAGACGTTGGCATCTGTATTCCTTTTAATTAAACTGGGCAAAATGATTTATTTAGTTGTTATCTTCAAACTTGATGTTCAACACAAAGAGGTTTTTGTTATTTTTTGAGCTTTTAGGCCATTTAGTATTGAATTTGGGTTAAAATTCAAACTGGTTAAAATTATTGAAATCTGATTTCCCAATATCTTTGATTTTGTGAATTCCAAGCCTAGCCCCATGTGCTGAACTACTTTTTATGTAAGAATTCATGTTTTAGTATGTCAGACACATTTTTGGTATTGTAAAGAAGAGAGAAAATAAAGATCTTTCAACTTATTATCTAGAAAAATGTTTGTGTGTCTGTGTTTGTGTGGACGTAGATAGATAAATGATGCCTTAATTTTTTTTCTTATTGTTATAATAAAATACACTAAGAAAAGAAACTTAAGTGAGAAAGGATCAAGTCAGCATGGATGTAAACATATTTTTGTTTGGATCCCAACTGTGGTATTTAAAATAGAGGGGAAGGCATCCTATTGGGACTCTAAATGAGAGACGCATGGGAGAATAGCAAAATAAAAGGATACAGAGGGTCCTAGAAATCTACAAGTAGAACAATATGATAGGCAGATTTGGGCCCAGGGGTCCCGCTCAAACTAAGGCACCAGCCAAGGACAATACAGGAGGTAAACTTTAAACCCCTTCCCAGATCTAGCCAATGGTCAGAATATTCTCCACAGCTGAGTGGAGAGTGTGATACGACTTTCTCACATACTCTGGTGCCTCACATTTGACCATGTCCCCTGGAGGGGGAGACCTGGTGGCACTCAGAGGAAGGACAGCAAGTAGCCAAGAAGAGACTTGATACCCTATGAGAATATATAGGGGGACGTAATCCCCCTCAGGAACAGTCATAGGGGAGGGGAATAATGGGAAAATGGGGGGGGGGAGGAATGGGAGGATACAAGGGATGGGATAAACATTGAGATGTAACAAGAATAAATTAATAAAAAAAATAAAATAAAATAAAATAGACTTGTGTGAGGGTATGTGGTGTTTATTGGTTAGAAACAGACTTGTGGGAGGACACTGTTGTGTTTGTCCACTAGAAGAGAAGCTACCACTTGAGGAGGCATGGCCTTTGCCAAATGATGAACATCCTAATATGTACTCTGAGAACATATGTATATTTTCCCCAAAACAAGAGGCTTGGCTTTTTGGTTTTGGCATCATTTACTACTGTTTGGCTGTTCATCACTCTGCTTCATGATATTCCTAGAGAGAAACACCCCAGAGAATACTTTGAGGTTCTGGGTTCTTTCTGCTACTCTGGATTCTGGATACTGCAGTTGCTGTTGCCTTTGCTGAATTTCTGGTTTGCTGTTTTTAACGGGTCTGCTGAAATCCTAACTACAACATGTGGGACGGTGCCAAGGACTTGAGTCTAAATAGGTCCCTTTAACTCTTTTCTCTCCTATATAGTGTTGGAGGGTTGGAAGGGAAGTCTAAGCATTAAAGAACCCTAAATAAAGTAGGCTTGAAAAAGTTTTAAGGCTACAATCACACCCATAGTTAAGAGACAAGGCTAATAAATCAATGTATAATTAATTGCTAGTATTTAGCTCACTTTCTTATTTATACAGTCTATGCCAGATCCTGCCACAACTGAAATTGGTCTTTTGTCATAAATTAACAATAAAAACAATCCTGATAAACATTCTCAGAGTCCTGTCTTCCATTTGATTTTTGGTATTGTCCAGTTGGCAGAAATAATAATTGCAACTTCACCCTTTGTCAACTTGACATTCAACTTACCCTATAAGCTATAATGTTCTATTGGTTATACCCAATATCACACACTTATATCAGAATATAAAATGGGGTCCAACTTTAAAAAAGTTCATGGTCTTTACAATATCAATATTATTATATTTGTTTGAAAGTATTTATAATCTGGGGGGAGGTGTTATATGGAATTTAGAGGGCAACACTGTAAAATTAATTCTCTTCTACTCCCTTTGTTTGCCTGTCAATGCCAGGTCATGAGTCATATATAGCAATCACTTTTACTTGCTGCGCCATCTTTCTGTACACTTTGATATTTTAAAATTAGAAGTTTTTAAACACCTATGAAATAAAATTATATACATGTATATACATATATGTGCGTGTATGTGTGTGTGTGTCCAACATATGATGACACAGAAAAGGTTTTCCTATTCCAAAGTGGAAGAATTGAGTAATATCAGAGTGTCAACTAACTTAAGTAAAAAATGTAATATATAGCAGGGTAAACACCAAATCCCAAAGCTCAGTACTTAGCATGTGAGGATTATACTGCAATACACTGGGCCAAAAATTATTTGGCTAACTTCACTCTTACAGCCAAGTTTATTGTAGCACACAACTTCTATCTCTTACTCCATATCTGCTCATGCCTACTATCCTTCTCATCTGGAAAAGAGGGAAGGTGTGTGTGTGTGTGTGTGTGTGTGTGTGTGTGTGTGTGTGTGTGTGTGTGTACAGGACTGAGAGAAGAATAAATATATAAATCCTTAAAATTTATTTATTTGTTTGTTTGTTTGTTTATTTAATCACTTTATATTCTGATCCCAGGCCTCACCCTCTCTTCCCAGTAGCACCCTCATGCCACTCTTCTCCCATTATCCTCTCTCATTCTTCTCAGACAAGGGGAGACTTCCAAGGGGTTCCACTGGACTCTGACATTTCAATTCATAGCAGGACTAAAGGCATCTCTCTCACAGAGGCCTCTCCCTAATAAGGCAGCCTAGCTAGGGGAAAGGGATACAAAGGCATGCAAAAGAGGCAGCCCCTAATCCCATTGTTAGGGTACCCACATTTTGATCAAGCTGCTTGTCTGCTACATATGTGTAGAGGTCCTAGTTCCATCAAATGCATGCTCTTGTTGGTTGGTGGTTCACTCTCGGTGAACTTCCATTTTCAGTGTAGTTTACTCAGTAGATCTTGTCATGTCCATATCCCCACCAGCTCCCTTTATTCTTCCTCCTACTCTCCCACAAAACTCCCTGAGCTCTATCTATTGTTTGGCTGTGGGTCTCTGCATATGTTTTCTTCAGCTTCTGGGTGAAGCCCTGTAGACAATTGTTATGCTAGTCTCTTGTCTACAAGCATAGCAGAATATCATTAATAGTGATAAGGGTTGGTTTTCTCCCAGTGGGTGGGTTTCAAGGTGAGCCAGTAAATGGTTTGCCATTCCCTCCATCTCTGTTCCATATTCATGCTACACTTATTGTAGGCAAAACAAATTTTGAATCAAAGGTTTCATGGGTGGGTTGGTGTCCCCCTCCCTTCACTAGAAGTGTTACTTGGCTACAGGAGATGGCAACTTCAGACTCCATAGCCCTCTGTTAAGGATCTCAGCTAGGCTCACCCCCATAATACTAACAGAAGCCTCCTCTGTCCAAGAGATGCCCCACAGCAACTTCTGTTCGCTCTCGAGGTCCATCCTGTTCACCTCTGATCCCTGCCCCTGTTATATTACTCACCCCATCTCCCAAAATGCTCCCTTCATTTATTTCAGATATCTATTTTACTTTCTCTTCTATATGGGATTCAAGCATCCTCCTTTGGGAGCTTTTTGGCTTCTTTGTGTCTCTGGATTGTAGCATGGTTATCCTGTATTTTATGGCTAATATTCTCTTATAAGTGAGTGCATACCATGTGTATCTTTTAGGGTATGATTTACCTCACTCAGGGGGATGATTTTAGTTCCATTAATTTGTCTGCACATTGCAATATTTCTTTGTTTTTAATAGCTGAGTAATATTCTATTATATAAATGTACCACACTTTTCTTTATCCATTCTTCAGTTGAGGGACAACTAGGTTATTTCAAGCTTCAGGCTATTATGAAGAAAGCTAATATGAACGTAGTTGAGCAAGTGTCCTTGTGGTATGTTAGAGTATCTTTTGGGTATATTCCCAGGAGTGATCTATCTGGGTATTGAGGTAAAACTATTCCTAATTTTCTGAGAAACCTCCAGATTGATTTCCACAGTAGTTGTATAAGTTTGCACTCCCACCAGCAATGGAGGAATATTCCCGTGGCTCCACATCCTTGCCAACATGTACTTTCATTTGAGGTTTTGAACTTAGCCATTCTGATAAGTGTAACATAGAACCTCAGAGTCGTTTTTGTAGACATAGCTTAAAATCTATTTTTATTTTGGTTTCCTATATCTACTTCCCCCTTCTCTATGCCAGTCCCTTCCAATACTCCAGCACCTGGTAGGAGAGATAGAAGTTTAGTGGGAGAAGGGTCATAGTTTTCTTTAGCTATTTCCTGCTATTTAGGGTAGTCGAGTTCCTTGGGGCAAGTCCAATGCTAATTTTATAATATCTTCAACTTCTTATCAATCTGTATCAACAGCAACCAGAAGCAGCAGGGATGGGGTGGGGGAGCACCAGAAACCTTCTTTCTTGGAGCCCCCAGTCTCACTTTAGGTCTGGCATTTATTTCCACTAGCAAAGACCACACTTCCACATGACAAATAAACATCCTCTCATGCAGCAGTTATCATCAGTAGACAAACTAGAGCAGCCCCCATATTGCACACCTGGGATAAAAACAAAAACATGTTTATATATCATAAGCCAAAACTTCTACTATGTTTCCCCTTTCTGTTTAAAACAATGGCTTTTTTCTGTTATGGAGACTTGTTTTTGCTTTTTGAAAAGATTACAAATGAAGCAAACCTTTTTTGGACTGATAGTTTATTTTATATGTTTATGGCACTTGGCTGTTCTTGTCTGGAATGGCTCATATATTTTTGCTGCTGAGCTTTGAGCTAGGAGTCCAAAGATGCTTCCTAATGCCAAGAAGTTACCTCATAAGTCTCTTTTGGTCTTGCACTCCCTAGTCAAATCACCCATTTTATCACCCCATCTACAAACTCCAGAAAATATGAACACTCTTGCTGAGAATTCAGTGCTGCCAGAAATGGTTGGTTAGCTTCTCTGGGGAAGCGTACCATATTTGTTTTTCTTTCTTTTGTTTTTGTTTTCCTTATTTTTAAACACATATCATTTTATTAGTGACACACATTTTCTCATGCTTCCCTGATTATAAGAAGGATACAGATGAATTCTTAAAATTTAGATTAACAGAAAGTTGTAAAAAATTTAAAATTATGCCATATGAACTTAGTATTTTTAATTATTTCCATACTTTAATAATTTGTTACATGCAAAGAAGTCATATGTAAAATTACCTAACTCAATTTTTTATTTGAAATTGTATATACTGGTAAGTAGTGGATAAATGGCTTTGTTATTAAATATTTCACCCTAAGTCATTTATTCAATATTTATAAAACTATATTTTTATTTATTTATTGTAATTTATCCATCTTCTATCCCAATTGTTATCCCCTAGCTTGCATGTTCTCACTCCCACCCTACCTCCATCTTCAGCCTTATTCCCCTCTCCTAGACCTCTGACAGTGGTGACCCTCCTCCCCCACCATCTGATCACAGCCTCTTTCTTAAAGTTAATGCATCAGCCATTTTGAGCTCCTAAGGCTTTTAGCAGTTTGGTCACAATTTCTTTTTAGCGACTGAATTTACTGCAATTGAAGCACTGAACATTTTGATATCTAAGGTTTTTATTGGCTAATCTCTTAACCTGAGACTGCTCCTGTAGCAGCTCAGTTTGCTCAAGATTAACCTCTTTTCTTGAAATTGGCTATTTATGGTTAACCCTTTGCCCTCTATGACCTTCTGCTCTACCTGTTGCCTAGCCTGCCTAGGGGCTTTGGGAACTTGACACCAAAAGTGCATGGAGCTGGGCAGGGAGGCAATTTCTGGAAGTTGCATCACTCACTTACCAAACCTGAATCCTTTCCTTACCCTCCCACTTGTATTTATTACTTTTCAAGCATTTAGACAACCTATTTTTGCAAACTCTCTAGGTGCATAGCTAACTCTGCAATCTTTTCCAAAACAAGAGAAGTGGGTGAACCTTCTGATTTTTCTATGTCATCCACTTTTTGTTTGTTTGTTTCTCAACTCCTGTGTATCCATTCACAACTTTTCTAATTGTTCAACCATTCTTGAAACCTATTTAAAAATGGAATGCAGGAAGACAATGAATCAGAACAGAGCATCCTCTCTAAGAGTAAATCAAGAAAGATCCCAGTAGTAGCAGCCACGGTAAAACTTTTACTCACATTCTGAAACAGTATATTCATTTCTCCTTACCATGCAGTCTCCACTATAGCATTATAACCCAGATTTTCCATTATTCCAAGCCCTACATCTGGACACCACTTGTAGGTGTAGTTTAAAATCTGTTTTTGTTTTGATTTCTTATATATCTTTTCCCTTCTCCATCTCAATCCCTTTCAACACCATCTAGAAGTGAAAGAAGGTTAGTGAGAAAAGGGACATAGTTTTCCTTAGCTGCTTCCTGCTGTTTAGGGTCATCCAGTTCCTTGGAGCAAGTCCAATCCATATTTCTTGATATCTTCAACTTTTTCTCATCAAAATGCATCAACAGCACCAAGGAGGGGTGGGGGGAAGCACAAGCAGCCTTCTTCTTTCCTGAAGCCCCTAGTCTTTCTGGGCACCAGAGATATACAGAAATTTTAAACAGTGGTAGTCAATAATGAACAAAAATTTCTAGGCTTTTGGTCTAACTTTTGGAGAATGTATCAAGTAAGGTATTTAATCCAGCATCATGAAATCTGCAAGTGTCATAAGAAGTGAACACACAGACATAAATGTATACACACCTAATTTTGGGCCAATATCAGAATAAAATAAAACTTGTTATTATCTCAGGAGGAAATATAGACAACCAAGGAATTTTCTCTTTATAAAACTAGGACCTAACTTTTTGGAGAAACATTGCCTTCATACTTAGATTTGTTATGTAGTATCAGTGTTGGATTTATTCTACTTGGAGCAATATGCAAAGAAAAATACGTTTTCCTTCTGTAAAACTAAATTTATTTTAACTTTTCATCTCTACAAATGTATTCATATATAATAGTAGAGATCCCCAATTTTATTTCTATATACTTAAAACTTGCCTAAGCCTATAATATGGCACTGAAATATCAAATTAGTTGCTGTATCCAAGAATTCAAAGCAATACAGTAGCATTGGTCTCTACTCTAAATAGCATGGCAAACAATCTGAGAGCCATCCATAGATAAAATGAAGTTATTATTCTATGGAGAATATAATTCCATATTCTGGAATTTAGATATAGAAAAGAAAAGGAATATATATATGTCCTCCCCTCTATCCCAGTTTCCTGGTTAGTGAAGACTTTCATGGGACATGTCCCTTGGCTAGAATACAGTTATAAGTGAGTATATAGCATTTGATTCTTTCTGCTTCTGGGTTAACTCACTCATTATGATCATTTCTAGTTCAATCAATTTGTCCGTAAATTTCGGGAATTCCTTGTTTGTAATAGCTGAGTAGTATTCCATAGTGGGGTCTGACTTTCGCACGTACTCTGGTGCCTCATATTTGACCACGTGCCCTGAATGGGGGAGACCTGGGGGCACTCAGAGGAAGGATAGCAGGCTACCAAGAAGAGACTTGATACCCTATGAGCATATACAGGGGGAAGAAATCCCCCTCAGTCACAATCATAGGGGAGGGGAGTAAGGGGAAAATGGGAGGGAGGGAGGGAGGAATGGGAGGATACAAGGGATGGGATAACCATTGAGATGTAATATAAATAAATTAATAAAAGAAAAAAGAAAAATCTAATTATTAACTTCTTAGAGATTGCATTTAATCCCAATTAGAACAGCTATTTATCATTAATAAAGGAAATTACTGACTCCATGGCACCAGATAATATTTTTCCAAGATGGCAAGGGTGAGAGATGCAGTTTTAAAAAGTCCAGGTATGGTGCAACACCAATGAACCATGGCAATGAGCATGGGAAGATACCCATAGAAGTGCAATAAGTAAGTGGCTGTCACATGTCAGTGGTAATCAAAAGTTGTCAAATTGGTTATGTCACACTCAACAGGAGGAATATAATACAAACTATTAGAAACTTATCCTGGTTCCTGTAGTAATGATATCATAGGCATTAGAAAAGAATCTATTGGTGAGAATGTGCTAATGAAATATTTCACTACCACTGTGTGACTGTGAATATGTGTTTTAATCTGTAGTACTGTTTCTTATACAAACGTGGATGCCTTGTGTTTGGTGCATAGATATTAACTATTGAAATGTCTTCTTGGTGGATTTTTCCTTTGGTGAGTATGATGTGTCCTTCCCAATCTGTCTTGATTAGTCTTTGTTTGGAGTCTCTTTTGTTATATATTGAAAGGGTTATACCAGCTTGCTTCTAGGGTCTATTTGAATAATACCAGCTTGCTTCTAGGGTCTATTTGAATAAAATATCTTTTACCAACGTTTTATCTTGAGGTAATATTCAGACAAAAGCCAAACAGAGAAATACTGGAGGTAAGAATCATTATATACCAAAAGGACATACCAAATATTTACAGAACACATCATCCAAACACAAATGGATTTCCTTTCTTCTCAGCACCTCATGGAATTTTCTCCAAGATTGACTACATACTTGGACAAAAAGCAAGTCTCAAAAAATACAAGAAATGTTTGATTAACCCCTGCATCCCATCAGACCATCATGGATGAAACCTGGATATCAGCAACAACAGAGATCTTACATGGAACCTGAATAACTCTCTACTGAATGAAGAATGACTCAAAAGAAAAAATTGAAGACTTCTATAATTCAATGAAAATGAATACACAACATATCCATAATTATGTGCTAAAATGGAAGTTCATAGTGCCAAGTGCCTTCATTAACAAACTGAAGAGATCTCATACTAGAGGAATCTCAAATGGCTGAGAAATACTTAAAGAAATGTTTGACATCCTTAGCCATCAGTAAAATGAAAATCAAAACTACTATGAGCATTCATCTTATGACTTTCAGAATGGCTGAGATCAATAACACAAGTGACTGTTCATGTTGGTGATGATGTGGAGCTAAGGGTACACTTCTCCATTGTTGGTGGGAGGAAAAACTTGTGAAGTCACTATGGATATCAATATGGCAGTTCCTCAGAAAATTTGGAATCAATCTATCTCAAGACCATCTATATCACTCTTTGGCACACACCCAAACGATACCTCATCCTACCACAAGAACATTTGCTCAACTGTGTTTATTGTGGCTTTATTTATAATAAACAGAAACTTGAAATAATCTAGATGTCCTACCAAGGAATGGCTAAAACCAAAATGTAGCACATTTACAGAAAGGACTATCACCTGGCTATTGAAAAGATGACATCATGAAATTTACAGGTAAATGGTAGAACTAAAAGGAAATCACCCTTAGTGAGGTAACTAAGATCCAAAATATGAATATGATATATACTTACTTATAAGTGTATGTTAGCTATTAAGTAAGTAATAACCAAGATACAAACAATAGAATCATCAAGAGGGTAGGAAAAGAGGAGAGTCCTAGGGGGGAATGCATGGGCTTCAAGGCAAGGAGAATGAAAACATTTCTCAAGTGCACTGGGGCAGATGGGGACAGGAACTAGAGAGATCAGGTTGTAGAAGAATTTAAAGTGAGCATATTTAAATAGCAAGATAGATATCTGAGAGAATGACTTATCCTTTAACATTATGATAATATCTATGTAAAGGAAATGAAAAGACAATCATTATCAATAATTTTTTAAAACCCACAAACATTTACTATTGTATTATTCAAGTACTGTTATGTTTATAAAAGGGGAGAATGTTCAAAATATATCATGATAGAGTTCATATACATTTAACTCATACCTTTATTGATGTTTGACTTTACATATACTAGTTACTTATATAAAAGGAATTCTAGAAAGGCATTCAAAAACATTATTTGTTTATACATTATTTTATTATAAATTATGATGTGTTTAACACTGTAAATGCCATATATCAATATTGTTTTTATTTCCTCAGATAAGGGGAAGAGATGAGAGCTCTACCCAAACTTTACAAGTCCTGAAAGTTTCTATCTAACTATAGTAGGCTTAGGCGTGGAAGCTTCTAACCATCATACAATCTAATCTATAAGCCTGGATCTTGGCTTCAGCTTCCAGTCCCTATCAACTAACCTAGTCCTAGAATGTTTTCAGCCTCTGAGACTTTCTGCTGAATAAGCTCGCCATTTCTTATACTTTCTGAAATCTGGCTGGCCTTTGATCCAGTTGTTCTGGATCAAAACATCTCTCCAAGCTGACTGGTTCAACCTAGCTCCCCTTCACTTCTCACTGAATTGCTTTGCTTGAGAAACTGCCTCTGAATTCCCTGAGTTGATTGCATGAACTCAATTGCACTCAAATGAGTTGCACCAAAATGTACTGTACTGTTCTCTACTCCTGAACTCTACTGTACTGTCTCCATGAACTCTTTGTACTTCTCTTACATAACTTCTTTTTCCTGTCTGTTCTCATGAGAGTTGGGCATATCCTATCTCTGACTCATTATGTCAAATCCATCACCGTGTCTACCCTCAACTTGACATCATTGTTTGGTATTAAAGGTGTGTAAAATTAAGGAATATGTTCACCTTAGCTCCTGACTAATGACATGGAGACCTGTAATTCCTATTCTTATCTACACACACATCATTTTTCTTTTTATATTCTTCCAAAACTTCCTATAGTTCCTTCCTTGAACTCTATTAAATTCATGGCCTATATTTTAATTAAAAATATTAGCATAATATGTAGATTAAATAGGAGAGATAAAAATGTCAAAACAGTGAGTGTTGTACTTTGAGTGAGAATTCCATAGGCTTATATGTTTAAATATTTGGTCCACAGTTGGTGCATCTGTTTAGGAAAGATTAGGGCATGTTAGTATTTTGGACAAGATATGTCACTAGGGTGAGTGGGCTTTGTGTTTCCTTTTTATTTCCTTTTTATGGATCAAGATGTGAAGTCTCATCTCTTCCTGCCACCATTTATTCCACTGGTATGCACAAGAATCCTCTGAAATCATTAGCTTAATTAAATGAATTCTTTTATAAGTCTTCTTTCTTATGTTTTTTAATCACAGCAATAGAAAAGTAAATCATACACAAAGCCGATAACTCAATATTTTCTGTGTGTTTATCTTCCAATTTTTGGTACTCCTCATTTTTCTTCACACATACTACATTAAAAACAACAAAAATACAACACCAGGTTTTTTAATATATGGATAATATATTTCAAAGAAGTGACTTATCTGGGATACAAGCTTTATAGATTATCATTAAAATATTTTTAGAAGAGCCATTGTACCTGAGTTTTGTCCAACTGAAAACATATACATATTAAAATTTTAGCATATTCAAAGAACACTTTATACTTTGTAATTATTTTCTGGTAAATATTATAAACACACATATACAGTTACATGTATAATTTATTTTAATATATTTATTTTTAATTTGTTTGCTTTCCCTCAGCATAACTTTTTCACACCCTGATTTGTCATTCTTTATCATGTACTTTGAAAGATAACTCAGGTGTTTTCATCTGTTATCCCAGTTCAGATGATTATTTCTATCCTGGTGATTTTCAAAACATCAGGAAAATAGGATGGAGCTTTGTTAAAGGTAATGAAGTTGAAAAATAATGTTTATTTTTAACATTGATGCTTCACTTTAAAGCAGCATTTACAAAAAATTTGCATAGTTTTATGTAGGGCGCTACACTATCACTAATTCCTAAATATCATTTCAAACTTTGGTTGGACCATAATGTAGGAGAGATAAGCATGTTCTTGTGTTGATCCCAAGTGTGGGATTGGGAACCGACTAGTGAGAGAGCAGGATGTTTATCCCCTTTGATGTCAAACCACTTCGTGGGGAAGCTTGGATGTTGCCAGCTGAAAACATCTTAGTAGAGACTCTGAGAAGATATATAAAAACAAAAGACTGAGAGAGAGGACTTTGGATTGCTTTGGCTGTTCATGCCTGCATGTGGAGAGACACTCTTAGAGAGAACTGCTCCAGGAAAGACTTCAAGGCCTCGTACTCTGGTTGAAGCCTTAGCTGCTGCACCAGGTTCCAGCAACAACCTTGGTTGAATTGCGGGTTTACTTAGATCCTGCTGACTACCCCAGGAGAATGCTTCCTCAGAACTGATATCCTTAAGGTTTCATTATTGTGTTCTTTAATATCCTTTTCCTATTGTTTGCCTTAGTCAGGTTGTAAGGGAGGTACGCTCTGTTAGTGAGTTCATAATAAAGTATAATTGTTAAGAAAATTGAGTTTACACCATAATACCTTTAATGTACTTACTATAGAAGATCACTTATATGCTGCATTGAATATTCTCAGATAAATCATAGAGAACATTTCAATATATTCTTAATTAAATTCCTAAGTTAATAGATAAATAGGAGATTTGTTTTGTTTTTCCTTCTCAGAAAATTTCTAGCAATTTACATAACTATATTGGATGAAGAAGCAATTTTATGTAGTGCTTCTCATGTATCATTTAAAAATGTTTATTGATATTACATTAAAAGAATTTTTTATTTTCATTTTGTTTTGAAACATGCCTTAGAAAAATGGCTTAAGAAAGGAAGGATTAATTTTGGCTCATGGTTCCAGAGGTTTCAGTATATAGTCTGCTATTTTGGGACTTAGCTAAGAGAGAATATGATAACAGAATGGCATTTTGGAGCAAAATTACTGATCTCATTCTGTAGGCTGTGACACCCTACAACTCCAAGAGTACATCCACAGTGTCTCATTTCATCTGATTTCCTCTAAGATAACGTCACACTTAGAGTTTTCAGAACTTCCCAAAATGGGCTTTCCAGCTCATTATCAAGCCATGAAAGTAAATGCTACCAAGATATTTTATGACTATAAATTCAGTGTGGTGGTTTACCTATGTAATTGCAGCCCTCAAAGGGCTCAGGCAGGTGGATTACTATTACTTTGAGGTAAGCCTTAAAGACATAGTATAGCATGAGGCTGTTCAGAAAACAAATAATTTTAAAAAACATCATACTGTGTTAGTAAGATGGTAAGATGTGTCTTTAATTTACATTTATTTCTTTAATATATGCCTTGTGGATTTTGTATATTTGTTCATTTTCACAGACATTGAAATGTATACGATGATATTCCTGTTTTACTTTTATTGACTGCATTTTATTTTTGATGTTGTTGTTTGATTTTTAACTTTTTATTGGTTCTTTGTGAATTTCACATAATGCACCCCAATCCCACTTATCTCCCCATCCATTCATATTCATGCTCCACCCTTGCAACTTCCCTCACAACAAAGAAAATAATATTGTGGAAGCTGTAATGTGTCACGCTGTGTCCCTCAGTATTTATTTTTGTCCACATTTCTTTGCTTGTAAATGTTCATTGCAATGACTCTTTGCTTTGATATGGGGCCTCTGGTTTCTGCTATTTTATCAATACTCGAACTTCACTAGGACTCCTCTCAGATAGCCTGTTGTTCCCTGTGTCATGGTGATCCTGTAGTTTTGGATGTAAGACTAGCCCTTTCATGCACTGTAGGAGTTCATCAGTGGTTTAGATGTTGGGGTGGGCTAAGTCAATGTTCTGGATCAGAGCTTAAGAGATATCTTAGCAGGTTAGCCTGCTGGATTTCCTGCTCTCATCACCTTGGGGCTGGCAAGGTGCAGGCCCACTCTCCTCAGTGTTGCAGCCTATGAGGGACAGGGCCAATTCCCCACTCTCATGACCCCAGGGCAAGTACTTCTACTTACCATAGGTAGAAAGAGACAAGGGAGGGGAAGGCTGTATCTCTCCCTCATCTTGACAATAGTACAGCAGAAAAGAGGCAGGTCCAGCTTGCCTGTGCTTACACTCTCAGGGCCAACTCACCTACAAACCACATGTCCAGAGCTGCAGTAGGTGAGAGGCAGGGACAGCTCTACTCCTGTCATGAACACAGGGCCAACTCTGCTGCCTGCCATATGTGGTTAGGGGTGAATGTGGGGGAGGGAATTTCTTCCTTGTCAGTGCTGCCCCAAAAGAGACAAGTTGTGGGGCTAGCTCTCCCAGGCTCAAATACTTTGGGCAGACTCACCCACAGCCCCCATATCCTGGGCTAGCTCTACTGTGCTAGTCATGTGAGGTGCAGGGCCTGCTCTCCTGAGTACTACAGTAGGTGAGGGGCAGGGACAACTTTGTGGATTTCCTGACCTTAGGGCAAGATCTTCTACCTGCTGTAGGTGGAAAGGTGCAAGAAGGAGGACACTTATCCCTCAATCATCTCATTGAATGGCAAAAAGTGATAGGGCCAACTCCCCCATGCTCATACCCTTGGGCCAGCTTACCCATAACCCCATACCAGGCTCAGCTCTACTTTGCTGCCCAGAAGAGGTGTAGGGCCCACTCTCCTGAGTGCTATAGCAGATGAGGGGCAGAGACAGCTCTTCTGATCTTGTAACATCAGGTCCAGTTCTCACACCTGCTGCTGGTGTTAAGGCTGAGGGAGAATGAGAGTCTCTCTATCTTGTCCGTGCTACCACAAGGGATACAAGTGGCAAGGCCAGCTCTGCTATGGTCATACACTCAGGGCTGACTCACGTGTAACTCCCATAATGTGAAGGCCTGCTATTCTGAGTACTGAAGCTGGCTAGCTGTGGGTAAGCTCTTCTACTCTCACAGCCCCAATGCTGACTCTCCTTTGATGCCAAGTTGAGAGGTGGGGGCAGTTATTCATAGCCCTCAGCCATTGACATGTCCTCTGGCTCCTGCCCAGTCCAGGGAGTCTACCTGGCCTTTGAGGGTAATAAACCCCTGATGTAGCATCATAAACCAGACCAAGACATGACCCCTGGTGGAAGCACAGCCTAGGACCCCACCATGGTCCCAGGTGGTATTATTGGATACTCACATCAAACTGTTCCTCATTACCCTCAAGTTTTCAGGCCTTCACTGAGCCCACATCTGTTTTCTTATTACTCTTCTATTTTTCTACCACTTGCATACTTTTCTTAGGCATGCCCAGGGCCTTTGGTTGTTTGAGGTCATCTCTGGAGTGATCTTAAGAGTGCTATGCATTGCTTGTACAATATGGCACCAGGCAGTGGTCATCTTGAGTATGGTCGGCCCCAAGAGGTCTGCACAGCACTGGGGTACCACGCAAGATTTTCTAGTCTCTGTCTTCTTCTTTGCCCTGGTAGCCCATAGGGAACAGCATGGCACCTGAATGGTGGTCATATCGGGCACTCTTTTTTTTCAGAGAATATTAGACTACTCATCATTCAAATGTTTACAGGTCAGAACACTGTCCATAGACTCTCTACTACTTACTGTGGCACATGTGACAATGCAGCCATACCTGAAAAGCCTCTAAGGGCAGATTTCTTTTTATTTTGATATGCACTTATTTTTAATGTGTATGTGTTCTTATATGGCTGTATAGCTGCCATGTGTCTATCTAAGCCCTGCAGCTAAAGTTAAGGTTATTATGAGCCATTTGATGCAGATTCTAGGAACCAGAATTAGTTTTCTGAAAGTGTAGTAAGCACATACTCACCAACCATCTCTCTAGGCCCCTGTAGTTCTCTGAACCAGTCTATTTATATTCTTTGATCTTCAGAGCTTTATTTGTGCTCTTATGCTGGTTTTAATACTTCTTTTTATAGTAGTGGTTTAAATTCGATATATAGTATGAAAATTGGAAGTATTTCTGTCAGCACTTTATGATTAATGCAGACATTTACTATATATATTAATGTCTTTAATCAAATGAATTGGTATTCTTATTTTTCTTTTGTGCATAGTTAAAAATTCATATAGATGTTTACATCCCATGTTAAGGTATGATGAATTCATTTTCTATTTCATAAACTTGGGTTTCAAGTTTTATTTTTAAATCTGCATGGCAACAAGTGTTAGAGCTAGCATTTCTATATTTTAAAATATTGTAATATAGTTCTACTCTCAAACTCACTCTCAGCCTTACTAATTATATTCTATTTTTATGATATTTCTATTATTTGAATTCTATTTACTTCTCTCACTGTGGAAATATCCTTTGAGCTGAATATAATTGTTAAGGAATTTTGTTAAAAAATAAATTACAGGCTTTAGACATATAACCCAAATGAGGAAGATCAATGTCATACAATACTAATATAAAAAATTCAATAAAAATAATGCAACAAATAATGGAAGATATATCTCACAGCTGATATGAGAATTAATTTGCTATAATTAATGTCTTCAGTATGCCATTCCCAAACACACACACACACACACACACACACACACACACACACACACACACACTACACCACACCCTGTGGGATCCAAGATGGTAGAGTTGAGTAAGCAGCATAACTGAACAGCCAGATAGCTGTTAGAACAGAGCAACTGACAGGCTTGTGGTGGACCTTCAAACCCTAAATGTCTACTTTTCCAGAAGAGACAAGTATCATACAGTGTGGGAAACTTGTGGGTCCTCATCAAGCTAAATACCCAAATTTCTCCCAGGCTCCTGCAGGCACAATCTCAGTTTCAGAATCTTCCTGGACTAGGGCAGCACAGCTCCAACTGCGGACACCCATCCTCACTGAGTGGAGACTTTTCAGTTACCACAGCTTGTGGGCCCCAACCTCAAATCCTCCTGTGAGGTGGTTACCTTCTGGGACACGGACCCAAGTTGCATTAGAGAACACAAGCCTACAGAACACCAACTAGATAAGACCAGAAAAGAAAATCCTTCCTATAATAATCAAAACACTAAATGTACAGAAGAAAAAATATTAAAAGCTGCACTGGAGGTTAACTATACCCTCACCTCAAAAAAAACCCCACAGGGTATAAATATCTTCACTACAGAAAAACCAAAAGCAAACAAACACACAAAGGTTTACAATAAAAATGAAAATAAAAGACTCTAACTGTCACTGGTCATTAATATGTCTAATCATCAATAGTCTCAAGAAAAAAGATACAGACTACCAGAATGGACAGAGAAATAGGATCCATTATTCTGTTGTATACAAAAAGCACACCTCAGCCCCAAAGATAGACATTACTGGAAAAAGGTTTTCCAAGCAAATTGACCCAAGAAGCAAGCTGGAGTAGCCATTTTAATATCTAATAAAATAGACTTTCAACTAAACTTAATCAAAAGAGCCACA